>NC_090389.1:80196803-80827115 GCF_036365525.1 Heterodontus francisci | reverse complement strand
GTAAGTTTAAAACTTTCCTTTCTGAGGCCTAGAGGTGCAGGAGTGCTCTTTGTGGCCCCACAAAGAAAGTGTAGTCTCGTTCCTCCCCACCACAACCCCACCCTTTCAGAACCGCTAACAACCTGGGAACACCAGTTCCAATCCACATGCCTTACCTCCATACTTCGGGCCATCCGACATCCCAGCCGCTTTGGTAGGCTTGTTAATGAGGATTGCCCATTCAAATTAGCTGGGCCTTCTGCTGGCTGTTCCAAGACAGGCCGGCCACTGGCGAGGCTACGTTCCTGCCTGGGAGTCAAAATTGCCACCTGACCTTTCTAGCCCATGTGATTCAGGACCACATCACACTGTGTATTTGCACACTGAATCCTTGAGGGAGGGATTACCCTGACTCAACCCACAAGCAATTCAGTGACCAGGTTGATGGTGGCACCAGAATGCTGAGAGTGATAGAGTGATGCCCCAGTTATCACTGTCAATACAAACAAGGTGCAGCTCTGATATGGAAGGGCATGTATTGAACATCTGATCATCTTGGTAAGATTGATTTTAAAAGGCTTCAGATTCAGTTCAATGCCTCACTTCAGTTCCTCTCTTTGTTCAGACGTTTCCGAAGACAGGATATTTGGAATGGTAACCCCATTCACCAGTGTTTGGATCAAAGCCTGATTGGTAAGGAAAGTCACTATTCTCCCTCCCCGTCACTTTCAGATGTATCTACTGACATCCTTTAAATACATCAAGGTGACATTTCTGTGGCGAGTTTAACAGGCAATCGATGTGTAAATTAATGGGGAGGCTGAGGGCGAGATGCCATTTGTGTGATGCAAATAATGAAGTGGTGTAAAGCCATGAGCAAGTTCTGGAGATTCACATCTCATGCCTTGTGTCTTTTCAATCTTGCTGGTGATTTGCCCATTAATAATGGCGTGCTTGCTGTTATTTTTCCAGCAGGATTTAGCCCATTAAGTTCAAAGTTCTGTCATGTAACAGCTTAAGGATTTTTTTTTCTTGCGTGTTCACCCAGGTACGGGATGTTTGGATAAGGAAATGGAACCTTTTCCTGTTTCAAGCACTCATGTCAGGATCAAGCACTCCCAGATCGGATGTAGCACAGTTTGATACGCAATTTTAAAAAAACCCTTGTAGTGAGCCCCCATCAATTACCCTCAAATCTAGTGGCAGGAGAACACCGTTACTGCAACAGTGTGACAGCCTCTATTTCCCAAACAAAACTATCCATTGACCTGCCCGAGGGAGATTGAGAGTTTAGGTCAACTTTGTGCTATAGGCTGATTCCTGCTAGTAACTGGGTCGTGATTGTCAAGGTTCATTTCCCAAAGAGAGGGCTCTTTCATGCCATTAGTCTGGGCTAGACTTGAACTCAGGGATAGAAGATTAGTGAGTTGACCAGCAAAAAGTCCTCTCAATTTTTTAAAAGAAAAATTTTAATATCTTGATAAATGATTTTATCTTCCTCATCCTCATTCCTGCTGTCGTACTGTGCAGTCTGAGCTTTGTGCATTTTTATAGAAGCTTCATATCAGAAAGCAGCTGGGTTTGTGTCTGAGGCTCAAGTGGCGAGTTCCAGATCTGCACTTGTTTTGTCAGGTGCTTCTTCAAAGAGGGAGAAGGACAGTTGTGAAGAGACAGAATCACCCGCGGGGCAGTTGGATGCTGAGCAGCATCGGCAAAGGTCTGGGAGAAGATCACTTTCCCACCCTTTCCATCAGGGAATGGTGCACAGAGCAGGGAGAATGGAACTGGATGAAAAGAACTTATCCAAAAAAAATTACCTGTTTCATGTTGGGTCCTTCCCTTAGCTTCCCGCTTTCAGGCTTCCCAACACCCCCTCCCCCCACCTCTCTCAGGCCTCTTGACCCCCTGCTCCCACCCTAGCCTCCCCTCCCACTATTGTCCAGTTTCATCATTAAAACCAAAAGTAACTACATTTGTTTTTTCGCAACGCACTCTCCTAAACACAATCTGAAATGTGTACTTTGGCATCTAATTTTGATTTTTCCAAAAATCCAGAACATACTATTGTAGACATACTTCCCTCAAAATGCCCACACCCTTTCTGGTTTTTGACACATGCACTGCTGGCACTATATCAACTTTGCGTCCGGGTAGAAGTTTATTCGGAGGTCAGAACCAACATTGCAAACAGATGCCAATCGTGGTGCATCCCTACTCTTTGCCAATTAGTTTGTTGGCTGCAGTTTCCATGGCAGCCTAGTGGATGCCATGCCAGTCTCTCAACTTCCAAAACCAATGCCAGAAGGTTCAAGTAACTGTAGCACTGGCCCTAATGGACTAGGGATCTTCCTCCCTCGCCTCCCAAAAGACTTTTCCTAGTTATTAGAGGAGCTGAACATATGCAAGAAAAATGTAAACCAATTATTAGGCAGTGGTCTACTCTTATTATTCCTAATACTGGTAACATGGATTTTGTGTCCTACCAGGATTGACCTCAATGATCCAATTTCTTGGCTCTATGATTGACAAGATCATTTATGAACCCAATAAACTAGTTGGCAATCTCTTCTGAATAGACAAATGTTAATATTAATATAGGATATTAGCAAATACCTATAAGGAGTAAGAAATCAGACTACTTTTCCAATGTATTAAAGATAATTGGCAAAAGATCTAGTTGGGAGATGGGAAGAATTATTTTTAAGCAGCCAATTGTTATGATCTGAAATGTCCACTGCCTGATAGGGCGGTGGAAGCAGATTCAATAGTAACTTTCAAAAGGGAATTGGATAAATACTTGAAAAGGAAACATTTTCAGGGCTTTGGGGAAAGAGCAGGGGAGTGGAACTAATTGAATAGCTCTTTCAAAGATCTGGCACAAGTACGATGTGCTGAATGACCTACTTCTGCACTATAATATTCTGTGATAGGTACTGATGGACCAAACACAATTATTTCTGAGGTTTGCCCCTCACTGATTTGAGCATAATCCTTATAAAGAATCTACAGTAGCTTTTAAAATGCTACATTTTTAATTACCCACAGAGGAAGACTTTGATAGTGCGGAGGAGAGAGTGGTTTATGGGACTGAACACAACAGCACCTTTCTTGAATGTGTCCCAAAATCTCTTCAGGCCACCGTCAAATGGTTCCTACAACGAGCTGTGGACGAGATAAAAGATGAGGTGAGTGAAACCATTTAATTCCATCATCTCATTGGATACTGGGCGGCAGGTTTGCCTGTACATCCTGCTGAGCAATTTTATCGTTTGAATACTTTGTGTTTGGGTTTTTGTCTTTTGTAAAAATATCAGAGGAATTTGAAGTGAACGTGTGAAGTGTTTGTACAGTATAATCTCCAAGCTACTGTCAAAGACTTGTGACTGACTCTAGTCTATTCAGAGAGTGGTTAAAAGCCTCCTCCTTATAGCAGAAAGGCTAAGAGGAAATTTGATAGGGGCATTTAAAATCATGAAGGGTTAAGATTGAGTAAATAAAGAGATGGTTGAAGGGTCAAAAGGCAGAACGCACAGATTTATGGTGATTGGCCAAAGAACTAGAGGCGAAATGGGGAAAGGTTTTTATATAATGAGAGGTTAGTATTTGGAAAGCACTGCCTGACAGCATCTAATGTTCCGGAATTCCCTCCTGAAACAGCTCCAGCTCTCTCTCTCTCTCCCCTCCTTTAAGATGCTCCTTAAACTCTACCTCTTTGACCAAACTTTTGCTCAGCTATCCTAATATTTTATGTGGCTCAATGTCAGATTTTGCCTGTGAAGCGCCTTGTGACATTTTACCGTTAAAGGTGCTATACTAATGCAAATTGTTGTTGTTTGAATCACTGCATAATTTTTACAGGTGAAAACAGACGACAGGATCATCAAAACGGAGCATGGCCTCTTATTCAGAAAGATTTACCGAATGGACGAAGGAACCTATTACTGCAAAACGATGGAGCACGGCTTCACGCAGACGGTGACCAAAATCTCACTGGAGGTGATCGAGAGCGAGCAGCTGGACGAAATCTTCAACCGCGACGACGAGGAGCATACCAACCGCCCCTGCGTGACTCAGCCCCGTCGACTGCACAGCCAGAAGCCTTGGTTCAAGGACATCATGCAGCTCATTGGCTATTCGAACCTGCACCGAGTGGAGGAGTACTGCGAGAGGGTGTGGTGCAATGAGAAACAACGGAAGAAGCGCAAGATGATGATGAACAAGTGGAAGTTCATGTCGGAAGGTGGGAAGAAAGGAAGGAGCAAGCCACGCAATAGGACGCCAAGGCACATCACCGACACATAGAGCCTACTGAGCTCCACTTGGATTGTATATAAGCACCGAACTGCAGAGGTCAAACTACAGACTAAGCATTCACGGAGCAGTGAAGCAACCTTTCAAAATGGACATTTCTCAATTGAGGCTATGAACCTCATCACTCGCCGTTTTGGGAGAGAGGATGACCAAGGTCAAAAAATGAAACCAAAGATTCCCAAAAGTTTTTTGCCTCTTCAACTCCAAGTCCAACAGAGACCCTAATCAATTATAATACCATATTCTATTTTGAGCATATTGTGCCATAATATTGACCTTGTTGGTTTGGTAAATGGAAATATAATGTTAAACTCTGTATTTATAGATGTTATTTAATAACTCGTTGGAATTACTGGATGTTCAGTGTAGGGACAGAGGAACCCATCCACTGTACTTGAGCAGAAAGCATGAAAAAATAGAGCAAGGAATGGATACCATTAGTTTAGTGTTGACCAACTTGTTCAACTGCTGGTCTGTAAGATATTCTCCTCAAAACATAACCGCATCAGACATATGAGGGGCTGAATTTTATGGGCGCCCGGAGATGGGCTAGGAGGCAAGGGGGCCCATAGAATTGCGACGGGAGGCAGATGGCCTGTCACTTTCCTGTCGCACTGCAATTTAGTTGGGGTGGGATAGGCCAAAGACAGCCTTCCCATCCAGAGGACAATTGAGGCCCTTAAGAGGTCTAACAACGGCCAGTTAAGGGGTTCTTCCCCCCCACCCCCTGCAGCCAATGGCATTAATCCAGCAGTTGAGAGGGGCCTCGGCCACACTCGGAGGTCACCCAGTAAAAGAATGTGACCTCCCTGCGGGCTTGGGGTGTGGGGCCCTCCTCCATGGGCTATCTGTGACCTACCAAGGGCCCCGCCAGCAAACCACTCATCTTGTTGGACCCCTCCCTCCACTTAACTGCCAGATTGGCCCTGACGACCCCACCTCATTTACTGGGGTCCAGAGCTGGGACTGGGTCCAAGGCCTCTGCAGTACCGGGCTATTAATTGCCCAGTTGCCATCAAATTGTTCGTGGGTGGGGGGGGTGCTCCAAGTGTCCGAAGCAGGATTCTCCCAGCCCTTTCAGCCTGGTGCCAGGAGCCCCACCAGCGTCACAAAATTCAGCCCAATGTTTTCAGTTGGAATTGTGTAGTTGATCCAGGAAGGCTCACTTTATGGTCATCTAGCAAACGGCTGAATTTTCTTGGTGATAGTGAAACATAGAAAATAGGAGCAGGAATAGTCCATTCGGCCCTTCGAGCCTGCTTCACCATTCATTATGATCATGGCTGATCATCCAATTCAGTAACCTGTTCCCGCTTTCCCCCCATATCCTTTGATCCCTTTCACCCCAAGAGCTATATCTAACTCCTTCTTGAAAACATACAATGTTTTGGCCTCAACTGCTTTCTATGGTAGCGAATTCCACAGGCTCACCACTCTCTGGGTGAAGAAATTTCTCCTCATCTCAGTCCTCAAAGGTTTACCCCATGTCCTTAGACTATGACTCCTGGTTCTGCACTCCCCCATCATCGGGAACATCCTTCCTGCATCTACCCTGTCAAGTCCTGTTAGAATTTTATAGGTTTCTATGAGATGCCCCCCTCACTCTTCTGAATTCCAGCGAATATAATCCTAACCGACTCAATCTTTCCTCATACATCAGTCCCACCATCCCAGGAATCAGTCTGGTAAACCTTCGCTGCACTCCCTCTAGAGCAAGAACATCCTTCCTCAGATGAGGAGACCAAAACTGCACACAATATTCCAGGTGTGGCCTCAACCAAGGCCCTGTATAATTGCAGCAAGATATCCCTGCTCCTGTACTCAAATCCTCTCGCTATGAAGGCCAACATACCATTTGCCCTTTTTTACCGCCTGTTGCACCTGCATGCTTACCTTCAGCGACTGGTGTACAAGAACGCCCTGGTCTTGTTTCATATTCCCCTCTCTCAGTTTATAGCCATTCAGATAATCTGCCTTCCTGTTTTTGCTACCAAAGTGCATAACCTCACATTTATCCACATTATAGTACATCTGCCATGCATTCGCCCACTCACTCAACTTGTCCAAATCACCCTGAGGCCTCTCTGCATCCTCCTCACAACTCACCCTCCCACCCAGTTTTGTGTCATCTGCAAACTTGGAGATATTACATTTAGTTCCCTCATCTAAATCATTAATGTATATTGTGAATAGCTGGGGTCCTAGCACCAATCCATGCAGTACCCCACTAGTCACTGCCTGCCATTCAGAAAAAGACCCGTTTATCCCTACTCTTTGTTTCCTGTCTGCCAACCAATTTTCTATCCATCGCAATACATTACCCCCAATCCCGTGCGCTTTAATTTTACACGCTAACCTCTTATGTGGGACTTTGTAGAAAGCCTTCTGAAAGTCCAAATAAACCACATCCACTGGCTCCCCCTCATCAACTCTACTAGTTACATTCTCAAAGAATTCTAGTAGATTTATCAAGCATGATTTCCCTTTCATAAATCTATGCTGACTCTGTCCGATTCTACCACTGTTCTCTAAGTGCTCTGCTATAAAATCTTTGATAATGGACTCTAGAATTTTCCCCACTACCGATGACAGGCTGACTGGTCTATAATTTCATTTTCTCTCTACCTCCCTTTTTAAATAGTGGGGTTACATTAGCTACCCTCTAATCTGTAGGAACTGTTCCAGAGTCTATAGAATCTTGAAAGATGACCACCAATGCATCCACTATTTCTAGGGCCACTTCCTTAAATACTCTGGGATGCATACCATCAGGCCAAAGAACCAAAGTATGCATTTAGTTGGTCAGCCATTTCTTTGTTCCCCATAGTAAATTCCCCTGTTTCTAACTGTAAGGGACCTACATTTGTCTTCACCAATCTTTTTCTCTTCACATAGTTTTTATGTTCCCTGCAAGCTTACTCTTATACTCTATTTTCCCCTTCTTAATCAATCCCTTGGTCCTCCTTTGCTGAATTCTAAACTGCTCCCAATCCTCAGGTCTGTTGTTTTTTCTGGCGAATTTGTATACCTCTTCCTTGGATCTAATGCTATCTCTAATTTCCCTTGTAAGCCATGGTTTGGCTAACTTTCCCGTTTTACTTTTGCGC
Organism: Heterodontus francisci; assembly: GCF_036365525.1. Classification (NCBI taxonomy): domain Eukaryota; kingdom Metazoa; phylum Chordata; class Chondrichthyes; order Heterodontiformes; family Heterodontidae; genus Heterodontus; species Heterodontus francisci. Next base: position 80,819,718 of record NC_090389.1, on the reverse strand, counting down.
CAGACAGGAATAAACAGTTGTTGCAGTTCATCCATGTGCTCTTTGAATGTTTGCCATTGCCTATCCACCATCATCCTTTTAAGTAACGTTTCCCAATCCATCATTGCCAACTCGCGCCTCATACCTTTGTAGTTTCCTTTATTAAGATTCAGGACCCTAATCTCAGAATCAACTATATCACTTTCCATCTTGATGAAGATTTCTATCATATTATGGTCGCTGATCCTCAAGAGGTCTCGCACAACTAAATTGTCAATTATTTGTTTCCTCAACATATTGGTCCAGAAAACCATCCCGTACATACTCTATGAATTCTTCCTCGACAGTATGTGACTAATTTGATTTGCCCAATCTATATGCAGATTAAAATCACCCATAATTACAGATGTTTCTTTATTGCATGCGTCTCTAATTTCCTGTTTAATGCCATTCCCAACATCACCACTACAGTTTGGGGGTCTATATACAACCCCCACTAATGTTTTTTGTTAGTCCACTAACGGGGAGGAAAGCAGGAGCTGACACTGCTTTGGTGGGCTGCGGGACTCTGGGCTGGCATATTGCCAGCGGTGGCCAATTAAGAAGCCGCTGCCATCCAATTGAGGATGGTGGCCCACCCCCAAGAGCTACTGGCTAATCAGAGGGCCTGCAGCTTAGCAGCTGCAGCAGCACCACCATCAGTAGTGGCCAGTGCTGCGGCTGCAGCTCCAGGATGAGGACTCCTCAATGGCAGAGCACCCATGAAGAGCAGTGAGTTAGGCTAAGGGAATCCGGGCCAAGCAAACATCCCTGGCAATCGAGGTGGGGGAATGGGAGAAGGTCATGGTGCACAAGTGGCATCATTGCCACGGAGGTGTTTATTGCCACCAGGGAGATTTGTCATAGGCCATGGAGCGCCTATTAAGGCGGGCCCCCCCCCCCCCCATCCCTGGAATCTGCCAGGTCTCCCCACATGGCAACGGGCCCTCTCGACCTGGATAAAATGCTCATGGGGGTGAGAAGTGGCTCTTAATAGGCCACTTAAGTGACTCAGTTGGCCACCTGGTGGGTGGCCGCACCACCAAGGTTCCAACTACTGGCAATTAGGGATGGGCAATAAATGCTGGCCTAGCCAGCAATGCCCACATCCCATGAATGAATTTAAAAAAAATGCCCTGGTGGCGCGGAAAGACATCAGGCTCTCAGTCTGAGGCCTTCCCCCACCATATTGCCAGCCCTCCTGCCTCCCAGCCTATCTCCAACTGGCCGGGAAAATTCAGCCCATAGTGTATGTAAAACTGTATTAGGAAAACCAGACATCCCACTGTTACTGTAGCAAGATTCAATTCTTTATCACCACTTCTACATTTTAACAACCAATATATAAAGTGTGGCTCTGATATTCAGAGAGAGTTTCATATCTTGAGTTTTAGTAGTTAACATTTTAGCTTTGTTGGTGGGGAGATTGAGTGAGCTGGCTTTACTGATTGATTAGAAATGGCATTGTGAACTAGACTAGCCCACAAGTCCTGGCTTTGTGACAAGTAACATTTGGACCACAGAAGTGCCAGGCAATGATGATCTCCAACAAGAGAGAATCTAACCATCTCCCCATGATATTCAATGGCATTACCATCGCTGAATCCCCTATTATCAACATCCTGGGAGTTACCATTGACCAGAAACTAAACTGGACCAGTCACATAAATACTGTGGCTACAAGAGCAGGTCAGAGGCTGGAAATTCTGCAGTGAGTAGCTCAATTCCTGACTCCCCAAAGCCTGTCCACCATCTACAAGGTACAAGTCAGGAGTGTGACAGAATACTCTCACTTGCCTGGATGGGTGCAGCTCCAACAACACTCAGGAAGTTCAACACTATCCAGGACAAAGCAGCCCGCTTAATCGGCATCCCATCCACCACCTTAAAAATTCACTCCCTGCACCACCGACGCACAGTGGCAGCAATGTGTACCATCTACAAGATGCACTGCAGCAACTCACCATGTTGCCTTTGACAGCATCTTCCAAAGATGCAACCTCTACCACCTCAAAGGACAAGGGCAGCAGCTGCATGGCAACACCACCATCGGCAAGTTCCCCTCAAAGTCACACACCATCCTGACTCGGAACTATATCGCCGTTCCTTCACTGTCACTGGATCAAAATCCTAGAACTCCGTCCCTAATAGCATTCAGGGTGTACCTACACCAGGTGGACTCCAGCAGTTCAAGAAGGCAGCTCACCACCACCTTCTCAAGGGAAACAAGGGATGGGGAACAAATGCTGGCTTTGCCAGCGACACCCACAACCCATGAAATGAATTTTTAAAAAGTCTGCTGCAGGGCCTGGGTCTTTTTCCAGTGGGTATATTCCAATACGTGCATTCCGATTGGTATAGCTGGTTATTCCTTTGTGTGTATTCCGATGGGTGCACTCTGATGGATGCCCAGTTGGTATAGAAAGCCCTAGTATGTTTGTCACTATCCGGGCATTTTTTGTCAGCCAAGTCTAGTTCTATTTGGTTCTGCTTAATTAAAACCAAACTTAAAAGTAAAACATACCCTGATAAATGAGCGGCCAGGCATTTATCAGCAACACTTCACCTAACTGCATGCGCTGTAGATAAAAAAAAAACACAGCATGAGATTCTATTCTGGGCACAGAGCATTTATCTTTGTATTTTTCATTAATCTCTGACCCTGGTAGATAATAATACTTGATAAACTTATGATCAATTCTTCACTGAAGGCTTCATTACGAGTTTTGCAGATTACACATGAACTAAATCTCCCCCACAGATTCCAATGGTTTATATGAGGACATGAGGCAGATAAATTACTCAGGGAGTTGTGATCTGGAATACAGTGCCTGAACAGGTGGCGGAAGCAGATTCTAGAGTAACTTTCAAAAGGGAATTGGATAAATACTTGAAGGGAAAACATTTACAGGACTATGGTGAAAGAGCAGGGTTGTGGAACTAATTGGATAGCTGTTTCGAAAAGTCAGCACAGGCATGATAGGCCAAATGGCCTCCTTCTGTGCTGTATCATTTTAGACATTATAAAAATAGGTATCAAGCAATTATTTCAAGCCTCAATCTCTGAACCTGCTGGATTGCCATAAAAAACCCAATTGTTTCACTAACAGCCTTCAGGGGAGGGAACCTGACACCCCAACTGGTACGGCTTACACATGTCTCCAGCCAACAATATGTGGTTGGCTCTTATGCCGTAGGACTGGGTAACATGGGGACCTTGCTAGAATCTTCTAACCGTGCCTATCCTCAGGTAGCCTCACCAAACAACAGCACCTATCGGAAAACTGCGCACAATGGGCACTCAATATCCAACCTGCCACGTATTGGAGAGAGCTATTGTAGGAAGTATGGTATATCAGAGTGCATTACCACGAGATGTGGTATATCAGAGAGTGTTATACTGAGGAGTGGTATATCAGTGAGTATTATAGTGTGGTATATCAGAGAGTGTTCCAGTGAGATGTGGTATATCAGAGTTTTAAAAGAAAGCATCCTACAGTATTCAAGATGACTTGGCTATCCTTATGGAACGAATTAATTCGTGCCAAATATGGCCCACTGGAGGTCTAAGTGACTCAGTGTGCATTTACTCTTTTAGTTCGTGTTGCATAAGTTACCTGTAAACTACTCACACAAACCCACTAGTCTGTGGTTACTCGCAAAGTTACCTCACCAGGTTGAGAGGTGTCACCTGTATATTTGCTTTGTAAGGGGCACTTGAAGTAAATTTTTACTCATTCCCTGAATGAATGACTGCTTCTGAGCCACAGAATTAAAAAGGTTTTTCCTGCCAGTACCATATCTACACACAGTTAAAAGTGTCAGAAACACTTATACAAATCCACATCAGACAACCTTTGGAAACCTCACTGACTGTTCTTCACTGGATAGGTTCTGGGGTTGAATGTAATTTGGTGCATTTTTGCTCATAGATCCTGAAAACACTTGAGCTTAATAATGTTATAAAAGCAAAATACTGCAGATGCTGGAATTCTGAAATAAAAACAATAAGTGCTGGAAATACTCAACAGGTCTGGCAGCATCGGTGTGGAGAGAAAAAGAGAGTTAATGTTTCAGGTCAATGACCTTTCATCAGAACTGGCAAAGGTTAGAAATGTAATAGGTTTTGAGACAGTGGGGGGGTGGGTGTAGTACAACAAAAGGGAAGGTCTGTGATAGGGCAAAGGGCAGGAGAGATTAAATGATAAAGATGTCATGGAATAAAAGGCAAAGGGAGTGGTAATAGTTGATTAAAAGACAAAACATTTGTCCAGAGAGAGTGTTAATGGCAGAATAATGAACAGCTCTGGAATGTCTGGAGTTCTGGTGCTCTGGACCTGCCACCGGGAGGCCACCTCCAGTTAACACTTTCTCCAATGCCTCTGAAGACCGGCTGGAAAATTCCAGTCAGCTTCCAACAGTCGGCCTTAATAGGCCATTAGCAAGATCAATTTGGCTACTTGCCACTTGAGGGCGGGTAGCCCTGCCGCACCCCCTCCTCCTCATCCCAACTCCAGGAAAATGGCCAGGGGTGGGGGGGGTGGGGGTGGTGCGGGCTGGAGCCAGGGAACTGGAACGCCAGCTGGTAGTGCGAAATTCTGCGCCCACGGCATCCATACCTGCCCCCTTAGGGGCTTAAAAATTTAGCCCAAAGAGTCTGTTTGTATTCCAAATGGCTGTGTGAAGGTGGGACCCATGATGTTGGGCGACCGTTGGCAGGAGTGTAGGTGGCAGGGTGATTGTAGGCAGGAGGCTATGTGATGAAACCTCCAGTACTATGTCCAATCAGAATTGGCAACCCAAACTGGCAGCTTCTCAGGAGCTGTACGTTTATATATCAACACAAGGAAAACAAACTGGACAGAGAACACAAGAAAGTCAGATCGATGCATTATATTGTCATGACTATCATTTTGGAATCAGACCCCAAAACCTTAGTTAAGCCATATTTACTGGCTACAGCATCATTTAGCAATCCTGATATTGTCATCATTGACAATTGCTTCACTGAGCTTTGTATCTGGTTGCAATTTGTAAAATAATGTATATAGTTACCTCTAGGTATTTTGTACAGGATTGGGTCATTTTGATTCGTTATTTTTATCTCTAACGATTTACAAAACATGTTTCCGTTCATACTTTTAAACTGTCTCAAAGCTTGGAGTTTGAATGTGACAACAGGTTAAAAAAACAATTTTTGTTTTTCTTTCTTTAAAAGAACACAAATTATTTATGACTGTATACCTGTATTTGACGCAAAGCTGCTGATTTTCCACAATCTACACATTTAATACCTGTACCAGCTGCTGACCCGCTTCAAACTGAAGCGGGGTGGAAGAAATAGATGCTTTTAGGCAAAGGCTCACAATTCAAGTGATTGTCACATTAGCCACGATTGTGTGCAGGTTTAATACATTTATCGCTGCACAAACTGCAGGAGAAAAGAAGTCTTGTTTTAAACATTTAAATTCCGATGCCTCAAAGGATATGGAAAAATGGATGAGGTGAGGTTCCTGTTTCCATTTTTATAAAGGAACTCCATCCTAGATATAATCATCTGTTTGGCCGCTGTTTGTTTAAAAGGGAATATAATTTTCCATAGGGCTGTATTTCGTACACAGATTAACTCCTGAGATCGTGAGGAGTCTGCAGCTTTAAATATTTCGAGTTAGTATTGTGGAGCTGTGTTAAAATGAACACTGTATTTAATCAGTTTACATATACTTTAGATGTAATTTTTACTTTTTTAATGTATATTTACACTCTTGCATATAAATAAAACCCAGGTTTATTAGAATGTGACCTTTTCAAGTGACCTCTGTTTATTGATTGGACACACGGAGTTATCTTCATAAGAACATTAGAAATAGGAGCAGGAGTAGATCGTACAGCCCATCGAGCCTGCTCCGCCATTCAATACGATCATGGCTAATCATCGGCCTCAACTCCACTCTCCCTTCTGCTTCCCATAGCTCTTGATTTACTAAAACCATCTGTCTATCTCAGCCTTAAATATATCCAATGATGGAACATACACAGCTCTCTAAGGTAGAGAATTCCAAAGATTTACAACCCTCTGAATAAAGAAATTTCTCCTCAACGACCCCTTATCCTGACACTGTGCCCCCAATGTTCTAGATTTCCCAGCCAGGGAAAACAACCTCTCCGTGTCGACCCTGTCAAGCCCCTTCAGAATCTTGTATGTTTCACTGAGATCACCTCTCAGTCTTCTAAACACCAGAGAATATAGACCCAATTTACTCAGCCTCTCATCACAGACATGTGCTCTCACCAAAGCCCTGTACAACTGGAGAAAGGCTTCCTTATTCTTGTACTCCAATCCCCCTACAATAAAAGCCAACATGCCAATTTCTAATTGCTTGCTGTACCTGCATGCTAACTTTGTGTTCCTTGTACAAGTACACCCAAGTATTTCTGAACATCAACATTTAAAAATTTAATGCCTTTGAAAAATATTCTACTTTTCTATTCTTTTTTCCAAAGTGAATAACCTCACACTTCCTCACATTATACTCCATCTGCCAACTTGTTGTCCATTCACTTCACCTGTCTATATCTCTTTTCAGCCTCTTTTTGTTGTACTCACAGCTTACATTCACTTTGTATTGTCAGCAAACTTAAATACATTACTCTAAGTCATGTAGATGGTAAATAGCTGAGACCCCAGCCCTGATCCTTATTGCACTCCACTAGTTATAGCCCACCAAGTTGAAAGTGTCCCGTTTATCCCTACTATCTGCTTTCTGTCCATTAACCATTCATGCCCCAAATTGCCCCTAACTCCATTAGCCCTTATCTTGTGAAATTACCTTTTGTGTGGCACCTTATCAAATAAAACTGCTACAATTATTTTGTTACTTTTACCAGCACCACAACCCCCCCACCCCACCCCTACTCTTAACTATTTTCTTAAAGACCCCTTCTTGAAGAGTAGTGTGGGTTTGATAGCGAGATCCTTTTTGAAAAGGGTCATGATAGGAAGGCTTCCTTTCATTTAAAAATTTCACTAGACCCTCTGTTTCAAAAAGGATTTTGATAACCAACCGTTCATCCCATTTAAAAAGTAGCATTGATACTTGCCTTTGTATTCTCCTCTTTAAAAGAGGTACTAGTAATCAGCCCCTCCATTTAAAAAGGATCCTCAAGTCCTAATAATAAGGCTGTCCTCCTAATAAAGGTTCAACAATATGGAGGTTCCCTACTTTAAAGAGTTATTGATGACAATGTCCTTTATTTAAAAGAGTCACTAATAATGAAGATCCCCATTTAAAAGAGTCATTGATAATGTGGATCTCCTCATGACAAAGGGTCAATGATATACACCCCTGCTTAAAAGGGTGCTAATACTGAGATACCCCATTTAAAAGTGTCACTGATAACAAGGTTTCCCTATTTAACTGGGTCATTGATAACAAGGGGCTGAATTTTATAAGCCCACCATGAGAAATTGGTGGCCTGCCTGTGTAGGCCACATGCCAAAGTGCTGCCGCAATTCTAATCATGGCGGTTCACTTAAATAGCCAAGGCAGGCCACCCCCACCCCCACTCCACCCCGATCATGTGGAAGGGGGCAGGCTGTCGTTCCCCCGCAATGGAGTCCTTATCGGGAAATTTAAATATGTGACGGAAACTCCACATACCAAATGGAAATATTAATTTCATCATATGGAACGTTGCCTGAGACTTTTGCTGGACCTTATTACAAATAACTTTTAAAACAGAACAAACTAGCAGCCAAGATGGCCATGCACAATTTGCATGTGAAAAAAAAACAAAGAATCCGACTGCAGACAAATGTGATTACTCAGCCTAGCCAGAACATTGGGGTGCTCTCTGATTCACTTGTCTGGGATAGCTTGTCAATATGTGGTCATCAAAAGCCATCAACACCCATTGACTGTGAAAGAGCCACACCCGCCTACCAAGTATTTTTGAACAGCTTGAGAGGAGAGCCTTGAATTTCAAAGACCTTTCCGGAAGCTGCAGATTCAAACACAAAGTAGTGGTCACATCACATGACTGCTTGGGCCACTGGAGATTTGAGAGTGGCGACTCAGAAGACAGTAACTGAGATCCAGCAAGATAACATCTCTCTCTCCCTCCAGTCAGGTACCAGAGAAGCCTCAGCTGTAGTTACGAATCCTCAAGTCTATAGATCCTGACAGTCAACAACCAGGGAACATGGATAAAGCCCGTCTTCTGCCTTCTGGAACTTGAAGAGCAAGCCTCAACTGTGCACATGGCCCAGAAAGGACTTCTAATTTTTTTTAAATTCTTTCATGTGATGTGGGCGTCGTAGGCCAGGCCAGCATTTATTGCCCATCCCTAATTGCCCTTGACAACTGAATTCAGAGGGCATGTAAGAGTCAACCACATTGCTGTGGATCTGGAGTCACATGTAGGCCAGATTTCCTTCCCTAAAGGACATTAGTGAACCAGATGGGTTTTTTCAACAATCGACAATGGTTTCATGGCCATCATTAGACTAGCTTTTTAAATTCCAGATTTATTAATTGAATTCAAATTCCACCTTCTGCTGTGGTGGGATTCGAACCCATGTCCCCAGAGCAATACCTGGGTCTCTGGGTTACTAGTCCAGTGACAATACCAGTACGCCACTGCCTCTCCTTCAGGACTACAATTTCAGCTAAAGACACTGGGACTCAGTATTTAAATTCCATTTATTATGTACTTTACTGCAACCTCCCAACTCTGTTTTTCCTTCTGTAATCTATTTGTGTGTGTGTGTGGTTGTTGTGGGGCATGGATGTGTAGCATATTTTAGTAATTTTTAATCGGTTTAGAGTGTTAAGGTTAATAAACTTACATCTTTCTTGTTTAAATTCAAGAAAACCTGTCTGATTGGTTCATTTCCCATTATATATTAGAGGAACAGGAGCAAGTGCTCACTGAGGTGGTAAGTTAAATCACTGTGTTAAAAAGATAAACCCCATTGCAGTCAAACCAGAGAAGGGGTGAAAGGTGAGCCTGAGACCCCTTCCTCACCAGGTTGTAACAAATATTTAACGAAAGATTAAATGAACTTAAATAAATAAATGTCTTTTGCCTCTCTCCTAGCCCCCCAATAACAATTAAATTAAATATTTGCCCTTCCCCCCCAAAACAGTTACCTTTACCATCTGACCTTCCCCCCTACAACTGCACAAACTTTAAACTATAACCCTTCCCACCATCCCCTACACCCATGATGTTAATTTAACCCCGTGCCCCCTCCCCCCTCCACCGACCGCACTGAGAAACTTACCTCCTGCCCCCTCCCCACAAGTGTTGCGCCTCATTTCCTCAGACGGCGATCCGAAGGCACGGCAGTGCCGGCCACTGGGGTGAAGATCGCAGCGGGACATCAGGAGGCAATGGGAGAATAATTAATTCAGATATTTTAATTTATTTAAATATTTTAATTGAGGTCCCGTCACCGAGCAGTGGGGGGGGTGCTGCCACGAGGCCTCACTGTCGCAGGTAATACTGAGCTGGGCCCTGCTGCCGTCGAAGCCTGTGGTGGGCCTCATCCGGGGCCATCCCCCGCTATGGATCCCAACGTCGAGGGTTCCTTAATATCCTGCCCACGATTCCCCATTTAAAATGGGTTTTGAAAATGAGTTTCCGTGTTTAAAAGAGATGCACAGGATTCCATGCTAACTTGACCTGTTCTTCACACTGCTCTCAGTCTCAGTGAAGCAGCCAGCTCTTTTCCTGTCATTGCTCAGAGACTGCAATGGAAGCTGATTGTGCTCATTGTGTGGAAGACTGTCAGCCCCAATCGATGCTGCTAACGGCAGAGTCTGTCCAAGAGCTTCTGTCGCCAGAGTAACACAAACAGCTATTGTCCTCTTCACTTCTTTATGGAACCTGAGTCAACTAATTCATTTTAAAGGAAATGCCCCAGAGCCAGGGGTCTGACATGTCACACAGTCTCCTTTTGTTCTTCCAGCAGCTGCCAAGTTTGACCAGTCACAACAAACTGTCTGAAGGTGAACTCACTTCATTGAATGTGTTCTAATGCCAACATTATTTACTCAGCAGGTTTTCCTGTAAATCTATGCTTGTGCTCTAATATAATTGAGGGGTGGTGGGTGGGGAGAGGACTAGGTGGCACAGTAGCTTAGGTGTCTCATCTTTCATCTTTAGGGTTTGGGTTCACATCTGTCCCAGATCAGCACGCCACCCACCACCTCAAACGTTCACTCCCTCCACCACTGACACACCCGTGACTGCAGTGTGTACCATCTAAAAGATGCACTGCAGCAACTCACCAAGGTTTCCTCAGCACCGCCTCAAAAACTCATGACCTGTACCACCTCAAAGGACAAGGGCAACATTGTGCATGGGAACACCACCATCTTCAAGTTCCCCTGCAAGTCACACACCTTCCTGACTTGGAAATATATCACTGTTCCTTCACTGCTGCTGGGTCAGTATGCTGAAAATCCCTCACTAACAGCACTGTGGGGGCACCTTCATCACACAGACAGGAGCAGTTCAAGTAGGTGGCTCACCACCACCTTCTCAAGGTTAAGAAGGGATGGGCAACAAATGCTGGCCTTGCCAGTGATGCCCACATCCTGTGAATGAATTTTTTTTTTAAATCACGAGGATAAGACTCTCTTCCAGTTAAATGTTCTACACTAATTCATGCTGGTTTAGGACTTAGACATATCACACTGGTGGTGTTCTCTTAAATTAGATTGATGCAAAGCTACTGGAGTTAAGCTGGTAGGGCATAAATTGTAAGGCCATCAGCATGGGTCAAAGATAGGGCATGAACATTGCACTGTGTTAGGGTGAGAGTTACACTCCTTTGCTCTACATTACCTGTAAGTGCTTGACACTGACACTGGGGTGAAAATCTGGGGAGGATTTACAGCAGTGACATACCTTACCTTGACAGACCAAGTCTTCTCCAAAAAGATGCTCTTATTCGCATTCCAATCTGTACACACTGTAGGAAAGAAAAAGAGCTCATATTTATACAGTGCCATTCACATCCACAATCACCCTAAAGTGCTTTACAACAACTAATTATTTTTAAAGTGCAGCCACTGTTGTTACATAGACAAAGTACATAGGCAAAGGTGACAGTCTATAGAACACAGCAACTTACATTTATATAGCACCTTAAACACAGTAAAATGTCCCAAGGCTGTTCACAGGAGCATTATCAAACAAGATTTGCCACCGAGTCACATAAGGAGATATTAGGACAGGTGATCACAGCTTGGTCAAAGAGGCAGGTTTTAAGGATAGACTTAAAGGAGGAGAGAGAGATAGAAAGGTGGAGAGTTTTATAAAGGGAATTAGGGAGTTTGGGGCTCAGGCAGCTGAACACATGGTTGCCAATGGTGGAGTGATTAAAATCGGGGATGCGCAAAAGGCCTGAATTGGAGCGCAGAGTTCTTGGTGGGTTGTAGGGCTGGAGGAGGTTAGAGACATAGAGAGGGGTGAGGCTATTGAGCATTTCACAACATTGCCCAAAGTCAGAATGACAACACCCCCCTGCTACTGAACGCCATACCCCACCCCCCACCCCCCCCACCTCCTCCACTCCCACAGCCCAGTGAGACTCAGAGCCCTTTCACTTCTCAGAATTGTAGCTTTGAAGAAGTGAGGCCATCACAGTATCTGAATGTTGCAGGCCGCAAGCTCCCAATGGCCTTAAAAATAACATGGACATCACCTCCTAATTTCTGCAGGCAAATTTCAGGCACGTTACCTACAAGAATTATAGATACCCAGGGATTTACCGGTTGAAAACGCCTGGAATAGATCAACAGTTCATGCACAAGGCAGCATGTGAATGCAGCCAATTTAGCAGCCTTGGTTCAGTGCCCACTGTACGCAGACTAGTGTAGGATGATAAATCCGCATTGTCCCTGGCAGGTAGCCAATATGTTCTGTATGCAGGAGGAAAGCCTCCCTATTCTGGACTAGTAAGGATATTTGAAGGATGTTCATTTACAACCAAAGCAAACAGGCATCCGGAAGGTAATTAGGCGGAGATATATTTTGCTAATTAAATCCTGCTCATCCTTCAGTCGACCAAGTTAACCTCAATTTGAGATGAAAAGATAATGTCTTATTATTATATGGGTCTGCTTGTCTCGATGGCACTGCTCCTGCATCTGAGTTAGAAGGTTCTGGCTTTAAGCCATATTTCAGCACAAAATCTAGGCTGCCACCAGCACATACTGAGGCAGTGCTGCATATTGGGTGAAATATTAAACTAACACCCTGTCAACCTGTTTAGAAGGACATAAAAGATTCCATGCCATTATTTGAAAAATGAAGTACCCCCAGTGTCCTGGCCAACATTTATTCCTCAACCAACACCACTAAAAACAGATTAACTGACCATTTATCACATTGCAATTTATCAGGCCTTTGCTGTCACATTAGCTTATGTAATAACATTTCAAGAGTAACTCATTGATTATAAAGTTCTTCGAGCTGTCCTGAGGATGTAAAAGGCAGCAATACATTAGAAATAGAAGCAGGAGTGGACCATTCGGCCCCTTGGGTCTGCACCGCCATTCAATAGATCATGACTGATCTAATTGTGGCCTTAACTCCACTTTCCTGCCTGCCCCCCAAAAACACTTGACTCCCTTGTCAATCAAAAATCTGTCTAACGCAGCCTTGAAATGTTCAATGCCTCTGCTGCTAACTATGGAACAGAATTCCAAACACTAATGACCTCTGAAAGAAGAACAAAGAACAAAGAACAGTACAGCACAGGAACAGGCCATCCGGCCCTCCAAACCTGCGCCTATCTTGATGCCTGCCTAAACTAAAACCTTCTGCACTTCCGGGGTCCGTATCCCTCTATTCCCATCCTATTAATGTATTTGTCAAGATGCCTCTTAAACGTCTCTATGGTACCTGCTTCCACCACCTCCCCTGGCAACAAGTTCCAGGCACTCACCACCCTCTGTGTAAAGAACTTGCCTCGCACATCCCCTCTAAACTTTGCCCCTCTCACCTTAAACCTATGTCCCCTAGTAACTGACTCTTCCACCCTGGGAAAAAGCTTCTGACTATCCACTCTGTCCATGCCGCTTATAACTTTGTAAACCTCTATCATGTCGCCCCCTCCACCTCTGTCGTTCCAGTGAAAACAATCCAAGTTTATCCAACCTCTCCTCATAGCTAATGCCCTCCGGACCAGGCAACATCCTGGTAAACCTCTTCTGTACCCTCTGCAAAGCCTCCACGTCCTTCTGGTAGTGTGGCGACCAGAATTGCACGCAATATTCTAAGTGTTGCCTAACTAAAGTTCTATACAGCTGCAGCATGACTTGCCTATTTTTATACTCTATGCCCCGACCGATGAAGGCAAGCATGCCGTATGCCTTCTTGACTACCTTATCCACCTGCGTTGTCACTTTCAGTGACCTGTGGACCTGTACGCCCAGATCTCTGCCTGTCAATACTCCTAAGGGTTCTGCCATTTACTGTATACTTCCCACCTGCATTAGACCTTCCAAAATGCATTACCTCACATTTGTCCGAATTAAACTCCATCTGCCATTTCTCCGCCCAAGTCTCCAACCGATCTATATCCTGCTGTACCCTCTGACAATCCTCATCACTGTCCGCAACTCCACCAACCTTTGTGTCGTCCGCAAACTTACTAATCAGACCAGCTACATTTTCCTCCAAATCATTTATATATACTACAAACAGCAAAGGTCCCAGCACTGATCCCTGCGGAACACCACTAGTCACATCCCTCCATTCAGAAAAGCACCCTTCCACTGCTACCCTCTATCTTCTATGACCGAGCCAGTTCTGTATCCATCTTGCCAGCTCTCCTCTGATCCCATGTGACTTCACTTGTACCAGTCTGCCATGAGGGACCTTGTCAAAGGCTTTACTGAGGTCCTTTTAGACAACATCCACTGCCCTTCCTTCATCAATCATCTTTGTCACTTCCTCAAAAAACTCAATCAAATTAGTGAGACACGACCTCCCCATCACAAAACCATGCTGCCTCTCACTAATAGGTCCATTTGTTTCCAAATGGGAGTAAATCCTGTCCCGAAGAATCCTCTCTAATAATTTCCCTACCACTGACGTAAGGCTCACCAGCCTATAATTTCCTGGATTATCTTTGCTACCCTTCTTGAAATTCCTCCTTATCTCCATTTTAAAAGGGAGACGCATTATTTTGAAATTGTGCCCCCTGTCTGTCCATCTCTGTGAAAGCTGGGAGTTTCCCTTGGACAAGGAGACAAGGCAGAGACTCAATCTATACAGAAACCAGAAGGACGCCCTCTCTCGCTCTCTCTGTCCCACCTGAAGGCCTAGCTGCTGGCTGCTAGATCCAAGGCAAAGACACTGGGAGGAAAGCCCTTTGCTCAACTGTCTCCAAGAACAACTATTATAGAGTCATAGGGTTATACAGCGCAGAAACAGCCATTCGGCCCATCATGTCTGTGCCGGCCATCTAGCACTTAACTATTCTAATCCCATTTTCCAGTACTTGGCCCATAGCCTTGTATGCTATGGCATTTCAAGTGCTCATCCCAATACTTCTTAAATGTTGTGAGGGTTCCTGCCTGTACCACCCCTTCAGGTAGTGTGTTACAGATTGCAACCACCCTCTGGGTGAATTTTATTTTCCCCAAATCCCCTCTAAACCTCCTCCCCCTTACCTTAAATCTATGCCCCCTGGTTATTGATACCTCCACTAAGGGGAAAAGTTTCTTCCTATCAGACCTATCAATGTCTCTCATAATTTTGTATACCTTAATCAGGTCCCCCGTCAGCCTTCTCTGCTCTAAGGAAAACAACCCTAGCCTTTTTAGTCTCTCTTCATAGCTGAAATGCTCCAGCCCAGGCAACATCCTGGCGAATCTCCTCTGCACCCTCTCCAGTGCAATCACATCCTTCCTATAGTGTGGTGCCCAGAACTATACACAGTACACAATCGCAGAACTTTAGGACCACAAGTTCAACTGGAAGACCACTAAAGCTATCCGACACCACAGACTGTATTATTTTTATTTGTTCTGGGCTCTAATCCAACACAAATCTTTTCCTCATCTCTCTGTAATCTATTTGTATGTGTGTGTGAGAGAGAGAGTATAGCGCAATTTTATTATTTTTATTTTGATCGGGTTTAGATTTTTAAGTAAAATAAACTCACCTCTTGTTTAAACTCAGGAAAATGTGTCGATTGGTTCTTTTACGATCACAACAAAGGTAAAAGGTAAAACACACACTAAAGTGGTAAGCACGTCCACTGCTTAAAAAGGAATCAACCCTGTTGTGGTCAAATAAGAGGAAGAACAAGAGGGAGCAGTGTGACCCCTCCTCACCTGATCATAACATGATAGTGATTGTTTTAAGTTCCTCCCTCCCTTTGCCTCCTGATTTTCTACTACTCTCTGGATTTTTTTGTGTCTTCTACTGTGAAGACGGGTACAAAATACTTGCTCAAGTCTCTGCCATTTCCTCATTTCCCATTATTGGTTCCCCAATCTCACCCTGTGAAGGGACCAATTCTCACTTTGGCTACTCTTTTCCTTTTTATATATTTGTAGAAGCTTTTACTGTCTGTTTTTATATTTCTTGAAAATTTTCTCTCATACTCCAATTTGTTCCTTTTTTTTTTAGTCATCCTTTGCTGGTTTCTAAAATTTGTCCAATCTTCTGGCCTACCACTAATCTTCGCAGCATTGTATGCCCTTTCTTTCAATTTGATACCACCCTTCCTTAGTTAGCCACAGATGGCACATCCTTCTTCCTTAAAAGGTAGTGGAAGCAGAGTCTTTGAATATTTTTAAAGGCAGAGGTAGATAGATTATTGATAAGCAAGGGGATAGCAGGTTATTGGGGGTAGGTGGAAATGTGGAGTAATCAGTTCAGCCGTGAACTTATTGAATGGCGGAGCAGGCTCGAAGGGCCTAGTGGCCTATTCCTGCTCCTAATTTGTATGTTCGTAGTCTTTCTTCCACATTGGAATATATCTTTGTTGAGAGTTAGGAAATATCTCCTTAACTGTCTGCCACTGCTTCTCTATTGTGTTACCTATTTTCCCGGTCCACTTTAGCCAACGCTGTCTTCATACCTTTGTAACTGCCTTTATTTACATTGAAGACACTAGTTATGGACCCAAATTTCTCAGTCTCAAACTGAATGTGAAATTCGATCATATTATGATCACTCCTGCCTAGAGGATCCTTTACTATGAGGTCTTTAATTAATCCTGTCTCATTACACATTGCCAGTTCCAAAATAGCCTGGTCCCTGGTTAGTTCTAGAACATATTGTTCTGAGAAATGGTCCCAAGTACATTCTATGAACTCATCTTCCAGGCTACCTCTGCCAATTTGGTTTGTCCAATCAATGTGAAGATTAAAATCACCCACGATTATTGCTGTACCTTTCTTATAAGCCCCCAATGTTTCTCGATGTATCCTCTGTCCCACAGTATTACCACTGTTAGGGGGCCTATAAAGTATTCCCACCAGTGATTTCTTTACTTTGCTGTTTCTTAACTCCATCCAAACTGATTCTACATCTTGATTTTCTAAACCAAGATCATTTCTCACTATTGTACTGATCTCATCCTTTATTAACAGAGCTACCCCACTTCCTTTTCCTTTCCTCCTGTCCTTCTGAAATGTCAAATATCCTTGAATATTCAGGTCCCAGCCTTGGTCACCTTGCAACCATGTCTCTGTAATGGCTATCGGATCATACTCACTTATTTCTATTTGTGCTATCAATTCATTCATCTTGTTATGAATGCAGAAGGCATTCAGATAACAAGCCTCTAATTCTGTCTTCTTACCATTTTTGCCTACTCTGACCTTATTTGCTGGTGCTCTTTTATGTTTGTATGCTCTGTCCCTTCCTGTCACACTCCGGTTCTCATTACCTGTATCAGTACCCTGCACTATTTCCTCATCCTTTCTCTTTAACTTTCCAAATCTCCCCTCATGTGAACCCTCCCCCCCTCACTATTTAGTTTAAAGCCCTCTCTACAGCTCTAGTTATACGATTTGCTAGGATACGGGTCCCAATGCAGTTCAGGTGAAGGCCATCCCAATGGTATAGCTTCCCCTTTCCCCAGTCCTGATGCCAGTGCCCCATGAATCGAAACCCATTTCTCCCGCACCAATCTTTCAACTCTCTGATCTTATTTACCCTATGCCAATTTGCTCATGGCTCAGGTAGTAATCCAGAGATTACCTTTGTGGTTCTGCTTTTAAATTTATCCCCTAGCTACTCATACTTCCTTAGCAGAAACTCTTTCCTAGTCCTACCAATGCCATTGGCACCCACATGGACTATGACAACTCCAAGTTCTTCACCAGCCCCGAGGAGATGTCCTTAACCCTTGTACCAGGTAGGAAACACAGCCTTCAGGACTCATGTTCTCAGCTGCAGAGAACTGTATCTATTCCCCTAACTATACTGTCACCTACTACAACTACAATCCTTTTAACTCCCTCCACCTTAATGGCCCCCTGCAACATGGTGCTGTGGTCAGTTTGCTCATCCTCCGTGCAGTCCCTGCTCTCATCCACACAAGCTGTAAGAACATCAAACCTGTTGGACAACTGCAAGGGCTGAGGCTCCTCCATTGCTACCTTCTACCCCATACCTGCCTCTCTCATAGTCACACCCTCCTGTCCTTGAGAATAGACCAAATCTGAAGTACCTCGCCAAAGGGGTTTGACTGCCTCCTGAAACAAAGTGTCCAGGTATCTTTTCTCCTCTCTGATGCATCACAGTGTCCAAAGCTTGGACTCCAGCTCAATGCAAGGACACTACTCATTTGAGTTGCCAGAAAAGGTAGAAAGAATAAAAGGAAAGAATGAAAAGATTTGTGCTGGAATAGAGCTTTATTACATTTTATGGAAAGATCACAAAATCATTCACAATTTACACTGAAATGCAGCAACTGTTGCTATGTAGGACATTGCAGCTATCGTTTTGTTGACCAGCACCACCCTAAATGTTTGTACATTTGTTTACAGTGTTATTTGGAGCCGAATGGGAAGAATCCCAGCTCCAGAGACTTGCCTACCTCTCCGTGTTCCATCAATGAGCCTTCCCAGCTGGCCTATCATTAACAGTGCACTGGAGTACTGTGGACTCATCTGGCTCAGGTTGGAGATCTACGTGTTCCTGGGAATGGATTGACTCAATTCCAGTTTCCCAGCTTGGAGCCAATGTGACCCCAGAGTGATTCCACTGAGCATCCCTCCCAGCAGCTAAATCAATGGGGGAACAAGGCATCCAAGATAATTAGATAGAATTACATAAAGGCTACAGCACAGAAACAAACTACATAGCCCAACTGGTCTGTGCCGACATTTATGCTCCACAAGAGCCTCCTCCCACCCTCTTTATCTAACCCTATCAGCATATCCTATTTATCACTCCCTCATGTGTTTAACCAGCTTCCTCTGAAGTGTAACTATGCTCTTTACCTCAATTTCTACTTGTGGCATATAGTTCCACATTCTAACCACTCTCTGTGTAGCATTGTGCTGTGTTCTTAACTCTTCAATTAAGATAAACACAAGCTTTGCATTCGGATTGTGTGTCTTGCAAAATGGTGTCTCCTTATAAATGTCTGATGATGTCATCAGTTGCATCAGTGTCCTGGTCTCCTCAAGGTGAAGTCACCACAACATGACATTACATTCTGGGTAAAGAATTTTTTCGTGAATTGCCTATTGGATTTATATCTTATATTTATGGCTCCTAGTTTTGGTCTCCCCACAACCACAACAATGACAATTTGCATCTTATATTGCACCTTTAATGCAGTAAAATGTCCCAAGACACTTAACGAGCACTTTCAATAAAAAACGATTTTGACACCAGCTACAGATGGAGAAATCAGGGTAGATGAACTAAAGTTGGTTTTAAGGAGCAACTTTAGAGTGGTGGAGAGGCTAAGGGAGGGAATTCCAGAGCTGAAAAGATGCCTGGCAATTATTTGGTGGAGCAACTAAAATTTGGGCTGTGCAAGAGTGCAGATCTGGCGGAACGCAGAGATCGCAAAGGCTTATAGGATTGGAGGAAGTTACAGAGATCTGGAGGGGCGAAACCATAGAGTGATTGAAAAACAAGGATGAGGATTTTAAAATTGAGATGTTGTCAGGCCAGTGTAGGTCAGCAAGTACCGGGGCGATGGCTGAACGAGACTTGGTGCAAGTTAAGATACGGACAGCAGAATTCTGGATGAGCACAAGTTTATTTCAGAAATATCTCCCCTACATTGACCTTATCAAATCCCTTCATAATTTTGTAGACCTCTAACAGGTCGCTGGTCAGCCTTATCATTTCCAGAGAAAAGAGCCCCAGCCTGTTCTTTCTTTCCTAATTGATATAACCTTTTAGTTCTGCTATCATCTTTGTGAATACTTTTTGCATCTTGTCCCCTGCCTCTATATGCGACCAACTGAATTCATGCTCCACTGGTTACTCTTAGGTGAATGAAAACAGCAGAACTGAAATTTTGCCCAATATTTAATTCCCTTTGAACCTAAACGTAAAAAATAAACACTTTAAAATGATACTTATATGATTTTAGTTTTCATGTTTTCAGCTCTGTTTATATATGTCGACTGACCTACTGTGTGTTTCCAGCATTTTATGGCTTCAAAGAGAACAAAGAAAAAAGAACAAAGAAAATTACAGCACAGGAACAGGCCCTTCGGCCCTCCAAGCCTGCGCCGATCCAGATCCTCTATCTAAACATGTCGCCTATTTTCTAAGGGTCTGTATCTCTTTTCTTCCTGCCCATTCATGTATCTGTCTAGATACATCTTAAAAGATGCCATCGTGCCCGCATCTACCACCTCCGCTGGCAACGCGTTCCAGGCACCCACCACCCTCTGCGTAAAGAACTTTCCACGCATATCCCCCCTAAACTTTTCCCCTTTCACTTTGAACTCGTGTCCTCTAGTAATTGAATCCCCCACTCTGGGAAAAAGCCTCTTGCTATCCACCCTGTCTATACCTCTCATGATTTTGTACACCTCAATCAGGTCCCCCCTCAACCTCCGTCTTTCTAATGAAAATAATCCTAATCTACTCAACCTCTCTTCATAGCTAGCGCCCTCCATACCAGGCAACATCCTGGTGAACCTCCTCTGCACCCTCTCCAAAGCATCCACATCCTTTTGGTAATGTGGCGACCAGAACTGCACGCAGTATTCCAAATGTGGCCGAACCAAAGTCCTATACAACTGTAACATGACCTGCTAACTCTTGTACTCAATACCCCGTCCGATGAAGGAAAAGATGCCGTATGCCTTCTTGACCACTCTATTGACCTGCGTTGCCACCTTCAGGGAACAGTGGACCTGAACACCCAAATCTCTCTGGACATCAATTTTCCCCAGGACTTTTCCATTTACTGTATAGTTCACTCTTGAATTGGATCTTCCAAAATGCATCACCTCGCATTTGCCCTGATTGAACTCCATCTGCCATTTCTCTGCCCAACTCTCCAATCTATCTATATTCTGCTGTATTCTCTGACAGTCCCCTTCACTATCTGCTACTCCACCAATCTTAGTGTCGTCTGCAAACTTGCTAATCCATCCACCTATACTTTCCTCCAAATCATTAATGTATATCACAAACAACAGTGGTCCCAGCACGGATCCCTGTGGAACACCACTGGTCACACGTCTCCATTTTGAGAAACTCCCTTCTACTGCTACTCTCTGTCTCCTCTTGCCCAGCCAGTTCTTTATCCATCTACATAGTACACCTTGGACCCCAAGCGCCTTCACTTTCTCCATCAGCCTGCCATGGGGAACCTTATCAAACGCCTTACTGAAGTCCATGTATATGACATCGACAGCCCTTCCCTCATCAATCAACTTTGTCACTTCCTCCAAGAATTCTATTAAGTTGGTAAGACATGACCTTCCCTGCACAAAACCATGTTGCCTATCACTGATAAGCCCATTTTCTTCCAAATGGGAATAGATCCTATCCCTCAGTATCTTCTCCAGCAGCTTCCCTACCACTGACGTCAGGCTCACCGGTCTATAATTACCTGGATTATCCCTGCTACCCTTCTTAAACAAGGGGACAACATTAGCAATTCTCCAGTCCTCCGGGACCTCACCCGTGTTTAAGGATGCTGCAAAGATATCTGTTAAGGCCCCAGCTATTTCCTCTCTCGCTTCCCTCAGTAACCTGGGATAGATCCCATCCGGATCTGGGGACTTGTCCACCTTAATGCCTTTTAGAATACCCAACACTTCCTCCCTCCTTATGCCGACTTGACCTAGAGTAATCAAACATCTGTTCCTAACCTCAACATCCATCATGTCCCTCTCCTCGGTGAATACCGATGCAAAGTACTCGTTTAGAAACTCACCCATTTTCTCTGACTCCAAGCATAACATTCCTCCTTTGTCCTTTAGTGGGCCAATCCTTTCTCTAGTTACCCTCTTTCTCCTTATATATGAATAAAAGGCTTTGGGATTTTCTTTAACCCTGTTTGCTATAGATATTTCATGACCCCTTTTAGCCCTCTTAATTCCTCGTTTCAGATTGGTCCTACATTCCCGATATTCTTTCAAAGCTTCGTCTTTCATCAGCCGCCTAGACCTTATGTATGCTTCCTTTTTCCTCTTAGCTAGTCTCACAATTTCACCTGTCATCCATGGTTCCCTAATCTTGCCATTTCTATCCCTCATTTTCACAGGAACATGTCTCTCCTGCACGCTAATCAACTTCTCTTTAAAAGCCTCCCACATATCACATGTGGATTTACCTTCAAACAGCTGCTCCCAATCTACATTCCCCAGCTCCTGCCGAATTTTGGTATAGTTGGCCTTCCCCCAATTTAGCACTCTTCCTTTAGGACCACTCTCGTCTTTGTCCATGAGTATTTTAAAGCTTACGGAATTGTGATCACTATTCCCAAAGTAGTCCCCTACTGAAACTTCAAACACCTGGCCGGGCTCATTCCCCAACACCAGGTCCAGTATGGCCCCTTCCCGAGTTGGACTATTTACATACTGCTCTAGAAAACCCTCCTGGATGCTCCTTACAAATTCTGCTCCATCTAGACCTCTAACACTAAGTGAATCCCAGTCAATGTTGGGAAAATTAAAATCTCCTATCACCACCACCCTGTTGCTCCTACATCTTTCCATAATCTGTTTACATATTTGTACCTCTATCTCACGCTCGCTGTTGGGAGGCCTGTAGTACAGCCCCAACATTGTTACCGCACCCTTCCTATTTCTGAGTTCTGTCCATATTGCCTCACTGCTCGAGTCCTCCATAGTGCCCTCCTTCAGCACAGCTGTGATATCCTCTTTGACCAGTAATGCAACTCCTCCACCCCTTTTACCTCCCTCTCTATCCCGCCTGAAGCATCGATATCCTGGGATATTTAGTTGCCAATCATGCCCTTCCCTCAACCAAGTCTCAGTAATAGCAATAACATCATACTCCCAGGTACTAATCCAAGCCCTAAATTCATCTGCCTTACCTACTACACTTCTTGCATTAAAACAAATGCACCTCAGACCACCAGTCCCTTTACATTCATCATCTGCTCCCTGCCTGCTCTTCCCCTTAGTCACACTGACTTCATTATCTAGTTCCTTACAGGTTTTTGTTACTACCTCCTTACTGTCAACTGACCTCCTCAATTGGTTCCCATCCCCCTGCCACATTAGTTTAAACCCTCCCCAACAGCGTTAGCAAAAGCGCCCCCAAGGACATTGGTTCCAGTCCGGCCCAGGTGTAAACCGTCCAATTTGTAATAGTCCCACCTCCCCCAGAACCGGTCCCAATGTCCCAAAAATCTGAACCCCTCCTTCCTGCACCATCTCTCAAGCCACGCATTCATCCTGACTATTCTTTCATTTTTACTCTGACTATCACGTGGCACTGGTAGCAATCCTGAGATTACTACCTCTGAGGTCCTACTTTTTAACTTGGCTCCTAACTCCCTAAACTCTGCTTGTAGGACCTCATCCCGTTTTTTACCTATATCATTGGTGCCTATGTGCACAACGACAACTGGCTGTTCACCCTCCCCCTTTAGAATGTTCTGCAGCCGATCTGAGACATCCCTGACCCGTGCACCTGGGAGGCAACATACCATTCGGGAGCCTCGTTTTCGACCACAGAACCGCCTATCTACTCCCCTTACAATCGAATCCCCTACGACTATAGCCCTTGCACTCTTTTTCCCGCCCTTCTGAACAGCAGAGCCAGCCACGGTGCCATGAACCTGGCTACTGCTGCCTTCCCCTGGTGAGCCATCTCCCTCAACAGTATCCAAAACGGTATACTTGTTTTGGAGGGAGATGACCGCAGGGGACTCCTGTGCTGCCTTCCTGCTCTTTCTCTGCCTTTTGGTCACCCATTCCCTTTCTCCCTCAGCAATCCTAATCTTCGGTGTGACCAATTCACTAAACGTGCTATCCACGACCTCCTCAGCATCGCGCATGCTCCAAAGTGAGTCCATCCGCAGCTCGAGAGCCGTCATGCGGTCTAACAAGAGCTGCAGTTGGACACACTTCCTGCACGTGAAGGAGTCAGGGACATTAGCTGTGTCCCTGAGCTCCCACATTGAGCAAGAGGAGCATGACACGGGTCTGAGATCTCCTGCCATTTTTAATCTTAAACTTAACTTAGTTAAATGAAAAAGGAACGAAAAGTTTTTACCAATCACGATAAAACCAGAGAAATAGAAAAAGCCTTACCTTATATACACCCCACCGAGACCTTTTTTTTGGTTAGAGGAGGAGGGCGGGTGGGAGACACTACAAGTGTGGTGTCTCGGGTTCAGAAACCGCCCAAATATATAGTGTTTTACTTACCCAGCAGCCCCCTGGCCTCCGCCGAAAACAAAAGGAAATTAAGTTTACTTTCAAACTGACCTTCCCAGCTGCTCACTCGCCCGCACTCTCTGCTCCCGAAAAAGCTGCTGCAATGAAAGGAAAGTTATTTTAAACTGCCCAAATATATAGTGTTTTACTTACCCAGCAGCCCCCTGGCCTCCGCCGAAAACAAAAGGAAATTAAGTTTACTTTCAAACTGACCTTCCCAGCTGCTCACTCGCCCGCACTCTCTGCTCCCGAAAAAGCTGCTGCAATGAAAGGGAAAGCTTCATTTCATCTTCCAAACAATTGTAGTTTTTTATTATTAATTTTCTGAAGCGGTGCATCTCACAGTGAGCTCTGTGAGTTGAATTTCTTTTCTCAACCTTCAGCAACAACATCTTTTGCACTGCAAATTGCTGGACGTGCCAGCTGAGAATGGGACATTAGGAACCTTGGCAAATTATGGAAGTAACAGTTTATCTCCCTCACCAGTAAATAAGGATAGAGAAAGAAACAAAGCAAACAGCAGAAGGAAATAGAGTGAATTTGAGTCAAATTAGATGCAGAAAGAGAAATAAGAGGGAAAGAAAGATTGGATTAAAACAGACAGAAATGAAAAGTAAGATTAGAAATCTAAAATTTAAAATATAAAATCCTTTAGGAACGAGTTACCACCTGTAGGAATGAGACTCCGCCATTTCAGTTGTTCCCTTTCTTGGCCCCCGAGGTTGAGTGGCATTGCAGGAAATTAAATCTCGTCCCTACATCATGAAATGCCAGCCCTAACTTTCTGTAATGAGTTAACTTGGTATCTGCTATCCAAATGCAGCAATTTCTTGACACTCACAGGGAAGTTGAGGGTGATCTCCTATTTTTACCAGGCTAATGGCAGAGCAGTACAAATCATCCAGCAACCTACTGTGATTCGCAACTCATGGGATATCTCTTCCTTGCCACAAGTTGCTGGGTTATTTGCATAAGCATTAATCCCGCCATTACTTCCCCAGCATATTCTGGGCCGTTATTATTTAACTTAATTTGTTTGGAATCAATGTCAATTTCCTAGTTCCAAAAGAAGATACAGCTATTTCTGGAACTTCCTGCTATCTAAATGCAAGCAGCCATTTCCTGCCAAGAAAAGTCTTTTAATAAGTGCTGAGGTCACCCTCTAAGCCACTCTCTGCCATCACATCCCACTAAATTAATTGTTAAAACACCAAAACTACTCAACAGGAAATTTCTCTTCCAATTGGCTTCTGCAGCTACAAATAGTTCAACAGAAGTGAATTGGAATAGCTGTTCAACTTGTGTCTTCTCAAATGGTGTGAGATGCAGTAATAGTAACTCCTATGCAAAATAAATCCCAATACGTAAAGTCTTGTCGTGTCCACCGTCACACTCCATCTTGGGCATGAGTTAAAAGCAAAGTTCTGATGAAAGGTCATCAATCCGAAACGTTAACTCTGTTTTCTATCTTTCCACAGATGCTGCCAGATCTGCTGAGTATTTCCAGCACTTTCTGTTTTTATACCAAGCTTTCTACCTGTGACTAGCTGTGGAGGTTTATTTTGCACATTAGTTCTGCCACAAAAAAACAGTTAATGGTATATGATAGGTGGAAGGACCTCTCTCTCTTTGGCCTCCTTGTCTCGAGAGACAATGGGTAAGTGCCTGGAGGTGGTCAGTGGTTTGTGGAGCAGCGCCTGGAGTGGCTATAAAGGCCAATTCTAGAGTGACAGGCTCTTCCACAGGTGCTGCAGAACAAATTGTTTGTTGGGGCTGTTACACAGTTGGCTCTCCCCTTGCGCTTCTGTCTTTTTTCCTGCCAACTGCTAAGTCTCTTCGACTCACCACACTTTAGCCCCGCCTTTATGGCTGCCCGCCAGCTCTGGCGATCACTGGCAACTGACTCCCACGACTTGTGATCAATGTCACAGGACTTCATGTCGCGTTTGCAGATGTCTGTAAAACGGAGACATGGACAGTCGGTGGGTCTGATACCAGTGGCGAGCTCACTGTACAATGTGTCTTTGGGGATCCTGCCATCTTCCATGCGGCTCACATGGCCAAGCCATCTCAAGCGCCGCTGACTCAGCAGTGTGTATAAGCTGGGGATGTTGGCCGTCTCGAGGACTTCTGTGTTGGAGATACGGTCCTGCCACCTGATGCCAAGTATTCTCCGGAGGCAGTGAAGATGGAATGAATTGAGACGTCGCTCTGGCTGACATACGTTGTCCAGGCCTCGCTGCCGTAGTGCAAGGTACTGAGGACACAGGCTTGAAACAGTCAGATTTTTATGTTCAGTGCACCATTTTCCCACACGCTCTTGGGACCACTGCACGTTTAACAAGAAAAAGTCGTTTGTCTGGGTGCCAGCCGTGACTTAGGGTAACACTCTCCAATCTGTGTCAGAAGCCCCACTCCAGCAGTCAAAGCACAAATTCTAGGCTGACACTCCAGTGCAGTACTGAGGGAGTACAGTACTGCCAGAGGTGCCATGCCGTCTTTCAGATGAAGCGCTGAATCGAGGTCCCATCTGCCCGCTCAGGTGAATGCAAAAGATCCCATGGCGCTGTTTTGAAGTTGAGCAGGGGACTTCCCTGTATCCTGCATTTGTCCTTCAACCAATGCTTAAAGACAGATTATCCAGCCATGATGTGGGATCTTGCTGTGCGCAAATTGGCTGCTGCATTTCCTACATTATAACAGTAACTACATTTCCAAAAGTACTTCATTGGCTGTAAAGCATTTTGGGGCAACCTGAGGTTGTGAAAACTGCTATATAAAGCACACCTTTCTTTCATGCACTCAATTGAAGACACAAAGCCTAGTGTAACTGAACTGATACATGTAAACCATAAACAAAGCTGGGGTAACACAGAAGGCATCTTTTAGTTAATAGGAACATCATGTCTTAGTTCATTGTTTTGCAAGCAAAAGAGAATATCATAGGTTCCAATGCCTATCTTGAAATGTCACAGCCAAGATGGCTAGACTTTAATATTTTCAAAATCATAAGCATTGCTTTTTATTAAAATTAAATAACCTAGGTGAACAACCAAGTCAAGTAATCCATAACCAATGTCTAAGAATTATGGGCAAAGGCCTATGGGATACCACCATGGTTGACAAGAGGAGGAGCAAGACACAATAAATTAGAAAGTAATGATTAGGCAATATCAAACCCTTGTTAAACAGCCTGGGGATCATTGGAGGATGGGAAGACAAAGGGGTACAAGTGGTTTCCCAGCTTGGAGGTCCTGGGAAAGAATGAAATAGAGTGGAGGAGAGTGTATTGATGCTGAGGGATGAAAAAATTTCCCCTAGTTTGATTAAAGGAATGGTACATTTGCAAGTGGTTGCTCTCAAAGGACGACAATGTATGGAGACACCTAATGGCGCAGTTAAGACCTCGATTTGCTTGAGAACAAGACCTACCAAATAGTTCATGCAGGGCCTTCAGCTGCCCACAGGTAGGCCTCTGTGAAATTTCCAGCAGTCCAGTCGTTGGGGTTACCTACCCCATTTTTAGGCCCTCACCACCCCAGCAAAGCCAATTTTCCCAAAGGAAAAGCAGGCCCCAACCCTTTGGAGCCATCCAGTGATGGAGCGTATGTTGATGTGGTTACGGTTTGGGTTAACAGGGAAGGGCAGTGCATTTAGCTGAACATAGTTCACCCTACATTAAACTTTCAGAACACTGCCACTTCAATACATTTGTCACCATTAGAAACGCTGCTGTCACATGACCTCACCCACTCTCCCTTTAACCAGTGAGAACGATTCCACAGAGCTGGTTGATTCCAAGAAATGAAATCTCTTGGTGAAGGTAAAGATTTATGTGCCCAGTCGCTTGTTTTCAATGGCAATGCTTAAAACATTGTTCCTCTTAAATTTTAAATGGAAACACATAGGAGGTCAGGGTCCAGCTAATTCCCACCCACATAGAGTTGAGAATATTTGGCCAACGTAGAGTGATATGAGGTTGTTTCTAAAACAGGAAGTGTTATAGTTATCTACCAAACTCTATTAAAAATACATTAGTGGTTTTATGGTAAATAATAGAATTAATATTATCTGCTTATATTCACTTTATAAAATGTAACCTACCTCTGCACCACACACTCTGACAGATATCAAAGATCTTCATACTGATAAGTTAACAAAAACAGATTTTTACAGTCACCAAGGTCTTGCTAACTTTAGTGGAATTACAGTTGAAGCAAGAATTTTCGAAGAGGAAGTATCACCATCACAATTCTTATATGAAAAAAAGGAAGCTTCAGTATCCGCACTCCTTTTATAGTCTTGCTATTCATGTGTAGAGAGGCGGCTATACTGAGCAACAAGGCAAAAAGTCAGAGTGAGTTCAAGGAACGTTTTAAGTAGATGAAAACTTCACTGGTTGAGACAGAACCAAATGAAGCAAAATATGGCAGATGTTGGAAATCTGAAATAAAAGCAGAAAACGCTGGAAACATTCAATGGGTCAGGCAGCATCTGTAGAGAGAAAAACAGAGTTAAGGTCAAAGGTCATTGAGCTGAAACATTGGGCTGAATTTTGTTGGAAGGCCCAAGGTCCCGTAATTGGGACAGGAAGTGGGAGCCATTCCCACGCAGATAGTGGGCGGCCAAGTGAATTAGTTACGCGGCAGCCAGCTAATTAACAGCTGAGAGGCAGAGGTAACATCCATTCATGCCACTGGAAGTGCTGGTGCTATATTTAAAGGGCAGGAGCACTAATAAAAGTGAACGTTGGAAGCAGCCTGCCAAAACTGAGGCCTGAGCAGCAGTGAACACACGAGTTCAATGGCATTACCATCGCTGAATCCCTCACTATCAATATCCTGGGGGTCACCATTGACCTGAAACTGAACTGGAGCAGCCACGTCAATATTGTGGCTACAAGAGCAGGTCAGGGGCTAGGAATCCTGCGGCGAGTAACTCACCTTCTGACTCCCCAAAGCCTGTCCACCATCTACAAGGCACAAGTCAGGAGTGTGATGGAATACTCTCCACTTGCCTGGATGGCTGCAGCTCCAGCACCATACTGGATAAAGCAGCCCGCTTGATTGGCACCCCGTCCACAAACATTCACTCCCTCCACCACCAACGCACAGTGACAACTGTGTGTACCATCTACAAGATGCACTGTAGCAACACACCAAGGCTCCTTCGATATCACCTTCCAAACCCATGACCTCTACCACCTAGAAAGACAAGGGCAGCAGATGTAGTGGAACACCACCACCTGCAAGTTCCTCTCCAAGTCACACACCAACCTGACTTAGAATTATATCACCGTTCCTTCACATTTGCTGGGTCAAAATATGGGAACTTCCCTTCCTAACAGCACTTTTGGTGTACCTACACCCCAAGCAGTTTAAGAAGGCAGCTCACCACCACCTTCTCAAGGGCAATTAGGGATGGGCACTAAATGCTGGCATAGCCAGAGGTGCCCACATCCCCCAAACAAATAAAAAAAGAGTAATGAACACCTGAACAGCTGTGAAGATATAAGCATTGTGGAACTGTGATCCACAGTGGCCCCACAGTTCAGTGATGCCCCACTGCAGGTTCTCCTCCAGGCTGCGCAGGCAAAGAGGGATGTCCTCTTCCCCCATGACAGGAAATGGAGATTGGCCCACCAAGCCAAGCAAGCCTGGCTGGAGATTGCAGAGCAGGTCAGTAGCCATGGGGTCATCCCTCAAACCTGGCTGCAATGCCACAAGAGGGTCAATGAACTCATGCATTCCGTCAAGGTGATTGTGCACACAGTCAACCCTACAGCCTTACATGTGACTGGGGTGAATGTGAGATTGGAACAAAGGGCATTGCCCACCCAGCCACTGGCAATAGCCAGGCAGCAGCATTGGCTGTCGTAGACATGGCAGCATATCGGTGAGCGGTTCCAGTCGATCAGTGTTAACTCCTGCACAGCCGCTACTGAATGGCTGCATGCAGAAGGCATTCCTGTGGCTCCATCATGGTCAGTCAGGCTGCCAACAGCATAGGCAACGCTCAGGTCTCTGTCGGGTGACTACCAATGCCCGCCTATGTGCTTGCAGGAAAAGACGGCCCACAGGAGGTGATCCTGACCTCATGGAGGAGGAGGCACTGGAACTTGGAGGACAGCATGGAGGCCACTCTATCGCAAATGGTGAGACAGGAGTGCAGACACGAGCGAGTGAGTGACCTAATGGATGGGCACAAGAGAGCCTTTGGCAAACACGAGGCATAGTGCTGATGTGTCCACCACTGGTCGCATCGAGTTCCAAACTAGGAGTCATCTGAAGGATGTGATTGTATGCGCATTATCCTCTAATTAATCTTCTCTCTCACACACAGGAACAGAACAGAGCAGACAGTTCAGGATTCTGGGGTCAGCTGTCCAACTCTGAGGAGGAGGAGAGAGCCTCAGAAGGTGCACCATCACATCATTCCCCACACCTTTCACCATCACAGATACTCTCATGTTGGTGGATATCCATTCACAAATAGATCTAGGATCACAATCTGGTGAGCACATCACACATGCACCCGAGCAGATGACGGAGGTTGTGACAGCCGAGGCCACTGACACTCGGAGGCCGGAGCGATGCTGAGCCTCAGGCTGATGACCTGCCTCTTCAGTTGTCACCAAGGCGACAAATGCTGGGGATACAGCGAGAGGTGCGGGAAGATCTAGTGGAGCTTCCAGAGGCTCTGTGCAACCTGGCACGGACGATGGAAGAGTCCATCCAGGCCATGAGTGCCGCTATGTCTCTGGCGTGTGCGCGCTTGGCTTCCTCCATCGAGAGATTGGCGACCCTCATGGAGAGCTAGATCCAGCACACCACTCAGTAGATGCTGGAGATGAACATGGACCTGCCTGCCTTCGCCAACTAATGAGCTTTGTGCAGCAATGGCCGGGTGAGGTGGGAGTGAGGCACTAGGTGTCACCACCAGGTTATCGCACTCTTCAGGTGAGCAGGGAGGTACAGGTGTGCACTGAAAGGGAGGAGGAGCAGCTGCCTGATGCATCTGGGGGCTCCTCTCAGGGGACTCCTGGGGTGAACAGCAGCTCCTCGGCTCCTCTGTCAGTGACACCAGCACTTCACTCAGCCGTGACGACAGAGGAGGATCCTACCCTTGTGCAGGAGGCTCTCCAGGCCTCAGGCAGCCAGAGGACGACGTCCAAGATCATCCCAAGCCATGGGGCAGCAAAGTCAGCAGCCTGCCTCCACATCAGCCAACAGCGTAGGGGGAGCACCATGTAGGAACACCCAGAAGAGATTTAAGAGCACCTAGCTGCACCTAGAGTTCACAAGTTACTTTTTTAGGAGGCATGGAGCCTTTCAATCTTTTGTACCACCATTAAATGCCTGAAGTGGCAAGGCTGGCAGTCTCCTTGCATTTCTTGTAGGTTGCTGAGACTTCAGGAGCACCCTGGCTCCGTCAATGGGTACGATGGGTGGGAGCACTCTGCATAAAGTTGAGGCATTTGCCATGCCACAGTGTGGACCAGGAAAATTCAGCCCGTTAACTCTGTTTCTCTCTGCACGGATGTTGCCAAACCTACTGAGCATTTCCAGCACTTACCATTTTTTTTCTGGCTGAGACAGTGATCGGAGAACCTTCCAGAGCAGATAAGGCGTCCTTAGTGCAGAGAAGGTTAGGACAGATTTAATAGAGGTTTTCAAAATCATGAAGGGTTTTAGAACATAGAACATCGAACATAGAACAGTACAGCACAGTACAGTCCCTTCGGCCCACGATGTTGTGCCGAACCTTTAACCTACTCTAATATCAAACTAACTACCTACCCTTCATTCTACTATCATCCATGTACCTATCCAAGAGTCGCTTAAATGTCCCTAATGTATCTGTTTTGATAGAGTAAATAAGGAGAAACATTTCCACTGGTTTGAGGGTCGGTAACCAGAGGACACAGATTTAAGGTCATTGGCATAAGAGCTGGAAACGAAATGAGGAGAATTTTTTTATGCAGTGTGTTGTTATATCTGGATTGCGCTGCCTGAAAGGGCAGTGGAGGCAGATTCAATAATAACTTTCAAAAGGGGATTGGATAAATACTTGAAGGGAGAACGTTTGCAGGGGCTATGGGGAAAGGGCAGGAGAGTGGGACTGATTGGATAGTTTAGTTTAGTTTAGAGATACAGCACTGAAACAGGCCCTTCGGCCCACCGAGTCTGTGCCGACCATCAACCACCCATTTATACTAATCCTACACTAATTTCATATTCCTACCGCATCCCCACCTGTCCCTATATTTTTCCCTACCACCTACCTATACTCGGGGCAATTGCTAATGGCCAATTTACCTATCAACCTGCAAGTCTTTGGCATGTGGGAGGAAACCGGAGCACCCGGAGGAAACCCACGCAGACACATGGAGAACTTGCAAACTCCACACAGGCAGTACCCGGAATTGAACCCGGGTCCCTGGAGTTGTGAGGCTGCAGTGCTAACCACTGCACCACTGTGCCATCTTTCAAAGAATGACCTCCTACTGTGCTGTATTATTTCGTGACTCTAATCTTAGCAGTTGGCAGGAAAAAAGACAGAGGCGCAAGGGGAGAGCCAACTGTGTAACAGCGCCGACAAACAAATTTTTCTGCAGCACCTGTGGAAGAGCCTGTCACTCTAGAATTGGCCTTTATAGCCACTCCAGGCGCTGCTCCACACACCACTGACCACCTCCAGGCACTTACCGATTGTCTCTCGAGATAAGGAGGCCAAAGAGAGAATCATAGGAGATCATTTGACATGGGAAAGGAAAACTACAGTTTTAAATACCAGCACAGAGTTTCGATGTATAGCAGCATGACCATCAGACTTCTTTCTGTGCTGTACTATTATAAGTACTTTCATAAACAACAAGGGGACTGGAACTATCCCACATTCCCAGAAACAACCAGTGCCAACAAAGCAGATACAAGTCCAGGTAATTCTAAAATTGCACGAGGAAGGACTTTCCATAGCGACTCACCAAGATGACGGGGCGGAGGGACGAAAGTTAGAGCAATTTCCCCAGATACACCAAGCAATATGGAGCAATTAAAGAGGTGGATCAATAGGCACAACATCTCATTCATTTAATTGAGGTACTGCATGATCCATCATCAAGCACACAGCTTAAAACTCCAGGACAAGTCATTGTGACCTGTTAATCATTTCTGGAACATAATCCTAGAAATTGCTTGTTTGCCTTTCTCTAATCGTACCCCCTCACAAATTGGGAAAATCTTCCTAAATGGCCATGACAGGGTCAGATCTGGTTATGTTTTACGGTACAGAGGAAAGGCGGGAAATGTCTGGTGTGGAAATCTGCTATTCTTTAGTCCCTCAAATCAAAATTTAAAATGTGAAACGTTTTAGTCAAGCCGGTTCAAGAAAGGTATTAGCACTCAATAAAATCCCCACATCAGCACACGTGTTCCAGATTATGATGCATCCTCCTCTGGCTTCTTTCCTTTGGTGCATCTGTATCTCATCAAATGGATAAAACATGTCCCTGGTTCGATGCTGCTACTTGCCTTGTCTGTAGCTCACATTCAGTGCTTCTCAAATGCTTGGCCAGAAGAATGGACAATCACACAAAGTGGACAAAATTGCTGACCTCATCACTAATTAATGTACAGGAGGAACATGGGGAGGAGAAAAGATAGTGCAGCTTCAATGTTGCATTCTGTGTTGATCTTTAGACTGATAACAATAGCAACTTATATTTACAGCACGTCTTTAATGTAGTGAAACATCCCAAGGTGCTACACAGGAGTGTTATCAAACTTTTGACACTGAACCACATTAGGGTAGGTGGCCAAAAGCTGCTTAACGAGATAGGCTTCAAGAAGCAACTTAAAAAAAGGAAGAGAGGAGAAGAGTTTTACAATTCCAGAGCTGAGGGCCTTGGCAACTAGTGGCACAGCCGCCAATGGTGGAGTGATTAAAATCAAGGATGCTCAAGAGCATAGCATTGTGGTTATAATACTGGACTAGTAATACAGAGACCTGGACTAATGATCCAGAGCCATGAGTTCAAATCTCATCACGGCAGCTGGGGGATTTAAATTCAGTTGATTAAATAAATGTGGAATAAAAAGCTAGTATCAGTAATGGTGACCATCCCAGATGGTGGTGATGACCACCTACTGAATTGTCATAAAAACCCATTGGTTCACTAATGTCCCTTCGGGAAGGAAATCTGCTGTCTTTATCCAGCCTGGCCAATATTTGGCTCCAGACCCACAGTAATATGATTGACTTTTAACTGCCCTCTGAAAAGGCCAAGCAAGCCACTCAGTTGTACTAGACTGCTATGCAACACAATAATAAGAATAAAACAAGATGGATCTCCCAGCCTTGACCTAGGCAAGGGATACAACAAAGGCATACACTGCCTAGTCGACACTGCAAAGTCCTCCTCACTAACATCTGGGGACTTGTGCCAGAATTGGGAGAGCTGTCCCACAGACTAGTTAAGCAACAGCCTGACTTAGTCATACTCACCTAATCAGACCTTTATGTCCCAGACTCCTCCATCACCATTCCTGGGGTTTGCCCTGTCCCACTGGAAGGACTGACCCATCAGAGGCACAGTGATACATATCGTCTTGAATGTGATAAAACATCCCAAGCCACTTCACAGGAGTATTATATAATGAAATATAATGCATCAAGACTCCTTCAACAGCATTTTCCAAACACACCAGCTCTACCAACTAGAAGGATAAGGGCAGCAAATGCATGGGAACACCACCACCTGCAAGTTCCCCTTCAAGTCACACACCATCCTGACTTGGAACTATATCACCATTCCTTCACTGTCACTGGGTCAAAATCCTGGAACTCTCTTCCTAACAGCACTGTGGGTGTACCTACCCAACATGGACTGCATGCAGCGGTTCAAGAAGGCAGCTCACCACCACCTTCTCAAGGGCAATTAGGGATGGGCAATAAATGCTGGCCTGGCCAGTGATGCTCACATCCCATGAATGAATAAAAGAAAAATTAAACCAAGCCATATACGGAGATATTAAGGCAGATGGCAAAAAGCTTCATCATAGAGGCAGGTTTTAAGGAATGTCCTAAAGAAGGATAGCGAGGCAGAGAGGTTTAGGGAGAGAATTCGAGGGGGCCAACAAATGAGAAGGATGAGGAGGGAAAGTTTACCTTTGTCACAGTCACATAGGATGTCATTTGTAACTTTGATAAGAGCCATTTTGGTACTGTGGCAGGGATGGAAACCTGATTGGAGGGATTCAAAAATAAACTTCCAGGAAAGATTGACATGAATTTGGGAGGCAACAACACATTCAAGGACATTAGGGAGGAAAAGGAGGTTGCAGATGGGGTGAACCAGGAGATATCTAATCCGGCCAATTACTGCTCCATCAGTCTACTCTCAATCATCATCAAAGTGATGGAAGGTGTCATCGATAGTGCTATCAAGCAACACTTACCCAGCAATAACCTGCTCACTGATGTAGGTCAGAGGTTGGGTATTCTGTGGCAGAAGGCCACTTCCTGGCTTTCCAAAGATTTTCCACCATCTGCTAGTGTTACGACTGAGGTGGGAGGAATGCACTGTCTTTTCTAGTTGCACTTCTCCACAGATCACAACATATATTTTTAAATGTTTACCCAGTTACCGATACGGTCAATCATATATTCTACTCTTTATCCCAGAATAAAATACACCAACCAGGTTTCTTTAACAAACAACAAAATTATCAGTTTATTATCAAACAAGATTTATCCAGTAACGAAGCAAAGCATTAACACACAGATTGAAATATGAAAGTTCCCTTTTAAATACCCCACACACAAACTCACACACACACTGAACAAAATAAAGAAATTCTCTCTGCAGAGGCCTGTTACAAAAAAAAAGACAAAAAATACGTTGGACAAATACTTGTTAATTCTTGAAGAAAACAGATGAGAGATGTTGTGTCCCAAAATGGCATACAGTCTGGCATCCGAGAACATGTAGATGGGTCACTGGGATCTTTTCTAGAGCAGTTCTTTTCAGGCAGCATCGAGGATTAATCTGGGCTGGTTTTTCCAGCTTCTCAGGAGAAATGGGGCATCAGGGGTTGTAGCTCTCACACACACTGAACTCTCGGGGCTTTTCAGAGAAGTGAAGAAAGAGATGAGCTGGGTCTTTCTCTCTTGGCAGGCTGACCTCCAACTAACTCAAAACAGTCCACAACCCAACCAGAAAGTCAAAACAATATCCCAAAAATGACCTCCTGACCATCATAAATCACTTCTCTTGTAAACATCTTCCCTAAGTCACCAAGGTTTCTGTTGTTTATTGAGCTTAAGGTATGTGACTTCCAGTAAAGGTTGTTTTCAAACAAGACCTCTCAGTGACCCTTGTAAAAAACACATCCATGGAATCTTTTCAATGTAAAACACAAGTCCTCAAAAAATATTTAAAAATGGAAGCACTTTCATAACATCAGGCACAAATCAGAGTGTGATGGAATACTTTCCATTTGCCTGGATGAGTGCCACTTTAATGACACTCAAGAAGCTTTACACCATCCAGAATAAAGCAACCTACTTGATTGGCATGGCACCCACAACCTTAAACATTCATTTTCTCCACCACCAGTGCACAGTGGCAGCAGTGTGTACCATCTGCAAGATGCACTGCAGCAACTTGCCAAGGCTCCTTCGACAGCACCTTCCAAATTCGTGACCTCTACCACCTAGAAGGACAAGGGCAGGAGATGCATGGGAGCAACACCATCTGCAAGTTCCCCTCCAAGTAACACACCATCCTCACTTGGAAATATATCATCGTTCCTTCATTGTCACTTGGTCAATGTCCAGGCATTCCCTTCCTAACTGAATACCTTCAACAGATGGACTGCAGAGGTTCAACAAGGTGGCTCACCATCGCCTTCTCAAGGGCAATTAGGGATGTAAAATAATGATGGTCTTGCCAGTGATGTCCACATCCCATTAATGAACACAAATAAAATTGGAAGAGCACAGATGTTTCAAAGGAGATTACAGAGATAGGAGGAGGTAAGGCCACGAATGAAAATGTTAAAATCGAGGCATTGCTTAACCAGAAGCCAATGTAGGACAGGAGCACAAGGGTGAACAGGATTTGATGTGAGTTAGGACATGGGCAGCAGAGTCAAGTTTATGGAGGGTAGATTGTGGGAGTTCGGCCAGGTGTGCATTAGAATAGCCAAGTCTAAAGATAACAAAGGCATGGATGAGGGCTTCAGCAGCAGATGAGCTGAGACGGGGCAGAGTCAGGCAATGTTAGGGAGGTGGAAATATACCGGGCTGGAAGCTCATCACGGGGTCAAATATAACACCAAGGTTAGCAAACAGTCTGGTTCAGCCTCAGACACTTGCCGTGGAGAGGGATGGAGTCAATGGCTAGAGAATTGAGATTGTGGCGGGGACCGATGGTTTTGGTCTTCCCAATATTTAGTTGGAGGAACTTTCTGCTCATCCAGTACTGGCTATTGGACAAGCAGTCTGATAATTTAGGGGTGATGGAGGGGTTGAGAGAGGTGGTGCTGAGTTAGAGCTGGCTGTCATCAGCGTACATGTAGAACGTGACACTGCCGAACACGCAGCATGTAGATGAGAAATAGAAGGAGTCCAAGGATAGATCCATGGGGGAGACCAGAGGTAACGGTGTGGGAGCAAGAAGAGAAGTCATTGCAGGTGATTCTCTGATTACAATGAGAACCAGTTGAGTGCAGTCCCACCTAGTTGATTTTAATGTTTTTTGTTGCAAACTATTGATCTCATTTCAAATGATATTTTCAATATTCAGCCCCTTAATTTCATACTTATCCAATTCCATTATCTTTTGGCAGGTGATTAAAAATGTAATTTTCTCTTTGGTTTCGATTGCATATGGGGATTCTGACCTCAACCTCTCATGGCTCAGCAATATTCTGTCAACAAAGACAGATGAGTTCCCTGGAAAGTCGCGACAAACATTTGCCAGATTAATAGTAAAAATGTGTCAGAGCTGAATGAACAGGCATCCATGAATAATGTACCTTTTATGATGTACTGGTCTCCAACTGAGTTCATTTGGAGATTAATTTGAGAAATATTGCAACTGTAAAGTCTCTTTCCTGTCAAGCATGCACCATGTTTAGGATATGTCTGTGCTAAAGCCCAATGGGACTTCCAAAAGTCTTACTGCAATAGTGAGACCGCACCTGACGTACTGTGTACATTTTGATCTCCTTACTTAAGAAAGGATATACTTGCCTTGGAGGAAGTGCAACAAAGGTTCACTAGACTGATTCCTGGGATGAGGGGATTGTCCTATGAGGAGAGATTGAGTAAACTAGGCCTATATTCCCTACAGTTTGAAAGAATGAGAGGTAAACGCATTGAAACATAAAATTCTTAAGGGGCTTGACAGGGTAGATGCTGAGAGGGTGCTTCCCCTGGCTGGGGAGTTTGGAACTAGGGGACACAATCTCAGAATCAGAGATCGGCCATTTAGGACTGAGATGAGAAGAGATTTCTTCATTCAAAGGGTTGTGAACCTTTGGAATTCTCTGGCCCAGAGGGCTGTGGATGCTCAGTATATTAAAGGCAGAGATCGATAGATTTTAGGGTACTAAGGGAATCAAGAGATATAGGGATAGTGATGGAAGGTGTAGCTGAGGTAGATCAGCTATGATCTTACTGGATGACAGCAGGCTCGAGGGGCTGAATAGTCCACTTTTGTTCCCGTGTCTTGTGTTCTTAAGTTCTTAAAAGCCAAGAAAGAAAGGAAATGAAAGAAATAATAGACTTATATTTATATAGCACATTTCATGGTCTCCGGGCTTCCCAAAGTGCTTCAGGTTTCCAGCATCCACAGTATTTTGCTTTTGTCTTTGAGAAAGAGATGAGCCATGCCTGCTTCATTCCCACCAGACACCACTTTGAGGATTCAATACCAGCCTGATAAGTAGTCTTCGTTTATCAAGCCTCCTTTGACAGGCCCAAGAAAGTTAAGGCAGAATCTGTGGACCAGCGGATGGCTGGAACAGAGCGGGCGCACCCGCCCAAGTTGCAGACAAGCATCGGCCATCCCGCTAGATGGAAACCTTCAAGAATCCTTCTTATCCTCAAACCCTCAGAGGAGAAAAGGAATTCCAAATAAATGCCCAGCTACTAGTTGTTATACTTTGCAGCGGAATACCTGGGACTGATAAGTTGTAGCAGGAGCCCCCCCCAAAAAAAAGAGAAGGAAACCGAAAGGGACCAACAAAAAGCCAAATCTTCAAAAAAAATCTAAGAGGAGCAAAAAAATTACACTTCTCCATTCCAGAGTGAAACGGCTTTTAAGAGGTACAGGGTACAAGATGTCACATCTGGTATCTGTGTGCTGGCACTCTCCCTACTCAACACATCAACGACGCAAACCATTGGAATCTCCAGGACCCATAGCACACGCCCCAAGTTGATATATTGATGACTCTGGACAATCTGGATCAGAATACTTTCATCATCAGAATCTCCAGAGATAGGAAGATGGTAGTTAGAGGTTAATTTGGCAGCAGGGGCCAAATGTGGTCGGCGAGATGTGGGGGTTTAATTGGGAATAAATTGGATGAACCAAAATATATAATTCGCCAACATCCTGGTGGCACATCAGGCAACATTTATTTCAGTGAATTCCAATTTCCTGTTTTTATGACTTGGTTTTTGAGGTTTGTGATTGTTATGCTTTTGCAATGTTGTTTTTAGTCTTTAAAGATCACATGTTAGATTTGAATGAGAAAGGCCTTTCAGCTCATTTGGTTTCACTCTTCCAAAATACCAGCTCTATCACCTTTCTATTACAGCTCTGAGCTGTTTCTTGGCCTCAAACACCTTTCCTAGCTATTCATTCCCATTGGTGATCACCCTCAAATAAGTTGTATGTTTCTTCTTCACAAACCTAACCCTGTGCTCACTCATTCTGCTTCCTTGGTGTATCTGTAACTACAGTTTTGGGTTTACTTTCTCCACCCACCTATACATCTCGATACATCCCCCCGAGATGTCTCTTTACAAAGACACAACTTTTAAAGTCATTGCTCACAGCTCTTTCCTCTAATATCAGTATCAATTCTCTTCATTTTGAGCTGTCTTTATGAATAGTGTTTAGGACATTTTCCTTTTTCAAAGTATTTGCTTAGCTCAGCACTCTCACCACTAAGTCAGAAGGCTGTGGGCTCAAGTCCATAAGAGGACTTGAGTGTATAATCTAAGATGACACTTCAGTGGGAGAGTGCTGCATTGGTAGAGCGTTTTGGATGCAATGTTAATCCATGCCTGACTGTTCAGACAGATGTAAAAGATCGCATGACACTTTTTCAAAGCAGGACTGAGAGTTTTCCTGTTGTCCTGGCCAACAGTTACCCTTCAACTAACATGACTGAAACAGGTTTCCTCGTCATCCATCTCATTGGGTCTTTGAGATCTTCCTATGCACAGGTTGAAGAAATTATAGTGATTGCATGACCGTGAAGCACTTTGGGACGTTTTGGGAATGTGAAAAGTGCTCTATAAACGAAAGTATTTCTTTCTACTTTCTTTTTCGGGAGGCGGGGGAGGTGTGGTAGGCAGGGGAGAAAGTGTAGACCAAAAGCAGCTGTGCAGATTTCTTGCCTTAGTGATATTGTGCACAAGCAACACGATAATGCATTTTGATGACATCATTGCGTTGTGTGAAAATAGTTTTGTCAAGCACTTTATCATGAAGAGACGTGCTGTTGAAAATTGCAATGTGGACAATAGTCATTGAGTAGGGTTGAATCTGTATGTCTGTTTACAGTTGATTCAATATCAATATAGAACTGGGCAAGGCACATCTGCAGGAATGAAGGAAGGTGCAACTGAAAGAGAAATTACTCCTTAAATGAGGCTCAATTAAAATAACTACACTTACTGTGGTTACCATACCTGGAAATTAATCGGGAGTATGGACATTATAATGCAAGTCCTTGGAGAAGAAACCAGAATACCCATCGAGGAACTCACTCCCTCTTCTATGTTTCAGCTTTTTTCTTTCTCTATAACTTCACACCATCAATCTAACTTTCTTTTTTGGAAACTGAAAAGCAAAAGACAGCAATCTTATCAACAGATTTCCAGTCATCAGTTTGCCCATTGATCTGTTCAAGAAGCACAAATTAAATCAATCCATTTTTACCAATGTTATAACCTGGTAACCTGAAGCCAAAAGTCATTCATTGAGGAGGAACTTGCATTTTTATAGAACTTTCACATTTTCAAGACACCCCAGAGTGCTTCACTTTTGACCAGTTTTGGTCAGGTCATTCTGCACAGTGTGTTCTACGTAGTCAGATCTCCCTGCTCTTCTCCAAGTTTTCATGGCTTCATTTGCATCCAACTGGACAGGCAGCTGGAGCCTCTACCTATCATCTTATCTGAAAGACAGCACCTCCAACAATTCGGCACCCTATCAGTAATGCACTGAAGCGTCATAGATCATGTACTTAACTTCACTGGAGTTGGACTTTGAATCCACGGCCTTCTGAGGCTGGGCTATTAACACTTAGCTAACCTGATATCTGAGTTTTAGATTGTCACTGATAACTCCTTTGCACCTCCCAATGCAGCTGAGTCCTTCCCAGAAACTCTGGTGGGTTTACTAGAGGAGGAGGAATATTAAAAAAAAAAGACATGTGCTTTATCACGTGTATCCAAAATGTCTCAAAGTGCATCACGCACGATAAATTACTGCAAAGAGCAGAGACTGTTTTTATACAGCAGCCAGTGTGTGCATGGAAAGATCCCGCAAACTGCAATCAGGTGAATGGCTGCTGATCAGTTAAGGGTGACGGTATCTGTTGCTGGAGAAGATGAGGAGGGATATATATTGCTGCCACAGCACATCCACCATCAAAGAACCAATCCCTTTCCAGGGAAACTGAAAGGCCAAAAGATGTGAAGTCATATAAGGGCTGAATCCCCGAAAGATTGTGGTTGATATTTAAAGGATTGGTCTTGGTCTACAGGACTGCTTAGGTACATTTGGCCCTGAGCTTCTGCCCACGAATTTGGTAGCCGCTTCCACTGGGAGCACTGGACAAAGACATCAGCCCTGTCATCTCAACACATTCCAAAGAAAGAAGAACTTGCATTTGTATAGCACCTTTCACAACCTCAGGACATGCATCCCAAAGTCCTTCACAGCCAAAAATATACCTTTTTTGAAGTGTAGTCACTGTTGTGATTTAGGAAACATGACAACGGAATTGCACACAGTAAGATCCCACAAACAGTAATGTGGTAGTGACCAGATCATTGGCCTTTTAGTGGTATTGGCTGCGGGATATATATCGGCCAGGGCACCAGGGGAAAACTCCCCTACACATCTTGGAAATAGTGCCATAGGATCTCTTACACCACCAGACAGGATAGAGAGGAACTCCGCCTAACATCTCATCCTGAAAAGGAACACTTCCAAGAGTATAGCACTCCCTCAGTACTGCATTGGAGTGCCAGGCTGGATTATCCACTAGTTCCTTTTTCCACATAAGACTAAATGGTGGGATCTCAAATGTTCCACAATTTGGTTGTGGTAGCTAAGGGGAGGTGGGGAAACTAAACATTGATATTAGGGTTAGATTCGGAATTTTGCTATGATCAGAAATTTAATCTCATTGGAACAAAGTGGGTTCCATGGGTGGAGCATGTTTTTCCTGGACCTGTTTTTAGCTCGAGTATGTTAACTACCAGGAGGAAGGGGTGAGAGAGCAAGGGAAGGAGAGGGGAATCAGGGCCCATCATTATTACAAGTTGAGGTTGTGACATTCCGACTTAGAAGTCTCTTTCACAGAGGAACATGAATAAAACTCAGCGATGGGACCACACAAGAGGGAGAAGTCAGCATTCATCCTACACTTCCCAAAGTACTGCACCTAAAACCAAAGGGGATAGGAGCGAGAGAGGGAGTCATGCGGAATGGTCGATGTGCTGCCTCCTGCAATAGGATATTTCTCAAAATCACACACTGATTGTGAAACGGCAGTAACAAGGCTGACGTGATTGATATCTACTAGGGTTGCGCTGTGGGGAATCAGTTGCTGGTTGTCAGTTCACAGCCCTACATGACTTCCCTTCCGGAATCAGTTGATTGATGAAGTGTAAAGCAAAATGTTGTGGAAGTATTCTGTCTCAGAGGGAATGAGAAAAGGTTAACTTTTTTTTTTGCGGGACTTTGTCGGGGGGGTGGCAGGTGAGGAAACACAAGCTGAACATTACTGAAAAAACAATCTGTCATCTTCTGATGTCTGACGGTATCATTTTCCTTCTGTTAATTACTGGTCTGGAAACAGATTCTCTGGCACTTATTTATCACTGAGGCATTTCTGCGTCTGGGTAACAATATAACTAGGTATGACATCCTAAGAACGCAGACCTCACCGAGATGCAACCTGATGTAGTTGCTGTATCTGGTTCAACATCATATAGGGAAAGAAAGACTTGCATTTATATAGTGCCTTTCATGACCTCAGGACATCCCAAAGTGCTTTACAGCCAATGAAAGACTTTTGAAGTGTAGTCACTGTTGGAATATAGGAAACGCAGCAGCCCATTTGCGCACAGCAAGATCCCACAAACAGCGATGTGATATTGACCAGATAATTTGTCTTTTTGGGATGTTGATTTGACTCCAACCAGTGGAGAGTTTTCCCCCGATTCCCATTGACTTCAATTTGACTAGGGTTCCTTGATGCCACCTTCAGTCAAATGCTGCCTTGTTGTCAATGGCAATCACTCTCACCCCACCTCTAGAATTCAGCTCTTTTGTCCATATTTGGGCCAAAGCTGTAATGAGGTCTGGAGCCGAATGCTGTGGAACCCAACTGAGCATCGGTGAACAAATTATTGCTCAGTAAGTGCTACTTGATAGCATCGTCGGATACTCCTTCCATCACTTTGTTGATGAGTAAGAATAGACTTGTGGGGCAGTATTGACT
The DNA here is from genome assembly GCF_036365525.1 of Heterodontus francisci. Lineage (NCBI taxonomy): Eukaryota > Metazoa > Chordata > Chondrichthyes > Heterodontiformes > Heterodontidae > Heterodontus > Heterodontus francisci. Next base: position 80,775,839 of record NC_090389.1, on the reverse strand, counting down.
GGATTGGATTTGTGTTGCTTATTATAGACAGGGCATAACTGGACAACTTTTCACTTTGTTGGGTAGATGCCAATGTTGTAGCTGTACTGGAACAGCTTGTCTAAAGTTGAGGCTAGGTCTGCAGCATGGTCTTCAACACTACAGTCAGGATGTTGTCAGGGCCCATAGCCTTTGCTTTACCCAATCATTTCTTGATATCACATGGAGTGAATTGAATTGACTGAAGACAGACTTAAAGGGGCCGACTTGTGCGCTTCCTGCGTGGGAACATTTGAGTTGCTGCACAGCTATGCAGCTTAGAGGGAACATTGCTGGGGACCTCAGGAAGAGGCCAAGATGAATCATCCACTTGGTGCTTCCGGTTGAAGGTAGTTGCCAATTCTTCAGTCTTGTCTTTGGCACTGGTGTGCTGGGCTCCCCCATCGTTGAGGATGGGGATGTTTGTGGAGTCTCCTTCTCAGGTTATTTGTTCAATTGTCCACCACCATTCATGACTGGATGTGGCAGGACTACAGAGTTTTGATCTGATTCGTTGGATGTGGGATTGCCTATAGCATACTGCTTCTGTTGTTTAGCATGCTTATAGTCCTGTGTTGCTCTTCAACCAGGTTGGTACCTCATTTTTAGGTCTGTCTGGTGCTGCTGCTGGCATGCTCTCCCACAGTTTGTGGCTGAATATAATTTTGCTGTTTCTGATGGCCCACCACCTCTCATGGATGCCCAGATTTGAACTCCTAGAGCTGTTCTGAATCTATCCCATTTAGCAAAGTGGTAGTGTCACTCAACATGATGGAGGGTGTCCTCAGTATGAAGATGGGATTTTATCTCCACAAGGACTGTGTAGTGGTCACTCTGGGTTCAAACACAGAGTTGGATTCACAAGGTCAGTCTGCTAAACCAAGACATCAACCAGACTCTATGAGAGAGGGCATTTCACTGCCTCTGCCAGGGCTTAAGTTAAACATGATGTGGCTGTTAAAAAGGGTCATGTTGTAACCCAGAGCACTACTGAGTCCTAGAAAATCTCATTTTGAAAAGGTACAAAGGAGGGACAATAAAAAAAACCTGCACAGCAAGACAATGCTACACTGTAGTGGTCAAGATGCCATCATTTAACTTAATTTAAATTAAATTAACTTAACTTAATCTCAATGCATTTTATTGGCAGTAAATCCAGCAAAAAATATGTTTCTGCTCACCTCAGAGGCATAATGCTGCCCAAATAGGACAACTGCATCACGATTATTGTCGAAAGGCGATGGAGGGGTGAGGAGTCATTCAATAACATACTGTGCACAGTCAGCATAAAAATAATAGGAATATAAGTGGATGAATCAATCCGAACATTGAACAACCATCCTTGACCAGCTGTTCAAGGTTGCTGAATAACTTGTCTCTCAGCGATATGCATCAAATAATTTACTGTGTTTAAAAAAAAAGTAATTACACTTGTTTTATCTGGGCTGTTTTTCATTTCCAGCTTGTGATTTGTTTTTTATTGCCCTGATCTGACAGGTCTGTGTTTAGCTGAACTCATTAAACAAGGGTCACTGGTTGGCTGATGTGGAAATTATGGAATTGACGAAGAAGCTGTTGAGATTGTGACAGGGCACAGCTGGGATGGGCTGTATCTCTTTCACTTCTTTTAATATTCCAGCACGTTTCTGCTTATCGAGCTGTAGTGGGGAGTATTCCTGCTATGACAAAGACTGCATTCTGAAACAGAATGAGATGCAAAATCTCCTCAGCCCACCTTCAACCCACAAGCTCTTATGAGCCAACATGGACTGCAACGGTTCAAGAAGGCAGCTCACCACCACCACCTTCTCAAGAGCAATAAATGCTGGCCTAACCAGTGATGCCCACATCCCATGAACGAATAAAAAAAAGTCACCCCCCCCACCCCCCCAATTCCTGCCTTCTTGCAGTGTGGCAGAACTACATAGCAACAGGAGTAGCCCAATCAGCCGCTCAAGCCTGTCCCACCATTCAATTAGATCATGGTGCATCTGTGTTTTCACTCCATTTACCCACCTTAATTCCATAAACCTTTCTAATTCCTAAGCTGGAGCTGTTTTAGGATTCATTATAAGAATGTGAAGGCTTTAGAGAGGGTACAGAAAAGATTCAGGAGAATGGTTCCTGGGACTTCAGTTGGATAGATTGCAGAAGCTGGGAATGTTCTCCTTAGAGAAGAGAAAGCTGAGAGGAGATTTGATTGAGGTGTTCGAAATCATGAGGGGCGAGATAGAGTAGATAGGGAGAAATTGTTCCCATGAGCAGAAGTGTCAAGAACCAGAGGATTGGCAAACAAAATCAAGGCAACTTCAAAAAGAACTCTTTTACGCAGCACGTTATGAACTGGAATATAATGCCTGAAAAGGCAGTGCAGGCAGATATAATCATAGCTTTCAAAAGCAATTTGGAAAAACACCTGGAGGTAAATGAGGTGCCAACCTGGTTGAAGAGCAACACAGGACTATAAGCATGCTAAACAACAGAAGCAGTATGCTATAGGCAATCCCACATCCAAACGGATCCCAGAGCCTTTTTGTCCCCACTTGGGTGCTGTGTGTCTAATGGCCTCCCTCCACCCGTCCCCCTCCCCTGCTGGCCCCATCTAATTGTCAACTTGTTGGTGGTATTGTCCCACCAAGAATGAATTCTTCCACCTCTATATTTAGTCCTTGAACCAGAGAACCTTAGATTACGCATTGGCATTTACATGAGCCACACAGATGTTCCTGTATAGTGCAGTGGTGAGTTCACCTTTACAAACAGGACCTTTAAGAGATCAGGCCACTGATGCAACTGATGACATCATCAGACATAGATAAGGAGGAGACACCATTTTGAGAGCTCAATCAGTACATGACTTTGCAGAGAGCAGGGACACACCAGTAAGGAAAAGACCTGTACCTGAAATCATGCGATCTAGATTTGAAAGACAATAAATAGTGTTTGTGTTGAATCCAAATATAAAAGGTCAAGAATACCCCATATGCCAAATGAGAAATATTAATTTCATTGGTTGGAAACTTATATTAGACTTTTAATGGAAAAAATCCTACAGTAACTTTTAAAACACTAGCAACTAAGACGGCCACTGCAAGTTGCATCTGAAATACCAGAAGATTGAACTGCAGACAGAAGTCTGAGAAGCCTTGGACCCAGAACAATGGCTTGCGCTAAGTAATTAAATTACCTAGGATTGCTTCATTAGCATGGCAGTCAAGGCCATCCTGACACTTTGACTTTGAAAGAGTAAATCCCTTCGAGTGTAAATGTTGGCATCCTGAAAACTATGGACCCAATTCTGAACCTTGTATATCATTAAAAACAAAGGAGATTGAAAAAGTCATGTGAACACCTGTCCATCTCTGAAAAAAACAGAAGTTTTGTTACACTCACAGAAGACAAGCAGAAACTGAGACTGCAGCAGCAGAGAAAGCTGCGTGCTCCCCTTTCTCTCTCTTTCTCTCTCCCCAGAAAGCATCAAGTTTGAAAACCTTCTGCGACTGTCGACCCTCCAAGCCTATAAACTGCTACAGCCAGCAACCAGGGGAAGCAAGCCAACTACAATTCTGCCTTCAAGAAAACCCTGAGCAATGCAGGCTAATCAAAGTGCACTTTGACCAGTGAGGATTTCAAGAATACAGCTTCAGCCAAGGACTACTGAATCATTCACTTCACAGACTGTGTATTTAAGTTCCATTTATTCTTGACTTTAATCCAACAACCAAATCTATTTTCCCCTCTGTAATCTATTTGTGTGTGCGTGATTCTCGTATATGTGTAGCATTTTTTTTAGTATTTTTAAATCGGGGTTAGAATGTTAAGTATGATAAACTTACCTCTTTCTTTGTTAAACTCAAGAAAACCTGTCTGATTGGGTCTTCCACGATCACAGTAAAGGTAAAAAGATAAAACACACATGGAGGTGGTAAACATGACCACTGTTTAAAAGAAATAAACCCTGTTGCAGTCAAAAAAGAGGAAGGGCAAGAGAGAAGCCTGAGATCCCCTCCTCACCTGGCCGTAACATAAGCCTGCGGTTGTCATTTAAAGACTTAAAACCACAGCACAACACTACTGTTCCTTCAGTATAAACCAGCAAGAGGCTAATTTCTTTATAGTAGGCCTGACCCAGCATAGTGTTCTCTCCCTCTCTCCCTTTCATTCCTATCCTCCTCCTGTGTTTTATTACCATTCAAAGCTCAGATTAACAACCTAGTTGGGAGATTGCAAGGTTCAGCCAATGGGAGCAGGTTGGTCTGATTCCCAATTACAGATACATTTTTTACAAAACTATTACTAGTATCAATACATTATTTTGTTACCTCTGTCAAACCATCACAGTACTTCAGTGTATTATATTTTGGAGTGCTGTGACTGTTATGTAGGCAAATGCAGCACCTATTCCCAACCAACAATATCTCCCAAACTGCAATGAGTTGCTGATCTGGTTCATCTGGTTTTTTTTTGGTGGTATTGGTTGAGGGAGGAAGGGTGTGCAGAATGTTGGTCTGGTCTTCCAGTAGTGGTTTGAGATCTTTAATGTCCAGCTCAGAAGGTGGACAAAATCACATTCAGATCGGGTCTGTAGGACGGCACGCCCAACAATACAACACTCCCTCAGCATTGTACCAGAGCATCAGCCTAGATTGCTGTGAGGTTTGAACCCACAATCTTCCGACTGAGCCACACCAAAAAAAATGAGCAAATCTTCCACTGACCATATCTCCTTCTTTGTAAGCCTTATTCCTTATTATTGCCACCAATTAATAAAACAAATCAGTACAGATGCCAAACACATCTCACTTTGCTGGGGTTCTGTTTTGGTGCAAATTGCATAGAATCTACACCAGAAGCAGGCCATTCAGCCCATCTGGTCTATGTTAGTGTTTATGCTGCACACTAGCCCCTTCCCACTTTACTTTATCTTTCTGTTCCTTCTTCTTTCATATATTTCTCTAGCTTCCCCTTAAAAGGCAATGAAGCTATTTGCCACACAACCATTCTATGTGGTAGCAGTTTCCATATTCTAACCACTCTCTGGATAAAGGACTTTGTCTTGAATTCTTTAGTAGTGATTAAGCAGTTGCTTCTTCTTCTACCTTGCAATTCTTCACTCCCCACAATGATAATTTCACCAGGTTCCTGCTGAAAAACAGACACTGAGTAAAGCTCGGGTTGGAATTCTAATCCGCTGTAAATAGTCTGCAGTTATCCAAAAAAAAACTGGGGAAAGACACACTGCTGTCTCTCCCTTCTTTTGCAATAAAACCCAACGGCCTCAAGCAGTTTTAAGGGTGTGGATACTACATCCCCAGACACTGTCACTACAGCTTCGACTGCTGCCAAAAGTAACATTCCAGAGCAAAGGAATTCAGCTACATGATTCCTAAGAAACCCACACTAGATCAACGATTTGATGTGGCAACTATCAAATGTCTTGTCATAATTTGCAGGATAAATAGACAGGCCCATCTTCTAGATTTTCACAGACCGTTAATTCCAGGATAACTCATACCATACCGCCTGCCGATAATCTTCCCTTTAACATGCTTCATTTTAACAGTGAACCAGGAAAATTGGGGTCAATTTACAGCTTAAGAAGAAAATTACACATGGAATTGGGAAGGCTTGAGAAAACTGCTTTCCCATTTAGGTTAAAATGATCCTGAGCTCGCAGTTGTTAAGATGAACTATCAAAGGTCGAACAGCAATTAAATGGGCATTATTAAAGCTACCACTTACACAGAGATAACTAGAAGAGATGGAGTGGATTTTCCATTGAACATTCTGTTGCACAAATAATCCAATAGGGTATTCAGGAGAAACCTCTTTACCCAGAGAGTGGAATGTGGAACTCGCTACCACAAGGAAAGATTGAGGTGAATAGTATGGATGCATTTAAGTGAAACAAGTTATGTGCGTGAGTGAGAAAGGAATAGAAGCATATGTTGATAGGATGAGATGAAGTAAGGTGGGAGGAGGCTCGTGTGGAGCATAAACACAGGTGTAGACTTGTTGGGCCAAATGACTTATTTCTGTGCTGTAAAATCCAATGTAAAATGGGAAAACAACAGCCCGAAGGCTCAGTTGGTGACTAAACCCATACCGAGCAAATAAAGGAGTCAGAGGTTGAAATCCCGGCCTTTGTTGTGTTTGCCAATTGCAGCAATTGGGGAACAACCACTGACCACAGAGGTGGGAAAAATCAGGCCCGGGTATCTGCTCCTGATGGCTGTTCAGTGACTCCTGCTGGGAAGTGTGGGCATCTGAATGATAAGGAAGGGGAGAATCAGGCTCAGCTGGGCTGCTCCTTACGATGGAATAATCTGCCAATGGTCACTGACTAAGCTCACCCTTGCTCACAATGGGTGAGGTACCAGTCGGGGCTGTTGGCACCCATGGCTAGGATGAATCTTCGCCATCAGAAGGGAAGGAGGAAAAGGAGAGAAAATTTAAGCAAATGCGGGAGGAAATAAAGCTCTTAATTGCAAAGGACAATATCAGTTACCATAGCAACTTCTACCCATAGTAAGACCCAAAGGCCACAGACTGGAAAATAACAATTTTGTGAAGAATGTACACATTTCCAACCTGTCTATGATTTATTTAGGTACGGCTATAAAGAGTGTTATATAGCAGCTCGGAACTGTGAGAATCTTCAGACTGCTTCCATGAAACCCAATCCCAAGACAAGATTTACAAAAACTGCCTGTTAGAGCCTGGAGAATTGCTTTTCCAGTTTAAAGTTATTGTCCTTGTGAAATTTATTTATACCAAGTGGAGATATAACCAGGCTGTCTGTTCCCGAAGAGACCACAGTCGAGGCAGCACTGCAGGAGATGCAGACCTATTTTAGACAAGTAACTTCCACAAAATCATGAGAGTTAAGACCATCCAATGTCCAGGGTGCACTTGTACACGGATCACAGAAAATTAACACGCAGGTACAGCAAGCAATTAGGAAGGCAAATGGTACAAAAGCAAAATACTGCAGATGCTGGAAATCTGAAATAAAAACAGAAAATGCTGGAAACACTCAGCAGGGCTGGCAGCATCTGTGGAGAGAGAAACAAAGTTAATGTCTCACATCTGTGACCTTTCATCAAATGGTATGTTCGCCTTTATTGCAAGAGGGCTGTAGTATAAGTGTGAGGACGTCTTACTACAATTGTACAGGGCTTTGGTGAGATCATACCTGGGGTATTGTGTACTGTTTTGTTCTCCTTACCTAAGGAAGGATATACTTGCCTTAGAGGGGGTGCAACGAAAATTCACTAGATCAATTCCAGGTATAAGAGGATTGTCCTATGAGAGAGTGAGCAAAATGGGCCTATAATTTCTGAAGTTTAGAAGAATGAGAGGCAATCTCATTATAACGTTCAAAGTGTAAATAATTGGAGGCCAACACTTTAGATTCAAAATGCCCAACTTGACAGCAAACCTTTTAGTCTCTGATTATTTGAAGTTTCGATTAACACACCTAATCTGACAGCCACATTTTTGCACACTGATCTGCAGTTTAAGGTATTGTAGGATGTTCACTTTCACAGATTGTTTGCAAGTTAACAAGCAGGTCTATCACTTGCGCAGTGCTCTGTTTGCACAGTAGGATACAGTTTTATGCAGGTGATGGGAGCTATACCAATGATGCTCTGTTAGCTTTGCCCCACCCCCCCCCCCCCACTCCTGTAAACAGGAAACAAAATGGTGACGTCTCTGACAGAGAGCAGGTGAAGAGACACCTTTCACATAATTTAAATGCTGCACAACTCAGCAACAAAGTGCTGAAAAATTGAATGCCACTTCTTTCTCTGGGAGGGTTCGGAGTAGCGTTACTTGCACAGTTCTGGCACAGTCAGGCATCGTTAAAAACATTACCCATTAATGCCATCACGCCATTAACACTCTCTGGATTAATGCTTTGTCTTTTAGTACAACTATTAGCACTCCCTTTGCCTTTTATTCTGTGACATCTCTGTCATTTTATCTCTCCTGCCCTCCGCCCTAGCACAGACCTTCCCTTTTGTCTTCTTCCCCTCCCACACCCCCACCTTTCACTTGCGCAAAACCTGTTACAGTTCTAAACATTGCCAGTTCTGATGAAAGGTCACAGAGCTGAACGCTAACTCTGTTTCTCTCTCCACAGACGCTGCCAGACCTGCTGAGTATTTCCAGCACTTTCTGTTTTTATTTCAGATTTCCAGCATCTGCAGTATTTTGCTTTTATTACAGTTAAAAACAGTGTGGAAAAAGCACAGTAAGTCTGTTAGCATCTGATGGGGAGAGACCAGGGTTGCCACCCTCCAGGATTGGCCTGGAGTTTCCAGGAGTTGAAGATTAATCTCCAGGTCACTGCTCCAAGCGAACAGTGAGGAAAGATCATGGGGGCATGAAAGAAATTGTGCATTTTTTTCATTTGCTTTGCTCACTTTATTTACTAAATATAAAAATATTGAGATGGTGGGTGGGGAAGAGGCAGTTTGATGGACAGTCAAGAATCATCCAATCAGGTAATGAAGAATCTGTTTGCTTTCTGGGAAGGCGGGGCTCTGTGAAGATGGAAGTGCCGTACGGCCAATGGTGGGAGCGAGGGGGCTGGGTGATTGGAGGCAGGAAGTCATATGATGAAACCTTCAGAATTACGTCCAAGCAGATGTGGCAACAGTAGACGTGACAGAGAAGCATTTTGAGATGGTCCCTTACACTGCGCTCTGAGGGTTTTCTGATGCTCATTTTACAGCCTTGGACAAGTTGAGGTGATTGTAGATTATCATCAGTAGTTCTTATGAATCATAGAATCACACATTACAGAGGAGGCTTTTCGGCCCATCATGCCTGTGCTGGTTCTTTGAAAGACCTATCCAATTAGTCCCACTCTTTGCAATGAGTCAGCAGAAAGCAAACAGAAGCATAGTTCCCACTTGAACCCAGTCAGACATTCCATGCTACAAGAGAGGCTCCTGGGGCTTGTTAGTCTGCTGCAAAGGTTAAGTGGTTCAAGGCAGGCATTCTTTCCAATGACCACGGTTCTCTATGGCATTCTAACAGTAGGTTTCCTTCTCTGTGCCAATAAGAAAAGTGCAGTGTCCTCATCTGTCAGTTACGTATCAATTGCAGCAAAATATTCCAACCATAAATTGACTATCAGGAGTGTATGAGGTTACACAAAAAAAATTTTCATTGAAATAAATTGAGAGGACAATCTACAGATGATATTTTCATTTTCAATGCAGTTAACAGACTGTTTTGTGCCCTACTTTTGTTGGGAGAAAGTTCATATGCCGCATAAATGCTGGCATAGCCGTGTTGGGCCGAATGGACTGTCACTGTGTTGCCGATTCAATGTAACTATGTAACTTTTTGAAGTGGAGCTATATTGCTCTCTGCCCTTTGTTGTCCTTGCTAACTATTTCCATTTAGGGAGGACCAGGGTCACAATCTCAAGTTATGTAAAAGCCAGAATTAGGATACATGTCGGAAGGTGGTTCTTTTCCCAGAGAATAGAGGATTCATGGACCTGGACGCCAGTTCGTGAGGTGAATGCTAATTCACTGGGTTCCTTCAAGCAAGAGTTGGACCTGTCATTGCTGGGCTGGCATTCACCTTGTACTAAAGGTAAATACAGTATGACATTAATCAGAACTGGAGTGGTCTCCTGAGCTAATCTCGAAAATCCAAGCATGGGCGGGGGTGGTGTGCGGGTCAGAGAGGAATTTTTCAGAGTTCTTTTCCCTCTAATTAGCCAGGGTTTCTTCATCTTTCCCAGGAGGGGTTTTGACAGAGAAGAGAGGGAGGATCGTTAACCAGAGGATACAGATTTAAATTCATTGCCATAATAACCAGAGGGGAAGTGAGGAGAAATATCTTTACAAGACGAGTTGTTGTCATCTGGAATGCACTGCCTGAAGGGGTAGTGGAAGCAGATTCACAGAAACTTTCAAATGGCAATTTCTTCTTTTGTAAATATGTATGGAGTATTAAGAAGTGCGATCAGGACAGTGCAACTCACTACTCTCCTTACTCGGTCACTGCTGTAGGAGCAGATATCATTTGCAAATGACACCCACAGCAAGACTGCTCCATAACAAGGCCAGTGAGTGTGCGCATAATATTCATGTCTACGTGGTGATTTAAGTCAATGGATTTCCTTTTTCAATACAACACCTATTAAGCTGACACTTCCCTGAATAAAAATGGAGCCATTTATTCTACACCTGGGCGGCACAGTGGCACAGTGGTTAGCACCGCAGCTTCACAGCTCCAGCGACCCGGGTTCAATTCTGGGTACTGCCTGTGTGGAGTTTGCAAGTTCTCCCTGTGTCTGCGTGGGTTTCCTCCGGGTGCTCCGGTTTCCTCCCACATGCCAAAGACTTGCAGGTTGATAGGTTAATTGGCCATTATAAATTGCCCCTAGTATAGGTAGGTGGTAGGGAAATATAGGGACAGGTGGGGATGTGGTAGGAATATGGAATTAGTGTAGCGTTAGTATAAAATGGGTGATTGATGGTCGGCACAGACTCAGTGGGCCGAAGGGCCTGTTTCAGTGCTGTATCTCTAAAACTAAAAAAACTAAAACTAAAACTGTCTAATTCACGGCCAAACTCAATGCTTTGTGACGGTGCCATTCACTTAATCTCTCTGCGGCTTTTCCATTACGTGCAGTAGACGGCAGACATCAGCTAGTGCCCTTAACCTGATGTTGCACAGCTCTATCCGTTCTGCTCAGTTCTGCTGAAAGGCATCAGCATTTACTGTTAATGTCTATCACCGTGTACAGTTAAGACTTAATCAAAGGCATGCTGGTAAGAAGCTAACCGTGTTTTACATCTGACAACCACTGGAAAACTATGGGATGTTGCTGGGGAGACTCTTGTCTCAGCAAAGATTAACTTTATGTTTCATATCAGGAGACACAGGAAAAGCTAAAGGGTCAGCGATTTTTGTAGCATTTTCCAATTTCTTTCTAAATTGAGGAACTCAAGCCCTCAGTGAAGAATGCCACTTAGAAAGTGAAAAATAAGAACGTCTTACTTTTACATAGAGCTGGTCATGACCATAGGACGTCCCAAAGTGCTTTATAATCAATAAAGTACATTTATAAATGTAGGAAACATGGCAGTCAATTTGTGCACAGCAAGCTCCCAAAAACAGCAATGTGATAATGACCAGATAATCTGTTCTTTTAGTGATGTTGGTTGAGGAATAAACATTGAGCAGGATGCTGGGGAGAACTCCCCTGCTCTTCTTCGAATAATGCCATGGAATCCTTTACCGAGAGGGCAGACAGGACCTCAGTTTAATGTCTCATCCAAAAGGTGGCACCTCTGACAGTGCAATGCTCCCTGAGGCTAAAAAAAAGGAAAGAAGATGAGATAAATTAAATGGTAGTGAATAGGTGATACTAAGATTGGTTTTAAAAGCCTAAAGGTTGTAGGAGGATGAGAAAACTGAGGGGAGAGAATGAGTGCCACAGCTTGGAGAGGCTGCAAAAGGTAGAGTTAGAACAGTAGACAATGTAATGAGTTTTGGTTTGACAGAGTAAGGAGATCAGCAGGGAGGAGAAATAGTGTGCAAGGTGGTCATAGTTAGAGCATAGGAGGTGCAAGAGAGGAAAGCTCAGAGCAGCAATGGCCAGAGTAGACATCCATCCTTGTCAAAACTGTCGCACTCTGAATAACCCCAGGGGAGCAGAGTGCAAACACAGGTAGTAAATATTTCACGTTAAACCAAAATCTCAGGATTTAACTGCAGGCTCCAAAACAGGAAATGCATTAAATGCCATGCAATCAGAGTAAATTACAGGATTTGTTCATCCCTCGGAGCAAGCCCCATTAGCTACTTGGAAATGTATTACAAATAAATCCTGATAAATGAATAATCACTCTGCCATAAGGTGGGTCCAGATTTTCTCAGACCCCAGATAAACTCAGATGATTTAAAATCTTTGTCCTGCTGCCTATTTAACCGGTCACTCAGCAACTGAATCAGCACTGAATGGAAATTCTTATGTTAGATATACACAATTAGACGCCAGTCCTATGTGGAACTATACACTGGGAAGAACTCTTTGTGGAACTGAGCATCAAGGAGGACCCATAGCATCACAGAGAAGTTACAGCACAGAAGGACGTCATTCAATTGATCAAGGACATTTTAGAATTCTATACATTAACAAGTACAAGTACGGTAAGCCTGGCCCAAGAAAGTTCATTGTGGTCAGGGCAAAGTGCACCAGGAGAAGTCGGGGCAGGAGTCGGGTGGGGGGGGGGGGGGGGCTGTGTGAGGTGGAGAACGTGGGAGAGAGGGAGGGAGTTTCGTCCCAGTGCAACTCTGATAGAAACCCCAGCACGGAGCTCTGAAGTGTCAGAACTCTCTCGGAAACTTCGTTCCATCTCTCTGACACAAGACGGTTGCATAACCTTCATGTGTTCTCAAAGATCGAGGGGTCGTCTGATGGAGGTGTTTAAAATAGTAAAAGGATTTCATAAGGTAGATGCAGAGAAACTATTTCCTCTGGTGGGGGAATCAAGAACCAAGGGCTCAGAATCTTAAAACTAGAGCTAGGCTGTTCAGGAATGAAATCAGGAAGCACTTTTTCACACACAGTTTGGTAGAAATCTCTCCTACAAATGGCTGTGGATGCTGGGACAATGGGAGCTTCCAAGATTTTTGTTAGGTAAGTGTATCAGGGGATGTGGAGCGAAGATGGGTTAATGCAGTTGAGGTATTGATCAGCCATAATCTAATTGAATGGTGGAGCAGACCCGACCTCAGCCTAAAAGGGAAAACAGAATGGATCTTCACAGGGCAGAGTGACAGGGGAGAGAGAGGCTCATCGAGATGAATCTTACAGTCCGCAAGCACAGCAAATGGCCAGCAACTCCAGTAAGGAGACTTAAACTTGGGGGTTGGTTTCTCCGTACGTCAGACTCGTTCTAAACAAAAATAGGGAAGGGGAATCGTCATTGAATTGAGTGGGAAAGAGCATGCTCCATTGGAATTCCAGACAATGGGAGTCCAAGGGAGATTTGGTTCATTGGAATTCTGCATACCTTGGGTGAGACTCTAATGGTATTTGGGCTTGACAAGTGCTGCCAACTGTAATGCTCCATTTCTAAACCGAAAAATAAATAAGCAATTTGTTGCAATTTTTAAAAGCATCCTAATTCCTGGCATGGTCCACTGACGGCAATTTAACACCAAACTCACAGTATGACAGGACACTTCATTCCAGAATGCTTTGTGCTGCTGGGCGCTCTTCATAAGAAAAACCCCAAACAGAAAGCTTAACCCAATAACAAAACCATTTCCAGTCTCCTGTGCTATACCAAGAGGATTTCGGCTCTTGAGGTGTACATTATTAAAAGGCAAGTCAGCTCCAGCTCCGTCATCAGCAATTGTCAATTGCTCAGTTGTCTAGGGATCAAACTGTGACATTATTAATGTTCTGCGGTACAGTTTAATTATCTGCTCTCAGGCGGACATAAAAGATTCGACGGCGCTATTTTGAAGAAAAGCAGCTGCTTTCTTCCCCGTGTCCCGGCCAATATTTATCCTTCAGTCACTAAAACAGATTATCTGATCATTATCTCATTGCTGATTGTGGGAGCTTGCTGTGCGCAAATTGGCTGCTGTGATTTCTACATTACAGCAATGGCCACACTTCAAAAGTGCTTCCTTGCCTGCAAAGTGCTTTGGGACATCCTGACGTTATGAAAGACATTATATAAATGCAAATTCTTCCTTTCTTTAATAGAGAGGGAGTTGGATGCTGGGATGGGGGGTCTGTAGGTTTCTATGAAGAATGAGGTCTAGTGCATTTGTTCGTCTCCTGAGTTATACTGCCATATTTTGCATTAGCGTGCACTCAGGTCCACTTTGAAAAGACATGAAAATGGCCATGTGACTGTGCCATTATCTCACCCTGAACTGATATAGTATTGAAATAACAAAGGTGATCAACGGGCAACTGTGGCTGCGTGACATGAGCTAGCAATCTGGTGAGATTTGTGATCTGAATTGAGATTCCCCCCCCCCCCCCCCGTGCCCCCCCACCCCCCCCACTCCCCCAGGCACTGTGAGCTAGTGGTTATGGTTTTCAACCAACAACCCATGTGTCACAAGTTCAAATCCCACCATGACAAATTATGAAATTGATCTGATAATTTGAGAATTAACATCAGGAAAACTAACCAAGCTTCCAATTGTTGTAAAAAAAAATCTAAATGGTGTAGGGAATGGAACCCAGTAAGGCCTATGTGTCACTCCAGTTGTACACAATGTGGTTGACTGTTAATAAAATGATCTAGCCAGCTGACTAGTATAAAGAATTGCTACAACATTCAGTAAGGCAAAGAGACATGAATGGATCTATCACCACTGGGAACATCATCACCACAGAGCTGTGAGAGTTCAAGGACAAGGACCTGAACCACCTTCAGAGGGCATTTAGGGATGGACCATAAATGTGACCTTGCCAATATTGCCCTAAGACCAATTTTTTTTTCAAACTCTGTTCAACAGACATTAATAGAATACAGACAGAAAGTGCTTTGTGGGTTTTCAATCTTTATATGGCTAACAGAAACATATCAGGTATTCACTGACATTCATTGACGTACTTTATGATGGTTCATCATCTGAGGGAGCCAACTCTTGCTAGAGTGAGGTTCCTAGTGGCTAGTGATTGACAGAGGCTTGCAGTCAGCCTCTGCTTTGGGAAACTGAAATATGGGGCCTACTAAAAGAGAAGGGAGGAAATGTAAAATAAAATGGAGATAAAAAGAGCCTGAAAGAGCCAAAACAAATCATTAATCCCTTGCAAAAAACGATGTGTTGCATCAGTTACTGGCTAAGGTCCCAAATATTTATGTAATGCTGGTAATCACCGAAAGGGACTTTGCATTTGCAACCTGTCAATCACCTCACTTTTTGTATTTAAGTTACACTCAGTTGTATCAAGTCTACAACACACAAATAGGCCATTTGACCCAATTGGTCTACACTGGTGCTCCTCTCACTGCACGATGTAAAACCAGGGTGCTCTTGCAATAAAAGGGGAAGACACTGCGAGTGAGTGCTCCAAAGATATCACAGGTCAACCCTTCCAACTGTCCTGCATTCAGCCAGCATCACACATAGCACCCCAAGGGTATTGCACCGTCCTGCCAGGAGGTGTGTGTGTGTATGTGTGTGTGTGTATGAAAGCTGATAATGCCTGGTATCGCCGTCCCCTTCTCTTGGAGCTCCCACAGCTGCTTGTAGTCTTACTCACTTTGTAGCCAAAGGAAAATAGGAAAACATAGAATCGTAGAACGGTTGCAGCACAGAAGGGGGCTATTTGCCCATCATGACAGCTCTGTGCAAGAACAAATCAGCGAGTCCCACTCCCTTGCCTTTTCCCCACGGCCCTGAATTTTTCTTCTCTCTGCAGATAATTATCCAATTCTCTTTTGAAAGCCACAATTGAATCTGCCTCCACCACACTGTCAGGCAGTGCATTCCAGATCATGTCCAGATGCAGACCAACACATCAGCAAATCCTACAGATGGAGATGGGAAAGGGAACTGTCAGAGGAGAAAGAAGTGCAGAAAAAGGGAGACAGAAAGAGAGGGAAAAGGGAGATGAGGAAACAGTGGGTAAGAAACAAAAAATGCATTAACGTCCTCTGCAGCCCATGTGACTGATGCCAGAAGTCAATCACTGTGGAATGCAGCTTATGGCTGAGACTCTCTCACCTTATGACTGATCCCGTGTTGAAAGCTTTGACTGCCGCACACTTTGAACGTGGTGCTCCGTGCCAACTCTTACACTTGATACTGACTGTTCAGTTCTCAATATAAACACATGTGGTGGCGGGGATGTGGTGGGGGCTGGGGGGTGCGACCTCTCTTAAAACCGAGTCATTCATGAGAGTGCCATGCGCCATGGTTACTTCAGCTCTGTCAGAGTGACCAAATCCCTCCAGTGCACCAAGTCTTTCGAATCTGCCACAGAAGATGAAAATAGCATTGAGGGTATTGCCAAGAACCATCCACCCTCCCACCCCATCCCATCCCTACCCCCCCCCCCCACATCCGGGTGCCATGGCGTAGAGGGGGAGTTCAGGACCCTGGGGCTGCCGGTCAAAGAGATCGGACACTAATTAGCTGTCATTTTGATAGATTGCTTCCCCTTCTGCTAATTGTGGAGATACATCATGAAAGACAAGCAGAAGGTGAAAGGAAAATATTTATTTTTCTGCTTGCACTGGCTGGGTTCGAGACCTCAGCCGACCTTGACTGGCAAACTGCGCACCTTCTCAGACTGTATTTTGGAGGTATTGCTTAGGATTGCAGACTCTTAGTTGAGGTGTGAGAGTCTGGCAGTTGCTCTCATAAAACACAACCTGATGCTCGTAAGAAAGTTCCAGTCCTATATAGAAAATATTTTTTAAAACCCTGCCTCCCCCCACAACAAGCTGTATAAATATATCACAGGGCTTTAAACCAATGTGTTTAATTTTGCCAGAGGTCATCTGACCAGCATCTGGAAAAATAAATTTAATTAACACTTTGAAAAAGAAAGAAGTCTTTTTACATGGCTGGGTCACTCTTAAAGGGACTGTCACCTCATTTTAGCCTCTGCCGTGAGTGGATTAAAGGCGGCAGTTGTTCCCATCCGATGGGTCTCAGTTGCGTCAGGCCTACGCCTTTATCACACCTTGTATCGTTCTGCATGATAAAGACAAGATCACTTCGATTAGTTCAGTCTTTGGATTTAAACTCCAAAGACATATTTTCAAAAGATGAAGGCAAATAATTTTGGAGCTCCTACACATCCCACAGAACAAGGTTTGTTGTTGCCTCTCTCTACAACTCATTCTCACCACTTCAGAACTTTGTCTCTCTTAGCCTTCTCTTCCTCCTACAATGGATAAGCTTTTAAAAAGCAAGCTCGGCATTGTTTAATCACTACACCTCATTGTCTCTCATATTCCTTTCGCACTTGGAACCCAGTAAGAGTGGATCGCTGGATCTCTAGGATTTGACCCCAGAGAATGGGCATCATCTCACTCACTAACCCCAGTACAGACCCTCACTTCCGAAGGGCCAAATCCCACAGTACAGGACAGTATTATGACGAGAGTGGTCCTAAAGGAAGAGTGCTAAATTGGGGGAAGGCCAACTATACCAAAATTCGGCAGGAGCTGGGAAATGTAGATTGGGAGCAGCTGTTTGAAGGTAAATCCACATGTGATATGTGGGAGGCTTTTAAAGAGAGGTTGATTAGCGTGCAGGAGAGACATGTTCCTGTGAAAATGAGGGATAGAAATGGCAAGATTAGGGAACCATGGATGACAGGTGAAATTGTGAGACTAGCTAAGAGGAAAAAGGAAACATACATAAGGTCGAGGCGGCTGATGAAAGACGAAGCTTTGAAAGAATATCGGGAATGTAGGGCCAATCTGAAACGAGGAATTAAGAGGGCTAAAAGGGGTCATGAAATATCTTTAGCAAACAGGGTTAAGGAAAATCCCAAAGCCTTTTATTCATATATAAGGAGAAAGAGGGTAACTAGAGAAAGGATTGGCCCACTAAAGGACAAAGGAGGAATGTTATGCTTGGACTCAGAGAAAATGGGTGAGATTCTAAACGAGTACTTTGCATCGGTATTCACCGAGGAGAGGGACATGATGGATGTTGAGGTTAGGAACAGATGTTTGATTACTCTAGGTCAAGTCGGCATAAGGAGGGAGGAAGTGTTGGGTATTCTAAAGGGCATTAAGGTGGACAAGTCCCCAGGTCCGGATAGGATCTATCCCAGGTTACTGAGGGAAGCGAGAGAGGAAATAGCTGGGGCCTGAACAGATATCTTTGCAGCATCCTTAAACACGGGTGAGGTCCCGGAGGACTGGAGAATTGCTAATGTCCCCTTGTTTAAGAAGGGTAGCAGGGATAATCCAGGTAATTATAGACCGGTGAGCCTGACGTCAGTGGTAGGGAAGCTGCTGGAGAAGATACTGAGGGATAGGATCTATTCCCATTTGGAAGAAAATGGGCTCATCAGTGATAGGCAACATGGTTTTGTGCAGGGAAGGTCATGTCTTACCAACTTAATAGAATTCTTTGAGGAAGTGACAAAGTTGATTGATGAGGGAAGGGCTGTCGATGTCATATACATGGACTTCAGTAAGGCGTTTGATAAGGTTCCCCATGGCAGGCAGATGGAGAAAGTGAAGGCGCTTGGGGTCCAAGGTGTACTAGCTAGATGGATAAAGAACTGGCTGGGCAACAGGAGACAGAGAGTAGCAGTAGAAGGGAGTTTCTCAAAATGGAGACGTGTGACCAGTGGTGTTCCACAGGGATCCGTGCTGGGACCACTGTTGTTTGTGATATACATTAATGATTTGGAGGAAAGTATAGGTGGACTGATTAGCAAGTTTGCAGACGACACTAAGATTGGTGGAGTAGCAGATAGTGAAGGGGACTGTCAGAGAATACAGCAGAATATAGATAGATTGGAGAGTTGGGCAGAGAAATGGCAGATGGAGTTCAATCAGGGTAAATGCGAGGTGATGCATTTTGGAAGATCCAATTCAAGAGTGAACTATACAGTAAATGGAAAAGTCCTGGGGAAAATTGATGTCCAGAGAGATTTGGGTGTTCAGGTCCACTGTTCCCTGAAGGTGGCAACGCAGGTAAATAGAGTGGTCAAGAAGGCATACGGCATGCTTTCCTTCATTGGACGGGGCATTGAGTACAAGAGTTGGCAGGTCATGTTACAGTTGTATCGGACTTTGGTTCGGCCACATTTGGAATACTGCGTACAGTTCTGGTCGCCACATTATCAAAAGGATGTGGATGCTTTGGAGAGGGTGCAGAGGAGGTTCACCAGGATGTTGCCTGGTATGGAGGGCGCTAGCTATGAAGAGAGGTTGAGCAGATTAGGATTATTTTCATTAGAAAGACGGAGGTTGAGGGGGGACCTGATTGAGGTGTACAAAATCATGAGAGGTGTAGACAGGGTGGATAGCAAGAGGCTTTTTCCCAGAGTGGGGGTTTCAATTACTAGAGGACACGAGTTCAAAGTGAAAGGGGAAAAGTTTAGGGGGGATATGCGTGGAAAGTTCTTTACGCAGAGGGTGGTGGGTGCCTGGAACGCATTGCCAGCGGAGGTGTATCTAGACAGATACATGAATGGGCAGGAAGAAAAGAGATACAGAACGTTAGAAAATAGGCGACATGTTTAGAGAGAGGATCTGGATCGGCGCAGGCTTGGAGGGCCGAAGGGCCTGTTCCTGTGCTGTAATTATCTTTGTTCTTTGTTCTTTGATTGAAAGGAACATGTGACAGGAAGAGACCATTCAGACCCTCAATCATGCTCCGCCATTCAATTAGATCATGGCTGACCCGTAGCTCAACTCCGTATCCCTTGATCCGCTTACCGAACAAAAACGATCAATCTCTGTCTTGAAAGCTCCAATTGTCCCAGCATCCAGAACCTTTTGAAGGAGAGAATTCCAGATTTCTACTACTCCTTGTGTGGAAAAAGTGCCTCTTGGTTTCCATTCTGACTGGCCAAGGTCTAATTTTAAGTTACTTCCTTTCAGTCTTGAATACTTCATCAGTGGAAATAATTTCTCCGTATCCACCCTGTCGAGTCCTTTTAACCTTTTAAACACTCGTCCCTAATGATATTTATTTGTTTTCTCTCCCTAACCTCTTTCCTTCATTTCCCAACACTTAGATTCTAACTAGCTGTGGGATGCTGTTTTACGAGTGGATTTGCAGCCTAGAAGTGTCAGTGTTAAAGACACATTCACTGTGTGTTATGGCAGCTTTGCCCAGTTTGTGAACTCATTTCCAAGATGTGCTGCTGTGACTGCATTGCCAACCTCCCATAAACTATGTCAACAGTTATTCCGTCTGAACAGAAAGTTAACTGAACTATACATGCCCTGCCCCAGGACCGCCCCCCCCCCACCCCCTTTCCTCCTGTTGGCTCTTGCTGTCAAGGCATGAGTCAAGTGGTGGAATGAAGTGTTGAGGCCATCTGAGGTGAATTTTGTTTTTTCCTGGTGCTGATCAACTGGAGGAGTCTTAGTATTGGGTGATGGATTACTTGGCCATTTTGCACACTGTGGTTGCTGTAGCGTGCGTGTGGTTCTGCCTCCTGTTCAATAATGGGGGGTGGTTGGGTGGGGTGTGTAATGGTTGCCTTTTGATCAAGCAGGCCCTGATATTAGCATCAGTCTATGACATGAGAGAACCCCCGTTTGCATCGGGATACACACATGTTGAAGAAATAAACATACGCGCGGGAATAGAGGGGAGGAAAAAACCATCAACTCCCACCCCAACCATACATCATGCATGCCATATTCCTCTCCCCCACCCACCACCACCCTCCGAACCCCTTCCCCAGCAGGCAGCCTTCTGGGGCAGACGAAAAAAAGTGAAAAAAAAAAACCCCACAACCAATTTTAAAAAAAATTCATTCTTGGGATGTGGGCACCACTGGCATTTATTGCCAGTCCCTAATTGTCCTGGGAAGATGATGGTGGACCCATGTCTTGAACCATAAATAGTGGTTTGATACAATTGAGTGGCTCACCAGGCCACTTCAGAGGGAAGTTCGGAGTCAATGATATTGGTGTGGGTCTGGAGTCACATATAGGCTGGACCGGGAAAGGGGAGCAGTTTTCCTTCCCTAAAAGGCGATAATTTATTTTTTATTTATTTAGAGATACAGCACTGAAACAGGCCCTTCAGCCCACCAAATCTGTGCCGACCATGAACCACCCATTTATACTAACCCTTCAGTAATCCCATATTCCCTACCACCTACCTGCACTAGGGGCAATTTACAATGGCCAATTTACCTGCAAGTCTTTGGCAGTGGGAGGAAACCGGAGCACCCGGCGAAACCCCACGCGGTCACAGGGAGAACTTGCAAACTCCGCACAGGCAGTACCCAGAATTGAACCCGGGGCCCTGGAGCTGTGAGGCTGCGGTGCTAACCACTGCGCCACTGTGCTACCCCAAATAATGAACCAGTTGGGTTTTTACAACAATCTAATAACTTCACAGTCGCTTTTACTGACACCAGCTTTTTAAAACAGATTTCAAATTCTCAAACTGTTGGGTTCACAGGATTCCTAGTCTCACAATATCACCATGAAACTACTGGGCCCAGCAAATTCAATAGAAAAATAAAAGCAAAATACTGCGGATGCTGGAAATCTGAAACAAAAACAAGAAATGCTGGAATCACTCAGCAGGTCTGGCAGCATCTGTGGAAAGAGAAGCAGAGTTAACGTTTCGGGTCAGTGACCCTTCTTCGGAACCCCCGTTTGAATTCAATAGAAACCCTTGACAAATTCCTCTCCGACTCCCTAAGGCAAACAAAATTAGGAGGAAGGCTATCTAGGCTACAGAGAGCTGAGGAGGCAAATGTCACTAAAACTATTTCAAAAGCAAAATACTGCATACACCAGGAATCTGAAATAAAAACAGAAAATGCTAGAAATACTCAGCAGGTCTGGCAGCATCTGTGGAGAGAGAACAAGTTAACGTTTCAGGTCGATGACCTTTCATCGTTAGAAATGTAATAGGTTTTAATCAAGTGAAGGACAGAAAAAGAGCAAAAGGGAAGGTCTGTGATAGGATGGAGGGCAGGAGAGATTAAATGACAAAAGGTTTCATGTTGCAAGGCCAAAGGGAGTGGTAATGGGACAAGTAAACAAACAAAATATGTGTCCAGAAGAGGTGTGAATGGCAGAATGATGAACAAACTATTTATTTCCTTTGTAAATATGAATTGTTTTTTCTAATTGCAATGTAAAAGGAGGCCATTCTGCCAATCCTAGCTGTGAGAGCTATCTGGAAGAGCTGTCCATTTAGGCCCTTTTAATTTTCTTTTTTCTTTTTCTATTAATTATCATCTTCCTTTTTAAAAGCTATTACGGATTCCATTTTCAGCAATGCTTTTAGTTCTTCTTTGGCCTCCTTGTCTCAAGAGACAATGGGTAAGCACCTGGAGGTGGTCAGTGGTTTGTGAAGCAGTGCCTGGAGTGGCTATAAAGGCCAATACTAGAGTGACAGACTCTTCCACAGCTGCTGCAGATTAAATTGGTTGTCGGGGCTGTTGCACAGTTGGCTCTCCCCTTGCGCCTCTGTCTTTTTCCTGCCAACTGCTAAGTCTCTTCGACTCGAAACTCTTTAGCCCCGCCTTTATGGCTGTCCGTCAGCTCTGGCGATCACTGGCAACTGACTCCCATGACTTGTGGTCAATGTCACAGGGCTTCATGTCACGATTGCAGACGTCTTTAAAGTGGAGACATGGACGGCCGGTGGGTCTGATACCAGTGACGAGCTCGCTGTACAATATGTCCTTGGGGATCCTGCCATTTTCCATGCAGCTCACATGGCCAATTCATCTCAAGTGCCACTGGCTCAGTAGGGTGTATATGCTGGGGATGTTGGCCACCTCGAGGACTTCTGCGTTGGAGATACGGTCCTGCCACCTGATGCCAAGAATTCTCCGGAGGCAGCGAAGATGGAATGAGTTGAGACGTCACTCTTGGCTGACATACGTTGTCCAGGCCTCACTGCCGTAGAGCAAGGTACTGAGGACACAGGCTTGAAACACTCGGACAGTAGGACATTCCATATCCTGACAAAGAGAATTCTCCTAACCTCTGCCTCACTTTATCCTCACTTGCCACTTGTCAAAACCCTTCATGATCTGAACAGTTCTTCATATTTCTCTTCAAACATCTTTGTTCGAATGAAAAAAAAGCCAATGGAGATTAAAAAAATCAACTTGCTCTCATTTGTTTTTCACGATCGCACAATGCCAACATCTAACCTAATGTGGAAAAGTGAACTCTGAACATAGTGCACTGCTGCCCTCCTCTGGAGTTCTCCTGATAAAACAACAAGTGGAACTTTTCCCTTGTTGTTTTGCAATTTCCACTTTCGAAAACTGCCCTAGTTTGGCAGTAGGAATTTGATTGACTTATTCAATGTAAGGAGTATAGGAAATAAAGCAGATGAGCTGAGGACACAGATAGATACGTGGCAGTATGATATCATAACTATTACAGAAACATGGCTTAAGGAGGGACAGGAATGGCAGCTCAACGTTCCTGGTTACAGGGTTTTCAGACGCGATAGGGAAGGGATAAGAAAGGCGGGTCAAGGAAACTATTACAGCTTTGAGGGAGGATGATATGTTGGAAAGTTCATCAAATGAGGCCATATGGATTGAGCTAAGCAACATAAAAGGGGCAATCACACTGCTGGGAGTGCACTATAGACCTCCAAACAGTCAGAGGGAGGTAGAAGAGCAGCTAGGTAGGCAAATCTCTGAGAAGTGCAAGAACAATAAGGCAGTAATAGTAGGGGATTTAAACTACCCCAATATTAACTGGGATAGTTTTAGTGTGAAAGGAATTGAGGGAGCAGAATTCTTGAGGTGCACTCAGGAGAACTTTTTTGCCCAGTATGTAGCAAGTTCAAGAAGAGAGGGAGCAGTTTTATACTTAGTATTAGGAAATGAAGCTGGGCAGGTGGAAGGAGTGGCAGTGGGAGAGCATTTTGGTGGTAGTGATCATAATTTCGTCAGTTTTAACATAATTATGGAAAAGGACAGAGATAGAACAGGAGTTAGAGTTCTCAATTGGGGCAAGGCCAATTTTACCGTGGAGTGATTTAGCGAAAGTGGACTGGAAACAGCTACTTGAAGGTAAATCAGTGTCAGAACAGTGGGAGGCATTGAAAGGGGAGATTCAATGGGTTCAGAGTAAACATGTTCCCACAAAGGAAAAGGGTGAGATGGCCAAAACTAGAGCCCCATGGATGTCAAGGAGCTTACAGGGTAAGATAAGGCAGAAAAGGAAAACTAATGTTCGATATCGAGAACTCAGTACTATAGAAAGCCAAGAGGATTATAGAAAGTGGAGGGGTGAAATCAAAAATGAAATTAGGAAAGCAAAGAGAGGGTATGAAAGAATAATGGCAAGCAAAATCAAGGTCAACCCAAAGATGTTTTATCAATACATTAAGAGTCAGAGGATAACTAAGGAGAGAGTAGGGCCCATAAAAGACCAAAAAGATAACCTATGCAGAAGATACTGGTATTGTTCTTAATGAATATTTTGCATCTGTCTTTACAAAAGAGGGGGCCGATGCAGATATTGCAATTAAGGAGGAGGAGTGTGAAGTATTGGATGTGATAAACATAGGGAGAGAGGAAGTATTAATGGGATTAGCATCCTTGAAAGTTGATAAATCACCAGGGCAAGATGAAATGTACCCCAGGCTGTTAAAAGTAGCAAAAGAGGAAAGAGCAGAAAGTCTGACCATCATTTTCCAGTCCTCACTGGATACAGGTGTGGTACCAGAGGATTGGAGAATTGCTAACGTTGTACCTCCGTTTAAAAAGGGAGCGAAGGATAAATCTAATAATTACAGGCCAGTCAGTCTAACCTCAGTAGTGGGCAAATTATTGGAATCTATTCTGAGAGACAGGATAAACTGTCACTTAGAAAGGCACAGGTTAATCAAGGATAGTCAGCATGGACTTGTTAAGGGAAGATCTTGTTTGAACAACTTGATCGAATTTTTTGAAGTAGTAACAAGGAAGATAGATGAGGGTAGAGCAGTTGATATGGTCTACATGGATTTGAGCAAGGCTTTTGACAAGGTCCCACATGGCAGACTGGTTAAAAAAATAAAATCCCATGGGATCCAGGAAAATGCACAAAATTGGCTCAGTGGCAGGAAACAAAGGGTAAATGTTGACGGGTGTTTTAGCGACTGGAGGACTGTTTCCAGAGGCATTCTGCAGGGCTCAGTACTGGGTCCCCTGCTTTTTGTGGTATATATTAATGAATTGGACATAAATGTAGGGGGCATGATCATGAAGTTTGCAGATGACACAAAGATTGGCCGTGTGGTAGATAGCGAGGAGGATAGCTGCAGGCTGCAGGAAGATATTGATGGTCTGGACAGATGGGCAGAAAAGTGACAAATAGGATTCAACTTGGAGAAGTGTGAGGTGATGCATTTGGGGAGGTCAAACAAGGCAAAGGAATACATGATTAATGGGAAAATATTGAGAAGTGTAGAGGAAGTGAGGGACCTTGGTGTGAATGTCGAGGTATAGAATATAAGAGCAGGGAGGTTATGCTGGAACTGTATAACTCATTGGTTGGGCCACAACTCGAGTACTGTGTGCAGTTCTGGTCATCTCATTGCAGAAAGGATGTAATTGCACAAGAGAGGGTACAGAGGAGATTTACCAGGATGTTGCCAGGACTGGAAAAATGCAGTTATGAGGAAAGATTGGATAGGTTGGGGTTGTTCTTCTTGGAACAGAGAAGGCTGAGGGGAGATCTGATTGAAATGTGCAAAATTTTGAGGGGCCTGGATGGATTGGAGGTGAAGGGTCTATTCACCTTAGCAGAGAGGTCAGTGACAAGGGGGCATAGATTTAAAGTGATTGGTAGAAAAATTAGAGGGGAGATGAGGAGAAACTATTTCACCCAGAGGGTGTTGGGGGTCTGGAACTCACTGCCTGAAAGGTTAGTTGAGGCAGAAACCCTCAACGCATTCAAAAGGTGTCTGGATATGCACCTCAAGTGCTGTAACCTGCAGGGCTACGGACCAAATGCTGGAAGGTGGGATTAGAATAGGTGGATCGTTTTTTGGCCGGCACAGACACGATGGGCCAAGTGGCCTCTTTCTGTGCCTTAAACTTTCTATGATTCTCTGATTGAGGCATAGAAGGGCTGAATGGCCTCCTTCTGTGCTGTAACAATTCTATGATAACTCTCCCAAACCACCACTGAGATAGAAAGAAATATAACGTGATGCCAGCATCTCTACTTCAAATCCCAGATGGACAGCCGCATTTGTAAAGTGTAAGAAGAGGGAGAGAGAGGGAAGGACAGAATAAACTTCAGTGGGAATTGCTAATGCCTGAATCGTTGACTGCACAAAAGGTGAAGAACTAGTACGTGTAGTTCACAGTCCTGTTAAGGTCTATAGGCTGGAAAAGGCCCAGATGGCAGTAATGAGGAGTTGGGACACATTGGCTCACATTCGCAATGCTGTGGAATGCACCATCAGAATTAGGGATTGAAACAGGGACCAGCCCAATTTTTAAGGATAAGTTAGTTTGGTGCTTGATGAAAAAGGGGATGAAAAGATAATGAACAGAACAGACAGCGGGGGATGTACAAGAGCTCAGATTTAGAGGAACACAGAGATCTCAAAGGGTTGTAAGGCCAGAGGAGTTAACAGACATAGTGAGGGGTGAGGCCATGGAGGGATCTGAAACAAGAATGAGAATTAAAAATTTGAGGCATTGGACCACTGGATGATGAATGAGAAGGATTTGGTGAGTGAGACTCCTGCACATGTGAAAAATAAGCACTTTCTATGCAATTCTGTGTAAATGTGTTACTGCATTATTGAGGTGTGCTCCCCTAGTGGAGGGCAAAGCGTCATCACCTGGATTCAACTGACATGGATAGAAGGTCACGCATTGCAACAACTTGCATTTCTAGAATACAAAAGCTCCCAAGGCGCTTGAGGGAGCACAAGGTGGGGTTAGGGCTGGGTGGAAAGGGAGTTCATAACATAGAAAAACAACTGCAGATTTTGTGAAAGAAAGCTTTTGTTTCAGTTGGCGAGTTTAAAAATTAGTCTTACCTTTTAACCCTTTCACCGGCCCCCATACACAAAACGTATCACATTCCAGATGGCATTTAACTAGATTTCTGTTGCCGTTGCTGTCTTGATTATCAATTAAAAATGAACTGCTGCCAAATGAAGAAGGGATGCATTATTTTTCTGACAGAATATTTTGTTTTGTGCCCTTCCCCACTTCTCTTCCATATTCTCCAATCCTATGGAAATGTGCTAATTCTGTAGTTCTAAGGGAGCATTTGTGGCTTTCAGATTAGTCACTAGAACACTGAATTCAGGGAGAAATCTTGATTCAGTGCTGCCATTTAGAAGTCCCAGTCACTGAGATGCCTGCTGCAAGTTCAGGTAGGCACTGCACACAATCCTCTCATTGCCTGCTGCTTGGCACTCCTTATTGGAAATTCATGCCCTAGAGTCATTGAGAGATACAGCACTGAAACAGGCCCTTTAGCCCACTGAGGCTGTGCTGACCAACAACCACCCATTTATACTAATCCTACATTAATCCCATATTCCCTACCACATCCCCACCATTCTCCTACCACCTACCTACTCTAGGGGCAATTTTTTTTACAATGGCCAATTTACCTATCAAGCTGCAAGTCTTTGGCTGTGGGAGGAAACCAGAGCACCTGGTGAAAACCCATGCAGTCACAGGGAGAACTTGCAAACTCCACATAGGCAGTACCCAGAACTGAACCTGGGTTGCTGGAGCTGTGAGACTATGGTGCTAACCACTGTGCTGCCCCACAAACTACGCCCCTACTCACCCAAATTTCCAACATGCACTCCCAGGAGGTGCAACCAGAGGGAAAAAATCTCCCACTGAATGTCTGCACAGCTCTATAACATCAACAAACATTTGCACTTATATAGTGCCTTTAGGAACATAGGAACAGGAAGAGGCCATTTGGCCCCTCAAGCTATTCCACATTCATTGAGATCATGCTGATCTGTGACCTAACTCCATATACCTGCCTTTGCCCCTTATCAACAGCAACAATAACAACTTGTATTTATATAGCGCCGTTAATGGAATAAAACGTCCAAAGGCACTTCACAGAGGCATTATAAAACAAATATGACACTGAGCCACATGAGGAGGTATTAGGGGAGGTGACCAAAAACTTGGTCAAAGAGGTATTGCATCTCCATTGGTTCTAGCTTTTCATCATTTCGAAAGTACCTTGTTCTCTCCTTTTTAGGTCCATTTGCTCACATTGGGATGTCAGCTGTGAATCATTTGGTAGCACTCAGAAGGTTGTGGGTTCAAGTTCCAATCTAGGTTAACATTCTAATGCAGTACTGAGGGAGTGCTGCACTGTCAGAAGTGCTGTCTCTCAGATGAGATGTTAAACCGAGGCCCCACCTGCCCTCCGGGTGGCCATTAAAGATCCCATAACACTATTTCGAAGAAGAGCAGGGGAGTTATCCCCGGTGTCCTGGCCAATATTGATCCCTCAATCAACATCACAAAAACAGATGATCTGGTCATTATCACATTGCTGTTTGTGGGAGCTTGCTGTGTGCAAATTAGCTGCCATATTACCGATATTACAACAGTGCCTACACTTCAGAAGTACTTCATTGGATGTAAGGTGCTTTGGGACCCCCCGTGGTTATGAAAGGTGCTATATAAATGCAAGTCTTTCTTTTACATTGAAATCGATTTGCCATAGTTTTGCCCATTCACTTAATCTATTAGTATCTCTTTATAATTTTATGTTTCCATCTACACTGTTTATAACGCTGCCTATCTTTGGGTCATCGGCAATCTTGGATATGTGGCTTTCTATTCCCTCGTCTAAGTCATTAATAAATATGGCGAATAGGTGAGCCCCTGACACAGATCCCTGAGGGTCACCACTAGTTACATCATGCCAATCAGATTTCTTGCCCACTATCCCTACTCCCTGTCTCCTGAAACTCAGCCAATTTCCTAAGGCATCACCTACCCTTCACAAATCTGAACTCTCTGATCAGCTGAAAATTTTCAAGGTGTTCAGTCACCCTATCCTTAGTTATAGACTCGAATGATTTCCCGACATCAGATGTTTGGCTAACTGGTCTGTGATTTCCTGGTTGCCTTTTCTCACCTTTCTTAAATAGCAAAGTGACATGTTCAAATTTACGATCTAAAGGAACAGTTCCTTAATCGATAGAACTTTGGAAGGTTATAGTGAGGCATCTGCAATGCTTTCACCAACTTCCTTTAAAACCCTGGGATGGAAACCATCAGGTCCTGGGGATTTGTTACTCTTTTGTCCCATTACTTCCTTCATTACTGCTATTTTGCTTATATTAATTTTGGTGAGCCCCTGATTCCATATTAGTTTCCATGGAATGTCTGACATGCTGATCTCTTCCTTCACTGTAAATACTGTTGCAAAGTAATTATTCAACATGTCCACCATTTCCTTATTTTCATTGACAACATCACCGTTATCAGTTTTCAAGGGGCCCACATTGCTCCTGACCATTCTCTTTTTTTCCTAATATAAATGAAAATATGTTTGCATTGATTTTGATATTCTTTGCAAGTTTCTACTCATACCCCCTTTTGTTTTGTCACCCTTTGCTGTTCTTTGCATTGTTTTCATTCACAAGGACCTGTGTATTTTTTGCATTTTTGTGTGCTTTTTCTCATCCTGTTGTCTCTTACTTCTTTAGTTGTCCATGGCTGGTTTTCTTTTGGCAAGTAGAGCTCTTGTCCCTTAGGGGTATAAACTGGCTTTGTATCACATTAAATTCTTCGTTGACTACCTCCCACTGATCTTCTGTTGCTTTACCCATTAACAGATTTGCCCCGTTTACTGTCGACAATCTGTGTCTCATCGCACTGAAGTCAGCCTTACCTAAGTCTCGAATGTTCGTAGCTGTTTCGCATTTCTTGCTTTCAAACACTACATTGAACTCAATCATATTATGATCACTGTTAGATAAATGTTCAGACACTGTTGGGCTGGTCACTAAATCTGGCTCATTATTCATACTTTAACATCGTAAAATGTCCCTGGGTGTTTCACAGGAGTGTCATCAAACAAAATTTGACAAGACATATAAGGAGATATTAGGACAGGTTAACAAAAGCTTGGTCAAAAAGATAGGTTTTAAGGAGAGTGTAAAAGGAGGAAAGCGAGGTGGAAAGGTGGAGAGGTTTTGGGAGGGATTTCCAGAGATCAATAATAAAGTTATGGTAATTTATTTTGCTCAGAGGACACTGTACTTGATACTTTCAGAACCAGTATTCATATAGCACCGTATCTTGCACTCAGGATATTCCAAAGTGCTTCATAGCTGATTTGTTACTTTTGAAGTGCAGTCACTGTTGTTGCACAGGTGAACGCAGTACCCAACTCACACACAGCAAGGCCCCATGAAGAGCAATGGAAGACTGGTTAATCTGTTTTTGGAGGTATTGATTGAGGATGGATGTTGGCCAGGACACTGGGAGATTTCTCTGCTCTTCTGCAAAAATTGCCATGGAAATGTGAAGATCCAGCTGATGGGACCTCAGTTTAATGCCTCATCCAAAAGACCACCAACAATGTAGCTCTCCCTCCCCCCCTCCCCCATATTGTATCCTGGAGTAAACCTTGATGTTGTGCAACATGGGAATTTACCCTTCACCTTGATTTCTCCATTTTTTAAAAATGTTGATGGGTAAGCAAACAGCAATCTGGCTGATACCTCAGATGGTTACAACAGGTTTTTAAAAGGTTCAAATATCCTCACAATTAATGTGCCACCTGGTAGATAGGTCTATTACCACATATATCTACCATGCCAGGTTTTACATGTTAGATTGGTGTTGATGGTCTTTTTTTTCCAGTCATTTAAGGGATGTGGGCGTTGCTGGCAAGGCCAACATTTATTGTTCATCCCTAATTGCCCTTAGAGAAGGTGGTGGTGAGCCGCCTTCTTGAATTCAACTGAGGGGCTTGCTAGGCCACTTTAGAAGGCAGTTAAGAGCCAACCACGTTGCTGTGGGTTTGCAGTCACATGCAGGTCAGACCAGGTAAAGATGGCAGATTTCCTTCCCTGAAGGACAGATCGATTTTTACAACAATCCAATAGTTTCATGGTCACTATTGCTGATGCTAGCTTTTTATTCCAGATTGTTTGAATTAACTGAATTTAAATTCCCCAGATGTTATGGTGAAATTTGAACTTACTTTTTTTTTAAAAATTCATTCTTGGGATGTGGCCATCGCTGACAAGGCCAGCATTCATTGCCCATCGTTCATTGCCCTCTAAGTGCCTTGCCAAACTATTTCAGATAGCAGTTCAGAGTCAACCACATTGCTGTGGGTCTGGAGTCACGTACAGGCCAGACTGGCTGAGGACGGCAGTTTTCGTCCCCTAAAGGATATTAGTGAACCAGGTTTTTATGACAATCCAGTTGTTTCATAAGACTAGCATTTAATTCCAGATTTATTAATTAACTGAATTTAAATTCCATCAGCTGCCATGGTGGAATTTGAACTAATGTCACCTGAACATTAGTCCTGGCCTCTGGATTACTAGTCTGGTAACATTACCACTATGCTACCATCCCCCTTCCCTCTGGATCATGAGTCCGGTATGCTGGGTTCCACGTTGATGCAGATTATAAACAAGTCAATATCAGAATTTTGTGTTCAGTGATATGATAAAACTTTATTAACAGAAACTTTAGACATTAATACGAAATAATTAAAAATCACATCACTGTCTGCACAGTATCTAAAAGGCAGGTGTATCCCTTAAGCCACCGTATATTGAAACCCAGGGAATATATTTCAGAGTCTGACAGTTTACATAATCTTTGGTTTAAGACAGTGAGTTTTGACGAAATATGGAAACTTATTAGTGAGTATTTTAGTATCATGTTAATATCACCAAAAGACCATTGTATATTAGTTGATGCTATGTGTCAGTGTTAGGCCTGTGGATGAGATTAAATTACTGCAAGCAGATCTTGATGCAACGAGGGAATGGGCCAGTGTTTGACAAATGGCATCTAACTTAGATAAGTTACACCCTCTGTTTGACTTCAGCTCATCCAGAACTCTGCTGTCCATATCCTAACTTACACCAAATCCCTACAGGAGCACAGAACTGAAGGCTGTCGGAAAAAAATGATCTTGGCATTATAGTATCAGTTCTCTTGAGATTCATGAGCAATGCTGTGAAGTGATAGCCAAAGCAAACAGGGTATTAGGTTGCATTGTCAAGATGTTTCAATGTAAAACAAACCACAGTATTTTGTCCATGTATAAGACTTTGGTCAGACTTCACTTAGAACACAGTGTCCAGTTTTGGTCCCCTCAAATCGCTAGTGATACAGAGGCTTTGGCATAATTTCAGAGGTGGGCCACAAGAATACCTTAGTTACCCAGATAGGCTTACTGATGGAAGCTAGGCCCTTTTACTTTAGGGATACATAGACTCTGGAGCAATCTGATACAAATGTTTGAAATAAAGGACTGGACTGTGTACATCTTAATAAATTATTGCAATTAGATAGATTAGGGAGGACCAGGGGTCAAAAGTGTATGTTACACAAGGGTAGAACTAGGTTGATATCAGGATATTCTGTTTTTCCCCAGAGGATGGTAGATGTTTGGCTTGTG
Source organism: Heterodontus francisci (assembly GCF_036365525.1). Lineage (NCBI taxonomy): Eukaryota > Metazoa > Chordata > Chondrichthyes > Heterodontiformes > Heterodontidae > Heterodontus > Heterodontus francisci. The sequence goes on along the minus strand of NC_090389.1, from coordinate 80,743,506 downwards.
AGGTGTGTCGATTCACTGCCTACCTTCAAAAGAGAGTTGGACAAGTTCCTGACCGTGACAAGAGATCACAGCATCCCAAGAGTAGGTGGAATACGAAGTAATATAAATCATGGACAGTATCCTGGACTAGTTTGGATCGCCTTCAGGGAGTAGGATGTAATTTTCCAGATATTCACACCGCACCCCCCACCCACACACACAAAATTGGACTTGAATTTTCTAACCTGCTTTTTCTGCCTCTCCTGGAAGATTACATGGCTGGTGGTGGGTAGGTTGTTGTGAATCATAATGCTGAAGACATCAGGACTGTGTGGGGTGCAACGGACCAAATGGTCTTCTCCTGTCCATCGTTATCATTTGATTGCACATAGCATCCGGGGAGATCGGATGGCTCAGTAATTTAAAATACTGTCCTTATTGAGATCTCTAGATAAAGCCCAGGCAAAAGGGTGCAGGCTAGAAAGCTAGACTAGGAGTTAGAATGCTGTGCTTCAAGTGTGAGACTCAATGATAGATGCTGCAGTGTGCAAGAACATTGTCCTCCAACACCCAGGTTCAAATATGGTCTAGACAGAAGGGAAAGGTTATCTCTCTCTAATAAGGATTTAGTAGTGCAGTGGGTAAACCTTCACCTTCACAACATCATTCATAAGGACAGATTTGTCTTCTCCAATAACCCTCTTCACTGGTTTCCCGAGCTCCAGCCTACACAAACACCAACCTATCCAAAACTCTGCCACCTTCATCCTGTCCCTCACATAAGAACATAAGAACTAGAAGCAGGAGTAGGCAATTCAGCCCCTCGAGCCTGCTCTGCCATTCAATACGATCATGGCTGATCTCATCTCGGCCTCAACTCCACTTTCCTGCGTGTTCTCTACAACCATTCAACTTTTCACTAAGACCCCTGGTCTACCATCCCCATCATCAAACACTTCTATAGTCTCACTCCAATCCCTTTCCTATAACCACCACTCCTTCAGCTCCTGTATCCCATCCTATGCTTGTTGGTCCCCTAATTCCAATTTCTTGTTCATCCCCACTCCCTTGGCTCCACCAATGATGGAACAGCATTCTTGGTCTCCCTAACTCCCCAATGCCACCACCTTACTAATTCTCCACCTGCCCTTAAAAGCTTCCTTAAAATCTCTTTGTTAAGCTTATTTTTCAGTGCTTTCAATTCTAAAGACTCAAGCCTTGATCAATTTCAACCCAGACAGAGGTAAAAGGTCACTTGCCATAAGGATTTGTTAGAATGTTAACACAATGCCTGATTAATTGCCTCTAAAAGGAACTATTTCCTCTTAATGCAAATTGTAGCAAAATCCAAAACTCATTCTTAATTACAGCAGCCAAAATGTGACTACAAATAATGTAGTGACATAGTGCTCCCATGTTTTCAGCACATTTTAAAGCCTCTTTCAGTATGGCCACTGCACTACTTTTCCTTTTGACTACAACATAACCAGAAATAATTTCTATCACTGATTTCATGAGTACAATATTCTCTGGGTAAACCAAATTCACAGCCAAGTACATTTTGCATCTAAACACAGAATTAATATCACAAGATAATTACCAATGAGTAAGGCCGTTTGGCTCATCTTAGTTCATCCATCCAGAAAGATCAGAAAGATCAGAAAGATCCCCCATTGCAGCATCCAACTGGTTTTATCTGTGCTTCTAGTTCTACTCTTGTGATTTAGATTGAAGTAGTGTACAAAGAACACAGACAGTGAGAGAAATTGAAAGACAGAGACTAAGACAGAAAAACCCACAAAGAGAAACAGAAACACACAAAAAAATCCACTGGACCAATGTACCTCCCTCTCCCCCGTTCCCTCAACAGCAAGAGAGACAGAAAAACAAAGAGACAGACTGAGAGAAAGAGAGACAGATAGTGAGACGAGACAGACAATAACAATCGGGTACAGACGAGACACACAAAGTAAGAAATAGGAAAACAAAAGAGGGTGAGAGGACTTCTGTTAGATATCCACTGAACCGTAAACCCTGTTTATTTTGATTCTCAACCTGACCAGTTCCCCGCTATTCACATTTGCAGTTACAAGCCACAATAACTATTTTTATAAGAGTCTTATTTACCCCTCTTCTCCCAAGTTTCAGTTTTAGCTAATTGTGCTTTGTGCTGTTACTTTTCAAAAATTGAACACATAATTGCACCCCTTTACCTTGCCGAAACATTCATAGCAGCTGAGATGGCAGCACTTTGACTCTGAACCTTTCTCATCCACCCACCCCCTCCTCCTTGCTTCCGGCCTATGTCTCCCACCCCCATCCCATCCTTGGCAATTTGCATCCACCCCTTTTCTGCCCAGATTGAGTCAGCCCTGTGAACACCAAGTAACTGGCTGCTCTCAGCGCTGGTTTTAGCCATCCTTCTCAGCGGAATGTCTCTTGTTTCAGGTAATTATTAGCACCAATGCAGAAGTACTAATACTACACAAGTTAGTCCCACATTCAGCTAATTGCTGAACACACACAACTTGCCTTAAATCTATGCTTTAGTGATCAAAACAGTTTATTGGAAATAATGTACTTATAAACAGTGACAGGTTAGTACCTCAACATGTTAAAACAAATTGTACCTCACAAATAACATGGTTTTCGTCAATTCCCCTTGACATTCATTATGTAACCCAATAGAAAGCCTGGAAGGTGTTGGCTGCAATTTTTCTCGGCCTGGGCTTAAAATTTGTACTCAAAGTGGTGATTATACATAAGTAACCATTGACTTTTTGACCTTGCTCATGATGACGAACATGTCCTCTGTCCTGCATTCTGTGCTAGTTAATTATCTGATTAGAACCTCTTCTTCACCTCCCTAAGCATTGGTGAGACATATGTTGCCTCATAAAGGGGAAAGGTAGGAGAACCACTGATCATTTATAACTTTAACTAACCCTTCCCAAAGTCTTACGTCTTCCTTTCACAAAGTCACCACTGTTGAGCTAGTTTTCAAAGAAGCAGATTCATAAACGTTCAAACTCTTGTTAATCCCAATGCCAGGCTTGAGTACTTTGCAAGGCTGTTTCTCTGAAGTTCCTTTTTGTGTGTGCGTGGTATTTCTTTATTGTTACTGTGTTGTACATTCATCGGGAGTGGATTGAGTTGAGATCCGGTTGTCTCTAATGCCCAGAGTGTCGAGTGATGAAATGTGAATGATTGAGCAAACTTTGCTATTGTACGGTGCCAGCTTTAACAAGTGACAGGCATGATGTGTAGCAGCAAGTCCCATAGGCACCAACACCTTACTATAGGATCAAACCAAAAGAAAAGAACAGAAAGTTTCACTAGAGCATCACTTTCTTCAGGAACTCTCCAGATCTTCAATTAACCCCTTTCACCCATATATTTCCAAAGCTAAACAATAGGTAGGTTATTCTATCTACCATTTGGAGTGTAACTCAACTGGGTTGACTCTGAGGCAGCAATGCCAAGTATACATTGACAAGGTGCCAGTTTGTCCAAGGGCACTGATTCAATATTTGGACTTCTGTTACAGGGATTTTTAAAATCAATTTTCCCATTTACGATGCCACCTTGCACTTTGAAACATTGGCAGTATTTGGATTATGTGAGCCACAAAGGGTTAAAAACTCTTGGCAAGCCAGCAAGCCCTTCCCACAATGTCAGGCTTCAGCCTCTTCGGGCAATGTTCTTGACAGAATTGGAAAGAAGGAGAGACTCTTCCAAGGCACTAGATGCATCTATCATGATGCCCAAAGGGACAGAACAAGCCTCCCAAGACCCAAGAGATTGCTGGCAATCCTAATAAGCCCTAGTACTTATTATTGCTATCCATAGACATAAATACAAGAAGTAATTCCTAACACACTAGAACATAAAGTGATGGATGTTAGTGTCATAGTGGTTTCAATAGTGAGGAAAGTGTCCTTTCACTCAGTGGTTCATGTAAACGTTGTGCAGAGAAGGCTGGTGCGAGACACAGCTACTGGGCACCACTTCAGTCCTTGCTGTCACTCCCAGGATTGTTTCATCAGTTGCTTTCCTTTCCTCAAAATCACTGCACAACGGCACTACGGGGAGCCCTTTCAGCACGCAGGAGATCGTGCGTTCGACGATTCCGCCCCTTCCTCACCTCCTGCAGGTGCTTCCACTTGGTCTGCAGGTGGCGGGTCGAGGTGCGCTTGTGCTTGGGCTGCTTGCTCCTCCGCCTCCACACCTGCTCACAGATCTCATCCACCGTCTTCAGGCTGGGGTGGTCGAGCAGCTGCAGGAAGTCGCGGTACCACACTTTCTGGTTGGGGAAGGTCAAGGACGAGCTCCGGCCTGCCGCCGGGTCCTTGCGGAGGAGCTCGTCGGCCTGCTCCAACCTGATCACCTCCAGCGAGATGTGCATGAGGGTCTGGGTGAAGTCAAGCTCCATGGAGTGGCAGAAGAAGGTGCCGGCATTCTTGCGTTGGATGCTCCTCAGCAACAAGCCACGGTCAGTCTTAATGATGTGGTCATCTAACCGAACCTGCAAATAATAAAATACCCAACATTAATAGAGAACATCTTCTCCAAACAAACTGGAACAAAAGAAGATTCAATCGCAACTTTCTGTCTTGTTTGCTATCTTGTTTATGTTTTTATATAATTAGATTCACCTTCAGTAGAAACCAGTGTCTGACATAATGAAGTTGAAAGGCAAAGTTTTCTTGAATAAATGTGACTATTAGTGGCCAAAGTGTTGAAAAGACTGAGAAAGCTGCTTGCATTAATAACGGGAGATCACCTCAGCTGGAGATGTGTGTCCAACTCTGGGTCACCACACTTTAGAGCTGCAAGCGTCAAGGCCTAGGAAAGGGTTGCAGATGAAATTTGAGGGATGAGGAACTTCAGTTACATGAAGAGACTAGAGAAGCTGGTCTTGCTCTCCTTAGAGCAGAAAAGGTTAAGAAGAGATTTAACAGAGGTGATCAAAATTATGAGGAGTTTTGATAGAGCAGAGAGGGGGTAACTATTTCCACAAGCAGGAGGGTTGGTAATCAGGAGACTCTGATTGAAGATAATTGGCAAAAAAAGATGGGAGGAGATAAGGAGAATCTTTACACAGTGAATTGTTATGATCTGGAATGCACTGCCTGAAAGGCTGGTGGGAAAAGATTCAACAATAACTTTCAAAAGGGAATTGGATAAATACTTGAAAAGAAGAAATTTGCAGGGCTATGGGGAAAGGGCAGGGGGTGAGTGTCATAGAGTCATAGAGTTATACAGCACAGAAACAGGCCCATCGTGTCCGTGCCAGAGTGGGTTCAATTGGATAGCTCTCTCAAAGAGCTAACACAGACACAGTGGGGAGAATGGCCTTCTTCTGTGCTGCATTATTCTATGAAAAGGGCTACACTACAATTGAATGAAATCAGACTGTGAAATGGATGGAAATCAAGTCTAGGAGAAAATAGAATGGTTGCTAAGCAGATGATGTCAGAACAGGGGGACCTCGTTTTTTAACCCAATGACTGGCACTCCCAACTGGTTAAACTAGGTTTCCAGACAATCATTTATTGTAAATTCAGTGCTGGTGTACAACAATCACCCAGCCAATAATAGTGGGCCTTGCAGAATGATTGGTTGAATGAATGGTTTTTAAATGAAGATACCAATCCAAACCTTGCCTGAATATTTGCATAATTAACAGAAATAGCCCAACAGAGCAAAAGGCACTAGGAAGAGGAAAAGCAAAGTGAAAGACAGGAGCATAAAGACTGCAGGAGATGAGAATACATGGGGAGAGAAGGAATGAAAGAAAAGTAGAGATCAAGATAAAGAGAGATGGGGAGATAGAATGGGTGATAGATTTAAAGGAAAATGGAGAGAAAGACGAATAGATAAAAATGGTGATAGAGAGCGATAGAGCAAAAAAGAGAAAATTAGAGATAGAGGGAATAAAGTGAAATGGAGAGAAAGAATTAGGAAAAAGAAGGAAGAAATCTATAGAGAAGAGGCAATGGGAAAAAAGAGGCACAAGAATGGAAAGCTAGAAAACACATAGCACAAGGATATAAGTGAGACAGAAGAGCCATGATGAGTTGTAAGATTACGATATGAGGGCAAGTGGATGAGACCTTGAGACTGTGTATAAAATCCACATAAGTAAAGACCTGCATTTATATAGTGCCTTTCATGACCTCTGGACAGCTCAAAGTGCTCTACAGCCAATGAAGTACTTTCAAAGTGCAGTCACTGTTGTAATTAGAGAGTCCTGGAATGGTTGTAGCATAGAAGGCCATTTGGCCCATCATGTCCGTGCCGGCTCCCTGCAAGAGCAACTCACCTTGTCCCACTCCCCTGTGTTTTCTCTGTAGCCCTGCAAGTTTTTTCTCTTCAGATAATTATCCAGTTCTCTTTTGAAGGTCATGATTGAATCTGCCTCCGCCACATTCTCAGGCAGTGCATTCCAGATCCCAGCCACTTGCTGTGTAAAAAAGTTTTCCCTCATGTTGCTGTTGCCTCTTTTGCCAATCGCCTTAAATTGGTGTCCTCAGGTTCTGGATCCTTCGGCCTATGGGAACAGGCTCTCCCTATCTATTCTGTCCAGACCCCTCGTGAAAGTGACCCCTTCCAAAACTGTGGTGCCCGTCAAGGCCGAACCAGTGTTTTACACAAGTTTATTATAACTTCCTTGTTTTTGTACTCTTGCCCCTATTTATAAATCTCTGGATCCAGTATGCTTTATTAACCATTTTCTCAATTTGCACGGCAACCTTCAATGATTTGTGCACATATACACCCAGGTTCCTCTGCTCCTGCACTCCCTTTAGAATTGTACCCTTTATTTTATATTGCCTCTCCTCGTTCTTCCTACCAGAATGAATCACTTCACACTTTTCTGCATTAAATTTCATCTGCCACTTCTCTGCCCATTCCACCAACCTGTCTGTGTCCTCTTGAAGTTCATCACTATCCTCCTCACGGTTCACAACACTTCCAGGTTTTGTGTCATCTGCAACTTCATAATGTAGGAAACAGCAGCCAATTTACACACAGCAAGCTCCCACAAACAACAATGTGATAATAACCGGATAATCTGTTTTTGTGATGTTGATTAAGGGATAAATATTGGCCAGGACACTGGGGATATCTCCACTGCTCTTCTTCAAAATAGTGCCATGGGATCTTTTATACCCTCCTGTGAGGGTAAACAGGGCCTTAGTTTAACATCTCACCCGAAAGACAGCACCTCTGGCACTGAAATACTCCCCCGGAGCATCAGCCTCGATGTTTATGCTCAAGTCCTGGAGTGGGACTTGAACCTGGAAACACAGAGGCAAGAGCGCCACCAACTGAGCCATTGCTGACACTGCAATGAACTAGGAAATGTTTGAAATTTTGCTGGATTGAATTGTAAACAAGGTGTGTTTTGCTGTCTAGGAACATACAGAAAGATACACGGCAAAGAGAGTACAGGTGAAAATTCTGATTGGCATGTTGGAATGCTGGATGGGATAGTTGGCTTTTGCGTACAAACATGGAGGACATTTCTACATTTGCTGATCCAATAATAACCTTGGGAACTGTGTGTACCTCATCTCTTGGACCTCCGGAGCGTTTCTGGAATGTCCAGGTGACCTGGGCTTGCAGGGATTTGGGGATGCACTCCAGGAACGTGCTGCTGCCCTCCACTCCATACAGCTTCTTTTCTGTTACCCTGTGACGATGACGATCTGTAAAAAAAATGAAGTGTCTGGAGTTAAAGCTGCAAAACAATGGAATTTAACGGGGCTGTACCCCACCCGGACTCACAGAATCATAGACCAGAATTTTATACCTCCCAAGAGTGGGATGGTGGCGGGGGTGGGGTGGGGTGGGATGGGGGGGTTTGGGGGGGGAGAGGTGTAAAATGGAGTGGGAGGCTTGGGAGTCCTTCCCGACCCACTCTGGCATCTGCCACCATTTTACGCGGGGTGGCAGTGGTGAAAAACAGCCCGCCTGCCCCAGGTCAATCAAGGCCCTTATGTGGTCAGTTAACAGCCACTTAAGGGCCTCTGCCCGCCGCCATGGGATTTTGCCCTTGGCAAGCGAGCGGCCCGGGCCCGAGAAAAGACGTCTGTAAAACGTAGGCGGCTTTCTGACAGCCTGGGGGGTGGGGGGCCCTCCTAATCGGGCACCATGTGTCCGACGGAGGGCCCCCATCGATGCCCCAACCACCCCCAAAGCTCAACACTCCCCCTGCCCCCTCCAATTGACTGCCCTTGCCTCACTGGGGCCTGATCAATCACCCCCACTGAGGCCCCAAAAACTCACCTCTTTGTCGGGGCCGTCCTTCCTCTTCATCTTGAAGCTGGGCGCAGTCCCAGCAGTGGCCACCGCTCCCGGTGGCGCTGCTGGGACAAAGAGCTGCCGGCCTGCTGATTGGCCAGCAGCTCCATTAGGCGGGACTTCCTGCCTCAATGAGGTGGAAGTCCTGGCTCAGACCAATTAAGAGCCTGGGGACTGTAAAATCCAGTCTGGATCCCCTGGCCCGGCGGAGGCGGGATTGCCACCAAGCATTTGGTTGGTGGACGGCTCCTGTCCGATGAGCATAAAATTATGGCCATAGAATAGTACAGCACAGAAGGAGGCTATTCGGCTCATTGATTCTGTGCCAGCTCTTTCCCTGGGATGGTGGGATTGTTTAATGAGGAGAGATTAAGCAAACTGGGCCTGTATTCTCTAGAGTTTGGAAGAATGAAAGGTTATCTCATCGAAATTTATAAAATTCTTCCAGAGCGTGACAGAGTGGATGTAGATAGGGTGTTTCCTCTGGCTGGTGAGTCTAGAACCAGGGGACATTGTCTCAGAATAAGGGGCAGGCCATTTACGACTGAGGTGAGGAGGAATCTCTTCACTCAGAGGGTGGTGAATCTTTGGAATTCTCTAGCCCAGAGGGCTGTGGAAGTTCAATCATTCAGCACATTCAAGGCAGAAATCAATAGATTTCTGGAAAGTAATGACATCAAGGGATATGGGGATAGTGTGGGAAAGAGGCGTTGAGGTACATGATCAGCCATGATCTAATTGAATAGTGGAGCAGGCTCAATGGGGTGAATGGCCTACTTCTGTTCCTATGTACTTTTGCAGAGCAATTCAGTTTGTTCCATTCCCCCGCTCTTTCCCTATATCTTTTTTCTCCTTCAAGTATTTATCCAATTCCCTTTTAGAAGCTACTATTGAATCTGATTCCACCATCCTATCAAACAGTGCATTCCAAATCCCAACCCCTCATTGCCATAAAAAGCTTTTCCTCCTGTAGCCACCTTTTGCCACTCACTTTAAATCTGTGCTCGATGGTTATCGACCCTTCAGCCACTGGAAACAATTTCTTTTTAGTTACTCTTCTGAACCCTTCATGATTTTAAACACCTCTATCAAATCTCCTCTTAGCCTTCTCTGCTCGTGGAACAATTCTAATAAATCTCTACTGCACCTTCTCCAAACATCCCACATCCTTCCTAAAGTGTGGTGCCTATAATTGGGCACAATACTCCAACTGGGGCCAAACTAGTGTTTTATATGGATTTAGCATAACTTCCTGGATTTTGTACTCTATGCCTCTATTTATAAATCCCAGGATCCTATATGCCATAGATCCCATAGGACTCAGTTAAAGCTATCTTCTACTCAGACTAATGCTCCTTATACAATATGAACAGTGGTAAAAGCACCCAATGTAATGAAAAATGGTCTGGAGCAGCATCGTCAAGACCCATTGTTGCCGACCTCACCTACTGTATAAACAGGGCCGTTCAGCAATGATAGAAAGGGCCGCAGCAACATAGAAGAAATAGGTAGGAAAACAGCCAAAACAGCTTGGGATGTGGCTGTAAGAGGGCTCATGTGTTGTGGAGGATGGACCAGCCAGTGTTCCTGGTCCCGTTTGCTATTATTGACTCGTTAAAAAGCTCAAATACGTGGATGTCAAGTGAGTACTAGACAATGATCCCTGTGCACCTTCACCGTAGGCAATTTTAACCTATTGGGAAACTGATGGGATCGAGTGCACCGTGCCTGATTTTATTTCTTTCAGTACTAGGTTTTATCCTTAAGTCTCGGGAGGGAAGCTCGAACCCACAGCTATCTAACTGAGAGGTGACAGTACTACCACGGAGCCACGCTGATCTACATAGCAATTTCACTTCATTGCTGCTCTGAGATTGTATAATCTAAACAACAGGTGTTCCTGAACTCCAATCTGGAACAAGAGGATCAATATTTATATCATCGTACCTCCTGAACACAAAGTGTTAGGGTCTCCATTCCGCACGTCTTGACGCCGAAATCGCCTGCGGAGAGACAGAAATGTGTCTTAGTCTGTCTTATTGAAATGTCTTCAAGCTCCTCACACAATTAATTACTTTCTGAAGTGCAATGATTGTTAATGGGGCAGCCAGTTATCACACAGCAAGATCCCACAAACAGCAACTGAATGAATAACCAATTAACGTGGATTTGGTGGTGATGGTAGAAGGAGGAATGGCCAGCAGGAGAACTTCCTCCTCTTCCTTCAAAAGCACAACGGGATATAAAATGTCCAAATCTACCACCAGAACAGGCACAAAGAACCTTAGTTTATTGTCTCACACAACAGATAAATCTCCAAAGTGGAGTACTCTATCAGTACTGCACATAGATTGTGTGCTTAAACCTTGAAATGGGGCTCCGACACACAAACTTCTGGCCTAGAGGCAGGAGTATTCCCAACAGAGGCAAACTGGCACATTTCAGCAATGTAAATGATTTCCCAATATTCGTGATCAATTCTATAGATACTTAAAATGAGAATGACAGATGTAAATGTCTCATCCCATGCCTGCATCCTGAAGCTATTTCTTCCCTCATAGCTCTTGCATGCAATATGCCATCAAAGTACATATTCATGCTGTGTTGGTGGGTGGGGATGGGGTATTTTCCTTTAAAGCCCATTGCTTTAAGGGCAGAGAGGAGCTTTGCTTTCATGCATGATGTTGCCACAAGGAGAAACATTGGGGTGTATAATCAGATTGGGCCAGGATGTAGAAAAATTGAGGAAATTAAACATACTCAGTACTGACTGATGGATGTTTGGTGGACTGTATGTCTAAGGACAATGGCCCTGATATCAATGGGGAGGCTGAAAATAACCGAAGAACCCGGCAAAGCCACAGATGCAGAGGTCCTGTAGATCTTCACCAAGGCCTCATTTGCCCGGCAGCCAACCAAATGGACAGCCAGGCTGTCAGGAGGGAAGGGTCAATAGAGGCAGGAGGGGCACAGCTGGGGAGGCCTGGGAATGCTCCCTGGCAATCGCGAGCAGGATATCAGCACTGGTGTGGAATGTCCAGTTGATGATCGGGGCAGAGGGCTGTGGAGGCCTGTAATCAGAAATGGTGGCAATGAGAGCTAAAGGAGGCTGAAGGCTGCCTTGAAGGGCCCGGGGGAAGCACTCCTTCTCCTCCTGGCCCACAAGAGCCAATTGCCGTGGCCATTACCCAGATATCCGCTATGGTAAACATCTTGGCGTGTGCACCGTGTTGGGGTTAGATTACGTGGATTTCACTTCATAGCCCATCACCCGTCCATCATGGGGGCATTTAATTAATATCGAGGCCACGGCCTCCTTCCAGGGACACCTGCTGCATCTGTTACTTTGCAAAGCGCCCAGGAGAAAGCGTGCTGAGTGTATCTCTGTGGTAGCTGATCAAAAGTACCACATTCAAGGAAAGGGAATCCAGGCATGGGACACAGTGGGGCGTGGTTTTAAAATTAAAATATAATCTTTCATTCTCTTAACATGGAAGGAAATTATTTTTAGTTGCGTGAATAAGAGGACTATTAAAAGGCAGGGAGCAAGCAGCAGAGTGGGAGGCTCAGGTGAAGAGAAACACCAGCCGAATTGTACAGTCTTGGAGCCCAAGAACTGAAATGACCAGTCTCATTTTAACTAAAAACCTGGCATCCGGCAGAGTGGGGCTTGTATTCCACCAGTTTGGTTTTGGTTGAAACCCATACCAATGAAGTGAATGGAGAGGATTGAGCGAGTCTTACAGAGCTATATAAGATACAAAAAAGAGTGAAGAAAAAGGTACACTTGGAACACTGCTTCAAGATAAGCTGTGACACTAGGACAAGGAGGAACAGGTTCAAACTGGCAAGAGGCAAATGTAGGACCAATGTCAGGAAGTTCTTCACACCAAGAGGTGGATGACAAGTTCAACCATCCAGAAAGACCTTACAGTCCCTTCTCTGCCCTTCTCCAATTGTTTCTGAAAAAAATTAAGGAACAGTTGGATGCTATAATGGGGGTGCTCTAGGGTTTTTCGGGATGAATGAAGTAAGTTGGGGGAAAATGACTCCCCTCCTCCCCACCCCCCCTCCCCTCATTAGTGTCTTGTGATAATATAATGAGCCATGATGGCAACAGTTGCCCCCTCTCTCCATTTACCTTTTGGTGTTTGCCAGGTACCTGGTGCAGGTGTTTCCATCCCAGGCACAGTATGGATCCCGGGCCAAGCAACATTCAGCACATGCCTTCCCATAGATGCTGCAGCGCTGTAAAGGCAGCTGGGATATTGCTGTATCTGAGCCAATGTACAACTGTTGCTGTTTAAAAACAAAACAAAAAAGGCAGACATCTGTAAAGATTAGGAATGGTAATGATTTTCTCGCAGTTACAAATGATTCAGATAGCTTCATAACATTTTTGTGAAGAAATTCCAGCAGAAATACAAATCAAATTTTCAATGCAACGATTTCACAGTCAAAGTTGCACCAGCTACCATTGAGCTGTTTGTCCCACAGAAGCACTCAGTTCCTGGGAAAAGAATATGACAAGATTTCACACAGGCTATGTGAATTATTGCCAAGGGTGTCCAATTTGTGCAGATAGTCTTACATTCTCCAAGCTGTGGTACGATTCTGTGGCCCTCAACCAACTTTCTTCTCTCCTCTTCTAGGGTCACTGGCCCTTGATGGCTCTCCACCACTGCTTGATGACCTTTGGCCTCTCGCTCGATTGGGCCATTTGGTTGACATGACCTTGACAGCGAGTGTCCTCCCCACTGACATCCCAAACACACATGCACTTTCCAGCAGGGTTCAAGGATGGCCATCAGGAGCAGAAAAACCCCGATTTGATTTTTTTCCTGTCTAGTAAAAGGTGTTAACGTGAACTGTTGGCCCCCAACAATTGACATAATCCAACTGCACTGATCAGGGACTGAATCAGGGACCAGCCTTACCTTCCAGTGCATTTACCCACAAAGCTGTGGGATATGCTTGATTGGCAGTGAAGTTAAAACCAGAATTTATTCCAATGTTTTGTAAACAATGTTGGGATTTATCTTCTCAACTCACCCACAATAACACAATGCACATTAAACTGTACTTGGCTTCACATACTGTGACCAAAACTCACCATCCAGCACACATCCTGAAGATTCCGTTCCTATCTATTCCAGTTGCAGCCTGATAATCACCTGCAACGCCTTCGCTTCCTGCTCTTGCACCGTGTCCCCCATAAGGATCTATCCTTGGCCCCCTCCTATTTCTCATCTACATGCTGCCCCTCAACGACATTGTCCAAAAATGCAATGTCAGTTTTCACATGTACATTAACAATGCCAGCTGTACCTCACGACCAGCTCTCTCAACCCTTCCACTGATTGTCCGATATCCAACATTAGATGAGCAGAAATTTCCTACAATTAAATATTGGGTAGACCAAAGCTATTGTCCACGGTCCCTGCCACAAACTCTGTTCCCTAGCCACCGATTCCATGCCTTTCCCTGGCGACTATCTGAGTGTTACGACCTCAGTGAGAGAGTCGTGTGCAGCTGAGGCAGGTCGGAGACCTCGTGGAGTTAAGTATAAATTAAAAATTGGGATTGTTGAGGGTGGTAAGACCAGCAAATCGCAATGGTCAAACACCTCTGAGGGGATCGTTTGGATCCGCAGGGGCTACCTCCAATTCAGACAGCCCCCTGGGCTGCAGTAGGAAAACCACCTCCATGAAGCTGGCCGCCTCCCCACATGGCAAGGGGCTGTCCTGTCATTGACAAAATGCCGTCGGCCCCATAAAATAGCCGTTAATTATGCAAATCCAAGGAGGTGGGCAGTTGATCCGCCTCGCAGTCTGCCGCTGGGACACTTCCTGACACGGCTCCTTGCTATTTTAGCGGCACCACTGGCTCTGTTCCCGCCACCCAGGGGTTAGTAAAATTCTGCCCTTTTAATGGTCATCTTTAAGGAAACAGAATCTCAAAGTAAAGGTCCAGTAAGGTGCTGTACTTACTCTTTTTGATGAGAGCTGCATGCTCGTTATAGGTGCAGAGTCCTGAAACAGAAAAGATCAGTTGTCAGCATATGATCAGCAACAAAATGTAAAGGTGCTCCTCAAAAAAACCACTTCAGATGTGATCCAATCTAACCTTTGGTTTCAGAACTCTCATCACACACTGGAGCATTCTAATGCATTCATGCATCCAATCTACCTTCCAAATTACAGACACAATTATCTCTGGTTTTCCTCCTGAGGACCATTCTAACACCTCACGCATTGGGCTGAATTTTACAGACCCCCTCCCCGACGTTGGGAGTTGTGGTGGGGGGCGGAAAATGCCACTGGGAGAGGGCCGCCATGCACCCCGACACTGGGAGGGCTCGGCCCCATATTGCTGGCGGCGGCAAGGCCTCGTGGCGGCTCACCCCCCCCACCCACCGCTCGGCGATGGGATCACCATTAACATACTTAAATAAATTTAAATTCATGAATGAATTACAATTACGTTACCGCCGTCTGTCCCGGTGCGATGTGCATGCCGCTGGCCGGCACTCCCGTGCCTTCAGATCCCCATCCGGGGAACCGAGGTGGAACACTGGTGGGGAGTGGGGGGAGGAGGTAAGTATCTGAGAGCGGGTGGAGGGGAGCAGGAAACAGGGTCAAAGTCATAACATTGGTGTAGGGGATGGTGGGAAGGGTTATAATGTAAAGTTTATGCACTTGGTGGTGGGGGGGGGGTGCGGGGGGAGAAGGTTAGGTGGATAAAGCAAGTGATTTTGGGGGGGAGCCAATAATTAATTCTATGGCTATTGGTGGGGGTGGGGGGGGTGGGAGAGAGGCAAGATAAATTTATTTAATGTTTTAAATCTATGTATCTTTAAGTATTTAAATTGAACAGTAGGGTTCGAAGCCCTTTAAAAATGGCTCCAGCGCCTACGCACAGGCAGCTGACGCCATTGGCGAGGACAGACAGCCCGCCCCCTCCATGTCATCGAGGGGGTGGAGTGGGGGGGGGGGGAGGGGTGGGGGTGGTCCGCCCCGGCTATTTAAATGAACCGCCGCGCTTAATATTGCGGTGGCTCCGCAACATGCAGCCCGCACAGGCGGGCCACCATTGTTTTCATCCGCCACGGAGTATAAATCTCAGCCCATTTTCTTTGTCTAGGAAGTCGAGTCATGAGTAGGAAATTGGGTCATGTGTTGGAAATTGTGTTGGAAGTCCAGTCAGATACAGGAAGTTTGGGTCATGTGTTGGAAATTGGGACATGTGTAAGAAATTGATCATGTGTAGGAAGTTACATTATGTGTAGGAAGTTTTGTCACGCGCACACAAGACTAATAGTGGATATGTCAAGTATATTGTTACGGAAACTTTAAGAATAGTCTGGGAATGTTATGAATTATCTAATTGTTCCATAAGTAATTTGCAAGCACGAATACAGAACCAGAGAGAATATATTCAAACCAGTGGTACAGTGATCAATCTCTATAACCTGCAGCATAAGTATACTTATATTAATATGTCTCTTGTTATGAACACTAGATTTTGTAGTATGGTTATGTTTTAAAAACTGTGATCTTTAATGCACTGTAAAATGGACATTCGGAAGAAACATGTGACCTCATACTAAATCTACCCAGAGACAAGCTAGGCGTTTTGGTTCCCATGAAAACAAAGAACCCAGATCAAAGACCCTTTTGAAAGCAGGGTGCAAGGTCGTATCACCTAAAGGACAATGGGTTTCGCTCTCCCAGACTCTCAGATTGTAAACAAGGAGCCAGGGGCTCTAAAATGCAAATTCAAGTTGTAAGTTTTAACACCTGGAAACAAAGGAATGCCCAGGTGGTTTTGCTATGGTCAGACTTATGGTCTCTGAGCGTTATCAAAGGCAAATGATCTGGATAAACTCGACAGGTCTGGAGATTGAAAGGAAGAAATAAGGACCAGCAGAGCTGAACAGCGTTATGGGAGAGAGAGAGAGCCAAGTGGGCTGTTTTTCTGAGGGAAACAGCTGCTCTAGATCACTGATACAGCAAACAGCTGCTGAGACTTGAGCCCGGTTTGAAGGCTTGAGGAGGATAAAAGACCAATGGGGGTCACCAGAGATTGCCTTATTAACAGAAGACTAGTCGAATGAGGATGTTGGCTTTAGGAAGGACACTGGGAGATCCAACCCACTGCAGCTGGGAGGAGTCTGGGACTTTTAACCACAAGGATACCTGTTTCACTAAGAACACTGTGTAAGGTATAAATGTGGTGTGGGGTTTTGGAGTGTGTTAATAAGTTAATGGGAAATATCTTTTTCTGTAATTTAGTGTATTAGCTACCTACTAATACTGTTTAGTTAATGTTGACTTTTCGTTCAGTTATTCCAGTAAAAATCTTAAAACATGAAATCTCGTGTGATACAGCACAGAAATAGGCCATTCGGCCCATCGTGTCTGTGCTGGCCATACAGCACCTAACTATTCTAATCCCATATTCCTGCACTTGGCCCATAGCCTTGTATGCTATTGCATTTCAAGTGCTCATCTAAATACTTCTTAAATGTTGTGAGGGTTCCTGCCTCCACCACCTCTTCAGGCAGTGTGTTCCACATTCCAACCACCCACTGGGTGATAACATGCTTCCTCGAATCCACCCTAAACCTCCTGCCCCTTACCCTAAATCTATGCCCCTGGTTCTTGACCCCTCTGCTAAGGGAAAACGTTTCTTCCTATTGAACCTATCAATGCCCCTCATAATTTTGTACACCTCAATCATGTCCCCCCTCAGCCTTCTCTGCTCCAAGGAAAACAACCCTAGCCTTTTCAGTCTCTCTTCATAGCTGAAATGCTCCAGCCCAGGCAACATCCTGGTGAATCTCCTCTGCATCCTCTCCAGTGTAATCACATCCTTCCTATAGTGTGATGCCCAGAACTGTACACAGTCCTCCAGCTGTGGCCGAGCTAGTGTTTTATACAGCTCCATCATAACCTCCCTGCTCTTATATTCTATGCCTCGGCTAATAAAGGCAAGTATCCCATATGCCTTCCTAACCATCTTATCTACCTGTGCTGCTGCCTTCAGTGATCTATGGACAAGTACACCAAGGTCCCTCTGACCCTCTGTACTTCCTAGGGTCCTACCATCCATTGTATATTCCCTTGCCTTGTTAGTCCTCCCAAAATGCATTACCTCACACTTTTCAGGATTAAATTCCATTTGCCACTGCTCTGCCCATCTTACCAGCCCATCTATATCGTCCTGTAATCTAAGGATTTCCTCCTCACTATTTACGACACCACCAATTTTCGTGTCATCTGCGAACTTACTGATCATACCTCCTATATTCACGTCTAAATCATTAATGTACACTACAAACTAGGGCGGCACAGTGGCGCAGTGGTTAGCACCGCAGCTTCACAGCTCCAGCGACCCGGGTTCAATTCTGGGTACTGCCTGTGCGGAGTTTGCAAGTTCTCTCTGTGTCTGCGTGGGTTTTCGCCAGGTGCTCCGGTTTCCTCCCACAGCCAAAAAGAACTTGCAGGTTGATAGGTAAATTGGCCATTATAAATTGCCCCTAGTATAGGTAGGTGGTAGGAGAATATAGGAAAGGTGGGGATGTGGTAGGAATGTAGGATTAGGATAAATGGGTGGTTGATGGTCGGCACAGACTCGGTGGGCCGAAGGGCCTGTTTCAGTGCTGTATCTCTAAATAAATAAAATAAAACAGCAAGGGTCCCAGAACCGATCCCTGTGGTACACCACTGGTCACAGGCTTCCAATCGCAAAAACAGCCCTCGACCATTACCCTCTGCCTCCCGCCAGTAAGCCAATTCTGGATCCAATTTGCGAAATTGCCCTGGATCCCATGGGCTCTTACCTTCTTAACCAACCTCCCATGCGGGTCCTTATCAAAAGCCTTACTGAAATCCATGTATACTACATCAACTGCTTTACCCTCATCGACACATCTAGTTACCTCCTCGAAAAATTCAATCAAGTTAGTTAGACACGATCTCCCCTTGACAAAGCCGTGCTGAGTATCTATGATTAATCCCTGCCTCTCCAAGTGGAGATTAATCCTGTCCCTCAGAAGTTTTTCCAATATTTTCCCAACCACTGATGTTAGACTCACAGATTCTTTAATCTGTCACTGGGAGGTTTACATCTCTTGTTTTAAAGTTAATGTTCTCTCCTAAGGTTGTAACACTCTAAAAACACAGACATACATTACATGAACTTTCCAAATCCCATTTCACAGATCCATTCTGGGTCACCATTCCTTCCATCCTAGGCTATCCTAACTGGGACATTGATGCCTATGTTTAAGGTAGCTTTGAATTGACGTTTACTTCACGGGACATCAGGTACATGAAGAGACTAAAGAAGTAGGCCTGTTCTCCTTACAGAAGAAATGGTTAAGGGGAGATTGAATTGAAGTATTCAAAATTATGAAGGGTTCTTTTTAAGCAATTAAGAAGAAACTGTTTCAGGTGGCAGGAGGGTCAGTAACCAAAGGACACAGATTTAAGGTAATTGACAAAAGAATCAGAGATGTAATGAGAAGTTTTTTACGCAGTGAGTTGTTATGTTCTGGAATGCTCTGCCTGAAAGGACAGTGGAAGCAGATGCAATAATAACTTTCAAAAGGGAATTGGATAAATATTTGAAGGGGAAACTTTCAAGACTATGGGCAAAGAGCAGGGGACAGGGACTAATTGGATCTCTTTCATGGAGCTGGCACAGGCTCAATAGGCTGAGTTATATCATTCTATGATTCTGTGTGAAGATCCAGGTACAGGAATGAAGAAGTTAGTTTTTATCGTTCCGTATCTTACCTTGAAGACTTGTAGTTCTTCGAGAAGAAGTTCTTCCATGTTCTTCCAGCTTTCCTTTGGTACCGAGATCACTTTCAAAACTGTCCCAACATCTATGAATCCAAATGGACAGAAAAGATTGGAGGACTGCAGCAGCCTGAGTGCATTCAGTGCAAACAAAAAAAAAGATTGTTTAGAGGCACCTTGCAGCCGGTTAAAAAATAAAGATACCTGTCCCAATAAACATGACGTCGTATCGCCCATCGCCTGCATCCACTCTGTCCACCACTATCTGAGTAAAGCTGTATTCAACATTGGTCTTCACTAGGACTGGGCGATGGTTGATGGGGTTGATGGGATTGTACATCAGAGGATGGTTACGGGCAAACAACACAACGTCGTCAGGAAACTCCTTCGTTGATTGAAAGCCCCCAAAGGTTTTGCTTGGACACTGGAGAGATAAAAAAAAAACAGGAGTCAACTGTCAGAACTTTGTGTATCTCAATCTTCAAGAAGAAAATTGAGAAAAATCATCATTCTAGTGATAACTGCTAAATTCCAGAAAACGTGTTAAGAGGGATAATCCTGGAGCCTATATTTACTCAGTTTCACATTTATTGTGCAGAATAAAAGGATTACAAGCATGCAGCTCCTCACTCAAATCCTCCACCAGTCTCTGATAAGTGCTCAACTAAGACCCCAATTAACATCCTTCACCTGCATATAATCAAACCATTGACACACAATTAACAGATTAACAATAACTACAGCTAGTTAACAAAGCCATGGCTCCATTGCGATGTGGTATGATTCCACTGGAGAACATACAAAATTGGGAATACAACAAAACCAGCCACATGAAGCCATGCACCTCAATATCATTATCATGCTCACCCTTTTTCCCAAATCATCCCTATTCTATTGCACTCGTTGTACAGAAGGTATGGTACTGGTCTATTCCAAGCAGCAAGGTCCGAGCTTGGGGCTACGCTCCTGGGAAAGTGATGGAGGCATGCAATTAGCCTCAGAATAGTTTGGGCAGGGAGAGAGGAGAACCAGGCCAGGATTTCTGCTCCTCATTGCTATTCAATGACTTGAGAAGTGCGAGTGTATGGCTAAGGGCTGAGGACAGGGCTAGGCCTGGTCGCAATGTCCCACAAAATCAGAAAGCCTAGCAAACAATCACCATCTGGGCATACACACGAAGGATGGTTATTTGGGTGTGATACTGAAGAACAGCTATCATCCATGGAACCATATCAGACAGCAGCTTCCAACAAAATGGGATGTACCAAACTCAATGCACCTGATACAACATTGACAATGAAAACCTTCATTTATATAGCACCTTTATAAAGGAGTGGAATATTGAGGTTAGTGAATTTAACCCCAAATATTGAGCTAGACAAGTTAGTCACCAGGAGCAGAGGGTGAAATGTTGAGATTGCTGCTCTAGTCATTGTGGTGGAGAATATCAGGAAAACTGTGAGCTCCCTCATGCATGGGACAATGGCAGGAATAGTGTGTGGGAGAAAGGACTGAAGAGTCATGTTGCTGGAAAAATACAGGAGATGGATGGGGCATTACTGAAGGGGAAGAAGAGAAATGGCCAAAGAGAAAATTGAGAGTAAAAGGATTATATCTGGAAGGGCAGCCAGTCTGAATGTGAAAATGGATACAGAGAGAGGTGTTACATTACTTGGACCAGTAGCAGAGAGCTGGGCAGTTTGGGTGCAGATGGATGCGGAGAGGGGTATTACATTACTTGGACCAGTAGCAGAGAGCTGGGCAGTTTGGGTGCAGATGGATGCGGAGAGGGGTATTACATTACTTGGACCAGTAGCAGAGAGCTGGGCAGTTTGGGTGCAGTTGAGAGTTGCTTTTGTTCCTCTGTTGGCCTTTGACAAACTATCACCATGAATCTGACCTTTGTGTCAGTTAGAAAGGGCAGAAGCCTAGCAGCCAGGTATTGCCGCTACATTAAAGCGTGGGCCCCAGCGCGCACACTATCAACAGGAGCTCAGAGCTCATATCCTGCAGCAGACAAGAAGCCCCCAGATTGTCTCAAGTTGCAGAGCCACTGAGAAGATCGATGGACAAAGATGTTCACTTTCAGTGGTTACAACACCACACTCAAGCACTATATCAGCTCAAGCAACTCCTCACGCAAACTCCAGTGTTGAAATACTATAGCTTGCATGAAGAGGTCACAATCCAATGTGATGCATCAGAGAAAGGACTTGGAGCCACCCATCTTCAGAATGAGCATAGAATCAGAGAAAGTTTTAAGGCACAGAAAGAGGCCACTTGGCCCATCGTGCCTGTGCCAGCCGAAAAACGATCCACCCTGTCTAATCCCACCTTCTTGCATTTGGTCTGTAGCCCTGCAGATTACAGCACTTGAGGTGCATATTCAGACTCTTTTAAATGAGTTGAGGGTTTCTGCCTCAACCACACTGTCAGGCAGTGAGTTCCAGACCCCCACCGCCCTCTGGGTGAAAAAACTTTCCCTCATCTCCCCTCTAATCATTCTACCAATTGCTTTAAATCTATTCCACCTAGTCACTGACCTCTCTGCTAAGGTAAATACGCCCTTCACATCCACTCTATCCAGGCCCTCAAAATTTTGCACATATCAAATCTCCCCTCAGCCTCCTCTGCTCCAAGGAGAACAACTCCAGCCTATCCAATTTTTCCTCATAGCTGCATTTTTCCAGTCCTGGCAAAATCCTCGTAAATCTCCTCTGTACCCACTCTAGTGCAATTACATCCTTTCTGTAATGAGGTGACCAGAACTGCACACAGTACTCAAGTTGTGGCCTAATCAATGAGTTATACAGTTTCAGCATAACCTCCCTACTCTTATATTCTATACCTCGGCTAATAAAGGGAGGTCAGTTACCTTTCCCTCACACGCCTTGAGCAAAGCAGAATGCAACTATGCTCAAATAGAGAAGGAATGCTTGGCCATGTTCTTCAGCTGCGAGACGTTTGACCAACACATTCAAGGCAGGAAGGTCACGGTGCACACTGAACACAAGCCACTTGTTCCAATCTTCAGCAAAGCCTTCACAGTGCACCAAAGAGGCTTCAAAGAATGATGTTGAGATTATAGAACAAACAGCTAGATGTCACGTTCTATCCTGGGAAGGAGATGTACATAGCTGAATAGTTGAGTAGAGACTACATTACAGTCAGCATGTAGCACAGTGATCCCAGGATTGTAGGAGGAACAAGGGAGAATTGACATTTATTGGTGTTTCTCAATCCTCCTTTATGGCAGTGTTTGCCTAGTTTGTCACCTAATCAAATTATGGTCTGTGAATGGAACAATAAGGAACCCTCTCCATTCAGAATGTCATTGCAAAGCAAACCTTATCGATATTGCTTGCTTGAAGCCTACTTTGCACCAACAGTATGAATTGAGCCTTAAACCTACTTCTTTCTGGCTCATGAGCTAACAGCAGTAGTGTCAGCTGTGGTTTAGTTGGTACCACTCTCACCTCTGAATCACAAGGTTCTGTGTTCAAACACCATTCCCAGGCTTGAGCACAAAAATCAAGGCTGACGCTCCAGTGCAGAAGTGAGGGAGTGCTGCACTGTTGCCGGTGCTGTCTTTTGGATGAGATTTTAAACTGAGGCCCCAATTGTTTGCTCGGGTGAATGTAAAAGATCCTATGGCACTGTTTCGAAGAAGAGGAGAGGAGTTATCCCTGGTGTCCCGCTAATTTTAATCCCTCAATCAACGTCACCAAAAAAAAAAACAGATTATCTGGAATTATCACATTGCTGTTTGTGGGAGCTTGCTGTGCACATTGCCACGCTTCCTACATTACAACAGTGACTACACTTCAAAAAGTACTTCATTGGCTGTAGAGCACTTTGAGACATTTGGTGGTTGTGAAAGGTGCTATATAAATGCAAGTCTTTTTTTAATTGAATCAAGGTCAATCAGAAATCTTACTCCTAGAAAACATGATTTGTATCAACTGGGTGATAATTGGCAAAAGAACCAGAGAGGGGAGAAGAAATGTTTTTTACACAGTGTGTTGTTATCTGGAATTCACTGTCTGGAATAGCGACAAAAGCAGATTTAATAGTAACTTTCAAAAGGGAATTCGAAAAGGAAATATTTGCAGCGTATAGAGAAAGAGCTGGGGGAGTGGGACTAATCGGATAGCTCTTTCAAAGAGACAGCACATGCATGATGGGCTGAATGGCCTCATTCTGTGCTTTATGATTCTATGAAAGATTATATGTTAAAGACTACACAAAATTAATCTTCATAACTTTGTACATTATAATAATGACTGTTGGGTACAGCTTCATTATGAAATCAATGACTGCCTTCACAATTAGTTCATTGTGTTACTGTTGCATTCAATTTGACCCTACCATTCCTGGTCGAGGGTATGGCACTTTCCCCTGGTACGGTACCCACTGATAGTTCGGCCCTTCCTTGTGTGCGAAGGGTCCTAGGAAAGCTCTGCGAATATCATTCATGCTGTACACACATACAGCTGAGCCTTTGAAGACATTACTGAAACAAACAGCACAAAGTATAAAACAATTAGTAACAAGTGGGACACAAGTGCAGTGTTAAAACCGCATAAATGGCAGTATCACATTTTAAAATACAGCACAAACTTTCATATTGCCTTTGTAAAGGGTGTGAGGGGGAAACTTAACATTCTTCCTGGGGAATGCACAGCAATGCCCCACACCTCCAGAGTCTTCCATTGTACTTATGGCCACTTTGGCCAGGGAGGGGGTTTGGGAGGCAGCCCAGTTGCATGTAAGTCATTAGACCTCCCTCAGACCCACTGTTTGCTTCAGTACCAGAGGTGAGGCCTCAGCACTTACACTGAGACCTGCCACTCCTGGGATACTTGGGGCTTGCACCTTCATCTTCGGAAATATGAGCTCAAAATTCCTCCACATGCTAGTTATCCTGCAGCACAGTCATGTTCCCATTACGATGGGCTGCACATCACAGTCATTACAGAAACCTGACTAGATTCTCAGATTTTGCTGCAACCTATAATCTTATAAAAAAGGGAGGAGAGCCTTACTGTTGGTAATGCACACCAGGTATTCACCCTCATGTGGTACAGATGACTCAGGCACGTTTCCGTGGTGATTCCTGTGCATGTACACATCAATTGCTGTGACTAGTGGGGTACCACAGGGATCAGTGCTCCGGCCACAGATGTTCACAATATATATCAATGATTTGGACGTGGGGACCAAATGTCATATTTCCAAGTTCGCGGATGACACAAAACTAGGTGGGAATGTGTGTTGTGAGGAAGATGCAAAGTGACTTCAAGGGGCTTTGGACAGACTTAGTGAGTGGACAAGAATGTGGCAGATGGAATATAATGTTGAAAAACGTGAGGATCTCCACTTTGGTAGGAGGAATAGATGTGCAGAGTATTTCTTAAATGGTAAGCAATTAGAAAGAGTACATGTCACGTGATAGCGAAGCGAGGAATAGGGAGAGAGAGGAGTTGAACACGTGGCTGCAGGGATGGTGCAGGAGGGAGGGTTTTGGTTTCCTGGATAATTGGGGCTCTTTCTGGGGTAGGTGGGACCTCTACAAACAGGATGGTCTTCACCTGAACCAGAGGGGTACCAATATCCTGGGGGGGAGATTTGCTAGTGCTCTTCGGGGGGGTTTAAACTAATTCAGCAGGGGAATGGGAACCTAAAATGTAGTGCCAGTGTACAGGATGTTGAGAGTAGTGAGGTCAGGGATAAGGTTACAAGGACGCAAGAGGGCACTGGCAAGCAAGAACCTGGTTTAAAGTGTGTCTACTTCAACGCCAGGAGCATCCGGAATAAGGTGGGTGAGCTTGCAGCATGGGTTGGTACCTGGGATCTCGATGTAGTGGCCATTTCGGAGACATGGGTAGAGCAGGGGCAGGAATGGATGTTGCAGGTTCCGGGATTTAGATGTTTCAGTAAGAACAGAGAAGATGGTAAAAGAGGGGGGGGGTGTGGCATTGTTAATCAAGGAGAGTATTACAGCGACAGAAAGGACGTTTGAGGACTCGTCTACTGAGGTAGTATGGGCCGAGGTTAGAAACAGGAGAGGTGAGGTCACCCTGTTGGGAGTCTTTTATAGACCTCCAAATAGTTCCAGAGATGTAGAGGAAAGGATAGCGAAGATGATTCTCGACAGGGGCGAGAGTAACAGGGTAGTTGTTATGGGGGACTTTAACTTTCCAAATGTCGACTGGAAATACCATAGTTCGAGTACTTTAGATGGGTCAGTTTTTGTCCAGTGTGTGCAGGAGGGTTTTCTGACACAGTATGTAGACAGGCCAACTAGGGGCGATGCCACATTGGATTTGGTACTGGGTAATGAACCCGGCCAGGTGTTAGATTTAGATGTAGGTGAGCACTTTGGTGATAGTGATTACAATTCGGTTAGGTTTACCTTAGCGATGGGCAGGGACAGGTATATACCGCAGGGCAAGAATTATAGCTGGGGGAAAGGAAATTATGATGCGATTAGGCAAGATTTAGGATGCGTAGGATGGGGAAGGAAACTGCAGGGGATGGGTACAATCGAAATGTGGAGCTTATTCAAGGAGCAGCTACTGCGTGTCCTTGATAAGTATGTACCTGTGAGGCAGGGAGGAAGTTGTCGAGCGAGGGAGCCGTGGTTTACTAAAGAAGTTGAAGCGCTTGTCAAGAGGAAGAAGAAGGCTTATGTTAGGATGAGACGTGAAGGCTCAGTTAGGGCACTTGAGAGTTACAAGCTAGCCAGGAAGGATCTAAAGGGAGAGCTAAGAAGAGCAAGGAGAGGACACGAGAAGTCAATGGCGGATAGGATCAGGGAAAACCCTAAGGCTTTCTATAGGTATATCAGGAATAAAAGAATGACTAGAGTTAGATTAGGGCCAATCAAGGATAGTAGTGGGAAGTTGTGTGTGGAATCAGAGGAGATAGGGGAAGTGTTAAATGAATATTTTGCGTCAGTATTTACAGTAGAGAAAGAAAATGTTGTCGAGGAGAATACTGAGATTCAGGCTACTAGGCTAGATGGGATTGAGGTTCACAAGGAGGAGGTGTTATCAATTTTGGAAAGTGTGAAAATAGATAAGTCCCCTGGGCCAGATGGGATTTATCCTAGGATTCTCTGGGAAGCTAGGGAGGAGATTGCAGAGCCTTTGTCCTTGATCTTTATGTCGTCATTGTCGACAGGAATAGTGCCGGAAGACTGGAGGATAACAAATGTTGTCCCCTTGTTCAAGAAGGGGAGTAGAGACAGCCCTGGTAATTATAGACCTGTGAGCCTTACTTGGGTTGTGGGTAAAATGTTGGAAAAGGTTATAAGAGACAGGATTTATAATCATCTTGAAAAGAATAAGTTCATTAGCGATAGTCAGCACGGTTTTGTGAAGGGTAGGTCGTGCCTCACAAACCTTATTGAGTTTTTCGAGAAGGTGACCAAACAGGTGGATGAGGGTAAAGCAGTGGAAGTGGTGTATATGGATTTCAGCAAGGCGTTTGATAAGGTTCCCCATGGTAGGCTATTGCAGAAAATACGGAAGTATGGGGTTGAAGGTGATTTAGAGCTTTGGATCAGAAATTGGCTAGCTGAAAGAAGACAGAGGGTGGTGGTTGATGGCAAATGTTCATCCTGGAGTTTAGTTACTCGTGGTGTACCGCAAGGATCTGTTTTGGGGCCACTGCTGATGGTCATTTTTATAAATGACCTGGAAGAGGGTGTAGAAGGGTGGGTTAGTAAATTTGCGGATGACACTAAGGTCGGTGGAGTTGTGGATAGTGCCGAAGGATGTTGTAGGGTACAGAGGGACATAGATAGGCTGCAGAGCTGGGCTAAGAGATGGCAAATGGAGTTTAATGCGGAAAAGTGCGAGGTGATTCACTTTGGAAGGAGTAACAGGAATGCAGAGTACTGGGCTAATGGGAAGATTCTTGGTAGTGTAGATGAGCAGAGAGATCTTGGTGTCCAGGTGCATAAATCCCTGAAGGTTGCTACCCAGGTTAATAGGGCTGTTAAGAAGGCATATGGTGTGTTAGCTTTTATTAGTAGGGGGATCGAGTTTCGGAGCTACGAGGTCATGCTGCAGCTGTACAAAACTCTGCTGAGACCGCACCTGGAGTATTGCGTGCAGTTCTGGTCACCGCAATATAGGAAGGATGTGGAAGCTATGGAAAGGGTGCAGAGGAGATTTACTAGGATGTTACCTGGTATGGAGGGAAGGTCTTACGAGGAAAGGCTGAGGGACTTGAGGTTGTTTTCGTTGGAGAGAAGGAGGAGGAGAGGTGACTTAATAGAGACATATAAGATAATCAGAGGGTTAGATAGGGTGGATAGTGAGAGTCTTTTTCCTCGGATGGTGATGGCAAACACGAGGGGACATAGCTTTACGTTGAGGGGTGATAGATATAGGACAGATGTCAGAGGTAGTTTCTTTACTCAGAGAGTAGTAGGGGCGTGGAACGCCCTGCCTGCAACAGTAGTAGACTCGCCAACTTTAAGGGCATTTAAGTGGTCATTGGATAGACATATGGATGAAAATGGAATAGTGTAGGTCAGATGGTTTCACAGGTCGGCGCAACATCGAGGGCCGAAGGGCCTGTACTGCACTGTAATGTTCTAATTCTAATTCATGTACAAAGGTACCTTGGTGTCCTTATCAATAAGTCACTGAAAGCTAACACACAGGTGCAGCAAGCAATTAGGATGGCTAATGGTATGTTAGCCTTTATCGCAGGAGGATTTGAGTACAGGAGTAGTGAAGTCTTGCTTCAATTGCATAGAACCTTGGTTAGACTGCACTTGAAGTAGTGTGTGAAGTTTTGGTCCCTTACCTTAGGAAGGATATTATTGCCATAGAGGGAGTGCAACAAAGATTCACCAGACTTATTCCCGGGATGGCGGGACTGTCCTATGAAGAAAGATTGGGGAAACTCGGCCTGTTTCGAAGAATGAGAGGTGATCTCGTTGAAATCTACAGAATACTTAAAGGGATGGACAGGGGAGATGTAGCTAAGATGTTTCCCCTGACTGGGGAGTCTAGAACCAGGGGACACAATTTCAAAATAAGGAGGAAGCCACTTAGGACAGAGATAAGGAGAAATTTCTTTACTCAGAGGGTTGTGAATCTTTGGAATTCTCTACCCCAAAGGGCTGTGGAAGCTCAGTCATTGTGTATGTTTAAAACAGAGACTGACAGATTTCTAAATACAAATGACATAAAAGGATATGGCGATAGTGTGGGAAAAAGGCATTGAAATGGATGATCAGCCATGATCATATTGAATGGCGGGTCAGGCTCGATAGGCTGAATGGCCTATTCCTGCTCCTAGGTTCCTATGTTCTCCATAGTGTTTATGTTACTGGACTAGTAATCCAGAGGTCTGGACTAATGATCCAGAGACACGAGTTCAAATCCCAACACGGCAGCTGGGGAATTTAAATTCAATTAATTAAATCAAATCTGGAATAAAAATAAAAATGGTGACCATGGAAATATCAGATTGTCGTTAAAAACCCAACTGGTTCATTAATGTCCTCTAGGGAAGGAAATCTGCTGTCCTTATGCAGTCTGGTCTATATGTGACTCCAGACCCACAGCAATGTGGTTGACTCTGAATTGCCCTCTGAAATGGCCTAGCAAACCATCCAAGTGTATTCAAGGCGGCAGCTCACCACCACCACCAATAAATGCCGGCTTTGCCAGTGACACCCATATCTCATGAATGAATGAAAAAAAAAATTAGGATCTCTTGCAAACAGCAATGGGTTACTGGCTCTGGCAGTGTAGAGGAACAAGATTAGTTATGGTAGAGAGACAGTCATTAAGCAGACTCAACGGTGAATTGGGTCTGGGCTTAAATGTCATGTAGGTAATGAACAACCAATCAAGCCATTGAATATGAGTTTCCCAACCCGACACAGAGCCTGTGCCATTTCTGTTGTTGCTGATGTCAGCTGCCAGCAAATCTGCATCAAGTGCTCTCACCTTGAAGTACTGAAGACCGTGTAGACTAGAGGGTTCCTGCGATCTCTTGTCTGGAGGAAGAAGACATCCCCTAGTGAAAAATTAAGCAGAAAAACAGACCTTTACTCACTTAACAAGCTTTTATAGTCTGGAGATACAATCACTCCACAGTGACTATACTTCACAAAGTACTTCATTGGCTGTAACGCATTTTGAGACGTCCAGTGGTCATGAAAGGTGCTATATCAATGCAAATCTTGCTTTTCTTTTTCCAGGGCCAATATTAAGTGGTCTAAAAGTAATTCAATGGATCAGGTCTTCACGACAGACCCATTCACTAGCTTCAGCACTCCTCACCAACATTCTGATTGCCACCCAGTGATTTCAGCTAGAAAATTCCAGCCACCAGGAGTGAAGATTTCCTCTCTTTTAGAACCAGGCTGTTCAGTAGTGAAATCGGGAACTGCACAAAGGCTAGTAGAAATGCGGAAT
This sequence comes from Heterodontus francisci, assembly GCF_036365525.1. Classification (NCBI taxonomy): domain Eukaryota; kingdom Metazoa; phylum Chordata; class Chondrichthyes; order Heterodontiformes; family Heterodontidae; genus Heterodontus; species Heterodontus francisci. The sequence continues at coordinate 80,713,961 of NC_090389.1, read as the reverse complement.
TCTCTCCCCCAAAAGGCTATGGATTCTGGAACAATTGGAGCATTCGAAACTGAGCCCAATATATTTCCTGCAAAGGTATCAAGGAGCAAACATGGGATAAATGGAGTTAAGATACAGATCAGCCATGAACAAGCTTGAGGGGCTGAATGGCCTACTCCTGCTCCTATGTTCTCTATTTATAAAGGGGACTCTAATGAAGAAACTTACAACTTCATTACAAATCAATAGAGTTAAATGTCCCTGCAGCTAAGGACAGGATGGACCTAGGGCTGTGGTGGCTTTCACAGTGAGACATTCTGCTATAATTCATGATGACACATGATAATGTGGCTACTTGGGCACACACTGGCGCTGCTCCCCCAGGAGCTCTACACCAGCCTCAGGAGGAAATGTTAAGGGATGATTTGGGGTGGGGGTGGTAATATCAAGTGAAAAATGAATGTTTGAATGTTTCCTCTTGTGGGAGAATCTAGAACTAGGGGTCACTGTTTAAAAATAAGGGGTTGACCATTTAAGATGAAGATGAGGAGAAATTTTTTCTCTGAGGGTCGTGAGTGTTTGGAATTCTTTTCCTCAAAAGGCAGTGGAAGCAGAGTCTTTGAATATTTTTAAGGCAGAGGTAGATAGATTCTTGATAAGCAAAGGGGTGGAAGGTTATCAGGGGTAGGTGGGAACGTGGAGTAATCAGTTCAGCCACGAACTTCACGAATGAGAGAGCAGGCTCGAGGGGCCGAGTGGCCTACTCCTGCTCCTAATTCGTATGCTCATATAATATTACAGAGCAGCATGTCAGTGCAACCAAGAGCCCAAAGGATCTGTAGTATGTCAGTAATCCCCACCACTACTCCATTTGATTAAAAAAAAGACTTGAATTTATATATTTTATATTCATGTACTTACATATTTATGAGGGAGCTTGCTGTGCATCAATTGGCTGCCATGTTTCCTATATTACAACAGGGACTCCACTGCAGGAGTACTCCATTGGCTGTAAACCATTTGAAACATCCTGAGGTCATGAAGCCATGATATAAATGGAAATTTTTCTTTGTTTTCTTAGAGACCAATTACCACAATATATGAAGAGAGAACATTTGCAGGGCTACAGGGAAAAGGCGGGGGACTGGGATTAGGTGAGTTGTAGAGCAGGCACACACAAGAGGGGCTGAATGGCCTCCTTCTGTGCTGAAACCATTCTATGATTCCATATGGTCTGTGGTGATGTTTTGTTTCCCCTTAAGCCTCTGTAAAGCACCCTGTTTTTATGCCTTTAATGCACTGCTGCTGTAGAGTTGGGTTGATGCACAGGAAAATGCTTTACCGCTAAAGAACAAAGCTACTCACTAAGCTCATCAAAATGAGTGTCAATCCCTTCACTTCCTGGTACCGAACAGATTAACCGGGCCTTCAGAAATGTTGTCCACTTATTGACCAGGCTTCTCAGACCTCCGTGATCGTTCTGAAATTAATTAAAAGATTTTATTTGGGTAGCGGCAGCCTAAGTGTCCCAACATAAGCATCTGACATTCACACAGATAACAGTCTTTATAGTCAAACACAATCCACAGCCACACTGTGAGAGCCTCCCTTCAAGACATATTAGGGAAAATGGTCTGTGTGTAACATCTGGTGGGAGTCTCAGTCAGACAGGAGCGATGATTGCAGAGTCATCAACAAGAAGAAGTTGTATTTATATAGCGCCTTTAACGCTGTAAAACTTCCCAAGGCGCTTCAATACAGCATTTACCAAGAAATTTGGCACCGAGCCACATAAGGAGATAGTAGTCAGGTGATCAAACCACCGAGCCACATAAGGAGATAGTAGTCAGGTGATCAAACCACCGAGCCACATAAGGTGACCAAAAGCTTGATCAAAAGGTATGTCTTAAGGAACGTCTTAGAGGAAGAGGGAGATGTGGAGAAGTTTAGGGAGGGAATTCCAGAGTTTAGGGCCTCGGCAGCTGGATGTATGGCCACCGATGGTGGAGCGCTTAAAATCAGGGATGTGCAAGAGGCCAGAATTGGAGGAGCGCAGATATCTTAGAGCGTTGTAGGGCTGGGAGGAGATTTGAAAGCAAGGATGAGAATTTTAAAATCAAGCTTTGCTGTATTGAGAGCCAATGTAGGTCAGTGAGCACAGGGGTGATGGGTGAATGGGATTTGGTGCGAGTTAGGACACGGGCAGTAGAGTTTGGAATGAGTTTGAGTTTACAGAGGCTGCAAGGTGGGAGACTGCCCAGAACAGTGCGGCACAGTGGCCTCACAGCTCCAGCGACCCGGGTTCAATTCTGGGTACTGCCTGTGTGGAGTTTGCAAGTTCTCCCTGTGTCTGTGTGGGTTTTTTCCTCCCACCACCAAAGACTTGCAGGTTGATAGGTAAATTGGCCATTATAAATTGCCCCTAGTATAGGTAGGTGGTAGGGGAATATAGGGACAGGTGGGGATGTGGTAGGAATATGGGATTAGTGTAGGATTAGTATAAATGGGTGGTTGATGGTCAGCACAGACTCGGTGGGCCGAAGGGCCTGTTTCAGTGCTGTATCTCTAAATAAATAAACAGGGGGGTAGTCACATCTAAAGGTAATAAAGGCATGGATGAGGGTTTTAGCAGCAGATGAGCTGAGGCATGTGTGGAGGTGAGCACATGCGATGCATGGTGCTTCCAATATTTCCTGTTATTAACTTAAATGGCCTTGCAGATCAGGGCCTAATACCCCAGTCAGAGCACTTCCCAGTGAGCCTGCAGTCTTGGAATTTATCCACATAGAATTCAATTGTAATGATGGATTTAAGCTGTGTACCAGAAATATCTGTTTGCAAACCAGTAGAGATTGTTCCCATTTGTGAGGTCAAGGCTGGAACGAAACTATTAAAAATTGGACCGATTTAAAGGTCACCATTTTCAGGATACAAATTACTCACTGGGTGATCATTCTAGGATTAAGCTCTATGACGGTATCCTCCAGTTATTCTTTGAATTTGCAGGTTATTATCTCAAGGAACAGCCATCTTCTTGCTAATTCCAGGATAAGGTCAGGGAGCCATGACGTTTTATCGATTCAAATACAACCCTGAACTTCCTCTCCTTCTCACTGCTCTGAGAGGGGCTGTTTTTTGATGCGGAGCCGTTTTGAACAGAATAGCTTTGACGCAGATTTGCTTTGACGTGGAGGTGTTTTGACTCGGGTGCAGGAGCCACCACAGATCGCAAAAAGCCTGGCTCTCATTGGCCCAGGGCTGCACCGTGGGCAAAAACATAGCAGCGCCCAATGACAGACCAAAAGTCACAAGGAGAGGCTTTCCCAATGGGATTAGGAAATGGTCTTTCCCTGAAAATAACAAGACAAGTCTGTTAATTAGTGTGTGGGTGGGTGTTGAGTGAAGGCAGGCGTAATCCCCATGGCAGAATTAGCCAGTTGAACAAGGTATCAGTTAGTGTGCAATACCCACAGAGCCATATTGCAGCAATAGTCAGCAGTTCAAGGAAGGTGGGGGGGAAAAAACATTGATGGAGGGGGAAAGAAGGGTCAGCAAGAAACAGAAAAACATTAGTGTGTGATTGTTAAATAGTGTTCCTGAGGGTTAAGCTGCTTCTTTAAGCAAGTTGCTTTCTTGCTGCATTCAGTATCTGATGTTCAATATACCAAGTTATTTGTAAACAGATATTAATCTCCTGAGTGCAGTCACCGTACCACTTACATTGCCCTTCAAGGACTCTTCTGCAGTGTTTTGTACCCAGTCCAAAGATTAATGCATGATTAGAATTTTCCAGTCCCTACTGAGTGCTCTATTAATAACCCGTGCCTTGATCTGGTTCTCTTCTGTAATAATCAGCACTGCCTTTACATAGAGGTATTTTTTTCTTTATTGTGAAGTCTAAGTGAAGGCGTAAGACCTCATAGTGATACCAAGGTTCAAAAGAGAGGACAAGAGGGGAGAGCTTCCTCTTTGCGACCGTCAGCTCGCAGGAGCAGCAAAGAGGAAAGGTGGGTATGGGGGCAAAGATCCAGCTCCACACCACCCACATCCCCTCCCCCCACTACGCCATCTTGTGCCAAGTGGGACCACGTAGCTGAGCCTGCACCTGTCGTAAATGGCCCAGTGCAACTGAGATGAGAAGGGCATTCCTGGCAACACGCCTCTTGTTTCCCCGTCCTCTGCCCGTGGTCTTCCCAATGGAGGGGCACCTAAAGAAACCTGACAACAGTGGGGCCTTGTACCCAGGACGCTCCATGGACTGCCGGGTTGGCAAGGGTTCAGAGGTCAAGGGTATAAGGTTACTACAGCATTTCTCCTGCCCTCAGATGATCTTCAGGCCTCAGGGTCCGGCTTTTAGTCTGCAGCTATTTTCCCTTTGCAAGAAAGGAGGCAGGTATGTGCCAGGAGAATGTCTATGACATGCAAATGGATCCAGTAGGAAAGACACGGGCCTCTCTCAGTGCATCAGCTGTGGCTCAGTTGGTACTACTCTCACCTCTGAGGCAGAAGGTTCTAGTTTCAAGTCCCCCTCCAGGACTTGATCACCAAAATCAAGGCTGACATTCTGGTGCAGTACTGAGGGAGTGCTGCATTGTTGGAGGTGTTATATCAGCCCCATTGATAAATAAAGAGGTAGTGGTTATGGCTCCCTCTGGTGGTTCAGTTGATAAGTGCAATGAGTAGCTCAGCACTCCAGGCTCGTTCAGTTCTAGGTTTGATATCTGGGCAGTGTGGGGGCTGCAATATGAGTGGTTAGGATTTGAGCCCCTGGTCTAGAGAGGGTAAAATCACCTGGCATCACAGATAAAGATTAAGTCCTGCTCCAGGGCACAAAATCTAGGCTGACAGGCCCAGTGTAGTACAGAGGCAGTGCTGCACTGTCAGAGGGGCCATCTTTTGGATGAGATGTTAAACTTCTCTCTAAGGCAAATGTAAAAGATCCTGTGGCAATATTTTGAAAGAAGAGCAGGGGAGATCAACATTCATCCCTCAATCAACATTACTAAAACAGATTCTCTGGTCATTATCACATTGCTGTTTGTGGGATCTTGCTGTGCACAAACTGGCTGCTGCATTACAACAACGACAACACTTCAAAAGTACTTCATTGGCTGCAAAGCACTTTGGGATGTCCTGAGATTATAAAAGGTGCAATACAAATGAACGTTATTCCTTTCTCAAACATCATAGGAACACAGGAACAGGAGGAGGCCATTCAGCCCCTCAAGCCTGTTCTGCCATTCAACAAGATTACGCTGATCTGGACCTGGCTCCATGTGCCTGCCTTCCCTTACTGCATCTGAGAAAAATCAATGTGCAGTATCTGTATAGCTCTCATTCTCTCTATTCAATGATTAACTTTGTTAATCGCAATCTGTTAACGTCCCTCTGCCAACTCTGTACCAGTACAAGAGCATGTTACAATAGCAATCAGCTGTTCCTACAGTCAGCGTGATCTGTCTCAATTTTTCTCGCAACTATCCTGTGCCAGTTGAGGGAATTCCAGTGACGGATCACCAGACTCAACCAGTTAGTGCAGTCATCGCTGCAAAGCTCCCAACCGCAAAGGAGCCACTGACCCAGGCCGAGATGGAGGGCTCTTTCCCCACACCCCACTATCCAAATGGGCCTTGTTGGGTAGAGGTCACATGTCTCATCTCCATCGCCAAGTGTTTCTTACCCACCCGACATAGCTGACCCACTCGCGAGAAGGTGGACTTCCCAAGGTTCTGCCCTTCGACGGCCATCTCTCGGAAGAAGAAGTAGATTTTGTCATCATCCGGGTTGTCACTCTCGGGAATCCAGAAGGAACCAACAAACTTGGGGTCTGCACAGAGAAATGGGATTAAAAACTGTGAAGGGTTTGTTTAATGAAGCTGGGGGTTGGGGTGCAGTGGTGACGAGGTGCCATGAATTTCTGATTTGTGATGTGGGAACTAGAAATTGACAATATACCGATGATGTCTTCACATGGGATAACAGTTAGTTGTGATGGTGGCAGAAAATGCAAATATTGCTCCAATTCCAAAAGAATCCATTTGGAATCATGACGCAAAATAATAAATTTAAATTGTACACCAATACTTAGCTTAACATTGCCTCATATATAAACTGTGAAACTCATGTAATACAATAAGCATCTTGATGGTGGTGCAATGTAGCAACGAATTGGAACCCACAAGAGAATTCGAATCATACAAACTGTTTCTCTGTCTCCTTTCTGTCGATTTTTTTCTCACTCCTGGTACTCAAGTCTTTATTCACTTCCCTTCACTCCAGTTTTTCCCTTTTCTGTCCTCAGCCTCTCTTTTCTTCTCTTCCCGACTCCTCTGCCTTTTTCTCTCCCCTACTCAAACTTCTTTCTATCTCCATTCCTTAGCTTCTCTCTCCAACTCTCTCACTTCTCTTCAGCTTTTCTCTCAGTCCCCTCCCCTCTCTCTATCTCTTTCTCTGCCTTCCTCAGCCTCTCACCTCTCTCTCTGCTCCTCAGCCTTTTTCCTTTTTTTCCCCAACATCACTTTCCTCCCTGGCCTTTCTCTCTCTTTTTGTACCTCATTCAATCTTAATCTTCCTTGAAATAACTTAAAAGCTCAGGAGTAGCCTGTAACGCAGATGGTCAGCAAAACCTTTCCATTAAAGGGATGATCCTGTGAATATTGCAGCCCCAATTCTCCGACACACACTCCCGGTGAGCTGGACTCTCTGATGGCGACACATGGGATGAGGGAATTGCCCCTTTAAATCTTGCATCCTCACTTAATGCTGCAGTAGCACAAAGTACTGGGTTATTGTAACAAGAGTGAGAGATGGACGGAATAGGAACAAGAGGCTTTTGAGAGCTCTGTATGCAGCTTTGAAAAGTTGTTTAACATGTCAGAATGACCAAGGCAAGGTGGTATAACTTTAAGAAATCGTTGATTCTAATTTTCTTTAATCAGAACGTCTTCCAGCCTGGAAGGATCAAAGGCAGAGAAATAGTTTCAAGAGAAAAGAAGAGCTTGGGGAGAGAACAGCTGACAGTGAGAAGGTGCATGCCGGAAAGTAGTCTGGTTCATTGCTACTCTTAAAGATACAACTGCTGTGGATCAAAAAACATCATGGGTTGAATTTCCCCAGCTCTGTGCCGGCAGTTTTGGAGGCCCAGGTGAGGTGAGGTGGGGAGGGGAGGAGGGGGGGGAGGGGTTGTTGGGGGGGGGGGGGGGTGGAGGGGGCAACGGAAATTCGATCGACTCGCATCGAGCCGGCTCCATGTGCTTTTCCTGGAGGCAAGCTCCTAGCAGCGACAGCTACCTGCCCAGCAGTGGCATGTAGCCAATTAGGGCAGTGAATGGGGCAACCAGCCCCTATTGTGGAACTGGAATCCCAACTTTACCGACGGCGCACATGACTCCTGCTGCGTCTGGAGCCCGGAAATTGAGCGGAGGCGGATTCACAATGGGAGGTCTGGGCCGCGAATCATCTGAGGCCCTTTAATAAGTTGTCAGCATGAAATGGCAGTGCTCGGGTCTCCCGAAGCAGAAGGCATGACAATGCAGCCACTTCATGGGGACTGATGTCTCTGCTCATGTAGCTCTTGCTGCAAAAGCAGCTGCTGCCCTCCTACTGAAGGTGACTCCGTGGTGCCGCTGATATTCCTGCTGCTGACCACTCAGAACTGCCCACATTCCAGTTGGCAACCGTACTCACAGGCCGCGATGAACGGACCTCCAGACATTGGAATCTGGCCACCGTCCCTAACTGGATGGGGCTCCTGGACGCGGCTTCTTAATTGGCCGTCTCCGGGAAGATTGCATCTGACGTCCTGCCACTGCCAGTTCCAGGTTCCCCAAGTCAGGGTCGCGACCCACCCAGGAAAATCCAGCCCCAGGTGTTTTAAGCTCTAGTCTGTGTGTCTCATTAACCAGTGTGTCCTGGGCCTATTTCATCTGCTACCAAAGTTCTACAGGCCCATGCCCAATCATTCACCACGTGGCACTGGAACCCACTCATATGGAGAGAGCGGACAAGTTAACATTTTTTGGATGTGGACCCTCCTCCGGAGTGAGGGTTTGGTTTGCAGAGGGTGGGTAGCACTCACCGTTCAGCCAGCGCGAGTCGTGCTGCTCCGTCCTGATGGAGTGACGGTGCCCGAGGCTGCGGAAGATGGTGAAATCCCGTCCCATCAAATCAGTGGCGACACCAGAGTACAGTTCCTCACCTACAGGAAGAAATGTTTTACTGGCAGCTAGTCTTGTATTTAATCATCTCCTGACACTCAGTGCAAATGTTCAACTGTACCCCAGAATCAGTTACCCTCTATGAGAAGAGATTCATTTCATGACTTCAACCTTCCACCAGGGAGTCTCCCCTCCACCCACTCCCCATTGTAAAATTTGGGTATCCTCTGAGGGTGATTTTCTGACCGTATGGCGGGCACAGGAAGCTTAAGTGCAGGTAGCAAACCCCAGATCCTCTCATGGGCATTTTGTTGTGAAGCTCAGTGCATGCCCCTAAGCCAGAGACACTGGGCTGTACCCCCTCCCCCCCACCCCATAAACCACACACAACGGAGTGAAGTTATACCACTTTCATCCCATGAAGTCTGAGCTCCCAGCACCAGGTACCTCCTCGAGATGTGTCAGAGTAATTTATCCTGCAAGTACAGGGCAGTCTCGTGATAAATATAACCCACCCTGACTCATCCAGCCAGAAAAACCAGCAGTCCACCCTTTGGAGATATCGTCTTTCGAATGAGACGTTAAACTGAGGCTCTAACTGCCCCATCAAGTTGACATAAAAAAAGATCCCATGGCACTGTCTTGAAGAAGAGCAGGAGAGCTCTCCCCAGTGTTCTGGCCAATATTTGTCCCTCAACCAACATCACTTAAAAACAAATAAATGATCTGGTCATTACCTCATTGCTTTTTTGTGGGAACTTGCTGTGCGTAAATTGGCTGCTGTGTTTCCTACATTATAATAGTGACTGCACTTCAAAAGTACTTCATTGGCTGTAAATTGCTTAGGGATGTCCTGAGGTTACGAAAGGTGATATATAAATGCAAGTTCTGTCTTTCTTTCAACGAACCACAGTATTCCACTGTCCCTTCAATGATTCCAAAGGACTAGGCCCTGGTGCTGCTCGTTAGTATATTTTGGTCCTTTTGAACATTGAGATGTCTCCCAAACCCCTGGACATAATGCCCAACACACACCCTCCCAAACACACAGCACTTCCTGACGCTTGACTAGCATTCATGTACCAGTCCTCCCTCTGCATCCTTCAATATCCACCAAACACTGAACCCAGCACACTCTAACAACCACCTTCCCAGCCCCTGATCCCCAACATTCACGAATGTCCAGAACACCCAGTGTCCCTGAGTATAGATATTCCCTATCATCCAGCACTCCCAGATCTGTGATCCAGGGCTTTAGTCCCAGCCTTTAGATTCCTGACCTCCAGGGCTTCCACACTTACAATTCTTTGGTTCCTGCCTGCACATTTCCAGCCTCATAAGAAGTGATCCCTAACTCTGGCTATACTGAGGGCTCCAACTTTGTTACGCTGGCTCACCTATCAGAATGGAGGTGGACAGATGTTTGGCATCGTAAGGGCTTCTCCCTTTGCCATCTTCAATATGGTTGAAATCAATCCTAAACTGGTGCTCCTGCAACGAGACACATGAAAGGATGTTAACCATAGCACAGTGAGGCCAGTAGAATCATAGAATCTTTCAACACCAGGGCGGAAGAAGAGGGAGAGCATCGATAAAGACAAACAGCAGGGAAACAGGAGGAGGAGTAGAAATGGATATTAAAAAACAAAAGTCAAGCCACCTGGACTACATTCAAGGGAATGAGGCAATCTGGCTGTAATACAATAATGAGGAGACCAGTTACTGGCTCTAATGCCCATCAGGAATATTCCTCCATCTAACCTGGACAGAACAAAATGGAACTGTGATCCGTCAATTTACTCCTGAAGCATCAAGGTGACTTTTCTTTTCGTGTCAGTCTTTCCTCTGTCGCTTTTCTAGAGTCCTGCCATGTTGAAAGGGCTTTTATTAAGTGAAAACTTGTGTCTGTTCGCACAAATGGGCTCTCTGGGTTTTGTTGGCTGTTACACATTAGAATGCTAGAATGATACAACACAGGAGGCCATTCAGCCCATTGTGCCTGTATCGGCTCTTTGCCTGAGTTATCTAATTCATCCCATTCCCCTGCTCTTTCCCCATAGCCCTGCAAATGTTTCCCCTTCAATTGTTTATCCAGTTCCCATCTGAAAGTTATTATTGAATCGGCTTCCACCGCCCTTTCAGGCAGTGCGTTCCAGATCACAACTCGCTGTGTAAAATAAAAGATGTTTCCTCATGTCTCCTCTGGTGCTTTTGCCAATCACCTTAAATCTGTGCCCTCTGGTTACCGACCCTCATGCCAATGGAAACAGTTTCTCCTCATTTACTTTATCAAAACCCTTCATGATTTTGAACACCTCTATCAAAATCTCCACTTCCCCTTCTCTGCTCGCTGACCCTCTTGCTTGAAGTCTTGGCATCCTGGGCACCAGACCCCAGCAGACCTGGTATCACCTGCATCAAGCAACAGAGTTGGCAAAGAGGCACTTGTGGTCAACCATTGCCCTCACTCCACGAATGCTATCCTGTAGCTTTTGGCATCAGGTGGGTGATTGGCAATCGGGCAATGCCAGATGTCACATGCAGCTAATTAATGTTAATACCACCCACATTGTGGGATGAGTTTTATTCACACAACCCACCAGCTTGCTTAAAAGTTTGATGTTAAAATCTCTCCACCCCTCACTCATCCTGCAAGACATTCCTGAAAACCTCCCCCTTTGATCGAACTTTCAATCACCTATCCTAATATTTCCTGATGTTGGCTTGGTGTCAAATATTATTTGATAACCCTCCTGTGAAGCACCTTGGGATGATTTACTATGTTAAAGGTGCTATATAAAAGCAAGTTGTTGTTGCTGTCACCAGATTTGGCCTCTTATTTTCCAAGTAGCTGTTACCTGTTAGACTGAAGGTCACTGCCTACATTTTGAGGAAGGCAAGACTGGGAAATACTTACACCCACCAAAGCAGGATAACGGAATACTTTCATACACGCATGTTGCCTTCGGACAGTTAATGTTCTGGGGGGGCCTACCCGTCCCCTCATGGAGCCAAACCCTCTTCTGTATCTCTGTCAATGCTCTAGCTGGTAAAGGTGCTATTCTGCAGCACTGAGCCACAGGGCACAGATGCTCCCAGGTTCAATGCTTGGTCTGTAATGTCATAGGCCAGACTCTCTGCCTAAGTGCCAACCCTGAGCTCCTCCCCTGGTGAATGATGGAACGGTACCCAGTGGGCAAGGGTCTCTCACACATTCAGGAATAGCAGTGGCATTTGGCAAAAAGAGAAAGAGACAGAGGACGTCAAGAGCAGGGTACAGGAGCAATCAGTACTCCAATATTTCTCCCGAGTGGCCATTCACCAAGTATGAGCCCTGGTGGTGAGTGCTCATAGGACACTTGGCCACGTATCACAGGTTAGCAATCAGAAGGTGGCATGTTGGCCGATTTATCTCCTCTTGAGCCCAACAACATGACCAACTGTAGCACCCATCTAAATCAGCAAAGACCAAGCATTGAACCTGGGAGCTTCTCAGCTCTGTGGCTCAGTACTGCACAGAATGGAACCTTCACCTGCTAGACCCTTGACAGAGCTACAGCAGAGGGTTTGGTTCTGTGAGGCTGAATTTGGCTTGAAACTGGGTGCCAGAGATGAAAGCACAGTCCTTGAGCTCCTTGCACCAACCAAACCACAGCATGGGTTGGTTGGTGCAAGTTATTGATTTGCATATTTTGCCTGAACTAACTGGCGGTGCTGATAATTGCTCCCAAATTTTCAGATGTGTTTTGATGGAGGTATAATAGGGTCATAAAGCCAACTGAGCATTTTGAATCCTTGTTTTTTGGCTCTTTGTCTATTTTGCTATAAATCACGTTGCAACATCTAGTTTTGCCTTTAAGCTAGAAGCTCGTGGGTTCAAGTTCTATGGCAGAGATTTGAACAGATAATCTAGGCTGACACTCCCAGTGCAGTACAGAGGAAGTGCTACACAGTCAGAGGTGCCATCTTTTGAATGAGTTGTTAAATCAAGGCCCTGTCTACCCTCTCAGGTCGGTATAAAAGATCCCACGGCACCCATTTAAAGAAGAGCAGGGTAATTGTCCCCAGTGTCCTGGCCAATATCCCTCAACCAGCATCACTAAAAACAGATGATCTGGTCCTTGCTGTGCGCAAATTGATTTCTACATTTTCTACATTACAATAGTGGCTCTACTTCAAAAGTACTTAGTTGGCTGTAAAGCACTTTGAGCTGGGTTGCAGTATAGAGAGGCACTATATAAATGAACGTTGTTGCTTTCTTCAAACAAAATGTCAAACCAATTCTTGCAATGACAGACAAGACGCGTAAATGAAATACTTGAGCAGCTGAACTATACAGTCATCCCAAGAATATTACGGCAGTTACAGGCATGTTTGATTGCTCAACATCCTTCTTCCTCGTCATAGGTACTTGGCTGTAGTGGAAGGAACGCGGTTCAGATTCTGAAACCTGTCATATAGTTGCTGAAATGTGGCGGACAATGTAAACCATTGCTTATCCCTTAACAAGTTTCCTTGCCTCATGTTGTCAAGGTTTCACTGAATACCCGAGATACAAAGTGAACGAAACAGATTGCAAGTTGGGGTCAATTGAGTTCATCCACAAGAGTCAACAGGCTGCACACTTTGGGTGCAAACCTTTTGCTTATCAACTGAGTGGGTGGGGGCCAAATGAAGAAGAGGAACCTGTAGAGCAGCCAGCAACAGGACCACAGTGGTACAGGCACTCAGTTATGTTGGATTTGGCAACGCTTTGGACTATTTTTGTAAAGGGGATCCTCATATCCTCAAACAAAAGCATCCAGCCATCTATGAGGAGATTTGGAGAGGGATTATGTGACCTAGTTAAGATGGAGAGGCCTAGGCCCAATCATCTTCAGCTGCTTCATAAATGACCTTCCATCCATCATAAGGTCAGAACTGGGGATGTTCACTGATGAGTGTTCAATTCCATTCACAATTCCTCAGATAATGAAGCAGTCCGTGCCACATGCAGCAAGACCTGGAAAACATTCTGGCTTGGGCCACTAAGTGGCAACTAACAATCACGCCAGACAATGACCATCTCCTATAAAAGAGAATCTAACCAACTTCGCTTGACATTCAATGGTACCACCATTGCTGAATCCCCCACTATTGACATCCTGGCAGCTACCATTGACCAGAAATTGAACTGGATCAGCCACATAAATACTGTGACTACAAGAGCAGGTCAGAGGCTGGGAATTCTGTGCTGAGTAACTCACCTCCTGACTCCTTAAAGCCTATCCACCATCTAAAAGGCACAAGTCAGGACTGTGATGGAGTCGTCTCCACTTGTCTGGATAAGTGCAACTCCATTAACATTAGAGAAGCTTGACACCATCCAGGACAAAGCAGCCCATTTGATCGACACTCCACCCACCACCTTAAATATTCAGTCCCTTCTCCACTGATGACAGTGGCAGCAGTGTGTACCATCTACAAGATGCACTGCAACAACATACCAAAGCTCCTTCAACAGCACCTTCCAAACCCGCGAGCTCTACCACCTACAAGGACAAGGGCAACAGATGCATGGGAATACCACCACCTCTAAGCCACAGGCCACCCTGGCTTGGAACTATATCCCCGTTCATTCATCGCCACTGGGTCAAAATCCTGGAACTCCCTCCCTAACAGTACTATGGGAGTACCTTCACCACATGGACTGCAGTGGTTCAAGAAGGCAGCTCACCACCACCTTCTCAAGGACAATTAAGGATGGGCAATAAATGTTGGCCTTGCCAGTGATGTCACATCCGTGAAAGAATACATTTTTAAAAAGTGAGGTATGAAGAAACTAGGTTTTTCTTTTTGAATTAATCTACTGATGTTAATTCTATAGTTATACACTGACAGCAAATGATTGATGTCTACCTAAACAAATCATTGTTTGGCAACCCCATGCCTCAAAAGTCCTCGGCAGACTGAGGACTAAGTGGCACAGAACAATATTGAGTGTCAGCCTTGGCTTAGGGGTGCCCCGGGTCGGAAGGCTGTGGGATTTAAGTAACAAGTAATCTAGGTTGATATTTCACTAACAACAACTTGCATTTATATATCTCCTTTAACACAGTAAAACGTCCCAAAATGTTTCACAGCAGTGTTAACACACAAAACTTGACACTGAGCCACCTAAGGAGTTATAGGACAGGTGACCATAAGGTTGGTCAAAAAGGTAAGTCTTCAGGAGCTTTTAAAGAAGGGGGAGAGAGAGGCAGAGAGTTTTAGGGAGGGAATTCCAGTGTTTAGGACCTAGGCAGCTGAAGGCACAACTGCAAATGGTGGAGCAATGAAAATCGGAATGTGCAGGAGGCCAGAATTGGAGAATCGTAGAGATCTCGGAGGGTTGTAGGGCTTGAGGAGGTTGCAGAGATAGGGAGGGGTTGAAGCCATTGAGGGATTTGAAAACAAGGATGAGAAGTTTACATTTTCCAGTGCAGTACTGAGGGAGTGCTGCACTGTCAGAGGTACCAGCTTTCAGATGAGATGTCTGCCATCTTGCATGGACGTAAAAGATCTCATGGCATTATTTGAAGAAACACAGGGCCTGACAAATATTTATCCCTCAATCAACATCACTAAAACAAATGATCTAATCATTATCACATTACTGTTAGTGGGATCTTGCTGTGTGCAAATGGGCTGATGTGTTTCCTACATTACATCAGTGACTGGACTTCAAAAGTAAAGTGCCTTGGTATGTCCTGAGTTCTTTGTGAGCTGTAAACAAAGAGACTCATGCCAACAATATAACAAAAACTCAATATTCCATAGTGAAACAATTGCAATGTTCCTTGAGACAGTTTTGTGGGACACACATTGGGAGGGAGAGGGGCAGGAGGACATGAAGGTGAGAAAATTAGGCAGAAGAATGGCACGGGAACAGAAGAGACAGAACACATTGGCCGGAATTTTACGCCACCCCAGCGAGCCAGATGACGACGGTGGAGGGGGGGGGGGGGGGGTGCAGGGGAGGTGTAAAATGGAGCGGAAGGCTCCAGGAGGCCTTCCTGACCTGCTCTCGCCTTCGCCCTTTATGTAGGGCGGGGGGCAGCGAAAAACGAGCTGCCCGACCCAGGCCAATCAAGGCCCTTAAGTTGCCAATTAAAGGCCACTTAAGAGCCTTTGCCTGCCTCCATGGGGCTTTTACCCATGGCAAGTGGGCATCCTGGAGCCGGGAAAGGCTGCCCAGTGCAAGTTGGTGGCCTCTCAGCACCCCGGGGGTGGAGACAGGGTGCCCGATTAAGGGCTGCCGCCGCTTCCCCAACCACCCCCAGGATCCAAGACGCCCCCCTTCCCCCCAAACGACCACCCTTGCCTCGCCGGGGCCTGGCTGATACCCATTACCCGCGGCGAGGCAAACCAAACTTACCTGCATTCCTGGCTCCATGTCCTCGGTTGGGCTGCAGTCCCCGCAGTGGCCACCGCAACCGGTGGCGCCACTGGGACTAAGAGCTGCCGGCCCGATGATTGGCCGGCAGCTCAAAGAGGCGGGACTTGCTCCCTCAAGCGGGTGGAAGTCGCACTTCGGAACAATTAAAGCCCGGGGACCCATAAAATGCGGGACAGATCCCCAGGCGAGGCGGAAGCGGGCTTGCTACCGACTTTTACATCGGTGGCCAACTCCCGTCAGCCCGACGTAAAATACAGCCCATTTATGGCATGGAGCCTCAACATTCAGTTGGCAAACTGGAAAACTGCACAGAGCTGCCCATGATTTCCAGAAACACCAAACTAACACATGAGGATCCCAGGTGGCAATATGCGCCCTCTAAATCCGCCATGGCACACCGCCTTTTAAGGTTGTGACTTCCTATATGCTTGTTCCTGGGATTTTCCATTAATACTTTCACAGCTGCTGCAGAATCTGCTCTTGTAATTTGGTCTTGTACCCTCCTATCTAGATTTGTCTGGCAGTTTCTTTTCAATTACAATTTTCATCGGCACAAAGGTAACGGAGAAATACCTGTAGTAATAATGAAGACGTCAGACTGTCAGTGAGAGTGGGATTAGGGTTAGGGTCAGGGTCAGGATAGTCAATGGGACCGGCATTGGGGTCAGGTCTGCAGGTGTGACTGGAAACAAGGTTAGCCTTTCGGATGGAGTGGGATCAGGGTCAGTGGGAGTCTGATTAGGATTAGGGTTGTCGGTGGGATTAGGGTCACTGGGAGTGGGGTGAAGTTCAGCGCCACAAACAGACAAGACACTCATTTTATCCACTTTGGGGAAAGAAAGTTAAATGTTAACTGATGGGATTTGAACCTAACACTTACTGCTGCGCAACCTTTGGAACCACTTTGATTCGACAATATTCATTGTGGGAATTCATCGGAATCATTTTACAACTGAAACAGCCCGACAGCCAAGAGGAGGAGGAGTCACAGCAGAATAAATTTAGGCCAAAAACATCAAGATCAACAGCAAAGCAGTAGCCAACTAAGACACGTATATCCATCTGCACACAGGAATGTTTTGTCATCGCAAGCATGTGTTTTATATATATGTACATATAAGCTCATCCAGATAAACATGGGGAGCCAACCACATACCCACACACATGGGCCCACACATACCACATACCCACAGGCACATAGCCACACATACCAAGCACATATTAGACATGCACATGTGTGTGAGGATGCACAGACTACATTTTGTACGTCCTTTAAAGCATATCTTTATACAGATTGCCCTCGGTGACTGGTGCCAGGTCCTAGAAGTTACAAGTCAGTGGTGATATAATCATTACTATTATGGATCACTTCAATTCCTGGAAAAACATCGAAAGTTTCTCCATCTCTTGTTTTTCCACTGTAGCTTTTCTTCGTCTCTCCGAAGACAGGGCCCCAGGGAATCTTTCATATCACAGATTTTAAAAAAAGGCAGGAATCCAGACAGACGCTGAAAATCACCTCTTGAGCTATAAAGTTAAAAGAACCACCAGAGGGCAGCACTCACATCCCATTTGTTTCCAACTTCCACATAGGCACAGACTGGGTGAAAGGCTCCAGTGCCACAGCTGTACAGGTGAGTTCTGTTGAAAGGATGCAGCACCTTGATGAAGTTGGCGCATTCCGCCTGCAACAGAAAGAGATGACAAACATCAGATGATTGCCGAAGCACATGAACCCCAATGTATCGAACCGTAAGAACATAAGCAATATAATAGCATCAGGAATAGGCCTAATGGCCCCTCGGGCCTTCTCCGCCATTCAGTAAGATCATGGCCGAACTTCTAGCCAATATCCCTTCATTACCTTAGTGCCCAAAAATCTATAGATCATAAATCCACACAGTAATAGAGCACAGAAGGAGGCCATTCAGCCCATTGGGCCTGTGCTAGCTCTTTTAAGGAGCTATTCAATTAGTCTCACTCCCCTGCTCTTACCCCACAGCTGTGCAAATTTCCAACTATTTATCCAATTCCCTTTTGTAAGTTACTATTGAGTTTGCTTCCATTGCCCTTTCAGCCAACGCATTCCTGACGAATCCAACACTCTGCCTCACCAAAATTCTTCCCATCTCCCCTCTGGCTCTTTTGCTAATTATCTTAAATCTGTGTCCTCTGGTTACTGACCCTCCTTCCAGTGAAAAGGGTTTCAAAACAATAAATCGCAATAGTTATCCATTTGGTTTCTGGAATATTTGACCGAGTGAGGATTGTCCTGTGCTTCTGTTGTATCACTCAATTCAGGCAGATGTACCAGAGCTCAGTTAAAAGCAGCCCATTCATTAAAGTGGCTCACAAGCAACTGAGGCCTGAACTGCATTGAATTTGCTTCTCGACAAATACGTCAGTCAAGTGAGAGGTAATTGTATGTTGGCACTATTCAAATCTAAGAATCTATAAGGTGTTTCTCCTGGTTGGGGAGTCGAGAACCAGGGGGACACAATTTCAAAACAAGGGGCAAGCCACTTAGGACGGAGATGAGGAGAAATTTCTTTACTCAGAGGGTTGTGAATCTTTGGAATTCTCTACCCCAGAGGGCTGTGGAAGCTCAGTCATTGAGTATGTTTAAAGCAGAGATTGACAGATTTCTAATTTTTTTTAAATTAATCGGATGTGAGCATCGCTGGCTATGCCAGCACTCATTGCCCATCCCACCAATGACATAAAGGGATATGAGGATAGTGTGGGAAAAGGCATTGAAGTGGATAATCAGCCATGATCGTATTGAATGGCGGGGCAGGCTCAATGGGCTGAATGGCCTACTCCTGCTCCTATGTTCGCCCCAGTCTTTGCCATAGCACAGGGGAGAGGGGGGAGTCAGGATCATTGGTTTGTGCACTTTTAATGATGAGCACCATTCTACTCAGTGCTTTAGTGGAGATAGGATTACTTGCATCTAAAAGGCACAAGCCAGGAGTGGGATGGCACACTCTCCACTTGGGTGCTCAAGAAGCTTGACAGCATCCAGGACAAAGCAGTTTGTTTGATCAGCAGCCCATCCACCAGCCTAAACATCCAAAATCTCCACCATCAGTGCACTATGGTTGCAGCATGTACGATCCACACCAACCACAGCTTCCTCAACAGCACTGCTAATGCCCACAACCCCCACCACAAAAGGACAAGGGCAGCGGATGCATGGGAACACCACCACCTGCAAGTTCCCCTCCAAGCCACACACCATCCTGACTTGGAACTATATCGCTGTTCCTTCACTGTCACTGGGTCAAAATCCTGGAACTCCCTCCCTAACAGCACTGTGGGTGTACCGACCCCACCTGTGCTGCAGCGGTTCAAGAAGGTGGCTCACCACCACCTTCTCAAGGGCAACAAATGCCTCAAGAATGAGTTAAAAGCAAAGTAAATCCGAAGCATTTTTCCTGTGTTTAATACAAACGTATGAATAGGGATGTGCAAACAAGCTTCATCTACCCTGATTTTGTGTTTAAATAATATAGCTCAGTTCCTTCTTCCCTGATGTCCACACAGGAATGGCAAATGAACTTACAATACAAGGCCCTTCTCACCTTGAGGTAATTCTGTAAGAAACAGTTAATAACCACAACCACTGTTTTCCAGTTCTCATGGAAAAAAATGGTTGGAATCTTGGAACCTGATCCCCAAAACAAATAAAAATCCAGGGATTCCATGCGATAAAAATGGAATTTGACTTAAGTCTGCCAGAGGACCCATTAATAATCATTATTACACGGTTTCAAAGTGTTACAGAAGTCAGTGAGTTAATGCGGATATAAATGGCCAGTACACTGTTAGGATTAAAATTCATCCGCACAGGATAAAAGCCGTCTCCAAGGCCATCACCACTTACAATGTGTGTTGGAATCATCTTCTTGTGAATTTTGCACTCATTAAGGTGAAAGATGTTAGTATAGGGGATTGGGAGTGAAAATAGGGAGAACCTGCAGTATAGTAGCTCATTTCCTGACTTCCAGATGTCCCAAAGTGCGTAACAGGCAAGTATTGAAATATATTAATAAAGGTCCCACCTCTCCACTGCACGATAATCGGACGCCCCGATATTTACTGCTGGAAAAATGACAGTGGATGCGCGTGTGGCATGTTGGGGTCACATTCCCCGTATTTAAGTCTTCCACCTCCCACCCTCTCCCTCCCATCCTGACGGCTTAAGTTTCAAGCCCTCAACTCTGTTTCACTCTCCACAGAGGCTGCCTGACCTGCTGAGTGTTTCCGGCATTTTCTGTTCAAGTTTCAGATTTCCAGTATTTTGCTTTTTGCCTCCATTTTCTTAGTCCTGGCCAGTTTGGATCCAGGTCCTGAGACACTTTAAACCTTTCAATTTGGTTCAGTACCGACTGAGTTTTATTTTCTTTTTGAAAACATGCTTTCCACAATACTTAGGATATACTGATAGGGTGAGATGAAAAGGGTCTGGGAGGAGGGGAAAGCCCACGTGGAGCATAAACACCGGCATGGACCAGTTGGGCCGAATGGCCTGTTTCTGTGTTGTCAGTTTTAGTAATTTTAACCTAGGTGGCTGGGCTAGGATCCCACAGGATTGGGTGGGATGCTGGCTTTACACCCAGTTCACTTTTACTCTTTATTGTTTACTGACATCAATGGAGAGCAAAATCCCATCAGATTCCCGACAGGCAGGTTAGGTTATAATTGCTCCCTATTGGACTAATTTTCGCTAATCTCAGCACATCCTGGAATTATTTTTGGAATTCTCTGCCCCAGAGGGTGGTGGAAGCTCAGTCACTGAGTAAGTTCAAAGCAGAGATCAATAGATTTCTAGTTGCTAATGACATCAAGGGATATGGGGACGGTGCGGGAATATAGCGGTGAGGTGGACGATCAGCCACGATCTAGAATGGGGGAGCAGGCTCGAAGGGCTGAATGGCCTACTCCTGCTCCTATGTTCCGATCCTGCTACAAAACTACCAGACCCCCACTGAAAACACCCGTCAGGAGCTCCGTGTAGATAAACACTGAGAGCTGAGTTTACAGTCAGAAAACAAACTCAAGACCCAAGACGGACAGGGGGGCAGATGATTTACAACAACATAAATCTTTCTGAATAGATATATACCCGATATGATACATCAAAAAAGAGCCCATATTGGAAGTGCATGAAGAAAACTATTTCCAAAAGCTTTCCTCATGAATGGAGATCTTTGATACTTCGCACCTAGACCGTGAGACTGTTTTGAGTGAAAAATAGGATGGTTGGCATATTTCTGGAAGTGGTACAAAGACCTTATTGCTCTTGCAGGCCTTTGTAGAAGCAAGAGCTCCTTCAGGCAGGTCCAACCAATGAGACCTAATGCTTGGCTTCACCTCATTCTGGCTCATATTTCTTGGAATGTGAACGTGCCCCTATTCCTGTCCTTCACAATGCCTGAAACTGTTTTTTTTTTCAATGAAAAGAAAATTACAAACATGCCATCGGGAAAGTGCTTAGAATGTGGAACTTGCTACCACAAGTAGTTGAGGTGACAAGCATGGATACATTTAAGGGAAAACTAGATAAACACACGAGGGAGAAAGGAATGAAAGGGTGAGATGAAATAGGGTGGGAGGAGGCTTGTGTGGAGCATACACACCAGCATAGTCCAGTTGGGTCATGTGGCCTGTTTCTGTGCTGCATGTTCTATGTAATTCCATGTAAACTGACGCCATTAGTCACAGCTCTGTTAAACCCGTCCCTGTTTAGATGCACCTCAATGTTGAGGGTATGGGCTGTGAATGACATGTTGAGATGAAGCTGAGCTAAGTGTTGTCCACTAGGTGCAGCGGCTTTCAAGATGTTACAAGTGTTAGGGGAGACGGTGGGGTAGTGGTCACGTCACTGAGCTAGTAATCCAGTGGCCCAGGTTACTGCCCTCAGGACATGGGTTCAAATCCCATCATGGCAGCTGGTGAAATTTAAATTCAATGAACTAATTTAAAAAAGCGGGAATTAAAAGCTAGTCTCAATAAAGATGTGAGAAAACTATCATCCCCTTTCGGGAAGGAAATCTGCCGTCCTTACCTGGTCTGCTACGTGACTCCAAACACGAGCAATGTGGTCGACTGTTAACTGCCCTCTGAATGGCCACTCAGTTTTCAAGGGTAATTAGGGATGGGCAACAAATGCTGGCTTTGCCTGTGAAGCCCACATCCCATGAAAGAACAAAAAAAAACCTCACACCTCAGATTCATCATCACATATGGTTGGCACAGAAGTCTCGCCTGCTATCAGCACATACTGCAAATTTGGGTGACCAGTGATACATAAGTAGACACAGCAAGCAGACGAGTTTCCAGCGAGCAGGCCTTGTGCCTGCGATGTGACAACGTTGGGATATTATACCTCTGATCTCTGCCAGGCCTCTAACAGAAATGTAGCAAGGTTTGATCAAGCCCTCCCTTCGCAAGGGAGAGACTGAATACTGAAGCACTGACCACTTTGGGCTGCACTTTCAGTCATCTGTCAGATGAGATGTTAAACCGAGGCCCCGTCTGTCTCATCAGGTGCACATAAAAGATCCCATGGCACTGTTTCGTAGACAACCGTGGGAGATTTCCCCGTGTTCTAGTTAATATTTATCCCTTAACCAACACTAATAACAGACTATCCGATCATTATCGCATTGCTGTTTGTGGGAGCTTGCTGTGCACAAATTGACAGCTGTGATTCCTACATTACAATAGTGACAACACTTGAAAAAGTACTTGATTGGCTGTAGAGTTCCCATAGTACATGCCTTCAGCTGCCTGGGCCCTAAGCTCTGGAATTCCCTCCCTAAACCTCTCTACCCCACTGTCCTTCTTAACTCCTATCTCTGACCAAATGTTGTCCTAATATGTGGCTCATGTCAAATTTAGTTTGATAATCGCTCCTGTGAAGCACCTTGGGATGTTTTACTAATTTCAAGGTGCTATATAAATGCAAATAGTTGTTGTTGAGGAAAGTAGGCAGTTCTCCCAGTGCACTTGGCAACATTCCTCCCTCAACCAATGCCATTGTGAACAGATTAATGAGTCATTCATCTCATTGCCTCAGCCTGAGACGAGCTCCACTGTGTCGCACCAATTCTTTTCTCATTCCCATGGTACACGCACAGCTTTTTCTTTATTTTATAAGAACCATGTTTATTTGTGAAATCCCAGTTGCTGAGTTTATGAAATTCCTGTCCAGTCACTCTCAAAGTAATGGTGCTCCAGAGGCACACAATGGAAAATTTATAAACGCCCAACAGCACTCATGGGTCATTAGGTCACTCACTGATGGGATGGATTCTGAGCACCAGCCGTGCTTCTCGAGATTCTGCTACTCCACCCTTTGCACTTCAGATGGATCAAATTTTATGGAAGGCAATTTTATGATGGAGAACATGTTTGCACATTGCAAGCTGTTGGGGTAATTCAATCCCCACGTACAGTACCTGCTGTCACTAATAATTCATCTCCGAGCCGTCGGCTTTCATTTCTAATAGTCCTCTCTTGACCCTAGGGTAAGAGACCAGGCCTCAAATTTCGTTTTAAGGTTATCGGTTAAAGACACTGTCCCTTTAGCACCCTTCAATTCTACCTCTTAGTTTAGTTTAGTTTAGAGATACAGCACTGAAACAGGCCCTTCGGCCCACCGAATCTATGCCGACCATCAACCACCCATTTATACTAATCCTACACTAATTCCATATTCCTACCACATCCCCACCTGTCCCGATATTTCCCTACCACCTACCTATACTAGGGGCAATTTATAATGGCCAATTTACCTATCAACCTGCAAGTCTTTGGCATGTGGGAGGAAACCCACGCAGACACAGGGAGAACTTGCAAACTCCACACAGGCAGTACCCAGAATTGAACCCGGGTCGCTGGAGCTGTGAGGCTGCGGTGCTAACCACTGCACCACTGTGCCGCCCTCTCAGACTGCTACAGAATCAGTCTCCAATATGTTAAAAGTTTGGGTTGGGATAAGGGATGGGACAGACAATGACCCATGAAACTATGCTGAACGGGTTTGTGTGACATTCCCTTGTCTGCTATTTTAACTGAAGTGTTCAGCCATTAGTCTTGCGTTTAACATCTGTGTAATTGAGCAGAGGAATAGTCAAGATAGCTCAGGGCCACATCATTGGCTGGAAATCTTTACTCCACAAAAGAGACAACTGAGAGGTGACCTGATAGACGTCTTTAAAATTATGAAGGGGTTTGACTGGGTTGTTGTAGAGAAAGCATTTCCACTTGTGGAGGGAGTCCAAAACTAGAGGGCCATAAATAAAAGCTAGTCACAAATAAATCCATTAAGGAATTCAAGGAAAACTTGTTTACGAGAGTAGTTAGAATGTGGAACCTACTACCACATGGAGTGGTTGAAGCAAATAGCATAGATGCATTTCGGCAGAAGATAGATAAGTTCATGAATGAGAAAGCAATAGATGGTTATGCTGATAGGGTGAGATGAAGTAGGGTGGGAGGAGGCTCATGTGGAGCATAAACACTGGTATAGACCAGTTGGTTTGAATGGCCTGTTTCTGTGCTGAAAATGCTATGTGGTTAACATACTCTGCATTGTACTCCCAAGATTGGAAGGGTTTAAGTTTGCAATTATCATCCTTTTTTGGCCCCACTCCCTGAACAGATTTAGATAAGGAATAGTGACTGTCCTTCAAAAATCCCTGACGGGCTATGAAGCGCTTGCTTTGTGATATGCCAAGTCTTGACTTTCTCCAGCCTTACAACCCTCTGATAACTGTGCGCACCTCCATTTCTTGCGCATCGGCAATTTTAACCGCTCCACCACTGGCGGCCGTGTCTGCAGCTCGCTGGGCCCTAAGCTCTGGAATTCCCTCCCTAAACTCTCCGTCTCCTTAAAACCCACCTCTTTGACCAAGCTTTTGGTCACCTGTCCTAATATCTCCTGTGGCTCAGTGTCGAATTTTGTATGATAACGGTCTTAGGAGGGTTTACTACTTCAAAGGCATGGCATAAATGCAAATTGTTGTTGTTGCTTTGGACTGTCTTGGAAATGTAAACATGCACGATATAAATGCAATTTGTTTCTGCAAAACATTTGGGGAGACTAAGATCTGTATCTGGAGGGGTAATTAATGGGGGGGGGGGGGGTGCTTGAACCACTCTGCGATTAGGTTGAGTGGCTGGTAGACGAGCAGTGACTCAGCAAGCACGTCTGACCTTTGTGTTTGAAAACTGCATGAACCTGTGGCTTTTCTGCCCCCTTTATTTCATTTGATTTATAAAAATATATTCAAAAGCTTCAAGTGCTGACAGCATAACTATTGTTGAGGCAACCTCTCAGTGGGACCCACGCCCCTTCCGGGCGCAAAACACTCCCTTTATCGATTGTTCCCTTAAGTCAACTTTATAGAATTATAATGAGAAAGGAATAGGAACTGAGCGTATATTCCCATTAAATGGTGCGTACTGTTTACGACATCTATAAATTAAACAGAGCCCCACTCAGCACAACAGCGCCTGAGTTTTTTTCGCTCATAAAAATGTTTTATTTTACTCATCAGATTTCACTCCACTCTGCAGGCAGTTCTCAACTTCATGCACTCTCAATCTCGATCATGAACAGCCATGATCAGTAAGTTCTATTTATCATGCTTAGATGGAGCCAAGACACGTTATCCCTAGCTCATGTTGAGCAGGTATTTTCCCATTTCTTCCTGGTGGGAAGCAGAAATTCTTTAAAAAACACTTGTCTGTCTATCAGCAAAGTAGCGAACAAGGTGAAGCATGCCTTTCAGTTTGGACTGCCAAACCCGAGTGTCGGCTGTGACTCAGTGGGTGGTACTCTGGCCTCGGAGTTGGAAAGTTGTGGGTTCGTGTCTCACTCCAGACACTTAGGCATGTAATCTAGGCTGGCACTTTGGTACAGTACCAAGGGGATACTGCAGTATCTGAGGTGCTGCCTTTCGGATGCGATGTTAGATTGAGGTTCCACCTGCCTTCTTGAATGGATGTAAGAGATGTCATGGCATTATCTGAAGAAATTCTCCTGAGTGCACTAGTCAACCTTCATGACTAAAGCAGATTAACTGGTCATTATCTCATTGCTGTTTGTGGGAGCTTGCTGTGCGCAAATTAGCTGCTGTGTTCCCTACATTACACCAGTGGCTAGAACTGGTGGAACCTGAAGGGAGGAAGCATAGTGAAAACTCCATCATTTTGATGGGTGGGAAAATATATTCAAACTGAAAACGCTGCTACCTGGGACTGATTAGAGTCTAGCCAAGGGGTCCAGATGGATTGTGGTCTCAGGGAATAGCACAAGTTGAAAGAAAAAGATTGGTATTTATATAGCACCTTTCACGACTGCAGGATGGCCCAAAGCACTTTGCAGCCAATGAATTATTTTTGAAGTGTAGTCACTGTCATAATGTAGGAAACATAGCAGCCAATTAGTGCACAGCAAGCTCCCACAAACAGCAGTGTGATAATGACCAGATAATCTGTTTTTAATTATGTTGACTGAGGGATAAATATTGACCAGAACACTGGGGGGAACTTCCCTGCTCGTTTTTGAAACAGTGGCGCAGGATCATTTACACTAACTGAGAGGGCAGACATGGCACAACTTCTGCTGACAATCTGAACAATTTAAACTTTCTTCCTGCCTCAAACCCATATTCCGCCACAACTTGCTGATCTGGAATTGGTCCAATTTCCTCCGGAATTTAATGTGGTCATATTTGCCATCCTAGATAGCGGCCTATCCCATTATTCAGACACGAAGTTACGGGGAGAAGGCGGGACAATGGCGCTAAGTGAGCGCCGGTGCAGACACAATGGGCTGAATGGCCTCCTTCTGCAGTGTAACAATTCTGTGATTCTGTGAACTCCAAATAAAAATAAGTTGCTGCTTTTCCCTTGTGGTTTTATGGTTTCTAATCCTGTCCCTTGGTTCTCCCTGTTCTGGCCATGGGACCCAGCTAACATTCCTATAATCCTCTGTCATCCCTAGAGAGGATATAACTCAGTTTCACATGTGATTGTTACCATGTATGGGTGTATATAGCCAGCAAACCCCACCCCTCCATTCTCTAACTTTGTGCATACCCTCTTGGCTCAGTGGGTAGCACTCTTGCCTCTGAGTCAGTAGGTTGTGGGCCCAAGTCCTCCTCCGGAGACTTGAGTACATAAATCTCAGTTTGACACTCCAATGAAGTACTGAGAGAGTGCTACTTTGTATGAGGCACTGTCTTTCAGATCAGACATTAAACCGAGGCCCCATCTGCCCTCTCAGGTGGATGTAAAAGATCCTGCGACACTATTTGAAAAAGAGAAGAGGAGTGCTGTCTGGTGTCCTGGTCGATATTTATCCCTTCACCAAAATACAGATTACCTACTCATTATCACGTTGTTGTTTATGGGAGCTTGCTGTACGCAAATTAATTGCTGCCGTTCTACATGATAACAGTGACTACACTGCAAAAGTACTTCATTGAGCTGTAAAGCACTTTGGGACATCTGAAGATTGTAAAAAGTGCTATATAGTGGGTGGCACAGTGGCGCAGTGGTTAGCACCGCAGCCTCACAGCTCCAGCGACCTCGGTTCAATTCTGGGGACCACCTGTGTGGAGTTTGCGAGTTCTCCCTGTGACTGCGTGGGTTTCCGCCGGGTGCTCCGGTTTCCTCCCACAGCCAAAGACTTGCAGGTTGATAGGTAAATTGACCATTGTAAATTGCCCCTAGTGTAGGTAGGTGCTAGGAGAATTGTGGGGATGTGGTAGGGAATATGGATTAATGTAGGATTAGTAGAAAATAGAAGATGGTCAGCACAGACTCAGTGGGCCGAAGGGCCTGTTTCAGTGCTGTAAATATAAGTCCTTCCTTTCTTTAAAGCTTGCCCAGCAATAGTCAAACACACACACTTTTTCTACCTCTGAATCCTCTTCCCTCTACAGCTAATTGCAATAGAAAGGTCAATTTAGATAAGTAGGAAATTCTATACTGTAATCAGGCTGGGTAAAGGTGATTACCTAGGGCTAATTGATCACGTAATGTAGCCATCATCTGCTAGTGGAAAGCAATGTGCAATTAACCCAGCCGAAAGCAAGCTTGACCTGTCAGACAATTGAACAAGTGCATCTCCCGATCTCTGTACGACTGGCATCTGTTAGCCTGGGTTACAGTGGATTCATGAGTAGTAGCTTTAAAACGTAGCAAGTAACTGATGCTGCAGCTGCAACCTATTCCTTTTTTGGCATTTAAGTGCGTTAAACCGGAGGGAGCCTCACAGGGCAGCACGCTGCTCAATTCACACACACACACGCACAACACACACACACACACACACACACACACGGCCACACTTCAGCTAGGGAATTGAGAAGATCTGCTCCTTCCCGGACAGCAAATGCATTAGACAGTCCAGGCTAACCTCACACACCTCTGAGTTGCCATTCTTTAAATATAGAAATGGCAGAGAGCCTATGGTATAGAATTAGGGTTACCAACTCCAGTTGGAGGTATTCCTGGAAGTACTGTCACATGACGGGGAGAGGCAGACGCTGCTCAGGCAGCTCAGAGATTGGGAGGTAAGCATAAAGAAAATATTGAGGGAGATTCCAAGGAACCAGGTCCCTCTGATTGAAGGGGAAACCCCTCCGGATAGCCCACGACGGATATGTGGGCTGCCTTTCCTCCCACAGCCCCCTCTTTGGGGGATGGCCCCCTCCCAGGTTGACGCGGGGGGGTGCCACCTCCATGAAGCTGGTGGCCTTCCCATGTGGCCCTGAGAAGTCACCCCTAGTACAGGACTTAATGATTTAAACTGGGGGCCCACCTCTGTGTGGGGAGCAGGTGATCCAGGTCCATCTCCGGGAAACTTCCCCATGTGGTGGGGCTACATTGAGGAGCCATCCTAAAGCTGCTCCCTGCTATTTTACTGGTCCCCCTCTCCCATCTCCAAGCCAACCATGGGGGGGGGGTGGGGGGCTGGTAAAATTCAGCCCTTCAGGTCAATGTGGAGGGTTGGCAAAGGACAAAAGAGCTTGTAAAATGAAAAGTGGCTTGCAGGGGATGGGGATGATGTTATTGATACCATGTTAGGAGGTGAGGGTACAACATCAAAACAGTAAATAAAGTCTTGACTGTTACCATAGTAACGAGGGTGGATTTTCATCTGGGGTGCCTGTTCCAAGGAACTAACTGGCCACATATTTCCTTCCCTAGTCCATTTGTACAGCCTAGGCACACTTCAGACACAAGCCTGGCAGGGAATTGTGCCAGAAAATCCTTGGGGAAGTCACAGCACAGTTGCACTTCTGGCCGAATATCAACAAGCACTTGCTGGCACTTTGAGCATCATGGCTGCGCTCAACCTGCTCTTCATCTAATATTTACAGACAACAACAACAACTTGCATTTACATAGCACCTTTAACATCATAAAATGCCCAAGATGCTTCACAGGAGTGCTAACAAACACATTTTGAAACTGAGCCACATAAGGTGATATGAGGACAGGTGGTCTAAAGCTTGTCAAAGAGCTAGGCTTTAAGAAGCAACTTAAAGGAGAAAAGAAGCGCGGAGAGGCAGAGAGGTTTAGGGAGGGAATTCCAAAGCTTAGGGCCCAGGCAGCTGATGGCACGGCCGCCAGTGATGGAGAGATCAATATCGGGATGCGCTGGAGGCGAGAATTGGAGGCGTGCAGATATCTTGAAGGGTTTTAGGTGGTTACAGAGATAGGAACACCTTTCCAGCAAGTTTCACTACATAGAGCCCAGAACCCTGGCTCTTTTCCCTCTTGCCCCAATGTTCTGACAGTATTGTTGTGGTTTCACATCGCCTATCGTGTTAAGTATCTTTTATTAAAGAAACATCGCGCATTTATATCACGCTTTTCAGACGTCAGGACATCCCGAAGCACCTTATAGTCGATAAAATACATATTTTTAAATCGTAGTCACTGTTGTAATTGGAGGAAATGTAACAGCCAATTTGTGCCCAGCAAGCTCCCACAAACAACAATGTGATAATGACCCGATAATATGTTTAGTGCATTTGTTTAAAGTGTTTGGGGAGGACATCCCTGATCTTCTTTGAAATAGTGCTATGGGATCTTTTACATCCACCTGAGAGGGCAGGTGGGACCTCAGTCTGACATCTCATCTGAAAGATGGCACCTCCGACAATGTGGCATTCCCTCAGTGCTGCAGTGGCAGTGCCATCCTAGGTTTTGTGCCCAAGTCTCTGGAGTGGAACCCACAATCTTGTGACTCAGAGGCGAGAGTGCTACCCACTGAGCCACGGCTGACAACTAATGTTAACGAAAGCCAAACCATACAAGAGCCATAATAGGAAGTTGCCAGTGGTGAAGGAGATCTCCCGCCTGTCATGTGGTAATCTTTTCCTCAGCATCACGATGTTTCAATCGTAGTGGCAGGCCTGAATGGAAAAACATGATTATTGTAAATGTTACAGGGCTGTGGAACATTAGAGGGGGAGGGAAACCTGACTCAATTGCACGTCACATTAGATTGGGATCTCAACATGTTGAGAGTTACTGGGTTTATCAGATCTCACGTGTCCTTTTTTATTCTGTCATATCCTACAGGGCATTGAAGCTTTTAATTGAGCACAAATCCCCTTAATGTAGTCAATACAGCAAAATAAAAACATTCCAAGTGGGGGGGAGGGGGCAGGGGGAACAAATGCAGTGGCCATCTGGTGCCGTCGACCCATACAGTGCAATCAATGCACATAATCGTGCTGACTCAGTGAGCAAAACAAAGAGGCACCAGCCATAAAGAGTAGGAGGGAGAGTGACTGGGGGGGCCCCTCCTGAGTATGGAAACATACAGGGCCAAAGCAGTCAGCCCTCTTTCTCCCATTTAAGGCAATCGTTCAGCCTTCTAAAATCTGGATACAGTTTGTGTAATCGCCACGGATAAAATGCTGTGCCAATCATGTCACTGACTAATCAGTAACACTCGACATGGCTTTTGTCAATGTGAGATTCACTGTATCCTCTATCGAAAAGCTGTTTGAAAAGCTTCTTTTCAAGAATTTTACGCTCATCTGCCCGGTGGTGCATCTGTTGTACATTTAGCCTCTGCTGCATTTACAGAGACTTGATGCAAAGACCTGGCTATATACTGGCACACTAATGTTAACCACTTTCAGCGCATTAAATTTAAAGTCTTGCTTCCTTGCCTTCGAATCTCTTTGTGGCCTCACTCCATCTACCTCGGCAACCTCCCGAACCTTTTGGTCCATCCTTGATTGGCAGAGACGCCAGCTGCCTTGGCCATACCCTCTAGAATTCCTTCCTTAGTTAGTGCCACATTGATATGTAATAAAATGTAACTGTAATATGCTGATTGTTATGCTGATAAGGTTAGATGAAGTAGGGTGGGAGGAGGTTCATGTCGAACATAAACACTGGAATGGACCAGTCAGGCTGAATGGTCTGTCTTTTGTGCTATGAATTCCATGTAATCACCATATACAACACTTCCGTCTTTCCACTTCACTCTCTCTCTACCACCTTCAAAAACCTTAAAAGAAACTTCTTTTCAACCAATCTTTAGGTCACCTCTTCTGGCTCATTATCCATGGCTTGGCGTCTGTTCCTTTTAGCTTTCTCTGACCTCTCTGCAAAGTGCCTTGGGGATATTGTCCACATTAAAGGTCTATAGAAATGTATGTTGCTTCCTGTCACAGTTCAAGTGTCACACATTTCAGTGCATTCTCCTAGTCACTGGAACATCCCATGAAATCTGCTTGTGTTAAAAAAAATGTACAAAGCCTTTATCAGCTTCCCCTGTATTTACAATGGTCTGCATTGTAAATTCTGATCCTTGTTTTCAAACCCTCCTTGGCCTCACTATATAACCTCCTTCAGTCCCTCCAATTCTGGCCTCTTGCACATCCCTGATTTTAATTGCTCCACAATTGATGGCCATGCCTTCAGTTACCTAGGGCCTAAACTCTGGAATTCCCTCCCTCAAACTTGCTACCGCACTCTAGTCCTGCAAGACCGTTTTTAAAGTCTAACTCTTTGACCAAGCCTTTGGTCACTGTCCCACTATCTCTTTGGCTCCATGTCAAATTTTGTCTCATCACGCTGTTGTGAAGCACCTTGGGGCGTTTTGCTATGTTAAAGGCACTATATAAATGCAAGTTGTTAATGTTGCACATTCACACTTTACAATCACTGAGAAGCTTTCTAATACCTTATAAATGTTAACATCTTTTTCTTTTGGGGGTAATCTCACTGTCCTTCTGCTTTTATCTGTCAAGAGCATTTGGAAAAGTCAAAAACTTCTAATCTGGACGTGTCTTTAATTCTATGGCGCCTCCAAATGTATTCCTGACTGGCATGTTGTAACAGAACGATCAAATGACACTTAACCACAATAACAGAATATCATGGCATCAATCAGCTCATAACAAAACCACAACCATCTCCTTATTGTTAAAAAATCTAATGAAACCTATTCGATCTGAAAAGATTTGTCATGATAAAAACATCTTGTCATATAACTGTGAGCCGAGTACAAAAGATCAACGTAGTCTCTGTTTTGCGTCAAAGACTAGAATTTACTGGATGGGAAGCAGCAAACTGGCTCTGAAATGCAACTTTTCAACCTCCCAGCTTCCAGCACACTGGATGAGCTCGTTTTCAAAAACATTTCCCTTAAATTTTCTTGCAGTACACTGTAATTCAATAAAAGAAAGAACGGAGACACCGACTTTACGATGTGGAGGTTTCTGGAAAGAATCCAAACATCTGATGGAGCAAAGAATAATAAACAGAGGTGCCTCACACAGCAGAAGTCAACCAGCTCTTCAGTTAACACCCACCCCTGCCATGAAAGAACATGATATGCATTGTTTGCAGTGGATTATTTTCAACGGTCAATATGTGTTAAAAGCTTGAAATCAATACTGAACTGCTGGATATCCTGGCCTCTGCTCTCTGAAGACAGGAAAGCTAAAGACTTCAAAGAGGGAGGTGAAATGCCATATCAGGGAGGATGAATTCCTGTCACTTACATTCTATCCCTAAGTGCTCTGTTGCGTTATTTGGCTATACCTGGTCCTCTAGACTTCACTTTGATGTCAAGTATGTAGATGGAGTGGTGAAGAAAAAACCATTTGGCTCAACAAGTCCATGAAGTTTTACTGATCTCAATCCCAACTTCTCGCCATATCTATGTCTCTTCACAAATGTTTCTAACTGACTCCTGAATCTATTTACAACCTTCCATTCAGTCTCCTGCCCCTTCGGTCAGAAAATGCAGCAAATGTAAAGAAGGGTCCAAAGCCAGATTAAAACTGAGTGATGGGTGGCACAAGGAGCACAGAATATTAGAGCTCTGACATGTTGTGCCAATGCAATGATAAGCAGGAAGAGGTATGTTCACCATGCTCTACATTCTGAGCTTCTGATCTCAACTGTGGTGACATGGAGAGGTAACAAGCAGAAACAGCCCCTCACAGGCACAAACTGCATGGACCATTCCAAGGTGATCTTGAGCAAACCCTCAGCAACCAGCTCTTATGCAACTGAGGCTGCCGTGAATACCCTCTCAGCTTCACTGGCACCGAACCTCCCATAAAGAGTCTGAGGGTCTTCCTTTTCCAGGAGTTAGCTCAGCTCTAGATCCGTCTATCCAATAGCGCAAGACGGAGATGAAACAATAATATCCCCATGTGATCCGAACCAGATATTTATATGTGCTCCTCCATTCTCACCAAAAGTTGGATTGAGCAAACACTTAATGGGACAAGGCCAGATTCCAAAAGTTAAGCTGTTTTATTTATCTGCTACCAATTGTAATCAAAACACATGTTTCCCACTCAGCTACACTTGCTTTATCTCCATATAAAAAAATGAAATCAACACACTATTTCTCATTGGTGGACTGTCTCATTTGTATTGTCAGAATTATCTTGCTTTCGGTACATCTCCTGGTGATAAGGAGATGTACTTTGGCCTTAAGCCCGGTGACGCGGTGGGGGGTGGTAGGTGGTGACGGGGGGTGGGAGCGGGTGCGTGGCGGCACGGGGGTTCCTCCTCTCCCTGCGATCTTCTCTCTTTCCTTCTCTCAACTGTCTCCAGTACCAGCTCTCAGTCAAACTGGCTCTCCGCTCTCACCTGTGAGAGGAAGCCACCAGTTTAATTCAGGGATGGCCCCTATTGAATTGAAATGTCTGGAGCTGTCGTAGTGTGTGTGTGATCACTAGCACATTAACCTGCCTCTTATTGTTGCAGCCTGTTAGCTCCGGCATCCTGTCTGAATTCTAACCAGGTCTACTGTCCTGTGAACTTAACCCCCACTCCGCCCCTACAGCACCGAAGTGTAGCTCAACAGTAACACAGATAAATACATACATATATATATATATATATGTATTTATCTGTGTTACTGTATATATATATATATATATTGTATATGTTTCAATAAGATGTATTTTATATATATATATATATATAAAAAATACATCTTATTGAAACATATACAATTTTTTTAAGAGGGCTTGACAGGGTAGATGCTGAAACACTGTTTCTGCTGCTCGGAAAGTCTAGAACTAGGGGTCATAGTCTCAGTCTAAGGTGTCGGCCATTTCAGAGTGAGATGAGGAGAAATTTCTGCACTCAGAGGGTTGTGAATCTTTGGAATTCTTCACCCGCGAGAGTCTGGATATTCAGTCATTGAGTATATTCAAGGCTGAGATTGATAGATATGTGGGCACTAAGGGAATCAAAGGATATGAGGATTGGACGGAAAAGTGGAGATGAGGTAGAAAATCAGCCACGATCTTATTGAATAACAGAGCAGGTTCAAGGGGCTGAATGGTCTATACCTGCTCCCATTTTTTATGTTTCTTATATTACACTAAGGTCCCCCTCACGATGATACAGTCAAAAAAAAAAACAAAATATGGCAGGAACATTGGCAGAAACCCCTGTTGGCCATGGAGGGACAGTAGCAGAAAATTGGAGAGAAAAATGAATGGGGAAACAGAAATAACCCAAAATACACACCCAATAAAACAGCCCTTGAAGAACCTTCCGCAATTCATTCAGAACTCAAGACAGAAAGATGACTATGCACAGACAGGCAAATATCATCACACAAGCCTTGTTTCACTGCTTCAGTGAAACCATTCAAATCTCTTGTTTTCTTTATTTTGCTTGGTGGTTTGGCTTGCCCTTAATTATTCTTCTGAGTTGCAGTTAAGTGAAGATCATCAGAGGAAGTGATGTCGGGTCACAAGTGACCAGGGAGTTGTGAGTGGAGACCGGCAGAATGAGAGGTATTCAAACCTCGATCGTGCAGTAACTATCTATATATATATATATGTTGCAGTTCAGTTATAATAAAACCCATGTTTGTTTTGGATATTACCTGTAGTCGTATGAGCCTTACAACAGATCACGCATCAAAAGGGACAAGTAATATTAAAAAAAACACTTTGAACCAGCTGACATTTTACCAAACAGAGCTGCAGAGATGAAGAATGCACCATTGGAATAATCAGTGAGGCAACATTTGGGCAAGAAAGGGAGTATAGACAACGAAGATGCTGGATAGAATTTTCCTCTTCTGTCAGCTGTGACTCAGTGCGTAGCACCCTGGCCTGAGTTAGGAGGTTGTGGGTTCAAGTTCCACTTCAGAGATTTGAGCACGATATCTAGCCTGACCACCAGTACAGTGCTGAAGGAGTGCTGCACTGTCGCAGGTGCTGTTTTACAGATGAGACATTAAACCGAGGCCCCGTCTGCCCTTTCAGGTGGATATAATATATCCCAGGGCACTATTTCGAAGAAGAGCAGGGGAGATATCCCTGGTGTCCTGGCCAATATTTATCCCTCAATCAACATCACAAAAGCAGATTATCTGATCACTATCACATTGCTGTTTGTGGGAGCTTGCTGTGCGCAAATTGGCTGCCGCGTTTCCTACATTACAACAGTGACTACACATCACAGGTACGTCACTGTCTGTAGAGCGCTTTTGCGACGTCCTGATGTTGTGAAAGACACTATATAAATACAAATCTTTCTTCTCTTTCTTTTACAGTCTAAGCACGGCCCTCAAGTATAGCCAACAGCTCTTCTCCCATATGTATCAATGTACCATGTATGGCATTGTTTTTGAAGCAATGTTAATCAGTGGCTGTGCTGAGGCTTATCTCTGGCTGATGCCCAGATGGAGTTGGCAGCCACTGCTAAATAAGAAAAACTGTGCACAAACAGCACCAGACCGACTGTTTCCTTGAAATATCACCTCAGTCTGTGATCATAAAACCTCCAAGTACCACACCGCAGAAATACAAACTGCAACTGGCCCTGAAATTAGAAGCTTAAAAGGAAAAACTGTACCAACCAGTAACCAGAGTTAATTTGCAGAGTTAGTGTTGATGGGGAGCTTCTAGCAGGTGACTGTGCCAGCAATACCCTTCCAAATATATATTTTTAACCATTTTCCTCAAGGTCAGAGATATCGGTGTTGAGGAACATAAAATGATAGGACCAGGAGCGGGCCATTCAGCCCTTGAGTCTACTCCATCTTGGCTGAGCTCCTGTAACTCCACTCCCGCCCCCCCCCCCCCCCCAACTTCTTTTGGGCCTCCTTATCTCGAGAGACAATGGATACGCGCCTGGTGGTGGTCAGTGGTTTGTGAAGCAGCGCCTGGAGTAGCTATAAAGGCCAATTCTAGAGTGACAGGCTCTTCCACAGGTGCTGCAGAAAAATGTGTTTGTCGGGGCTGTTGCACAGTTGGCTCTCCCCTTGCGCCTCTGTCTTTTTTCCTGCCAACTACTAAGTCTCTTCGACTCGCCACATTTTAGCCCTGTCTTTATGGCTGCCCACCAGCTCAGGTGAACGCTGGCAACTGACTCCCAATAACTTGTGATCAATGTCACAGGATTTCATGTCGCATTTGCAGACGTCTTTAAAGCGGAGACATGGACGGCCGGTGGGTCTGATACCAGTGGCGAGCTCGCTGTACAATGTGTCTTTGGGGATCCTGCCAGCTTCCATGCGGCTCACATGGCCAAGCCATCTCAAGCGCCGCTAACTCAATAGTGTGTACAAGCTGGGGATGTTGGCCGCCTCGAGGACTTCTGTGTAGAAGATACGGTCCTGCCACCTGATGCCAAGTATTCTCCGGAGGCAGCGAAGATGGAATGAATTGAGACGTCGCTCTTGGCTGGCATATGTTGTCCAGGCCTCGCTGATATTGTGATTCCTTTTATGTCCAAAAATCTATCAATCTCAGGCTTGAATATACTCAACGACTCAACATCCAAAGCCCTCTGGGATAGAGAGTTCCAAAGATTCACAACCCTCAGTGAAGAAATTTCCCCTCATCTCAGTCCTAAGTGGCCAACCCTTTACCCTGAGGCTACGACCTCTAGTTCTAGACCAGGGTTGTCCAAACTTTTCGGGTGGAGGGCCGCATTTAGATATTTGCTCGGCCCGGGCGGCCGGTTAGTGATTTTCAAATGATAAAGGCACTAAAAATTTATCTTACTAAAAACAAGAACAAATGTGCATTTTTATGAAGAAGCTTTAAATGAGAAGACTAATTTATTGACTTACTTTCTCGTCACTATATTGAAAACTGATTTAGTGACATACCTGGCATTATTTTTGCTTGCGTAAGTATTCAATCTTTGCCCGCACACTTGATGTAACGATTCAGAGTATTCTGGATAGATGTCCATCTTTCAGGAGAAACCTTGATAACTCCCCCAATTCCCCCGATCCCCGCACTGCGTGTGTGTGTGTCTCGTTCTCTCTCTCCCCACCCCCACCCTCTAGGACTAGGGGACACAGATTGAAAGTTTTGGCAAAAGATGCAGGGGAAAATATGAGGAAGCACTTTTTTATGCAGCGGGTGGTAATGACCTGGAACTCATTGCCCACGAGGGTGGTGGAAGCAGAGATGATGAATGACTTCAAGAGGAAGTTGGATGGCCACCTGAGAGATATAGACTTGCAGGGTTACGGGGATTGAGCAAGGGAGTGGGACTGACTTCATAGCTCTGTGGAGAACTAGCGTGGGCTCAATGGGCAGAATGGCCTCCTTCTGTGCCACAAATAAATGACTCTTTGACTCTCTCTCTCCCCTCCGTCTGTCTCTCTGTCTCCCCTCCCCCACATTTGTCTGTCTCTCTGTTTCCCTCTCCCCCCTCTCACTGTCCCTCTCTACCCCTTTCCCTCTGCCCCTCTCCATCCACCCTCTTTCTGTATCTTTCCCCCCAACTCTCTCTCCATTCCATGTCACCAGTGTTCCCCACTGCCCACTCAGTGTTCCCTGCTCCATGTTCCCCACTCCCCACTCAGTGTTCCCCGCTCTCTCTGTCCCCTCCCCACCCCCCGTCTCTCTGTCTACTCCTCTCTCTCTGTTACCACCTTTCTCTCTCTCTCACCCCTCTCTCCACTTTTTGCTCTCTCTGTGACCTCCTTTTTGTTTCTCTCTCTCTGCCTCACTCTCTCTGCCCCTCCTCTCCCTCCACCCCTCCTCTCTTTTTCTCTCTCCCCCTCTCTCTGTCTGTCCCCCTCTCTCTCCCCCTCCTCTGTCTCTCCCCCACTCTCTCTCAGTTGCAGAGAGCGGAACACTCAGCGGATGGTTTCAGAAACATCGCGCTGTCAGTTTCACAGATGTCAGCTGCAGATATCGGAAAAGGCCATTTCCCAACAAACTCGGGGTTTTCCGGCAGGTTCTGACTGCGGAAAACCCCGAGTCTGTTGGGAAACGGTTGGCCTTGATGTGAAACTGACAGCACGATGTTTTTAAAAAGGTCGCTCTGTAAGAAGACAAAAGGAAATTTCTCATCTCCAGTCACGGTGAGGATGAGGAACAGCCCCGAGAACAATTTACACTCCCGGGACGGATCCTGGCCCACGGGCCATATGTTCTAGGCTCTCCAACCAGGGGAAACACCCTCTCAGCATTAGGATGGAATATTCTACTTCCCATGACAACAGACCTGCTCAGGTCAGATGGAGCTTGGTCCCGATACAAAGCAATGTTTCCCGTAAAATGCTGCATCAATGCGGCTTGACTGACTGCAACTAGAGATTAATGTACATTATGGATTCTCTGAGTGAGACTGAAACCTTAGTACCAATTTCTACTCAGTTATTGCCAATTTAATGCTGTGGGTTTGTACCTTATAAGTGGGTTGCAAAAGCTTGACATAATTTTATGCATGACTCCTAACTCAAACAGATATCAAAAAACAAAGAAATTGCATTTATGGAACAGGCTTAGACCTTTAGTCCCTTGAGCCTGCTCCACCATTCAATGAGATCATGACTGATCTGTGACCTAACTCCATATACCAGTGTTTGCCCCTGTCAATTGGCACACAGCAAAGTTCCACAAACAGCACTGTGATTAAACATAGCAAAGGCAGGTTTCATGCCATCAGCCTAGGTTGGATTAAAACACAAGTCCCAGACATGAAAGGACAATGTTTAAGGCACTACACCACCCAGCTCCCCTCCACTCCTTGACGTATGTCTTTAATTACAATGCCAGCACAACAAGCACTTTCGGCAAATGTGTTCCTCATGTCTGTGAAGCACAACTTTATAGATGGATGCCAGGTCTGCTCTAATCCTGGTACCTTCAGGCAATCAACCCCAAACCACCAGGCCTGCACAACCCTACCAGATCTAGTACCACAGGTAATGTGGAAAAGCACCAAGTAGCGATTAAACAAAAGTGCAACACACAACTTGACAGGTTAGCCAAGGGGATTAAGTCAGACATAACAGAATATATGATTTTTGTGGGCATATGGGATTAACCGTTATATGAACCCATAATACGAATGGCGTCAGCACTGTCTGAGTTTATAAACAATTACACTAACTGGTAACAGGAGCTATTGGTTAAGCGGTAAATCCCACAAGATAGTTCCATGGAATAAACTACATTTTTCTGATTAAAACAACTTGGTGAGTGGCCAAGGCTTGTGTTTCTGATCACCACCAGAGATAAAGTCGTGGAGAAGATGAGGTAAATCTAAGACACCGCAAGGTTAGGAGGAGAGGGAAGGCGATGGCTTCTGTGTTAAATAGCTACGAATGCAAATCAACAGCATATTTCACTCACTCCAGGACAATGGCACAGAACCATATGGCAGCATGACCCTAGAAGGGGCATTACCACGATCAGAGGTGCAAGGCAAACATCTGTGCTTGTAGTGAGAGAGAAGAGCAGGAAACAAGGAAAGACTTGCATTTATAGAACACCTTTCACGACCTCAGCACATTACAAAGTGCTTTACAGCCAATGAAATGCTTTTCAAAGTGTAGTCACTGACATAATGTGGGAAACGAGACAGCCAAATTGCGCACAGCAAGCTCCCACAAACAGAAAAGTGACAACGACCCGATAATCTATTTTTGTGATGTTGATTGAGGGATAAATATTGTCCAGGACTCCGGGAGAACTCCCCTGCTCTTCTTTGAAATAGTCCTGTGGGATCTTTTACATCAAACTGAGAGGACAAATGGGGCCTCATCTGAAAGACAGCCCCTCCGACAGTGCAGCACTCCCATATTCTTCCCTCAGGAAGAATCGGAGATGGTTTTCCTGGCAAAAAGATAACGCCAATAAACAATCATTTCCAAATATTCATTGTGTAAAATGACACACCAGCTTTATTGCATTCCTGACCCTCACTTCTCAAAGAATTACTGTTTCTTCAAAGATTGAACTTGCAGATGCTCAGTTAATATTCTCATGGAGTAACTCCGAGTCAGTCTGAGATTACACAGCCGGACAGGACGGGGAGAGTCTGGGTTACACGGTAGGTGAAAGGGAGTGTGTCAGTCTGTGACATGGTGGTTGAGGGGGTGGGAGTGTGACAGTGTGTGTTACATGGGCTGGAGAATGCGACTGTGTGCGTTACACATGGGTTGGAGGGGTGGCCAGTGTGACAGTGTGCGTGATATAGTGATTGGAGGGTGGGGGCTGAGTCAGCATGAGATTACACAGGGGTTGAGGAGTGGGGAGTGCGACAGTCTGTGTTACACATGGGTTGGGGTTAGCAAGTGGGAGTCAGTGTGAGAACTAATAACTCAGTCTGAGATTACAGAGCATTCACGAGCCAGTCAGATATTACACAGGGGAATCTAGTGGGCCGGTATGTGATTACACACAGTGAGTTAAAGAGTTGCTTTGAGATTCTTTTGATACCAAACTGTACCACACGCTGGCCACTGGAAAATGGATTCTCCTTTGTACACCCCTAGTGCAAGATACCAACAAGATTGAAGAGAATTCCAGAGAAATGATGAATTAGCTGATGCCAATTTTTGTTTGAAAAACCTGCTGTCTTAATATATCCTTTGTTGGTTTGGGGTAAATTTTTGTTTGATTACGTTCCTGTGATTTGCCCTGGGATGTTGTCCTGTGTTAAAGGTGCTAAATAAATGCAAATTGTTGTTGTATTGGAATGTAGTAGGATAGACAGGCCGAGGGATAAAAGGATTCCAGTTTTCAGTTCCTGAGGAATAATGATTTGCAGTCAGAGTTAAGACTTATTAACACACCGGGGGTACAATTTGGAGTCAAAGCCAGTAGTGAGCTGTATTTTCAGTTTGGTCAGAAAAATTGAGGAACTTTCTGAACCAAACTCAACCACAGAGACATCAATAAAACCGAGAGAAACAATGATCGTGAT
Source organism: Heterodontus francisci (assembly GCF_036365525.1). Lineage (NCBI taxonomy): Eukaryota > Metazoa > Chordata > Chondrichthyes > Heterodontiformes > Heterodontidae > Heterodontus > Heterodontus francisci. The sequence continues at coordinate 80,672,687 of NC_090389.1, read as the reverse complement.
AAAGAGAGAGCAAAAGAGTGGGGGAACTAGACAGGCACACACAGAAAGGTTCTTATGACTGAGCCCTCACACAAGGTTAGGATAGAGACGAGTGTACAAAGGTTGCGAAGGGAGGGGAACAGACAGACAGACAGAGGTTACAACACAGTGAAGGTAAGGGAGGCACACATAAAGGTTGTGCTGGAGACTGAGAGATTCAGTAGGTTTGACAGAAAGAGACAATGACTGTCAGAGAGAGAAGAATGGTGACGAGACAAATTTGTGGAAAAAAGGGAGAGAAAGGACTGGGATAGAGAGAAAGAGAAAAGCAGAGAGAAAGGTCGCATGAAAGAGACAAACAGAGGAAGAGGGTGGCATTTTATTATGTACCCTCTCCTACCCCAGTGAAGGGGCCTACCAAATAAAAGGGCAGTATTCAGGGCGGGACAACATTAGGCTTTGGGTCTGTAAATTTGCTGCATATTTTAACACGTATGCAAATCAACCTTTGCCTCAGTTAATTTGTTTCGATGCATCTGATTAAGTCAGAAACTCATTATCGTCTTGTCAATTGAAAGTCTTTAGCAGCAGTGACTCACAGAGGAGAATCTGCAAGTCAACCCAATGAAAGAAAGGCTTCAGGGAACTGACTTTTCACATGAAATTCATAACAATTGAAGTTTTCACAAAAAGAACATTCTGGAAAAGGAGGCATGGCTGGTTTAATGCGCAGATTAATGCATAAAGGCACAAAGGCCCTTTTATAATGGTCATCTTTTAATCTGGAATTCTGGGAACCCAGCTCCTGGCCTTTAAACAGTTGAATCTGGGTGAGTAAAACTTGGTCTCACTGTCTATGAAAACCACGCAAAAAACCAGAAGCACCAGGTGTCAGTTCACAGATCCTGGAGTCCCAGAATCCTGATTTTAAAAACCAATAATAAAGATGATTCATTGGAGTCATTAGACAGGATTTCCCCCAGGCTTCAGGATCCCACCTTCGGGATCAAACAAGAGCCCCGAGCCTGCACTTGCCAGGAGCCAGACCAGGGGAGCTCTTTTCCCGAAGGTGATCTCCTAATTGGTGGCCTCTGGACTGGCCAAGAGGTAGGGAAAAAATAATTAAGCATTTTAGAGGGTGGGAAGACAGCAGACCCTATTGCATGGCGGCGAAAGCCCTCTGGGGGAATCGTTGGGTTCACGGGGGTATCTTTCCTTCCTGCGGCCTTGTTAATGGAGCCTCTGGCTCTGATGACCCCTACGAGCCTGTCGCAGGGAGGCCGTCTCCATGAAGCTGGCGGTCACCCAGTGCAGCGGGGTGAGGGGTGGCCGAGCCCGAAAAAATCACCCCTAATTGGGAGCCTTAACTATTTAAATTGGCTGCCCACCTCCGATTCCCAGCCAGTTCCGGTAAACTTCCCGGCAGTGGGACCACTATATTGGCTCCCCACTATGTTCCCGGACCTCCGCCACCATGGGAGCCATGAAAATTCAGCCCATTGTGTCATGACATTCCACCTCACCACCCATACACATTAGAGTCCAACCAAATAGGAGACCCTGAAGTCACATTCAAAGACAGTCCCCATCATTTATATCAGGCATGCTAGCGCTAACACGATTTGCCCATTATATGCAGTGGATGACTTAAAGAGATATTGGACAACACTGGAGCAAATCGCTATTGAAACTGTATCCCCATACCACTTAGGGGAAGATTAACTACACATGGTAATTCTCCTTAACCAGGAGCTGTTTACGTATTGGCCATTTTTGTTAATGCAGTCAGTGCTGAGTGGTCCAAGCTGTAACCTGACATCAGTTAGAGGTGATTAAGTAAAAGAAAGAACTTACATTTGTATAGCGTCTTTTAGCACCTCTAGATATCCCAAAGCACCTTGACAAACTTTATGGAGTGTAGTCACTGTTGTGTTGTAGGGAACGGAACAGCCAATTTGTGCACAGCAAGCTCCCACAAACAACAATAAGATGAATGACCAGTTAGTCAGATTTTGGTGGTGGTGGTTTAGAGAGAAGGGCTGACCAGGACAATTCTCTCTAAGCTGCGTGGGTGCTCGGTCACACAACAATCTCAAAGGGACCTACACAGTGCAACAAACAGGGCGCACACACCACAAAGCAAAATTAGGGGGAATATTGACCAGGGCACCAGGAGAATTTGCTTTTCTATTCTTCAATGGGATTTTTTCCAATCCACTTGACCAACCAAAACTCTCAGTTTAACGTCTGACATGAAAGCCAGCAAGAATCCTGCAGTTTCACACCAAAGATCATGACCGGCAGTCGAGCTTGACTCCATAAGTCCCCTGACTCACAGGTGGCAGTGTTCCCAACTGAGCTATACATAGCAATCCTAACCATTGACATTGATGCAAAGCAGCCTTGGATGTGCATCAACATGAAGAGGCCTATATCCACAGTTAGGCCAATAAAGCGACTCACAAGCACACAGACTGTTATGGAATGCAGGTATAATAGGCTTAATTAGGTAGCATTTAGCTATAGTTAATATATTATACCTTGAGCCGCATGGAAGATGGCAGGATCCCCAAAGACACATTGTACAGCGAGCTCACCACTGGTATCAGACCCACCGGCCGTCCATGTCTCCACTTCAAAGACGTCTGCAAACGCGACATGAAGTCCTGTGACATTGATCATAAGTCGTGGGAGTCAGTTGCCAGCGTTCGCCAGAGCTGGCGGGCAGTCATAAAGGCGGGGCTAAAGTGTGGCGAGTTGAAGCGACTTAGCAGTTGGCTGGAAAAAAGACAAAAGCGCAAGGGGAGAGCCAACTGTGTAACAGCCCCGACAAACAAATTTTTCTGCAGCACTTGTGGAAGAACCTGTCACTCTAGAATTGGCCTTTATAGCCACTCCAGGCGCTGCTGCACACACCACTGACCACCTCTAGGCACTTACCCATTGTCTCTCGAGATAAGGAGACCAAAGAACCATAACTTTTAGAATTAAAGATTGAATAAATGGTCAGTTTTCAAGACTCACTGACACTCCCTTTGTAAGAAGGTAGAGTTAAAAATTTCAAGGTCTTTCAAAGTCCCTGTTATGAACCAGAAACAAGTTGGGAAATCCATATCAGTGTCTCTGTTGCCAGGGAATTGGAAGATGAATGCACACATTGAAATGTCCTGTGTGACATCAGTAAGAGGTAGCAATAAACTTAATTAGTTTATGAGGTTGTTGATGTAGACAGATCGGCTCAAAAGGTTGCTTTAAGGTACCATAAAAAAGGCAACTATACATATTAAGGCAATAAATAAAAGTGGACTTACAGGAATAAGAGGTCAAGTAAACATAATTATAAACATTTTGACCAGATAAATGCTCACAACTTCAAGAGCAGGGGAATTCCAGCAAAACATTAAGTAGAGATGTTAGTTAATTATACTACCAAATATGGATTTTAAAAGCAAAAAAAACACATACAGAAAGGTAACACCTAATGCTAAAACGTCAGATGATACCTTAGCAACAGTATAAACATGAGAGTTTTTGAAGCAAAGATTATAAGTGTTGAATTCCTCAAACAATACTTCTCACCCTATGCCTTACTCAGGGAATTTAAGGTAAAAGTTTATTTTAAATTTTGATGGATATTCTAAGATATTTTGCTGTAATATTAGCAAGGTTAAACTTTTGGATTCTATGTTAGAAATAAGAATGTGTTATATCTCTTAGTAATATTTGATATTGTGATATACTTATCCACTTAGAAGTGTATTGCATGTTAAATTCTTTAATAAATATATAACAGTTAATAAATCATGTCATGTAGTATTCTGTATACAACTACAAGAACCCCCTCTCTGTGTCTCTTTAAGTGGAGAGATATGTGTCGAAGAGAGTTTCCCAGTCCCTTATAATATCTGGGATATTTATGACTTGGTCATAATTATTTTAAAAAGGCTATGCGAAAGATGGTAATATTCTCTGTTAGTTTTTTCTCTTTGAGGGAAAGCAAGTTCAATTCTTTGGACCCAAATAAGTGTCTATAAGAATTCGTCTGGTTTGAACTTAATTAAAGGAGATTCATAAGGATGTGCTCCTGATTTGGTTTAGTCCCTATAAGGGGTTAAAGTCATAAATCACTTCAGTTGGTACCCAAAAACGTGGTCTTGTTGTTAACAGCATCCTGTACTTATATGTTAGTCTTTAAGGTTTATTTTAGATTCGTACGTACGGAAGGAATGTTTACTGTCAGTGGTATTAAGACCCCAATTTAGGAATCCAGAGACGGCAAACACTTGATCACAGTTCGTGGATCTTAAATCAGAACTCCCTCATTCTACTTTTGAGGTTTTGAAATTTCCTTTAAAGTTCACTTTAAATCCTAGTTGAGATTAGGTCCTGACACATTTTAAGTATGCTGAAGCTGCAGCGTTACGGAGTGCTTTAGAAACGGCAGACCCTATTAAGCCCGCATTAATTTGTACAGATAGTGACTATTGTAAATGGGCTTACAACCAAGACCTTGTGTTCTGGGAACAAACAGGCTTTACAAATCATAAAGGTAAACCCATAAAACACAAGTCTTTGTGGGAAGGTACTCTCCATTTGGAAAAGGAGAAATGTAATTTTCAGGTAATTCATGTACCCTTGCATATCACTGGTTCAGTACATTCAAAGGGCAACAGTCTTGCACATAGACAGGCAAAACATTCAGTCTGCATGACACCCCCTCGCGAGGGGCCTGCCATAGTTAATGTAATCACTAGGGCAGAACAGGCAGCTAATCAGGATGAGGAACTGATTCAACTATTAGACCCGATGAAAGAGAATCCAAAAGAATATCCATCAAAGTACTTCTATTCGGAGACCCCGACTGATATTGTACTGGTTAAGTTGCCCAAGGGTGTCCGGGAGGTACCCCCAAGTCACAAACGAGAACAGCTTTTTAAAGAAGCTCACGAGGTTATAGGTCAGGCATATAGTGGTGCCCAAACACCACTCCGCAAATTGACTCCTTTATATTGGTGGCCAGGCATGCTTAAAGCCTGTAAAACATATGTGGCAAATTGTGAGCCATGTAATTTGATCAACAAATCATTACTTATCAAACTGCCACAGTTGGCTCCTGTGAAACCTAATAAATTAATGGAGAAATTTTTTGTTGATTTCATTGGACGACTACTATTCCCATCAATGGGGTATAAACACGTTCTCGTTTGTGTTGATGCCTGTACCTCTCTTTGCTGGCTGATCCCCACAAAAATGTTTCGGAAACCGCACTTGTCAATACTATTACTGACATTATTACTGTAGCTGGTGCACCCAAAATCCTACACTCTGATCAAGGCGGAGCCTTTGTTTCCAAGGTTTTCAAAGACTATTGTGTGCAAAGGGGGATTGGGTTAGAGCACAGCACACCACGTCATCCGCAGGCAGCGGGACTAGTGGAATGTAAAAACCAGGAAGTAAAAAAGATATTAACCAAACTGTTGAGAATCAGAGAGAATAAGTGCGTTGCCATCATTCCGGAGGTACAGTTATCACTAATTAATGTGTCCACCTATGCATCAGGGGCAGTGTTCCCTAGAAGTATTATTTAATGTATGGTGTTGAAATGCATACACCACTTACGGTTCTTTTATTGCCTCTATGCTTTCTGACTCCTTGACCCGACAGCAACAATTAGATTTGAAACAAGACATAACAGATCAAATTCATAAAATTGACCAGAGGATCAGAGAGAAGAAAAGACAAAAACAGGTAACTAACAAAGTTTGGCAACTTGTAACCGGGGACTGGGTTCAGAAGAGAATGTTTGAACAGAAACCTGGTTGGAGACCTAGGTGGAAGAAACCTGTTCAAATACATTCTGTTATTAATGAAAGAACTGTCAAAATATTTGCTAACCAGCTGAATGACAAGCAATCTTTTAAAATTGTCTCTGTAGACAACCTGAAGGGTACAGGAATGGAGGAGCGGTACAAGGTGCAGTTGTGCACTATCTTTCAGGACACAGCCTAGAGGATGGCACCGGAAACAAGGCTAATCAAACTGCAACCAACTGCGTCAATAACCGTTCCTCCCCCATGCAGGACCTTGCATCGCCTTAAAAGTTGGTTTCACAGGGAACCACACTCGGCGCAACGAGCGATAGTCAAGTCACAACGATAGAAGAAGGAAACAGTGTGGGAAAGAAATGAAGCACTGCAGACTCTCAGTGATGGGACTTGCTCTCGTGTAAAGCAAGGATTAAGGTACTGGAGGATTCTTTGTTACAGGTCTTCTGGCTGCAGGCAGTGCATGTGACATGTCTTCCTGCTTGAACACCTCACACTATGCGATTTCTTGCAGAGAAGCAGAAATGGAACATTTTACTGCATTTGCCTTGAGTGACATTTGGAGGGGAGGTCATGCATGTGATGTTCTTATTCATCATAAGATTAGAAGAGTGCGATGGTACTAAGGACAACATGGCGGAATGGCTCTTCTTTGTATCGCCAAGTTAGCTTCTAAAGGAATGTACACCTGTTATAAAGATGATCAGGTTCTAAATAACACTTCTATCCAGGTGACCTCAGAATACCCTGATGCTAAGCTCTATTCATCTTATTCCTGGTTTGAGGACGTTGGCTGGAATGTGACTGAAAATGGACTAAAGCATATTTACTTTATCTCAACAGGACTTTATCAGTTCTAGATCAAGCAGCAGCTATGGAACCTTCCTTCTCTATCTCATCACATGGTTTCATCGATTGCTCATTGATGAGCGACATGTCGAGATACAGTCGTCTTCTTGAACATTTTGCGAACTCAGATCGCGGACGCTTCACATCGGTTTATTCTGAACTTTGAGATAGAATTAAAAGATTTATTTTTGGAGAATTTGGATGATCCATGTAAAAATGCAGACTATGCTTGTTGTCGATGTAGTCTTTTGTATTATTGCACTGTTTTACATAATAGATTATGACACTTTATTGAATATTTACATTTTAGACATTACTTAGTTCAAACAATCTAATTTTGTTGTTCACCTTTAGACGGGTCAAGAGGGAGGTCTGATGGAATATAGGTAGAATAGGCTTAATTAGGTAGCATTTAGATATAGTTAATATATTATACATTTTAGAATTAAAGATTAAATAAATGGTCAGTATTCAAGACTCACTGACATTCCCCTTTAAGAAGATAGGGTTAAAAATTTCAAGGTCTTTCAAGGTGCCGGTTATAAACCAGAAACAAGTTGGGAAATCCAATTTCTGTTGTCAGGGAATTGGAAGATAAACACACACATTGAAACATCCTGTGTGACATCAGTAATAGGTAGCAATAAACTTAATTAGTTTATGGGGATGTTGATGCAGACAAATTGGCTCAAAAAGTTGCTTTAAGGTACCATAAAAAAGGCAATTATAGATAATAAAACAATAAGTAAAAATGGACTTACAGGAATAAGAGATCGAGTAAACATAATTATAAACATTTGACTAGATAAATGCTCACAATTTCAAGAGCAGGGGAATTCCAGCAAAACATTAAGTAGAGATGTTAGTTAATTATACTACTAAATATGGATTTTAAAAGCAAGGAAAACACTACAGAAAGGTAACACCTACATACTAAAAAGTCAGATGGTATCTTAGTAACAGTATAAACATGAGAGTTTTTGAAGCATTGAATTCCTCAAACAATACTTCTCACCCTATGCCTTACTCAGGGAATTTAAGGTAAAAGTTTACTTTAAATTTTGATGGATATTCCAAGATAGTTTGCTGTAATACTAGCAAGGTTAAACTTTTGGATTCTATATTATAAATAAGAATATGTGTTATATCTCTTAGTAATATTTGATATTGTGATATACTTATCCAATTAGAAGTGTATTGCATGTTAAATTCTTTAATAAATATATAAAAGTTAATAAATCGTCTCATGTAGTATTCTGCATACAACTACAAGAACCCCCTCTCCGTGACTCTTGAAGTGAAGAGATATGCATTGAAGAGAGTTTCCCAGACCCTTATAATATCTGGGATATTTATGACTTAGTCATAATTATTTTAAAAATAGGCTATCTGAAAGATGGTAATATTCTCTGTTAGTTTTCTTTCTTTGAGGGAAAGCTAGTACAATTCTTTGGACCCAAATAAGTGTCTATAAGAATTTGTCTGCTTTGAACTTAATTAAGGGAGATTCATAGGGATGTACTCCTTATTTGGTTTAGTCCCTATAAGAGGTTAAAGTCATAAATCACTTCAAAACAACATTTAGCTCTGCAGTAGTATAACTCCAGTCAAGTTCAAAGAGAAGTTTAAGAAGCTCTCTTTAAGAATAAGGCTTTTTAATGTTATCTTCAACCTTTTATATGCTAGAAAAGAGCCCATCCACCCGTCGCCTCAATGTAACATTAAGGTTTGATTGACTCTCCAGTCAATGGAGCTGGTGCCATCTGCAACCAACAGCAGAACTTCGGCCTAGCAACTCCATCTCACTTTTTACAGATACCAGCTGAGACCAGTATCCTTGGGAAGAGTGTCTGACAGTGAATGATTGTGATCCAGACATAGCACTTCATGCGGACCCGCACTAGTCCAGCTTATTTGCTCGTGCCTGATTATCCTCACTTTCGTGACAGGAGCACGACGTAGTTCCAGTTGACCCTCCCCATGCATATTATTGGATGATGTGTCATACACAGGAGCCGTCACTGCTGCAAGTAAACGCGTTTCTTTCTGCTCTGTCCAGCAGGGCTTGGCTGAGAGCAGCTGAAAACTGGCCAAACTGGGACAAGCAAGTCCAAACGTCAAGGAGCTTGAATCTACTGGCTCCTGCTACCCATGAAATGAGAATGGCCAAGTCTCTCACACACTTACACACACAAGCATTGCTTTTAATTGCTCGATAACAGAGGTCTGATTTTAATTATCAGTCAAAGTAACTCCACAAAAATGGGGAAGCCTGTCTTCAATTACTTTTCTTGGCTAAGGATAGTTTCTCGCTGGTAGATTCTCTTTCTGGTTTAGCTGCCCTGAATTTATTGGAACAAGATCACCATGCTAGGGTCCTGCTACTCATCCATAACCTGGTGTAATATCACCTCTTCCCGCAATTTGTTTATGAGAATTTTCACCCGCGCATATTCCTACTGTCCATGTATGTTGACCAATTGTTGCCCACCCACAGCTGACGCCTAAGTGAGATCCACCAAGGATGCGTGTGTCTATTGAGAGCCAGGGCTCGCATGGCTGTGACAGGTATCAGGCCCCTCAGGAATTGGATGTGGAGTGGGAGATGCTGTCAGCTGCAGTGACTGCACCTCTAAAATACTTCATTGGCTAGGAATTTCTATCTTTCGTTTTCTCTCTCTCTTTCTTTCACATGCAAATAGCTTTGCCAAGTTGCAGATGCACTGTGACTGAACGCAAGGCAGGAGGAGGAGAGGGACGGTGGAAGAAAGTGAGCAAGGGAAGGAGAAAAGGAAAAGAGGATACCATGGGGAAATAATTGGAGGGCAAGTCCCCGGGGATGTTTCTCTGCATCTCCTAACAGACATGGAAGCTGTGTATGGTAAAGGGAGTTTACATGGAGGAGAAAGACAAAGTGAGAATACAAAAATGTTTCACCATAGGCAAATTTGAGATCTATGGACGTAGAGCTTCTACGATACCTGCTCCTGAAAATGCAAGTGAAAGTCGGATGAGGAACACATGGAACAGTCTGAGACAGGGACTCAGTTGTCAATTTGTCGTGTGACCAGGAGAGGGCAATAGGAAAAGAGGTCCGTAATGGAGAGGATCAGGAAAAAATGCGGTTAAATTCATTGTGGAAAGCTACGAAAACACCGGCTTGCGCAGGCCTGAAAACACTGAGTATGCAAAAGCTTTCACCATGTAAAGAATTATCAGGCTAATGTGACAGCGAGGAAGCCAACAGGAAGATTCCTTGAAAAGATTAATAGATAGTGTAAAATAATCACCATGGGAAAGAGACGAGAGAAAACAGTGAATAAAACATCAAACAGGCTCCAATTGGGCAGCTCTGATCTATAGTCCCTTTGAGATGACATCATTAATTGATGATATCTCATCTGTCACATAATCAGTGCCAATGTAACTCAACATTTCTTTGTAAATTTTTGGAAAGAAAGACTTGCATTTCTATAGCGCCTTTCACAACCTCAGGCCGCCCCAAAGTGTTTTACAGCCAAAGAAGTAGCACTGTTGTAGGAAATGCAGCAACAATTTCTGCACAGCAAGCTCCCATAAACAGTGATGTGGGGGGGGGGGGGGAGGAGGGTGGGGGGGGAGGAGAGAGGGAGGGGAGGGGGGGAGGAGGGGGTTTGGAAGCAAGGGCGGGGAGGGGGGGAGCGGGTTTGGAAGCAAGCGGGGAGGGGGGGGCGGTGGCCCTCAGCGGGGCCCTCACTTTTGCAATGCCGGGTCCCTCATTCAGGCACTAAGTGCCTACTAACGAGAGGACCTCCCACCTGCCCAGAGCCGGGAAGCAGCCCACACGGTTTTTCATGCCATGCTTCCCGTGCGGCAACAGGGCTGCCCGTTAATTGCGGCTGTGGCAGGAAGAGGCCCTTAATTTTTTTTTCTTATTGTTTCACAGGATGTGAGCATTACTGGCTAGGACAGCATTTATTGCCCATCCCTAATTGCCCATGAGAAGGTGGTGGTGAGCTGCCTTCTTGAACCGCTGCAGTCCATGTGGTGTAGGTACATCCACACTGCTGTTAGGAAAAGAGTGCCAGGACTTTGACCCAGCGACAGTGAAGGAACGGCGATATAGTTCCAAGTCAGGATGGTGTGTGACTTGGAGGGGAACTTCCAGGTGATGGTGTTCCCATGCATCTGCTGCCTTGTCCTTCTAGGTGGTAGAGGTCACAGGTTTGGAAGGTGCTGTTGAAGGAATCTTGGTGAGTTGCTGCAGTGTATCTTGTAGATGATACACACTGCTGCCACTGTGCACGGTGGTGGAGGGAGTGAATGTTTGTGGATGGGGAGTAGATCAAGCGGGCTGCTTTGTCCTGAATGATGTCGAGCTTCTTGAGTGTTGTTGGAGCTGCACACATCCAGGCAAGTGGAGATTTATTCCATCACAGTCCTGACTTGTACCTTGTAGGTGGTGGACAGGCTTTGGGGAGTCAGGAGGTGAGTTACTCGCTGCAGAATTCCCAGACTCTGACCTGCTGTTGTAGCTACAGTACTTAATATTGCTGGTCCAGTTCAGTTCCTGGTCAATGATGACTCCCAGGCTGTAGACAGTGGGGGATTCAGCATTGGTAATGCCACTGAATATCAAGGGGAGCTGGTTGGATTCTCTCTCATTAGAGATGGTCACTGCCTGGCATTGTGTGGCACGAATGTAACTTGGGTGTTAATTGCCCAGTTAAGGGCCTCAACTGACAGCGGGGTGGTAAAGCTATTCACAGGGCTTCCCGCCCTGGACTAAATTTTGGCAGAAGTGGGATGAAGGTGGGATTCCCTCCACCACCACCCCACCCAATTTTATGCTGCCGCCGCCTCCAAACCCACTGCGGGGGAGAGCATAAAATTCCCCGCTTTGTTTTTAGTGACGTTGATTGAGAGATAAATATTGAACAGGACAATGGGGAGAACTCTCCTGCTGTTCTTCAAAATAATACCATGGGATTTTTTTACATCCATCTGAGAGGGCAGACAGGGCTTCAGTTTACCGTATCATCCAAACGACAGCACCTCTGACAATGCAGCACTCCCTCAGTAGCACATTGGAATGTTAACCTTGACTTTGCACTTAAGCATCTGGAGTGGGACTTGAATCTGTAACTGTCTAACCATGAGGTAAGAGCACTACCCGTTGAGCATGGCTGACACAAATGTTGGCTATCTATTAGAGTTCTCCATATGGATTTCTGTAAACTATGTTACAGTCCTCTCTCCCTCCAGACAAACAACAAAGAACAAAGAACAGTACAGCACAGGAACAGGCCATTCGGCCCTCCAAGCCTGCGCCGATTTGATGCCTGCCTAAACTAACACCTTCTGCACTTCCGGGGCCCATCTCCTTCTATTCCCTTCCGATTCATATATTTGTCAAGATGTCTCTGAAACGTCGCTATCGCATCTGCTTCCACCACCTCCCCTGGCAGCAAGTTCCAGGCACTCACCACCCTCTGTGTAAAAAACCTGCCTCGCACATCCCCTCTAAACTTTGCCCCTCGCACCTTAAACCTATGTCCCCTAGTAACTGACTCTTCCACCCTGGGAAAAAGCTTCTGACTATCCACTCTGTCCATGCCGTTCATAACTTTGTAAACCTCTATCATGTCGCCCCTCCACCTCCACCTACAACATCACTTCCTTTCTACAATGTATTGTGGGCCTGTTTGCTGCCTGCTAACTTTCTTTCTTTGGCCTCCTTGTCTCGAGAGACAATGGGTAAGCGCCTAGAGGTGGTCAGTGGTTTGTGGAGCAGTGCCTGGAGTGGCTATAAAGGCCAATTCTAGAGTGACAGACTCTTCCACAGGCGCTGTAGATAAAATTGGTTGCCGGGGCTGTTACACAGTTGGCTCTCCCCTTGCGCTTCTGTCTTTTTTCCTGCCAACTGCTAAGTCTCTTCGACTCGCCACTGTTTAGCCCCGCCTTTATGGCTGTCCGCCAGCTCTGGCGATCACTGGCAACTGACTCCCACGACTTGTGGTTAATGAAACAGGACTTCATGTCGCATTTGCAGATGTCTTTAAAGCGGAGACATGGATGGCCGGTGGGTCTGATACCAGTGACGAACTCACTGTACAATGCGTCCTTGGGGATCCTGCCATCTTCCATGCAGCTCCCCTGGCCAAGTCATCTCAAGCACCGCTGGCTCAGTAGGGTGTATATGCTGGGGATGTTGGCCACCTTGAGGACTTCTGCGTTAGAGATACGGTCCTGCCACCTGATGCCAAGGATTCTCCAGAGGCAGCGAAGATGGAATGAGTTGAGACGTCACTCTTGGCTGACATACGTTGTCCAGGCCTCGCTGCCGTTGAGCAAGGTTCTGAGGACATAGGCTTGAAACACTCGGACTTTTGTGTTCCGTGTCAGTGCGCCATTTTCCCACACTCTCTTGGCCAGTCTGGACATAGCAGCGGATGCCTTTCCCATGCGCTTGTTGATTTCTGCATCAAGAGACAGGTTACTGATAATAATTGAGCCTAGGTAGGTGAACTCTTGAACCACTTCCAGAGTGTGGTCGCCGATATTGATGGATGGAGCATTTCTGATGTCCTGTCCCATGATGTTCATTTTCTTGAGGCTGATGGTTGGGTCAAATTTGTTGCAGGCAGCCGCAATCCTGTCAATGCGTCTCTGCAGGCATTCTTCTGTGTGGGATGTTACTGCAGCATCGTCAGCAAAGAGGAGTTCCCTGATGAGGACTTTCCGTACTTTATCTGCTAACTGGTCTTCCTGTTACCCAGTTGAACAACTGGCATTAGCTGCAGTCTCTAGACTCAGTCACAAACATCTGCACAGTTATTGTCATGGTTCTTTGAACGGCACCACCATTGAGCTCAACGTAAAGGTTGCTGCACAGTTGCCTTAAAGCAGGCTGTTGCTATGTATGAACTGTTCCCACTCCAGAAAGGATCAAGGATGAGAGGGCACAGACTTAAGATAATTCGCAAAAGGAACAATGGCAACATGAAGAAAAACTTTTTCACGCAGCGAGTGGTTAGGGTCTGGAATGCACTGCCAGAGAGTTGAAGGTAGGTTCAATCGAGGCATTCAAAAGGGAATTAGATAGATATCTGAAAAGGAAGAACGTGCAGGGTTATGGAGAGAAAGTGGGGTAACGGCATGAAGCGAATTGCTCACTTGGAGAGCTGGTGCAGACACAATGGGCTGAATGGCTGCCTTCTGTGTTGTAACAATTCTGTGAAGTATTGGATCAATGTTACTGGAAGAAACGGGAATATTAAGTTTGCAATTATTGACGCAGGCAGACACGTTTCAGGGATCGTCCCGTGCTCCTTTGCAGGACACTAGGTGTCAGTTTGGCTCGGGTGCTACTGGTGGAGTGCTACATTGTCAGAGGTGCTGCCCTTCCTGAGGTTGCATCTGATTGTTCCAATGAAGTTAGTGATCCCATAGCACTAATTACAGAGCGGAAAAGTTCCCTGGCTAGTATCTTTCCCTCAAATAATCATCTTGCCTGGCACACCACAGCTGCCTCATTTGTATCCATAACATGTCATTGCGCTTAGAAGTTATTAATTCGCATACAGTATCCCGGGCTTTATTAATAGGGGCATAGAGTACAAGAGTAAGGAAGTTATGTTGAACTTGTATAAGACACTAGTTCGGCCTCAGCTGGAGTATTGCATCCAATTCTGGGCGCCGCACTTGAGGAAAGACGTGAGGGCATTGGAGAGAGTACAGAAAAGATTCACGAGAATGGTTCCAGGGATGAGGAATTTCAGTTATGAAGATAGATGGGAGGAGTTGGACTGTTTTCCTTGGAGCAGAGAAGGCTGAGAGGTGATTTGAAAGAGGTATTCAAAATCATGAGGGGTCTGGACAGAGTAGATGGAGAGAAACTGTTCCCACTCGTGAAAGGTTCGAGAACGAGAGGGCACAGATTTAAAGTATTTGGTAAAAGAAGCAAAAGTGACATGAGGAATAACTTTTTCATGCAGAGAGTGGTTAAGGTCTGGAATGCGCTGCCTGAGAACGTGGTGGAGGCAGGTTCAATTGAAGTATTCAAAAGGGAATTAGATTGTTATATGAAAAGGAAGAATATGCAGGGTTATGGGGAGAAGGCGGGGGAATGGAACTGAGGGAATTGCTCTTTCAGAGAACCGGTGCGGACACGATGGGCTGAATGGCCTCCTTCAGCACTGTAACAATTCTGTGATTAGTCACTTTGAGAGGTGATGAAGTTCAGTCTCTCTGTATCTTTTATTTCGCTGCAGTTCCCTAAAATGGCATAGGATAGCATTGCTAGGAGACATGAGTGATAAAGGGTTAATACATAACTTGCTGACTTCAGTAAAATAAGGAAAAAGCAGAATTAGCACAGCAGGAGTTTTAATGCTTTTGGATTCTCTGCTGAAATATTAGAGGAGGTAGCACCAAGGCAGCTAGCACCTGCGTGCTCATCAGGCTCCGGACCCTCACTCAATGCTTCAATTATGGCTTGGGAGCCTTGAGAGGGGAGAAAAGGGGCTATGAGAAACAAAACGATGAGCCATGAAGTCATCTTCACTTGTGCAAATCAGCAGCAATATTGTAAATTACTCACGAGTCATGTACTCTAAAGCCTGGCTACCCGACCCGAACCCGGAGAGACCCGACTACAAGTGTTGGGTTCGGGTCGGGTTCGGGTCAGGTCGGGTCGAAATTCCGAGTCCAGCATTCGGGCTCGGGTCAGGTCGGGCTGAACACTGCTTCCGGGAAGTCATGGCATCAGGCTTACCCATGATTCCCCACAACTCCAGATGCAGGAATAGCCTGCTGCCAGAACAGATGAAGGAGATTCGTGTCGGATCGGGTCGGACGCAAAAAAATTTTTAAAGGGCTCGGGTCGGCTGTTGTCGCGTGGGGCCTGGGTCGAGTTTTCATTTTATACCCGAGCCAGTCTTTAATGTATTCTGTACTTTTGAGATGTAAAGTTGCACGTAAACAAGGCATGATCAGGCCATGCGAGACAAGTAAGAGCATTTGGTAAGAGATTAGTAAGAAGTGAAGATATATAAATCAAATGTATTGTAACGGCAACTTGGATTCAACCCAGAATGTTGAGCTCAAGAACTATAAACTCAATAAACATCATCTCTCCAGCCAAGTCTGTTTGGTTGTAAGTACTGTACCTTATGTGAGGTATTAACACTATAAATCAGTGAAACTTTGCTTGTGAATATATCGTTTTGCATCACAAAATAATAGCGTGTGGGTACTGGATGCCAAGTATATTCGCAAACTTTGTGTTACATTTGACCCGGGGAGGAACTTCCAAATACATATCCCAAGTCGTCACCAAGACTGCCTACTTCCACCTCCATAACATCACCTACCACCACCCCTACCTCTGCTCATCTGTATCTGAAACTCTTATCCATGTCATTGTTATTTCTAGCTTGACTATTCCAACAATCTCCAGGCCAGCCTCCCACCTTCCACCCTCAATAAACTTGAGCTCGTTCAAAACTCTGTTAGCCTAACTCGCACCAAGTCCTGTTAATCCATCACCCCCATGCTCGCATTGGCTCCGGGTTGAGCAATTCCTCAATTTCAAAACTGTCATAGAATCATAGAAAAATTACAGCACAGAAAGAGGCCATTCAGCCCGTCATGTCCGTGCTGGCTGAGAAAAAAAAAGAAATAGAAACTCCAGAGCCTCATCCCTCCCTATCCCTGTAACCTCCTCCAGCCCCACAACCTCCGAGATCTCTGTGCTTCTCTAATTTTTCTGGCCTCTTGCACATCCCCGATTAAATCCCTCCAACTTTGGTGGTCATGCCTTCAGCTTCCTAAGAACTAGGTTTTTGGTCATCTGTCCTAATATCTCCTTATGTGGCTTGGTGTTAAACTTTGTTTGATAACCCTCCTGCAAAATGCCTTGGGACTTTACTACATTAAAGGCACTATGTAAATGCTTGTTTTGGTGTTGTTGTTGTTCTACTCCCTGAACCTTGGGGCTAACTGTAGATAAAAAACTATCCAACCACATCATGGTCCCATAGACCAGTCGTTTTTCACAGCAGAACACTGGAAATGAGCAAAACAACAGGATAATTGGCTAACATCAAGGTATGTCTGACAGCAGTTTGCTAACTCAAAATGAAAGACCAGTGGTTTCATTCCAGAGACTCGATTACATAGTCTAGGCTGACACTCCAGTGCAGTACAGAGGGAGTGCTGCACTGTTGGAGGTGCCGCCTTTGGGGCCTTTCGAGGCCCTGTCTGTCCTCTCTGGTGGATGGAAAAGATCCCACAGCACTATTGGAAGAAGTGCCAGGGAGTTCTCCTCAGTGTCCTGGCCAATATTTATCCCACAATCAACATCATGGAAACAGATTGGGCTGAAATTTATAGTCCCACCGCAAGAACAATGGCCTCCGCCCGCGCGGGCTGCACGTCACGGAGCCACCGCAATATTAAATAGGCGGGGCGGACTGCCCACCCTGACGACATGGAGGGGGCAGGCAGTCTGTCCCTGGCAATGGCGTCAGCTGCCTTTGTACAGGCGCTGACGCCATTTTTAAAGGGCTTTGAGCCCTATTGTTAAATTTAAATATTTAAAGAAGAATTGATTTCAAAAAATGAAATACATTTATCTTGCCCCTTTCCCATGCCCCCAATAACCATAGAATTAATTACTTGCCCTCCCCCCCAAGAACACTTACCTTGTCCATCTGACCTTCCTGATGCAAAGTGCATAAACATCACACCAACGAGATGACTTTGACCCCGTTCCCCTGCCCTGCCCCACCCCCGCACTGAAAAACTTACCTGTTTCCCTCTTCCCACCAGCGTTCTGCCTCAGTTCCCCGGACGGGGATCCGAAGGCGCAGGAGTGCCGGCCACCAGCATGAATATCACACCAGGATAGACGGCTGGAGCATGAAGGTAATTAATTTGTTTATTTAAATTTATTTAACTATTTAAATTGGGCGTCCGTCCCCGAGTGGCCGGGAGGGGGGTGGGGCCGGTGGCACTGCCACGAGACCTTGCAGCCTGCTAAATCGGGCCGGGTCCTCACGACATCGGGGTGCATGGCGGCCCTCCCCTAGAGGCATTTTCCGTGCCCCCCCATCCCCACGACCCTGTCTGTAAAATTCAGCCCATTATCTGATCATTTATCTCATTGAAGTTTGTGGGAGCTTGCTGTGCACAAATTGGCTGCCATGTTTCCTGCATTACAACAGTGACTACACTTCAAAATGTTTCATCGCCTGCAAAGCGCATTATGATGTCCTGAGGTCATAAAAGATGCTATGTAAATGCAAGTTCTCTCTCTCTGTCTGTAAAGGAATTTAGGAATATTGGAACAGGAGCAGACCATTCGTCCCTCAAGCCTATTCTGCCATTCAGTTAGATCATGGCTGAACTGTATCCTAACTTCATCCACATGCCTTGTTTCCACATCCCTGTGCGCCCTTGACTAGCAAAGGTCTATCAACCCCAGATTTAAAATTTTGCAGGGCTGTTCCCATTCATGCACCTTACTGGTGGAAGCATCACAGGATCTCTGGGAAAGTAGTGGATGAACAGCAGAAATGATCTGGAGTGCACTGCCTGAAAGGGTATGGAAGCAAATTCAATAGTAACTTTCAAAAGGGAATTGGATAAATACTTGAAAAGGAAAATTTAGCAGGGCTACATGGAAAGAGCAGGGTCAGGGAACGAATGGAGCTGGCACAGCACTGGTGGGCCGAATGGCCTCGTTCTGTGCCGCAAGATTCAATGAAGCACTGCGGAAAGTCACCCACACGAAGGGAGAAAACGCCACAATATTTGCAAGTTTACCTGAACAGCTTTTCTCCCTTTCAAAAATTCATAAGGATCAAATAAGAATATTTGGAATAATTTATAGTCGCATCGGATGAACTGCAGAGGCACCAAGTGTCATGTGACCTTTGCCCCCAGCTTTCTCCATCATCGTGGCAAGCATGACCTGAATGTTTTTTGGCAAAGACCTGGAGATATTTAAGCCAAACGGCATCAAATTCAAAGATTGCCCAGATGGTTCAATTTACCATCCATTTCTCTTGCAAGCAGGAAGGCCTTATCGCATCTTACTGTCAACTGGCCATTAGCTGGTGACAAGCAGGCCATTAGCAGGTCATATGCTGAGGGTTTGATAGCCTGCCAAAAGTTAGATACTAAAACCCTTCCGACCTTTTTGCTCCGCTTCACCGAATTTTGCGCGTGGCCTTGGTAAACGGCACTCGTTCTGACCTCTCAGCTTCCTATCACTTCGTGGCTATCTAACCAGTGATAGATTGAGGACACTAACAAAAAGGCAGTCGCCCTCTGGACCGTGTTTCTGGTCTCTTAGAAAGTGGGAAATGACAAGCAGTGGCTCATATATCACTTTCAGGTTGTCAAACCGGCTCATTCAAGCAAAGCTACTCAGACATCAGCTGCAGGACAGATGTGCTGCTGGTGCACAGTCTATAAACAGACCAAGTAGGAAGGGAGAAGGTACTGGTCTGTAACAGAGGCCTAGGCTGATGCCATTTTCAAGGCTCAGTTTATAAGGCCTTTGCCTCTGCGTTTTCTTTTGACATTTTGTGTCCGTGCTCCTGTTGAGCAAAGTTGTTCTGTAATCACATGTGGAATATGCTACTTATGTAAACAAGCGTGAGAAGTCCTACTCATAAAGGGACATCATCTTTCATGAGAGAGTGTGACAAAAATACAATGTAAATTATGTTGAAAAGCAGCACTCTTCATGGGTGCTGCCTTGTGTGCAACATTGGGGGAGCAGTTGTGCCCCCTAACATGGTTCCTCTGGCATCATGCATCATACGTCTTTGAAACAGCTGACAGAGACTGGAGAACAACACTAACCAAAAACAGTATCAGGTCAAAGTGGGATTACATAGAACTTACAGCACAAAAACGGGCCATTCGGCCCATCTGGTCCATGCCAGTGTTTATGCTTTACAGTAGCTTCCTCCCACCTATCTTTATCTAACTCTATCAGTGTAGCCTTCTATTCCTTTCTCCCTCATGTACTTATCCAGCTTCCCTTTAAATGCATCTATGCTACTCACCTCAACTACTCTCTGTGATAGAGAGTTCTACATTCTAACCACTCTCTAAAGAAGTTTCACCTGAGTTCCTGATTGGATTTAATAGTGACTATCTTATATTTAAGGTACCTCATTCTGGTCTATTAAACCCTTTAATAATCTTAAAAAACCTCTGTCAGGTCACCCCTCAGGTTTCTCTTTTCTATATTTACAAGATTTCACGTTCACCTGTGACAATTGCAGGTCCTGTTGCTACTTTCACTAGTGCAGTGAATCTGTGCCACACAAGGTGCCAGCCTCCTGCCTTCTGTGTTACTGATCAGCTCACTCCAGGAACACCACTTACAGTCACATTAATCAATTTCCTAATATATGATTCCTGAAGTTCATGGTGGTATCCCCAGTCCCACCCCCATCACTAGATGTACAAGTGTCCACAAGCAGCTGTCTCTTGCATGCTCCTCTGCAGCACACAGCCTCCTCTATAATGGGATGAACTCATTCACCAGGATTGCAAATTAGTCCCCTCAACCACAACCCCAAGTGTAATGTCTAGCAGGTGGCGTGTAGCAGAACAAGCAGAGAGTGTGGAAGTTACCACATTCAGCTGTGTAGATCCCAGAGCTCCAAGTCATTAATTTGTGTCTGAATGCTTGAACAGTGCCAAGTAAGACTTGCAACTCAACGTAGCTCAACCAGGAGATTGTGTTACACCAGGGGTAAGACATAAACTTCTCTGTAACTTTTAGAGGACACGTTACATAAGAAATTGCCTAAGGCTTGTAGAAACAAGTTGACAAGTAGAATGGCATTCTACGAATGGAGTCATGGAGAATCATTAAGGCGCAGTGAGGTGACACAATGAGCTGAGATGGGCCAAATGGTCTGTGCCTCAGTGGGTAGCATTGTCACCATTGAGGCAGAGGTTGTGGGTTCAATTATGACTCCAGAGAAGGTGAATGGTTTGAGATCGAGGGTTGTGTATCTACAGCACCACATGCTTAAGAGACAGTGAGCTGATCAGGTTGGAAAGAGGCAAGTGTTTTGCCTTTTCAGCTCCAACTGTTTCTTTCACACCGCAAATTAACATTGGTTGTGTTAGGATGACAACATTGAGTCAAGAAAGAAAGAGATTTTGTTATTCCCTCAAACGGAACTGGAAACTTCACGGAAAGAGTTCAATTAACAGTGAGTTGAAATGTCTTCTGGAACAGCTGGAAACTTGCAGTTCAAGCAACATACGGATCAAAGAGGTCATCACCCCTTCTCCACCCCCACCCCTCCCCCCCCCCCCCCCCCCCCCCCCCTGCCTGTCCTCTCGAACTGGAGCTCTGCCTGCAGCTGGGAAAGAACGCCACCTCTTGGCTGTAATTCAGGTGGCAATTCCCTCCCCGAATATTTCCTTCCAAGCGCCTCTCTGTTCAGAAGACCAATCCAAACCGGAGAGTGAGGGGCAGGGGGAGAGAGGGGCAGGAAGCGGCGATAAGCATCTTGAACCTTTAAAGCCCACAGCCTACATTAACTTGCGTAACATCACTCAAAACATTACGGAACCAAATATTAGCTCCTCACCTCAGATCCATCATTCGAATCAGTTTACAGTGCTGGTAATTCCACTACATCATGAGTGCCTGACAGCCTTTATAGATGTACAACACGGTAAATAATTCCAAGTCTAATTGTGTGTGCGTCCCTGCAAACCACTGAATGAGTCATGGCTCAATTGCTGATTCATTCTCAGGTTGTAGGTGACCTTCAAGATCTTATTTATTGCCCGTCCCTAGTTGGTGGTCCATCTGCTGTAGCAATTGTTTTTATGAGTAACTGGGTCAGTCGGCCACTTCAGAGGGCATCAAGAGTCAGCCACATAGTACAGAACTGGAGTCACATGTAAGCCAGTATGGGTAAAGGTGGCAGCTCCCATTCACTGGTGTACTTCTGGTCTGACATACACGTAGATTGAACATTATTGCACATCTAAATTTGTCCAGCTGTTATTGTTTATAATTTCAAGGCAAACAGTTTTAAAACATTTATAAAAATGCTATCAAATTAGCAATGCAAAGCAGGAGTGTGATTTCTTTACAAGTCCAGAGGAATTCCTTGGTTTCCCAGTCTGCTGGCGATGGCTACTATTTTAGGTTTAAAGAGAAGTTTGTTCCTTTAAATTTGTTTTCGCCATGTGGGTGATGCTGGCAAGGCCACATTTATTGGCCATCCCTCGTTGCCTTGGCAATGGAGTGGCTCGCTAGGCCACTCCAAAGGGCGTCATGAGTCAAGCACGCAGTGTGGACTAGAATAGGCCGCAAAAGGTAAAGGGCAGATTCCATTCCCTGAAAGGAGATTGGTGAACTGGTTAGGTTTTTACCACAAGTCCCACAGCTTCTGTGGTCATTGCTTCTAATGCCAACCCACAAAAAATGACCACATTTATTGTGACACGGCTGCCAGAAAATCTAGGACAGTGCACCCATAGTTTTTCAACATACACAGCCAGCACGAGATGGCTCCAGCCAACAGCACATCCTGGAAAACTGTAAGTCTACTTATTTCTGCCAATAAACAAATTTTTGTTATAATCACGATGCCAGCGGTGCCCAGAAGATCAATTTGCTTCGAGCATTAATTGCCAGTCATTTTGCCACCCTAACCCAAGTGCCAGCATACTCAGAGGCCTCTGCTATTAGTTAGTCTGCTGATGAATAACAACTTGCATTTATATAGCACCAATGCCCCAAGGCACTTCACAGGAGTGTTTTCAAACAAAATTTGACATCAAGCTACGTAAGGAGATATTAGGACAGGTGTCTAAAAGGTTGGCCAGAGGTAGGTTTTAAGAAATGTCTTAAGGGAGGAAAGAAAGGCAAAGAGGTTTAGGCAGGGAATTCCAGAGCTTAGGGTCCAGGTAGCTGAAGGCCTGGCTGCCAATGGTGGAATGATGACAACTGGGGATGTGCACGAGGCCAGAAGTGGAAGAGTGCAGAGATCTCCAGAGCCTTGAGCACAAAATCTAGGCTGACATTCCAATGCAGTACCGAGAGGCCACTGCACTTTCTGAAGCACCATTTTTCAGATGAGATGTTAAACCAAGGCTGTGTCTGCATTCTCAGGACCATGGCACTATTTTGAAGAAATGCAGAGGAGTTCTCCCCCTTGTCTTGGCCAATATTTATCCTTCAACCAACAGCACTAAAAATGGATTATCTGGTCATTATCACATTGCTGTTTGTGGGAGCTTGCTGTGTGCTTCCTACACGACAACATGGACAATACTTGAAAAGTACTTCATTGGCTGTAAAGTGCTTTGGGACATCCTGGGGTGGTGAAAGGAGCTATATAATTACAAATCTTGCTTCTCTTCAGTAGGGCTGCAAGAGTCACTTTTGTTTCAACCTGGAGAGCTTGAAGTATTGGCACCCTGCCACTGTGGTGTAAAAAATCACAAGCTGTCGTTCTCGTCAACACATACACTGCTCACCTGACCTGTTCAAAATTAGAGTCTGAAGCAGATTTGAAGTGCAATGAGTGGACTGCTGCTGACAGGTTTGTGAGTTGGCATGAATAGTGGGAGGTAGCGGATGGGATGTAATGCAGCTTCCTAACACGTCTGGTATGCACTCCATGCCCAAACCAAAAAAGAAATTATAAATTGACAGATATTTGACATGGTTTTCAGGTCTAAATATAGGTTATAATTATAACCTGAATAGGCCCAGGGCCCAGAACACTTTCCAGCTTTGACTGAACTTGTCAGCCGATGAGTTACAATAACTTGTCATGCTCCCGCTCCAACCTCACATCCCCATGCCCCACCTCACACCAACTGTCTTTCACTGATACAATAAAAATAGAATACTGCAGATGCTGGAAATCTGAAATAAAAACAGAAAGTGCTGAAAATACTCAGCAGGCCAGGTACCATCTGTGGAGAGGAAAGCAGAGTTAACGTTTCAGGTCTGTGACCTTTCATGGACTCTTCTGAGTACATTCAGCACCATCGGTTTTTATTTCGTCTTTCACTGATTCCTTGCTGGATGTTTGTGTCCATTTGACTGACTCGCTTCTCATCCATGCCACAAGTTGCTCTATGTTCCTCACTCGTTCAGTTCAAGACTTCCTATGAGATGCTCACTTTACTCTTTCACGTCAAACTCTTCCACTTTCAACTATTCTCAACCCTTTCTTGTTGGGCACAATTCCATCCAAGATTTCAATGCTGCCAGAAAGTCTTTTCTCACACCTTTCTTACACAATCTTGGATGGGATACAAGAAAAAGCTTGTTGTATGATAAGAAACTTGCTCTGTCACCTACAGCCTCCAAACTATCTGCCTGTCGAATCTCTCTCTCTCCCCGCTTTGTCTAACAGCCTTTCTCACAGTGCTGCATTGTTACCACTCAATGATCATCTGGGCTTTCCTCTCATTTCTTCAAAGCTGTGCATACCTTGCTTTTCTTCCTCTCTACATTTTCACCATGGAAATTGAGGGTCATCGCAATGTCTCCTCCTCTATCAATCTTTCACAAGACCTCAAAACTGGGGTTGCCCTTATTCACTCCCATCTCTCCTACACTCAACAAGCTTTTAATACCCATGTTTTTTCAACTTTAGTGTTTAAAATTCTCATCCTTCTTTTCAAGTTCCACAATGGCCTCGTCCCTCCCCATCCCTGCGACCTTTTCCAACCCAACAACTCTCCGAGATCTCTGCACTCCTCCAATTCTAGCCTCTTGTGCAACCCCAATATTCATTGCTCCATTGCTGGCAGCCAGACCTTCAGCTGTCTAGGCCCCATGCTCTGGAATTCCCTCTCGAAACCTCTCTGCCTCTCTCTCTCTCCTTTAAGATGCTCCTTCAAACCTACCTCCTTGACCAAGCATTTGATCACCTGTCTTAATATCTCCTTCGGTGGCTCAGTGTCAAATTTTGTTTGATAATGCTTCTGTGAAGGGCCTTGGATGTTTTACTACATTAAAGGTGCTATATCAATGTTGCTGTCCTGTAGCATGAGCCTTGGGCTTTCACCTAGGTTTTACAATTTGAAAAACCTCTGCTGCGTAACCAATAGCAACAAGGAACTGTGAGCAGCCAAGATAGAGGAAATTTTAAGACATTTCCACTACCTTCATCAGAATTCAAGCACAGTGCAAATCAACCAGACTGTCACAAAAATTATTAATCCCCATCCACAGTGAGGCAGCATTCATAAAGCCAAACAAATGAAACTCCCTTTTCTAGGTGGCTGCTGGATTGTGCAGTAAAACTTCTCACATCTTCCACATTGACACAGCCTCAACATGTAAATACGCTCTTAACACTTAACACTTTTCAGATATATTCTTTGCGTTTAATAACTTGAGAAAGTGGAGCTGTTGGTCTAGAGAGATTGATTTTGGGTGTGATGGGGAGGGGTTGTGGAGGAGAAGGGGGAGGTGCCGTTTCCAACTCGGATGCAAAAGAACCATTGGTTCTTCATGGTAACCATAGACTGTCAATCGGACAGAGCGTTGAGACAAGTAGAAGTGGGTTGTACTCACGTGTAAATCCTTGCCTGCCCAGTTGCACTCTTCTCTCCATTCCACAGGAGCTGGCCAGTAAATCTGCAAGATATACAACCACTGTAAGTTCAATGGAGCAGCAGCATGTCAGCATGCCAGGTCATGAACCCTCACATGGGTATCCATGACCAAACATCCGAAACAATAGTCTGCGCAATTAAATAAAAAAAAAAATTAAATTTCAGAATTACAGGAGTAGTCTGGCACCAGCAATTAACCCTCTAATTCCTGAAGGGTCGTTCACGGGCACCAATATATTCACCTCACATCTGCCACTGTATTGCGTGTGAATGTCTCGCTGGCAACCTCAATCCATGCATAGTAAAGACAAGGTAATAGGTAGTAATTTATTCACAACTGGTACTGCATAGTTCACATGTGTTACATGTTTCAGTGCGGGCACCTGCACCAATACCTTGTAAACCAGGTAGGAACATTAGGGACAGAAGTAGGCCATTCAACCCCTCAAGCCAATATAGCCTTGAGATTAATTGCAATCCATCCATATGAACAGAACAAGCAAGATTACTAATTGAGGAAGCAGCATTTCCCTACTACTTTCAATGGGCAGAGAATCTCTTGTCCCCTGTACAAAGGGCATGGGCTTCTTAAAAGAAGGGCCCTGTACAAACGACAAGGAGCTCCTATCTGACAAATGGGCAGTATCTGCGCCGAGGCTGTTTTTCTCATGCGGGTACAGGACAATAATTTTATGGCTAACAAAAAAGATAACCTAGCACATCATGGTCATAGACAGAAAGAAAGAACTTGCATTTATATAGCACCTTTCATGACCTCAGAGCATCCCAAGGCACTTCATGGCCACGATGTGCAGTCACTGTAGTTACGCAGCAGCCAATGTGTGGATAGCAAGATCCCACAGACAGTGATGTGACAATGAGCAGACAATCTGTTTTTAGTGATGTTTGTTGAGGGATAAATACTGGCCCAGGACACCAATGAGCGTTCCCCTGCTCTTCTGTGAATGATGCCATGGACTCTGTCAGGAGGTGGTGGTGGAGTGTTATTGTCTCTAGACTAGTAACCCAGGGCACCGCTCTGGGGACATGGGTTTGAATCCCACCATGGCAGAAGGTGGAAATTAAATTCAATTAATAAATCTGGAATTAAAAGCTAGTCTAATGATGGCCATGAAACCATTGTTGATTGTTGTAAATGCCCTTTAGGGAAGGAAATCTGCTGTACTTACCTAGTCTGGCCTACATGTAATACCAGACCCAAAGCAATGTGGTTGTCTCTTAAATGGCCTAGCAAGCCACTCAGTTGCATCAAACTGCTAAGTCAATTAGGAATGAAAACTCCCTTCCTAACAGCATTGTGGGTGTACCTACTGCACACGGACTGCAGCGGTTCAAGGAGGCAGCTCACCACCACCTTCTCGAGGGCAATTAGGGATGGGCAGTAAATGCCGGCCCAGCCAGCGATGCCCACATACCATGAATAAATAAAATAAAATTCATCGGCGAGGGAAAATAGAGCTTTGGTTTGAATGTCGCATCCAAAAGACACTCCCTCAGTGCTAGGACTGGAGTGCAAGCCTGGGATAAGGTTTGAAGTTATCCGGAGTAGGAATTGAACCCATGACTTTTGAACTCAGAGGTGAGAGTGCTACCAACTGAGCCATGGATTATGTCAGAAACTACTGCTAAATCCATTCAATCAGTTAATCAGTCATTACAATGAGCTGGAAACTGAAGCGCACTGAACAGCATTACATAATAAACCCAGGGGCTGCATTAATTCACTAACCATCTTCTACATTGGTGCAATGATGATAAAGTGCATCAATGAAATACCTACTGGCAAGGGTACGGATTTCTCAGAACAATTACTGGCTCAAAGTTGAAATTGGCAACAAATTTGCTTTTTGAGAGTTTGTTCCAATCTTACTGTTTTCTGTCAAAATACATGATGTCATCGTCAATGACAGCAGCCATCTGGATTACTAATGCAGTGAATGTTAGACCAGGTTTTCTGGCAATAAAGAAAACTATGTCCCCCTCTCTTCCAGCCCTCCAATGAACTATAACTCACCCTCGAGACCTCTCACAGTCGTGTGTCCTATGGGCTGGTAAAGACGGACTAGCCTGGCAATCCGCATTAAGCATTCGACCTTAAAGGTGAGATTAGCTGATTGGGTAGCACTCTCAGCTCGGAGTCAGAAGGTTGTGATTTTAAATCCAACTCAAGGGATTTGAGTGCAAACACTAGGCTGACAGTCCAGCATAGTACTGAGGGAGTGCTGCACTGTCAGACTTCTTGTCTTTCAGATGAGACATTAAAACCTGCCCTCTCAGGTGGACATAAAAGATCCCATGGTGCTATTTTGAAGAAAAGCAGGGGAGTTCTCCCTGGTGTCCTTGAAGGTATGGTTGCGAAATTTGCTGATGACACAAAGATAGGTAGGAAATTAACTTGTGAAGAGGACATAAGGGGGCTACAAAGGGATATAGATAGGTTAAGTGAGTGGGCAAAGACCTGGCAAATGGAGTATGATGTGGGAAAGTGTGAAATTGTCCACTTTGGCAGGAAGAATAAAAAGATTATCTAAATGGTGAGAGATTGCAGAGCTCTGAGATGCAGAGGGATCTGGGTGTCCTAGTGCATGAATCGCAAAAGGTTATTATACTGGTACAGCAAGTAATTAGGAAAGCTAATAGAATGTTATAGTTTATCATGAGGGGAATTGAATACAAAAGTAGGGAGGTTATGCTTCAGCTATACAAGGCATTGGTGAGAACACATCTGGAGTACTGTGTACAGTACTGGTCTCCTTATTTAAGGAAGGATGTAAATGCATTGGAGGCAGTACAGAGAAGGTTTACTAAACTAATACCTGGAATGAGCAGGCTGTCTTACGAGGAAAGATTGGACAGGCTAGGCTTGTATCTGCTGGAATTTAGAAGAGTAAGAGGCGACTTGATTTAAATGTGTAAGATCCTGAGGGGTCTTGACAGGGTGGATGTGGAAGGGATGTTCCCTCTTGTGGGAGAATCTAGAACTAGGGGTCACTGTTTAAAAATAAGGGGTCGCCCATTTAAGACAGAGATAAAGAGAAATTGTTTCCCTCAGAGGGTCATGAGTCTTTGGAATTCTAATCCTCAAAAGGAGGTGGAAGCAGAGTCTTTGAATATTTTAAGGCAGAGGTAGATAGATTCTTGATAAGCAAGGGGGTGGAAAGTTATTGGGGGTAGGTGGAAATGTGGAGTAATCAGTTCAGCCATTAACTTAGTGAATGGCAGAGCAGGCTTGAAGGGTCGAGTGGCCTACTCCTGCTCCTAATTCGTTTGTGCGTATGTATCCCTCAGCCAACACCATAAATAAACTATCCTTGGCCTCCTCTTCTTCACCTACACAGTGTCGCTTGACAATGGCATCTTCAAACATGGGGTCAGCTTCCACATGTATGCTGACCCTATCGTCTTGCAACCCCTCCACAGCCTCTGAATTGTCAGACTACTTGTCTAACATCCAACTGTGGATGAGCCACCATTTTCTCCAGTTAAGCATTGGGAAGACTGAAGGTATCCTCTTTGTCCCCAACACCTCACCCACTCCCCACCACAAATTCTGCTCCTTCTCAATTCATCCCATCATAAATGAACCAAACCGTTAGCAACCTCGGTGTCCTATCTGCCTTTGAGCTGAACTTACAAGCCCATATGCCAAAAGACAACTTACTTACACCTCCTTAACATTGCCCAACTCAGCCTCTGCCTCAGCCCATCTGCTGCTGAAACCCTCATCCAAGCCTCTTAATAATCTCAATGTTGAACATCTCCAAGCCACAAGTTAAGAAACAAATCATCCCCTGCAGAGTACAGCTTTTGGCTTAAATTTGAAACTTGGCTGAGGACTTTTTTTTTTTAACAATTCCAAAACCATTGGAACCTGCATACTCCCCAAACTCTAAACAAAACATGAGAGCTCCAAGTCTGAAGTGAGTCCACCATCAGAGCTGCCCTGTTGCACGTTTTCCAGGTTAATACAAGTACTTATTCCGATCGTCCTTATCAAGCAGCACCTCGATTTGAAAATTCTCATCACTGTTTTCAAAATCGTCCATGGCCTTGGCCCTCCTTATCTCTGTAACCTCCTCCAGCCCCACAACCCTCCACGATATCTGCACTCCTCCAATTCTGACCTCTTGAGCATCCCCGATTTTCATTGCTCCGACATTGGCGGTCCTGCCTTCTGCTGCCTAGGCCCTAAGCTCTGGAATTCCCTCCCTAAACCTCTCCGCCTCTCGATCTCACTTTCCTCTTATTAAGACACTCATTAAAAACCTAACTCTTTTACCATACTTTTGGCAATCTGCAACAATATTGCCTTATGTGGCTCAGTGTCAAATCTTGTTTGATAACACTGCAAAGATGCACTCTGGGATGGAGGTGAAGATTTCTGCTTTGAAATATATTGTGATCCTTTGCCTATTTCGAAGCCAAAAACAGACATAAAGACAGGACAGAAAATGCGGAGAGACGAGTTGGGGGGGGGGGGGGGGGGTGGGGGGGGAGTGGGGGGAGGGTAGGTTAAGGAGGCGAGAGGGAAAAACAAATAAAAAAGTAAATGGAGACATGGCGAGATAGACAAGGAGAGTAAAAACAGACAAGAGAGAGAGAGTGAATGAAGAAGAGAGGAGTTTAAATTCAGCACAGAATCTGTTGAAGTGTTGCCTGGTACCAGTTCTGACCTCAGTTAAGCTGCAAGGCAGCCTGGTGTCAGATGATTCAGATGAATGCATTCACTGTGGCCCTTCAGCATCATTTTAATTAGGAGTGGAATGCATCCTCTCATTTATCAGACTCAGTAGTTGACTGAAACATCAGGGTCTCAGCCGCGCCACAACCCTGGAGCTGGCAATTAATTAGAGAAAGATATCTGTAAAATGCTGAGCTGTTTAACTTGTGGAACGGTAGTGCAATATTCCACATGGGAATTGCATGGGATGAGAAATGGGAGTCTAGTCATGACTAATGAGGGAGGAGGGAGAAGGCAAATCAAGATGCTTTATTTGAATCCTCCCTTCCCCCAGCCTCTCGCCAGTCCTATCAACTTTGCACTCCTTGGAAACGAAAAGACAGGTAGTGGGTTAATTAAATGCAACAAGAATCTGTTCTTTAATACAACAGAATTCTTTTGGCTGCCACTTTGGAAAAAAAGAACTCAAAATTTAAGCAAATCTACTTTTAAGAGGGAACTTATCACGTTTCCATTTAAACATTTCCTTTCGCCTGGTGTGGAACTGAGACCGGGGGCTGAATTTTCACCATGGAGGCAGGAAACAGGAGCTGGGCTTGTTTTCAGGTCAGAAACCCGCCTCCAGTGGGAAACTGATTGAAGTTAAGATTTTTGTAGTATGTCTTTAATTGGTATGGAGACGGGCTTCTTGTCCACTTAGAGCCAATGGGAGCCAGAGGCCTGGCACCCGGGGCAGGCCAGCCCTTTGCTTCATTGGTGCCCAACTGGATCTAATGCTGGAGGTTGTGAGGGAGAGGAGGTAGGTCCTCTTCCTGGAGAGTGGGAAGAGGATGCCACCTCATCGTGCAGCAGGGGAAACTCTCTGTTCAGCGTCATCTCCCTCTGCCTCCCCTTCCCCTACTCTCTCATCTCCTGCTGCTGCTCCTCCCCCGATGAGCAGTCCCCTTCCAGGGCCTCATTGTACTGAAGATCCACATCTCTCTGGAGGGCCGTAATGGACAGCGCAGCAGACCACCACAATGACTGAGACCCTTGCAGAAGGGTATTACAAGGTGCCACCTGACCGGGCCAGGCATCTGAATCACACCTTCAGAAGCCCAATGGCCTTCTCAATGATTGTCCTGCTGAGCAGATGGCACTGCTTGTATCGCCTCTAAGCCTCTGTCTCTGGCTTCCATAGAGGGGTCAGTAGCCACCTCTTCAAGGGATATCCTTTGTCCGCTAGGATCCCCCCCCCACATGCTTTGGGGATTGGAGAAAAAATCTGAAGCAGCCTGGACTGCTGGAGGATGAATGAGTCATGGTAACTGCCAGGAAAGTGAGCACACACATGGAGGAAGCTCTTGTTGTGGTCACAGACCAGTTGGACGTTGAGGGAGTGGGAGCCCTTCCTGTTAGAGGATCTCACTGACCAATCGCTGGGTGCCTTGATGGTCACATGGATGCAATCAATGATGCCCTGCACCAGGGTGAGGCCAACGTTGGAGGTGATACCCAATGCCCTCTGTTCCTGCGCAGGCCATATTTGTCATGAAATGAATGTGCTGTCCAACTTTGGCAAAGAGGCCATCAGTGACCAGCGTGATGCAGTGGTGTGCAGCCATTTTGGAGATGCCACTGAGGTCCGCAGCTGATCCCTGGAAGGAGGCAGAAGCGAAGAGCTTCAAGGCCAGAGTGACTTTGATGGCCATTGGCAGGGCCTGGTGACCAGTGCTGCAAGGTGTGAGGTCTTCAGCACAGAAGTCTGTGACCATCTGCCTGGAGGGTCGCAGTCTCCTGCAACACTGGGTCTCAGTCATCTCCAGGTAGCTCCCTCTTCCACGGTAGATCCTGTGTTGAGGGTGTTGATCCTCTGTTGCTTTCCTGCCCCTCTTTCCTCTCCTTGCTCTCCTGATGCCCGGGGTTCTGCCCTTCCTGTGGATGGCATTGCCTCTCATTGCCACTGGGCCCAAAATCTGACAGTCAAACGCTCATTGGCAACTCAAAGCTTCCTTCTTAGCAGGTAGCCACCCAATTGTCCTTGGCAGCCTTTCCCCCTGCTCTTCTGCCCCTGCGATGCCAGTGGGTGCCAACACTGCTCAAAGCCCAGATGCTGAATGCCCACCCTTCCTGCCACCCGAACAGTGCTAAAGATACCCTCTGGCCAATTGCTGAGTCCTCCTTTGCCCCGTTAGCCCTCTGATGGGGCCAGGGTGATGCCCTGGAGCAGGGATGACTGACTCCCCACTTTTTACCATTCTCCCTTCAGCTGGTCTGTCTCTGAAGGTGCGGGTAACCCATGTGCCCCTTTAAAACTTTAACACCAACCTGTGACAAGCTCCTAATGAATTTTTAAACAGCTATAATTGGCCTCAGTTTGGAGGAGAGAGAGACTCTTGTTCAGCCCTCCCCTCACCCTGGTGATTACTGTCGGCGCCAGGAACAGCATCTTGAAATTGACATGCCACCCGGCGCTGGTATTTTTCAGGAGCTCCCCACCTCCATTCCTGACTTGAGGGGGCCCTGAAAATTCAGCCCATGGATAGGTCCTCGGATCAGTGACTAGTCTCGGATGACATGGCTGATCTCAGCCTGCTTTGTAAAGACATATACCTGAGCTAGGATATTGGTGAGAAAGCCCCAGGGGACTGCTCCCAACCTTTGTCTAGATACCCCTGTTTGACACATGAGTGTGATAACCATCAGCAAGGAAAGGATTTGGCCCAGCTACATACCACATTGGTGATTCAGCCTGCCAACAGTGTCTTGGGTAAGGAGTTAGTTTCGCTCTCTTTCCCTAAGTCAGAAGTCTGTGGGTTTAAGCCCCATTGCAGGAATTAACCCAGGCTGATGCTTCAGGACACTGTTGAGAGAGCACCATCTTTCAGAGCAGATATTAAACTGAAGCCCTGTTGGCCTATTCAGGTGGATACAAAAGATCCCTCGATAAAATTAAAAAGAGCAGGATGCTCTGCTAATATCCTGGTTAGTGCTCCTTCCTCAAAGACCACCACCAACAACAGGTAAACTAGTCATTCTTTTCATTGCTATTTGTGGATCTTGTGTGAAAATTGCTTGCCATACATAAGAGCAGTGCACTTCAAAAGAAGTTCTATTGATATGAAGCACTTTAGAATACACTGAGGAACAGGTAAGGTACTATGTAATTCACGTTCTTTCTTCTGTACTTGGGGGCAGGTGCCCAACGATTGGGACCCCAAAGAGAATCAAGAATGGTTTCAAAAAGAAGAGGGAATAAAAACGAAGAACAGTGTGGGGAAATTCTCTTGATTGATTAAATAGATTTTCCCAGCAGCTGGATCAAAACGTTTTAGAGCTTTCTACCAACAAGTGTTACAAAACTTTTCGCAGCCAGAAGACATTTGATAAGGTGCCACATCAAAGGTTATTGCAGAAAATAAAAGCTCATGTTGTAGGGGGTAATATATTGGCATGGATAGAAGATTGGTTATCTAACAGAAAACAGAGAGTAGGCATAAATGGGTCATTTTCTGGTTGTCAAGATGTAACGAGTGGTGTGCCACAGGGATCAGTGCTGGGGCCTCAACTTTTTACAATTTATATAAATGACTTAGATGAAAAGACTGACGGTATGGTTGCGAAATTTGCTGATGACACAAAGATAGGTAGGAAAGTAACTTGTGAAGAGGACATAAGGGGATTACAAAGGGATATAGATAGGTTAAGTGACTGGGCAAAGACCTGGCAAATGGAGTATAATTTGGGAAAGTGTGAAATTGTCCACTTTGGTAGGAAGAATATAAAAAGGAAACATATTATCTAAATGGTGAGAGATTGCAGAGCTCTGAGATGCAGAGGGATCTGGGTGTCCTAGTGCATGAATCACAAAAGGTTAGTATGAAGGTACAGCATGTAATTAGGAAAGCTAATAGAATGTTATTGTTTAATGCGAGGGGAATTGAATACAAAAGTAGGGCGGTTATGCTTCAGTTATACAGGGCATTGGTGATAATACATCTGGTGTACTGTGTACAGTATTGGTCTCTTTATTTAAGGAAGGATGTAAATGCATTGGAAGCAGTACAGAGAAGGTTTACTAAACTAATACCTGGAATGGGCGGGCTGTCTTACGAGGAAAGATTGAACAGGCTAGGCATGTATCGGCTGGAATTTAGAAGAGTAAGAGGTGACCTGATTGAAACATATAAGATCCTGAGGGGTCTTGACAGGGTGAATGTGGAAAGGATGTTTCCCCTTGAGGGAGAATCTCAAACTAGGGGACACTGTTTAAAAATAAGGGGTCACCCATTTAAGACAGAGATGAGGAGAAATTTTTTCTCTCAGAGGGTCGTGAATCTTTGGAATTCACTCCCTCAAAAGGCGGTGGAAGCAGAGTCTTTGACTATTTTTAAGGCAGAGGTAGATAGTTTGTTGATAAGCAAGGGGGTGGAAGGTTATCGGGGGTAGGTGGAAATGAGGAGTAATCAGTTCAGCCATGAACTTATTGAATAGCGGAGCAGGCTCGAAGGGCCGAGTGGTCTACTTCTGCTCCTAATGCATATGTTCGTATGTTCTCATTGTCTCCTTCACCTCCCTAATTGCAATGTAAATCGTTAAATCATTAATCAGCATCCTTCAGAAAGTCAGCTTCTTGAATAGTTAAGCCCTCAGACTGGCCAGATATAGTCCATGTGAGCCTTAATCACCTTCTTGTCGTGTTTGCTGATGTTTTCCAGGTTGAGAGTGATGAGATAATTCTTTGCTCCGACAAATAATTTGCCTCTCTCCTCATCCAGCAACAGAGTGTTGTAACAGCACGAATAATTCAGCTGGTAGGTGACAACACCTCGGGAAACCAGATCTGAAAAGATAAACGCATGGGTCAGCTTCCATGTCAAAAGACAATTAGCATCATGCACTAAAATATAATCAATCTACTTTCAAATTGTTGTGCATGTAATTTATTCTGTTTATCCTGGGGTAAAACTGCGCTGCATAATATTGGAGTAAATGTTTTCATTTACAATTTTGGATGAAATTTCATTGTTTTCTATTTTAAAGGAAGGGACAATGTGTGGGTTGGAGCGCCATTAAAATAACTGACACAGGAGGGTTGGTAACCAGAGGACAGAGATTGAAGATAATTAGCAAAGGAACCAGAGGGGCGAGGAGGAGAATTTTTTTACGCAGGGGAGTTGGCAGTGGCACAATGGGACGAATAGCCTCCTTCTAAGCTGTATGAATCTATGATTACAGCTTTTGTGTGAAATTTTGCCCATCGTTTTTGGAAGTTTGCTGATTGAGCATTACACGTCAGGCTAGCAGCTGTAGTGTATCTGATATAAGATGAAATTTAAAGCAGAAAACTTACACGGAATGCATATTTCACAAAAGGTGTTGAAATAGCCGGGATGAAGTTGAAATAGAGACCAAGGAATCTTAGTACAGGAGAGGCTAAAGGATATCCAACCAATGCAGAACAACAATCAATAAAGCCAACAGGATGTTGAATTACAGAAATATGACAGTGGAATATAATTCAAAGGAGGTTATTATCAAACTTTATAGTGTTCTAGTCAGACAGTGCCTTAAATACCATAAATCCACTTCTGGTCAACAAAAGGGAAGTACAAAAGTAAAGAGTTATGCTAAACCTTTATAAATCACAGGTTAGGCTCAGCTGGAGTTCTGTCCAATTTTTAAAAAC
The DNA here is from genome assembly GCF_036365525.1 of Heterodontus francisci. Taxonomy (NCBI): domain Eukaryota; kingdom Metazoa; phylum Chordata; class Chondrichthyes; order Heterodontiformes; family Heterodontidae; genus Heterodontus; species Heterodontus francisci. The sequence goes on along the minus strand of NC_090389.1, from coordinate 80,637,046 downwards.
TTGTTCAGAGGATGTGGGCGTCGCTGGCTAGGCCAGCATTTATTGTCCATCCCTAATTTCCCTTGAGAAGGTGGTGGTGAGCTGCCTTCTTGAACCGCTGCAGTCTGCGAGGTGTAGGTACACCCACACTGCTGTTAGGGAGGGAGTTCCAGGATTTTGACCCAGTGACAGTGAAGGAACTGTGATATAGTTCCAAGTCAAGATGGTGTGTGACTTGGAGGGGTTGGAGGGGAACATGCAGATGCTGGTGTTCCCATGTGTCTGCTGCCCTCGTTCTTCTAGGTCGTGGGTTTGGAAGGTGCTGTCAAAGGATCCTTGGTGCGTTCCTGCAGTGTATCTTGTAGATGGTAAACACTGTGGCACTGTGCACCGCTGGTGGAGGGACTGAATGTTTAACATGGTACATGGGGTGCCAATCAAGTGGACTGCTTTGTCTTGGATGGTGTCGAGCTTCTTGAGTGTCGTTGGACATGTACGCATCCAGGCAAGTGGAGAATATTCCATCACACTGCTGACTTGTGCCTTGTAGATGTGGAAAGGCTTTGGGGAGTCAGGAGATGAGTTACTCGCCACAGAATTCCCAGCCTCTGACCTGCTCTTGTAGCCACAATATTTATATGGCTGGTCCATTTCAGTTTCTGGTCAATAGTAACCCCCAGGATTTTGATGGTGGGAGTGATAATGATAATGCCATTGAATGTCAAGGGGATATGGTTAGATTCTCTCTTGTTGGAGATGGTCCTTGCCTGGCACTTGTGGGACATGAATATTACTTGCTACTTATCAGCCCAAGGCTGGATATTGTCCAGGTCTTGCTGCATCTGAGGAATCACGAATGGTACTGAACACTGTGCAATCATCAGCAAACATTTCCAATCTGACCTTATGTTGGAGGGAAGTTCATTGATAAAGCAGCTCAAGATGGCTGGGCCTAGTACACTACCCTGAGGAATACTTGCGGTGATGTTCTTGAGCTGAGATGGTTGACCTTCAACGACCACACCAACTTCCTTTGTGCTATGTATGACTCCAATCGGTGAAAAGTTTTCCCCCTGATTCCCATTGACTTCAATTTTTCTCGGGCTCCTTGATGTCACACTCGGTCAAATGTTGCTTGATGTAAAGGGTAGTCACTCTTATCTCACCACTGGATTTCTGCTCTTTTGTCCATGTTTAGACCAAGGCTGTAATGAGGTCTGGAGACGAGTGACCCTGATGGAACCGCAGCCTCTCAGCTCCAGCGACCTGGGTTCAGTTCTGGGTACTGCCTGTGCGGAGTCTGCAAGTTCTCCCTGTGACCGCGTGGGTTTCCGCCGGGTGCTCCGGTTTCCTCCCACAGCCAAAGACTTGCAGGTTGATAGGTAAATTGGCCATTGTAAATTGCCCCCAGTGTAGTTGGTGGTAGGAGAATGGTGGGGATGTGGTAGGGAATATGGGATTACTGTAGGATTAGTATAAATGGGTGGTTGTTGGTTGGCACAGACCCGGTGGGCCGAAGGGCCTGTTTCAGTGTTGTATCTCTAAATAAATAAACCCAAACTGAACATCGGTCAGCAGGTTATTGGTGAGTTAGTGCTGCATGATGGCAATGTCAATGACACCTTCCATGACTTTTCTGATGATTGAGAGTAGACTGATGGACGATAATTGGCCGGATTGGATTTGTCCTGCTGTTTGTGGACAGGACATATCCAGGTAATTTTCCACATTGTCGGATAGATGCCAGTTGTAGCTGTACTGGAACAGCTTTGCTAGGGGAACAGCTAGTTCTGGAGCACAAGTCTTCAATACTACAGCTGCGATGTTGTCAGGGTCTATATCTTTTGTTGAATCCAGTGCTTTCAGCTGTTTCTTCATATCAAGAGGGGTGAATCAAATTAGCTGAAGACTGGCATCTATGATGCTGAGGACATGGGGAGGTGTTCAACTGTAGCCACCACAAGGCCTTGGAGAGCCTCATCCTGCCTGTGCTGACTCGGAAAGGGCTATACAAATTAGGCCCACTACCCTCAGCTCTTTCTCCATAGCCCTGTAAATTTTTCCCCTTCAAGTATTTATGCAATTTCTTTTGAAAGTTGCTATTGAATCTGCTTCCATCGTCTTTTCAGGCAGAGCGTTCTACATCACAACAACTTGCTGCATAAACAAATTCTCCTCACCTTCCTTCTGGCTCTTTTGCCAATTCCCTTAAATCTGTGGGTTTTTTAAACTTGGTTCCTGGGATGTAGGCATCACTGGCTAGGCCAGCATCTATTGCCCATCCCTAATTACCCTTGAGAAGGTGGTGATGAGCTGCCTTCTTGAACCACTGCAGTCCATGTGGTGTAGGTACACCCACAGTGCTTTTTCTGTAGCAATTTGATACAACTGAGTGGCTTGCTAGGCCATTTCAGAGGGCAGTTAAGAGTCAATCACATTGCTGTGGATCTGGAGTCATGTGTAGGCCAGACCGGGTAAGGATGGCAGATTTCCTCCCTTAAAGGATATTAGTGAACCAGATAGGTTTTTAACGACATTCCAATTGTGTCATGATCATTATTAAAGAAACTAGCTTTTGATTCCAGATTTACCGACCCTTCTGCCAGTGGAAACAGTTTCTCCTTAATTTACTCCATCAAAACCCTTCATGATTTTAAATGTCTCAATTAAATCTCCCCTTAAACTTCTCTGCTCGAAGGAGAACAATCCCAGCTTCTCCAGTCTCTCTGAAGTTCCTCATCCCTGGTACCATTCTAGTAATTCTTCTCTGATCTTGTGACTACAACATGGGTTTAAGAATCAGTCACATAATATTTTTGGAACTGTGAATGGTGACCAGGGACTGTCTCTGAGGTATACATTCACCTCTGAACCAACAGGATGTGAGGCTGGTGACCTTGTAATGGGAACCCTCTCTATCCAGCATTCCTTTTCCGACAGTAGCTACTCAAGTTCAGAACTATCCTGGGACTCTGGCTCCCAGTAAACGTAATCTAATAATGCCCAGGCCACGGAAGCTATTTGCCGGAAAACCTTCTGCTTATGGCTTTATAATAAATTATAAATGTTAAAAAAATAGCAGAAGTTATTAATGAGAAACCCTCAGCAATAAATGTTTAACTTCACACAAGTTTACATTTCACATTAATTACCATCAAATGCTGTTTCAATTATGCAGTTAAGCGACTGGCTAAATCAGACTAAAGGACGGAGATTGTAAGTGGAGGGTTGCTATTCCTTTATGATTTGATGCTGGGTTATTAGGAAGTGTAAGAGCTACTTATGAATAGTACAGTTATGTACTTATGTATTATGACAGAGCAAACAAAATAGGAGTGATCCTTTATTCAGTATATACCTTAAAGGCTAATGGGGGTGGTAGTGTCTCTGCAATTACAAACCATCCCTTCATATCACACACTGCACTATCCTATACTGTGTGGCTACGGCTATTGAAAGACTGAAACAATGGCCAGGATTTTAACGACATGCCATGAGTCCCAACGTCAGGAGCAAACGTGGGTCCCTAGCTCGTGCGGGCAAACGACGGGACCGTGACAGCAATTTTACCATTGTGCCAATTAAGAGGCCGCTGCCAGGACCATCAACCAATTAAGGACGGCGGCCTGCCTCTCCGAACTGATGACTCAATCAGAGGGCTGGCAGCTCTGCAGATTCGGCAGTACCGTCAATAGAGGTGGCCACTGCTGAGGCTGCAGGAGATGGAGAGGGTGCCTCCATCTTAAGGCACCCTCAAAGGGCCCGTAAGAGATTTATTGATGTGCCGGGGCCGGACAGACAAGCAATCGGAGGGGCGAACCCTCCAGCAGTGGCGTCAGATCCGCCGGGGTGGCCATTGATGCTGGGGGGCCCCTCCTTAGTCCATGGAGCCTCTGGAAAGTAAGGTCCCCACTCGCTCCACCCTACCCCCACCCCCCTCCACCATGAGGCTGGGAGCTGGGAGGCTGTGTCGATGCAGCTGGCAAAGTGCCCACATGGGAGGAGGGCCATTCCAACACCAGTAAAATGGCGGCAGTGGCCGTCAAAAGCCAATCAATTGGCTTAATTGGCCGCCTGCCTCTGGTTGACAGGCATCCGAGCCACTACCATTCCCGTCGCTGGGAATATATGCTGGTGGCAGGAACACGTTGGGCTTCCCTCCTGATGCCTTTCACCATCACTTTACGACCTCTCCCACCTCCCAGCCTGTATCCAATGGGCTGGTAAAATTCTGGCCAATGAATATCATTGAATATAAATTGATTTCAGTATGTTCTTGTCAGTGATGGAGGATCAAGTCGAAGAGAATTGAAATGTCATCTTTTAATCTCCAATCCAGTGCCACACATATAGATCAAAACCTACAAGATTAGTATCTGTCTTCAAGATGCTAGACCAGAGGGCAGAGGGGGAAGAGGTGAAGAGAAGGCAATGGATCGGTTGCAGTGTGTGCTACTTTCAACACCTCCCTATTGATTATTTGGAGTTCCACTTGCTGTTTATGGGATCGTCGGTGCAGAGTGGGAGGTTGGGAATTACATGAAGCCAAGTGTCTGTATGGTTATTTGTTTCATGTCAACTTGGTCAGCAAGACAAACTTGAGAACATTTACTGGCCCAAAACATTATGGAGGTCCAATTAAAGTGGTTATACAATCATAGAATAGCACAGCATAGAAGGAGACTATTCAGCCTATCGAGTCTTTCGAAGAGCAATCCAATTAATCCCACTCCCCCTCCCCCCCTCACCTCATTTCCCTGTTATATTTTTTCCTTCAAGTATTTATCCAATTCCCTTTAGTAGGCTACTATTGAATCTGTATCCATCACCCTATCAGGAAGTGCATTCCAAATCCTAACCACTTGTTATGTTTTTCCTCATGTCACCTCTGTCTCTTTTGCTAATCACCTTAAATCTGAGTCCTTTGGTTTACGATCCTTCAGCCATTTGAAACAATTTCTCTTTATTTACTTTAACCAAACCTTGTTTCCAGTAATTCTTCTATGCCCCTCCACACAAAGGAACACATCCAGATTGGACTGGTATCTCCTACAATGCTTCTCCCCATTCCTGGAAAGGCAAGTGGTTTGAGCTTGTGTTTGCTCTCCATGCTACCTCCACAGAGCATCCGTGAGGCTGAGATCATCGTGGATAGCACGTACAGGGCAGTGGTCACACCGCAGGTAAAGAATGCTCAGGCAGAAAGGGAATGGGTGACCGCCAGGCAGAGTAGAAGAACTAGATAGGTAGTGCATGAGTCCCCTGAGTCCATCTTTATCTCTAACAGATATTCCACTTTTGATACTGTCGGGGCAGATAGCTTCTCAGGGGAATGCAGCAAGAGCCAAGTCTGTGGCACCACGGGTAGCTCAACTGCACAGGAGGGGAGGAAAAGGAGTGGGAGAGCTATAGTGATAGGGGATTCTATTGTAAGGGGTACAGATAGGCGTTTCTGTGGCTGCAAAAGTGACTCCAGGATGGTATGTTGCCTCCCTGGTGCTAGGGTCAAGGATGTCATGGAGTGGCTGTAAGACATTCTGAAGGGGATGGGTGAACAATCAGAGGTCGTGGTTCACATTGGTACCAATGACATAGGTAGAAAGAGGGATGAGGTCCTGCAACAAGAATTTAGGGAGCTAGGTAGCAAGTTAAAAAGCAAGACCTCAAAGGTTGCAATCTCTGGATTACTCCCGGTGCCACGTGCTAGTGAGTATAGGAATAGGAGGATAGAGCAGATGAAAGCGTGACTGAGGAGATGGTGCAGGAGGGAGGGCTTTAGTTTCCTGGATCTGTTTCTGGCAAAGGTGGGACCTGTCCAAGTTGGACGGGTTGCACCTGAACTGGAAGGGGACCAACATCCTTGCTGGGAGGTTTGCTAGTGCTGTTGGTGGGAGGCGGGGGGAGGGGGTTAAACTAATTTGGCAGGGGGGTGGGATACAGAGTGGAGTTACAGTAAGGGGTGATGCACAGTCAAATATAGAAGAGAAACTGAGTCAGTCTGGAAGGCAGAGCAACTATAGACCTGTTAAGGCACAAATGAAAAATGCAAGGCTGGATTGCGTCAATTTTACTAGTAAGGCAGATGAATTGAGGGCGATGATCAGCACATGGGATTATGATATTATTGCTATCACGGAGACATGGTTGAGGGAGGGGCAGGACTGGCAGCTCAATATTCCAGGGTATAAAATCTACAGGCGTGACATGGGGAGGGAGTAAAAGAGGATTGCACTGTTGATCAAGGAGTCAATTACTGCAGTAAGGAGGGATGATATCTTCGAAGGTTCCTCAAATGAGGCCACATGGGTAGAACTTAAAAGCAAAAAGGGGGTATAAACTTGGCTGGGAATGTACTACAGGCCTCCAAACAGTCAGGGAGAGATAGAGGAGCAGATATGTAGGCAAATCTCAGACAGGTGTAAAAATAATAGGGTAATAATAGTAGGGGACTTCAACTTCCCCAAATTCAACTGGGATAGTCTTAATGCAAAAGGCTTAAAGGGGGCGGAATTCTTAAAATGCATACAGGAGAGCTTTTTGAGCCAGCACGTAGAAAGTCCAACAAGAGAAGGGGCAGTACTGGACCTAATCCTAGGGAAGGAAGCCAGACAAGTGGGAGAAGTGTCAGTGGAGGAGCATTTCGGGGATAGTGACCATAATTCTGTAAGATTTAAGGTAGTTATGGAAAAGGACAAAGATGAACTGGAAATAAAGATACTGAATTGGGGGAAGGCCGATTTCAATATGATAAAACAGGATCTGGCCAAAATGGACTGGGAGCAGCTACTTGTAGGAAAGTCTAAATCAGACCAGTGGGAGTCATTCAAAGAGGAAGTAGTGAGAGTTCAGAGCCAACGTGTACCCGTTAAGGTGAAGGGTAGGACCAACAAGTCCAGGGAACCCTGGATGTCAAGGGATATAGAGGATTGGATAAGGAAAAAAAAAAAGGAGGCTTATGGCAGATTCAGAGTGCTGAAAACAGCGGAGGCCCTAGAGGAGTATCGAAAGTGCAGAGGGGAAAGTAAAAAAGTAATTAGGAGAGCAAAGAGGGGACACGAAAAACACTGGCAGGCAAGATAAAGGAAAATCCTAAGGCATTTTATAAATATATTAAGGGCAAGAGGATACCGAGGGAAAGAGTCGGGCCCATTAGGGACCAAAGTGGCAATCTGTGTGTGGAGCCAGAGGACATAGGAGAGGTTTTAAATGATTACTTTTCATCAGTGTTCACTATGGAGAAGGACAATGTAGGTGTAGAGATCAGGGAGGGGGATTGTGATATACTTGAACATATTAACATTGAATGGGAGGAAGTATTAGCTGTTTTAGCAGGCTTAAAAGTGGATAAATCCCCAGGCCCAGATGAGATGTATCCCAGGCTGTTATGTGGGGCAAGAGAGGAGATAGCAGGGGCTCTGACACAAATTTTCAAATCCTCTATGGACACAGGAGAGGTACCAGAGGACTGGAGGACAGCGAATGTGGTACCATTATTCAAGAAGGGTAGCAGGGATAGACCAGGTAATTACAGGCCAGTGAGTCTAACATCAGTGGTAGGGAAACTATTGGAAAAATTTCTGAGGGGCCGGATTAATCTCCACTTGGAGAGGCAAGGTTTAATCAGGGATAGTCAGCATGGCTTTGTCAGGGGGAGATTGTGTCTAACTAACTTGATTGACTTTTTCGAGGAGGTGACTAGATGTGCAGTTGAGGGTAAAGCAGTTGATGTAGTCTGCATGGACTTCAGTAAGGCTTTTGATAAGGTCCCGCATGAAGATTGGTTAAGAAGGTAAGAACCCATGGGATCCAGGGCAATTTGGCAAATTGGATCCAAAATTGGCTTAGATGGAAGGAGGCGGAGGGTAATGGTTGAGGGTTGTTTTTGCGAGTGGAAGCCTGTGACCCGTGGTGTACCACAGGGATCGATGCTGGGACCCTTGCTGTTTGTAGTGTGTACATTAATAATTTAGACGTGCATATAGGAGGTATGATCAGTAAGTGCACAGATGACACGAAAATTGGTGGTGTCGTAAATAGTGAGGAGTAAAGCCTTAGTTTACAGGACGATACAGATGGGCTGGTAAGATGGGTGGAGCTGTGACAAATGAAATTTAATCCTGAGAAGTGTGAGGTGATGCATTTTAGGAGGACCAACAAGGCAAGGGAATATACAATGGATGGTTGGGCCCTAGGAAGTACAGAGGGTCAGAGGGACCTTGGTGTACTTGTCCATCGATCACTGAAGGCTGCAGCACAGGTAGATAAGATGGTTAGGAAGGCATATGGGATACTTACCTTTTTTTGCCGAGGCACAGAATATAAGAGCAGGGAGGTTATGAGGGAGCTGTATAAAACGCTAGTTAGGTCACAGCCCGAGTACTGTGTACAGTTCTGGATACACCATAGGAAGGGTGTGATTGCACTGGAGAGGGTGCAGAGGAGATTCACCAGGATGTTGCCTGGGCTGGAGCATTTCAGCTGTGAAGAGAGACTGAAAAGGCTAGAGTTGTTTTCCTTAGAGCAGAGAAGGCTGAGGGGGGACATGATTGAAGTATACAAAATTATGAGGGGCATTAATAGGTTAGATAGGAAGAAACTTTTTGCCTTAGCGGACGGGTCAATAACCAGGGGGGCATAGATTTAAGGTAAGGGGCAAGAGGTTTAGAGGGGATTTGAGGAAAATATTTTTCACCCAGAGGGCGGTTGGAATCTGGAATGCGCTGCCTGAAGAGGTGGTACAGGCAGGAACCCTCACAACATTTAAGAAGTATTTCGATGAGCACTTGAAAGGCCATAGCATACAAGTGCTGGAAAATGGGATTAGAATAATTAGATGCTTGATGGCCAGCACAGGCACAATGAGCCGAAGGGCCTGTTTCTGTGCTGTATAACTCTATGACTTTATGACAGAAACCGAGCTGACTCACACGCATGACTCATCTATGGATCATGCTGCACCGACTCGTGAGTCAATGCAAACATTCGGCATTGGGACTTTCAACTGCTCTTTTCAAGAACTTATCTTTCCTCTCACTGCCACTGATCAAAACACTTCAAGTGCATATTGAACACAGGAACAGGAATGGGCCATTTAACCCTTCTAAACCTGTTCTGCCATTAAATTCAATCATAGATAATGTGTACCTCAACTCCATTTACCCAGCCTTGCTCCTAAGAAAAATCAGTCTACCTCAGTCTTGAAAAAGCCTCAACCTCTTGGGTGAAGAGAGTTCCAGATTGCCCCAATTACCCTTTGTGTGAAAAATTACTTCCTTATTTCACTCCGAAGTGGCCTAGCTCTAATTTTAAGACCATGCGTCTTCATTCTGGGTTTCCCATTGGAAGAAATAGTTTCTCTGTATCTACCCTATTGAATCCTTTTTCAGTTTAAAGACCTTGATGAGATTACCTCCCAACTGTTGAAACTCAAGAAAACGCAAGCCAAATTTATGCTAGATGGAGGTTATCCACTTTGGATCCAGGAAAGACAAATCAGATTATTCTCTTAATGGTAAGAAACTAGAAACTGTGGAGGAGCAAAGAGATTTGGGCGTCTACATGCATAAATCGCTAAAAGCTAGTACACAGGTACAAAAGGAAACACGTGCATTTCTAGAGTGCCTTTCATGACCTCAGGACATCCCAAAGTGCTTTATAGCCAATGAATTACTTTTGAAATGTAGTCGCTGTTTGTAAAAGAGGAAAAACGGCAACCAATTTGTACACAGTGAACTCCCGCAAACAGCAATATGATAATGACCAGATAATCTGTTTTTGTAAAGTAATCAAAACATTGAGTTAAAATTGATTCTTGGCTTTTGTTCATGTGCAATACATGTTAAACCACAGTTTACAATCAGCAGGATCAATGCGTCGGGTCGCAGGAAATCCAGAACCTGATAGGCCTCTGTAGACAAGACAATGTTCATCAAATCTTGTGCATTTTCTAGTGGGATAAGGTAATGTGCCTTCATGATCATGACTGGAAATTAAAACAAGGTTTAAAAGGGAATTCTCACCCCGGTAAACGAGCAGTTTATCTGGCATGGGCATTGAAATGAGTGGAATAATGTGGCAAGAATCGCCATTGCCCTGGCAACCAAATGTCTTAAGGCTTGGGCAGATTTCAGAATGGGCTCTTCTTAGAACTCATTTAGTTTGGTAAAATACCCCAGTATATTGGTGAAACCCTTTTAAACAGCCTGGAGTTTCTGCTTCAATCTTTGCTAGTTAGGCTACAGTTCAAGTTTCCGCAATAGCTTATTTGCATGATCACAAACCCAAAATCTTCCCTGAACCTGTACGATGGGTCAGCATAATAGAATGTGATCAATTCTCTTTTTTTCCTTCTTTCCATCAAAAAGTATTCCTTGATAGAGTTAAGAGCAGTAACCTGATGCAGTTTATTAATGCAGCTGAAAAGCATTTTTAATCAGGGTATCCAGTCCTCTACCTGTGAGTAACCTGATTTAAAAATCACTTAAATGACTAAAATAGAACTAGACTGACTTATTTAATAGTTTCTTTGATGTGCACTAGTCAATTTTTTAGTAAATTAAATATTTTTTGATGTGAAAAAAAACTTTTAAAACATGCCTACGAGCGCTTGTGCACTGAAGAAATTGAGAGCGATTTCCAGAGTCTTCCTGAATCAGCGTAATCAGAGGAATCTCACAATCTCGATCTGGGGAGGCCTGGCTAGTGAGGATGGAGCCTGATCCAGGCAAATTGAATCTCGAACCAGCATAAAACATCGCAGAATAAGTAGTTTGGGACATCACTCACTAACATTTACAATTTGAGCATTGCTGAAAATAGAGACCTTTTGTCGAAGCTTTTCGTCTTGCACTCATCAGGACAATTTGCGAGAATACCAATGTAAGGGAAAGCAACAAATTTATACTGTATGAGTAGAGAGTGCTGATTGGTTGGCAAGTTGACTCTGGTAGAGGCGTTGGCATGGAGAATGCACCAGTTTATCGTGACTGACAGTGTACTAAGAATTACAATTTAAGATGGTCAGTAGGGCTCACAGTATGACTCACTTCCGCATACTGGAAGCTACATATATTAATATATAGGGCTCTGTTCTTTGCAGACAGAAAGAACATGTACACACATTGCACCTGTTTCAGCTAAACAAAAATAAGTATTGGCATTTGTTTGTTCATTTCTCAGGGCAATGCCTTGACCAGAGTCAAGCTACCTGGTTTAAATTTCAAACAAAGCTTGGCAATTAACTGTCAGTCACCATAAGCTGGTGCATTCTCTATGGCAATGCCTCTACCACTCAGAGTCCACTTGCCAATCAATCAGCACTCTCTACTCATACCATATAAATTTCTTGCTTTCCCTTACATTGGTATTCTTGCGAATTTTCCTGATGAGTGCAAGACCAAAAGCTTCGACAAAATGTCTCTATTTTCATAATACTCAAGCTCTGTACAATCAAATGACTATTTGTTTACAGTTTTCTGATCTTTTGCGCGAGTTCAACCGATTCTGCCCGGAGTGTGCTGATGTTACTGGAGTACACAAGCTGAAACCCGACCCCCTTGTACATAATCACTGCATCCCTGTATAAGGAAGTTAGGTAGTAAGTTAAAAAAACAGGACCTCGAGGGTTGTAATCTCTGGATTACTCCCTGTGCCACGTGCCAGTGAGGCGAGAAATAGGAAGATAGTGCAGCTAAACACGTGGCTGAGCAGCTGGTGTAGAAGGGAGGGTTTCAGATATCTGGACGATTGGGCTCTCTTCAGGGACAGATGGGACCTGTACAAGAAGGACGGGTTGCATCTAAACTGGAAGGGCACTAATATCCTGGCTGCAAGGTTTGCTAGCGTCACTCGGGAAGGTTTAGACTAGTGTGGCAGGGGGGTGGGAACCAGAGCAGGAGGACAGCTAGTGAAGTAAATGAGGAGGACATAGTAAATAAGGCCAGTAGGACTAAGAGGAAGAGCAGGCAGGGAGATGTTGCTGAGCACAGCGGGACTGGTGGTCTGAAGTGCATTTGTTTCAATGCGAGAAATATAACAGGTAAGGCAGATGAACTTAGAGCTTGGATTAGTACTTGGAAATATGATGTTGTTGCTATTACAGAGACTTGGTTGAGGGAAGGGCAGGATTGGCAGCTAAATGTTCCAGGCTTCAGAAGCTTCAGGCGGGATAGAGGGGGATGTAAAAGGGGTGGGCGAGTTGCATTACTGGTTAAGGAGAATATCACAGCTGTACTGCGGGAGGACACCTCAGAGAGGTCATGCAGCGAGGCAATATGGGTGGAGCTCAGGAATAGGAAGGGTGCAGTCACGATGTTGGGGGTTTACTACAGGCCTCCCAACAGCCAGCGGGAGGTAGAGGAGCAGATATGTAGACAGATTTTGGAAAGATGTAAAGGTAACAGGGTTGTAGTGGTGGGTGATTTTAACTTCCCCAATATTGACTGGGACTCACTTAGTGCTAGGGGCTTGGATGGGGCAGAATTTGTGAGGAGCATCCAGGAGGGCTTCTTGAAACAGTATGTAGATAGTCCAACTAGGGATGGGGCCATTCTGGACCTGGTATTGAGGAATGAGCCCGGCCAGGTGGTCGAAGTTTCAGTGGGGGAGCATTTCGGGAGCAGTGACCATAATTCCACAAGTTTTAAGGTACTTGTGGATAAGGATAAGAGTAGCCCTCGGGTGAAGGTGCTAAATTGGGGGAAGGCTAATTATAACAATATTAGGCAGGAACTGAAGAATTTAGATCGGGGGCAGCTGTTTGAGGGTAAATCAACATCTGACATGTGGGAGCCTTTCAAACGTCAGCTGATTAGAATCCAGGACCAGCATGTTCCTGTGAGGAAGAAAGACAAGTTTGGCAAGTTTCGGGAAGCTTGGATAACACGGGATATTGCGAGCCTAGTCAAAAAGAAAAAGGAAGCATTTGTAAGGGCTGGAAGGCTAGGAACAGATGAAGCACTTGAGGAATATAAAGACAGTAGGAAGGAACTTAAGCAAGGAGTCAGGAGGGCTAAAAGGGGTCATGAAAAGTCATTGGCAAACAGGATTAAGGAAAATCCCAAGGCTTTTTATACATATATAAAGAGCAAGAGGGTAACCAGGGAAAGGGTTGGCCCACTCAAGGACACAGATGGGAATCTATGCGTGGAGCCAGAGGAAATGGGTGAGGTGCTAAATGAGTACTTTGCATCAGTATTCACCAAGGAGAAGGACTTGGTGGATGATGAGCTTAGGGAAGGGAGTGCAGATAGTCTCAGTCATCTCATTATCAAAAAGGAGGAGGTGTTGGGTGTCTTGCAAAGCATTAAGGTAGATAAGTCCCCAGGGCCTGATGGGATCTACCCTAGAATACTGAGGGAGGGAAGGGAAGAAATTGCTGGGGCCTTGACAGAACTCTTTGCATCCTCATTGGCTACAGGTAAGGTCCCAGAAGACTGGAGAATAGCCAATGTTGTTCCTTTGTTTAAGAAGGGTGGTAAGGATAATCCAGGAAATTATAGGCCGGTGAGCCTTACGTCAGTGGTAGGGAAACTATTAGAGAGGATTCTTCGGGACAGGATTTAGTCCCATTTGGAAACAAGCAAACTTATTAGCGAGAGACAGCATGGTTTTGTGAAGGGGAGGTCGTGTCTTACTAATTTGATTGAGTTTTTTGAGGAAGTGACGAAGATGATTGATGAGGGAAGGGCGGTGGATGTTGTCTATATGGACTTCAGTAAAGCCTTTGACAAGGTCCCACATGGCAGACTGGTGCAAAAGGTGAAGTCACACGGGATCAGAGGTGAGCTGGCAAGATGGATACAGAACTGGCTCAGTCACAGAAGACAGAGGGTAACAGTGGATGGGTGTTTTTCTGAATGGAGGGATGTGACTAGTGGTGTTCCGCAGGGATCAGTGCTGGGACCTTTGCTGTTTGTAGTATATATAAATGATTTGGAGGAAACAGTAGCTGGTCTGATTAGTAAGTTTGTGGACGACACAAAGGTTCGTGGAGTTGCGGATAATGATAAGGATTGTCAGAGGTTACAGCAGGATATAGATCGGTTGGAGACTTGGGCGGAGAAATGGCAGATGGAGTTTAATCCGGACAAATGTGAGGTAATGCATTTTGGAAGGTCTAATGCAGGTGGAAAGTATACAGTAAATGGCAGAACCCTTAGGAGTATTGACAGGCAGAGAGATCTGGGCGTACAGGTCCACAGGTCACTGAAAGTGGCAACGCAGGTGGATAAGGTAGTCAAGAAGGCATACGGCATGCTTGCCTTCATCGGTCAGGGCATAGAGTATAAAAATTGGCAAGTCATGTTGCAGCTGTACAGAACCTTAGTTAGGCCACACTTAGAATATTGCGTGCAATTCTGGTCGCCACACTACCAGAAGGACGTGGAGGCTTTGGAGAGGGTACAGAGGAGGTTTACCAGGATGTTGCCTGGTCTGTAGGGCATTAGCTATGAGGAGAGGTTGGAAAAACTTGGATTGTTTTCACTGGAACGACAGAGGTGGAGGGGTGACATGATAGAGGTCTACAAAGTTATGAGCGGCATGGACAGAGTGGATTAGTCAGAAGCTTTTTCCCAGGGTGGAAGAGTCAGTTACTAGGGGACATAGGTTTAAGGTGCGAGGGGCAAAGTTTAGAGGGGATGTGCGAGGCAAGTTTTTTTACACAGAGGGTGGTGAGTGCCTGGAACTTGCTGTCAAGGGAGGTGGTGGAAGCAGATACGATAGCGACGTTTAAGAGACATCTTGACAAATATATGAATAGGAAGGGAATAGAGGGATACGGTCCCCGGAAGTGCAGAAGGTGTTAGTTTCGGCAGGCATCAAGATCGGCGCAGGCTTGGAGGGCCGAATGGCCTGTTCCTGTGCTGCACTGTTCCTTGTTCTTTGTTCTTTATAATGCTGTAGTATTTGTACTGGGCTGTCACTCAGTGCCTTCAGTAACGCGGTCATTCGCAGCCTAATATTCACCTGGCAGCTGTGCACATGAGGGGGGAGAATAAGTTTTCTGAGTGTTCTCATCGGTGCCATGCGACACAACTTGATCACGCTTAACCTCAGAAATATTTAACTAAAATCATTTTTCTTTCACTCTTATCAATGCGATGGATTCTTCACAATTGAGTAAGTTCCCAGGTAACCCCGTGCATGAATTCCTAAGCTACTCAGTCACCTTTTTCTCTCAGGAGCAAAGTTTCCTGCTGTTCAATCTCAAAACCGTGCATTGCCTATGTAAATAAACACCAGCCATCTCCTCAGTAACCAAGTGACAAATGTTGAGCACCATCAAGTGTCGGTGGATTGGTTTTGCTTTTTTAAAAAAAAAATTGCTATATTTTTACTCCTTGTTTGTAAGGAAATGGACAGTTTTTAGCCTTTTGTCTCAAGTACACCCAACTGGGTCGCCAACTGTGGCTGGGCCTATTGCTGGAGTTTTCACCTCTAGGACCTCCCACCTCCAACTGCCTCGCCCCACACCCCCCAAATGCTCCTGTCGTTGGCCACCCAAACATCCATGCTCATGGCCCCCAACTTCCTACGACCAATTGGAAAGCAAGCAAACTCTTCATTACCCGACTGGATGATTCTTGACTGTCAGTCAAACCACCTTTTCCCTTCTCCATCTCCAAATATTTTATAACTAATAAATGAAAATGTTCAAAGAACATCGCTCAATTTTTTTTAAAAATAACTCTGCTTCTTCTCCTGTCCTGCTTTCCCAGAGATAAGCCAGATGCTGAGTAATTCCCTCTCACCTTTCTTAAATGAGTGAACCGACATGAAGGGCCAAGGCAAGACAAAGAGTTGGATAGGAAACACGATATGTCAAGAGGTAGCGGGCATGTTACGCCAAGTCTTAGGCCTCCTTTTTAATTGGTTCTCAGGGTTTGGAGGAGGCTGGCAATAGTGCATTTATAGCCCAACACTGGTCGTGAGTGCATTAAGAGTCAACCGTGTAACGTAGAATCGACACATAGACCAGGTTAGGTCGGGAGGCAGGATATTAAAATCCAGCAGGTTCACTAGTGACAACCCAGCAGTTTTCGCGAATTTTTTTCAAGTTATTAAAAACAATGTGCACCACACCTCAGAAAGGATATGCAGGCCTTAGAGGGGATGCAGCACAGATTCACCAGAATGATACCGGGGCTAAAAGGGTTAAGTTATGAGGACAGGTTGCAAGGCTTATATTCCATTGATTATAGAAAATTAAGGGGTGATCTATGAGATGTTGAAGATGATTAAAGGATTTAAAAGAGTAGATTAAAAAAAACTATTTCCTCTGCTGGAGGAGTACAGTACAGAACAAGGGGGCGTAATCTTAAAATTAGAGCTAGATCGTTCAGATGTGATGTCTGGAAGCACTTCTTCACACAAAGTTGTTGAGGCTGGGAATCAATTGAAAGTTAAAAACTGAAACTGTTAGAATTTTGTTAGTCAAGGGTATTAAGGGATATGGGACCAAGGCGAGTACTTGGAGCTATGATACAGATCAACCATTATCTAATTGAATGGTGGTACAGGCTTGACAGGCTAAATGATGTTCTCCTACTCTTATGATAAGTTGGTTGCAGAAGACACAACGAGCCAAAATATATTGCAAGACACCAGACCTTTAAAAACTTTCCCGATCAATTGCCAGCAGAATCTGCCAATTTTCGCTCGCAAGAATGAGACATCTTGGCACAGTAGTGCAGCCATTATAGGCACTCGAGAACGAGTATCACAACACACAACAGAGACACCACTCTAGTAGCATGCCTTCATGGCTTTCACTAATAGAGTGATTTTATTAATGAGAAATGGCACAAATTAAGGACACTTGAAATTACTCTCCTTCAATGCAACTCCACAGAACATTTTCATTTCCAACACACTTCTGATGATCAAGGCATAGAGAAGTGTGGATATTCTTATGGTTTTGCAGTAGTTCAGGAGCAGCAATTGTGTTTTAAACATGGTATTCAATCTGTTCCTCTCATTATTTCACTAATTATGTGCAAAGCTTTCATGCATACGTGGATGCAGAGAAACACAGACTGGTTTTGTCAGCCAGCTACCCAGTCTAGAGCTCTGAATGGCTTTCCCTTCATAAAAGCTCTCTCGCATTCCCACAGTGGCCTGTTCTGTTGGGATTCTTTCATCTAACAGGTAATTAGCATGTTGTGAGCCCAATTAAATGGCAAGAATGGTCAATTAAGACTGATCTAATTATGGGGGAGGGGATTACCCCATTCAAAAGCTCACAGACCACTTCAGACAGAAAGAGAAAGCAATGTAACTATTTTTACACCTCTTTCTATACTTAATGCTCAAGTAGGGATTAGACTGCATTTCTTTGTGTTTAATCTAGTCTGCAACATAAATGTGTTTTTTTCTGCCCCCCACCTAACTTTCTCTTCTCTCTTTCCCTCTTGAAAAAAGACTTGCATTTATATAGCGCCTTTCATGACCACAGGATGTCCCAAAGTGTTATACACCCAATTAAGTACTTTTTGAAGTGTAGTCACATTTGTAGTGTGGGAAGTGCAGCAGCCAATTTGCGCACAGCAAGATCCTACAAATAGCAATGAAATAATGACCAGATAAACTGTTTTTGTGCTGTTGGTCGAGGGATAAATATTGACCAGGACACCAGGGAGATTTCACCTGCTCTTCTTCAAAATAGTGCCGTGGAAACTTTTCTATCCATCTGAGAGGGCCTCAGTTTAATGTCACATCAAAAGACAACATTTCTGACAGTGCAGCACTCCCTCAGTCTCAGCCTAGAATTTGTACTCAAGTCTCTGAAGTGGGACTTAAACCTTCTGACTCAGAGGTGAGAGTGCAATTAAACGAGTCACAGCGAAGGTACTCATGAGAACTGGGGTACAAATCCAAAGGTGCCGGTGGTCCTACAGAACCAGGTTAGCCAGCAGACCCTTAAACCTGGAGAGATGTATTCCTGGAGGTTTAAGTATATGGCAACTGTCTCCTACCAGCCTGCCTCCACCATTGATCTACCAACATGTCCATCCTTATGTCACACAGCCTACCCAAGCCAACTGAGAAGAGAACAGATTCTGCATTACTTGACTGGATGATTATCCACTGCAGTCAAACTGCCCTTTTTCACCCCATCCAATATTTTTTGAACTAATAGTGAAAGGATTCAAAGAAAATTTTGGAAAAGCACCCCTTTTTTAATGCCCCAGTAATTTTTCTACAGATTTCTCTCAGCATTACAGTGCCCTGGAGATTAATCTTCAATTCCTGGAGACTCCAAAACTATTCTAGATGGCTGGTAATGCTAATCTCCAATCTTTGCTTCCTCCTTTGACTAGCCCCAACCAAGATCAGGAACTCACTGTGTGGTGAAACAGGAAATGGAGAACCTGTAGCCCACTGCTCCATGGAGTTGCACATTGGTTAACCTGCACAATGGTTTACAAATTCCCGGCCTTTTCCTTTTACTCATGCCAGCAATGTGTTCCATTTCCTCACTAAGGTATCTGCTCTACATCAATGGCAATAAACGCAGTCTATTTTCAGACGGATTGCAAGCAGTCCCCACTTTGTGGTCCTTGTTTCGCTAGCATTTTTCATGAAAGTCAGAAGAGGCACAGCTGGTATAGATGATAACTCTGGTAGGAAGCGGATGTGCTCCAAGGGGATACTCTCAGCTGATGTCATGCAGTCTGCATCTGTTCCAGTGCTTTAGTGAGGAAATTGAGGATGTACAGGGCCCAACCGGGAATTCATTTCAAAACTAGAAAGGATATTTATCTTACCATCTTGCAGTACTGATCCCTCAGATGGCTCGACAGTGAAGGTAGCTTCACTGGTCACCATTGGATAAATAACGAGTAACTTAACCTAATAGGACAATGTAGATCAGAAGTAGTAGGAAGTGCAGAGGATACTGGGAATGTAGAACTCTCCCCCCGAAAAAGCTGTTGAGGCTTGGTCAATTGAAAAATTCAAATCTGCGACTGGTAAGATTTTCATTAGGCAAGAGTATTAAGGGTTCTGGAGCCAAGGAGCGTAAATGGAGCTGAGCCACAGATCAGCCATGATCTAGTTGAATGCTGGAGCAAACTCAAGGGGTTGAACAGCCTACTCCTGCTCTTACGTTAGCCCAGCATCTTCTCACTGGCGGAAATCGTAGCATAGTGGAGCCCTAGCAAACCTAGAGTCAACGGGGATCAGGGGGAAACTCTCCACTGGTTGGAGTCATACCGAGCACAAAGGAAGATGGTTGTGGTTGTTGGAGATCAATCATCTCAGCCCTAGTACATCACTGCAGGAGTTCCTCAGGGTAGTGTCTAGGCCCAACTATCTTCAGCTGCTGCATCAATGACTTACCCTCCATCATAAGGTCAGAAGTGCGGATGTTCGCTGATGATTGCGCAATGTTCAGCACCATTCACGACTCCTCAGATACTGAAGCAGCTCATGTCCATATGCAGCAAGACCTGGACAACATCCAGGCTTGGGCTGATATGTGGCAAGTAACATTCACGCCACACTAGTGCCAGGCAATGACCATCTCAAACAAGACAGAATCTAACCATCTCCCCTTGACATTCAATGGCATTACCATCATTGAATTCCCCACTATCAACATATTGGGGTTACCACTGACCAGAAACTGAACTGGATCACCCATCTAAATTCTGTGGTTGCAACAGCAGGTCGGAGGCTGTGAGTTATGTGGCAAGGAACTCACCTCCTGACTCCCCAATGCCTGTCCACCATCTACAAGGCACAAGTCAGGAGTGTGATGGAATACTCTCCACTTGCCTGGATGGGTGCAGCTCCAACAACACTCAAGAAGCTCGACACCAATGAGGACAAAGCAGCCCACTTGACTGGCACCCCATCCACCACTTTCAACATTCACTCCCTCCACCATTGATGCACATTAGCAGCAGTGTGTACCATCTACAAGATGCACTGCAGCAACTCATCAAGGCCCCTATGACAGCACCTTCCAAACCGCAACCTCTACCACCTGAAAGGAAAAGGGCAGCAGATGCCTGGGAACACCACCACCTGCAAGTTCCCCTCCAAGCCATATACCATCCTGACTTGGAACTATATCGCCGTTCCTTCACTGTCGCTGGGTCAAAATCCTGGAACTCCCTTCCTAACAGCACTGTTGGTGTACCTACAGCCCAAGGATTGCAGCAGTCCAAAAAGGCAGTTCACCACCGTTTTCTCAAGGGTAATTATGGATGGACAATAGATCCTAGTCACGCCAGCGACGCCCACATCTCTCAAACAAATAAAAAAATTACTGAGATGTGTTCAAATCCCTCCATGGCAGCTGGGAAATGTAAAGTCAATGAATTAAATAAAAAGCTAGTATCGATAATAGCAACCATGAAACTACCAGATGGTTATAAAAACCCATCTGCATCACTAATGTCCTTTAGGGAAAGAAATCTGCTGTTGTTAACTGGTCTGGCCTATATGTAACTCCAGACCCACAGCAATGTGTCGACTCTTAACTGCACTCTGAAGTGACCTAGTAAGCCACTCAGTTGTATTCAAGACGGTGGCTCACTGCCACCTTCTCAAGGGCAATTAGGGATGGGTGATAAATGACGGCCTTACTGGTGATGCCTGCATCCTGTGAATGAATCCAAAATAAAAGGGCTCAAATCCAGATGGGATGTGAGTTACTTCCGCTGATGGCTGTAACAGCCTTATATGGAACTAGCTTCAAACAGTCTTGCCATAGGGAAGTGAGGAGATGAACTGATCTGGTCACTCTGTTGCACATATTTCATGATGATGTCCCCTGGCCAGCACTTGCAGCAAAATGGTAAACGTGTTCTGTTGACCAGGTTTGTAATTTTGTTGGAAGTAAAATGCTATTCCTCCGTTCCCCAAACCATGTTCCCAAAGGGTGCAAGTGTGAGCCCAAAGCTGCCCACCATTATTTTAAATACAGGTGACAGTTGTCCAAAATGAGATCCTCAGCATAAGTAACATTCTAGCAATAGGTTTAGTTAGACCACGTGTGTTATACAAAGTCCGGTTAACCAATTGTGTCATGCCCAGTAGAGGCATGACCTATTCATAACTTTAAACACGGGCTGTATCCAGCATAGAATCTTCTGGAACTGCATTATCCTTTTGTTTTAAATGAACCACATTGGACATTAAAAGTGGACATGAGCTGCGAAGATGGCTGCCAAAGGTCAACTAACCTTCAGTCTGTGTATTCAAAATCTGACTCACTGTCTGAAAGGACAAAAGGATACCTTCCAGACTAAGAAGTGTCATCAACACCCATCCTGAAACGATCAGGAGAATTCCTGAATTGAATGGGTTTCTCCGGGAACAAAGAAGGTGATTGTCTTTACCCTCCTCAGGATGAATGTCTTACCACAATAAACCAGGATGGGGCTAATCAACATAGACCCCCACCATATTTGGAAAAGGAACTGTGAGAAGTTACATGGTGGGGGGCAGCCATGTTGGTCTCCTTATAAAAAAAAATCTTTAAAATGCAGACTGCAACTGGAGAGGCAGTGGCATAGTGGTAATGTCACTGGACTAGTGATCCAGATGGCTAGGCTAAAGCTCTGAGGATAATTCTGAAGATAGTTCTGAAGAAGGGTCACTGACCTGAAACGTTAACTCTGCTTCTCTCTCCACAGATGCTGCCAGACCTGCTGAGTATTTCCAGCTTTTCTTGTTTTTATTTCAGATGTCCAGCATCCGCAGTATTTTGCTTTTATATTAATGCTCTGAGGACAAGGGTTCGAATCCCACCACGGCAGATGGTGAAATTTGAATTCAATTAATAAAATCTGGAATTAAAAGCTCGTCTGATGGTAACCATGAAACCATTGTTCATTGTTGTAAAAACCCATCTGGTTTACAAATGTCCTTTAGCGAAAGAAATCTCCCATCCTTACCTGGCCTACATGTGATTCCAGACCTACAGTAAATGTGGTTGACTCTTAACTGCCCTCTTGAATGGCCTGACAAGCCACTCAGTTCAAGGGCAATTAGGGATGGGCAACAAATGCTGGCCTTGCCAGTGATGCCCACATCCCATAAAAAAATAAGCAGCAAGCGGACAAGGACCATTGTGTCTTAAAAGATCTGGAGGCTGTAACATCTTAAGGTCTCCAAGGCTGTTTCTTTTCAAGTCCACCAGTCCAGAAAACCAATCTCCTACTAATTGCTGAGACTACACGCAATTAACTTCGTGACCTGCTGAAAATCCACCTCTTCAAGAAAATCCTGCACCGACTTCAATATACGACTCTGGCTATCGAATCCGCCGAACTACACTTCAGGAGTGGAAATGCCTTCTTCAGCAGGCCCGCAACACATACCTTTTCCCCAAGATGAGCCAAATCACGTGACTTAGGAACTATTTCTTTGCTTGCAATTTGTAAAGTGCACGATCCTTTTAATGGTTTTATTTCTCAAGTGTGTGGTGAGTGAGTGACGTAGAGTTAGACTTTCGGGGTGAAAGTGTGAATAAAAATAATCCTCTTTATTTAAACCCATAAAAAGCAGCTGCTGGTTATTCAAATTGGCCAAAACTCAGGGGTTAAGAAACATACTCACTTTCCTTGTCAAAACACACTGATTACGAACAGTAAAGGGAAAAGAACTGGGGTTTCAGTTCTCTCTCAATTCTGTCCATAACATTCTGATCAACTGCAGCTGTAACAGAAGGTATACAACAGGTTATATAGAAGGATGTTGTCAAATGTGAGCAGCAGGTGATATGTAACATGAGTCAGAGGTACATAGCTAAAACGATTCGGTTTACAAGTTGAAGGGCTATGGAAAACGGATTGCATTTCCATTCCTGCTCACCTATCAGACACCCTTTGAATTGGAATTGACTGTAAGATGGTTTACATCAGCCCCCAGTTCACTCACTGAGAAATGACGGAGATTAAAATAAACTCATTCAATATATTAATGATTCTCTAGCCTCACAGGGATTACTCCCCAACTCATAAAGTAACTACACAGCTGATGTTATGCAGACCCCACTGTTTGTAATTCACATTCCAGATGGAAAGAAAGTAAAGTGCATTGGGCCAAATATCTGGGAAGGTTCCACATCCAAAAGCTGTTAAAGCAAAATGACAAAAGCCAACAGAAAGCCACTCCATGGACTTGGGGCCTGGAATGTTTAGTATTATGGGCTGTTCTGGAAACGAGCTTCATTTCAACAACAGACAGAGGCACCTGATTGATTTTTGAATAAGGCTGATGATTGAATTTTGAATGAGATTGGAAAGTAGCTATTTAATGAGACTCATGATTAATCATTGCATCAGATTGGAGATTGGTTATTGAATAACATTGATGATTGAATGATGTTGGGTATTGATTATAGAATGAGGCTGAGGATTGAATATTGAATAATGTTGGGGACTGACTATTGTTTGAGGCTGGTGACTGATTATTGAATGAGGCTGATCCCTGATTACATATCAATACTGTACCCACAATTAAGAATAAGTTCCCTGACTCCTTTCTCTGACCTAGAAAAGTTTACGTGATTGGCAGCTGCACGTTGTATATTAATATGAGCGCTGAATACATGCTGCACCTTTTGTAACTCTGCACTTTTTTCTAGTTTGTTACTAGCTGAACTTATTAACAACTGCCACAGATTATTGAACAAAGGCGGTCTCGGAGTCAAAAGTCATCAATTCCTGAGGGTGCCTGCCATATTGATTGACCCTGCACTTCCCACCACACTCCTGAGCGTATCCTATTGCTGTTGATGTTTCTCTTCAGAATATGATGAAGGAGCAAGGCTCACAATACAAGACACCACCAAAGTTTTAAATAGCAGGAAAGAAAATAAGGTACGTCAAGCAGCAATAGTTGATTGTCACCAAGTCTAACATTTAAAAGTCTCAGATTTGTAGCAGGTAGGGAAAATTGAGGGAGGAAAGGAATGCCACAGTTTTGAGGCCATGAGAAAAATGACTTAAAGAGGAGGTGATTGTTACACATTTTGGTTTCAACACCATAAAGATGCAGTGAGGGGGAGAAAAATAACGGCCTGCATTTACCCAACGCCTTGTCATATTATAGACTCATAGCGTTACACAGCACAGAAACAGGCGCTTCAACCCACCGTGTCCGTGCCAGCCATGTCTCCGAGAAATATCTTGAGTTTTTTAAACCGTTATTGCACTCGCTTTGTAAATTTTAGGTTTGACACAATTAATCATTCCTTTTCTGAGTAAGGGCATAAATCAAACCAGATACTGGAGATAAAATATGATGAACCCTGGTATAGAACCCAATAGTAAAGTGGTTCAGTGGCTCAATAGGCAAAGCAATTGTAATCCCACCAAACAACCACAGAGGTCCAAGTATTGTCTGTCTACATCCTATCCAGACAGGTATAAACTCCAGTCTCTCATTTGCAAACATTCTTGTCTTCCTCCATTTTAATCTATACTGTTCTGGCTATTGCTTTTCCAAACTTCTTTCCTCTTGTTCTCCCTAAGCTCCAAATAAGCCATCACAGACATTCTTCCTCCTCCCTGTGTCCTCACTATGTTAGAATCAAGAGTTACTTGCCATCTCCTTCCCCAATAAATCCTTTCTCAAGATCTAATAACTCGATTTCTGTTATGTTTATTTTGACATACTCCCTAGGATAAAAAAGAAAGGGAAAAAAATTGCATTTATATAGCACCTCCCACAACCACCAGATGTTTCAAAGAGCTTTATAGCTGATGAAATACTTCTGAAATGTAGTTATAATGTAGGAGACACAGCAAACACCAATGTGGTGATGACCAGATAATCTGTTTTTATGATGTTGATTGAGGGATGAATATTGGCCAGGGAGAACTCCCCTGCTCTTCTTCAAATAATGCCATCGAATTTTTTTTATATCCGGGCATGGGCTTCAGTTTAATATCACATCTGAAAGAGATCACCTCCAACAGTGCAGCACTCCCTCATTATTGCACTGGAGTACCAGCCTTGATTTTTGTGCTCAAGCCCCAGAGTGGGACTTGGACCCAGAACCTTATAACTCAGAAGCAAGAGTTGACCAATTGAGCCACAGCTAATCCAACAGGAAAATGTTGGCATACCTCTAGGAATTCCCTGTTCTAAATCCTGAAGGACAGTGTCAGCTACCAAAAGGAAAATGTTTGTTATTAGAATGTACAGTGAATCATCTGTGGCCTTGCTCATGTTGCTTTAAAACAAAGTGGCATTTGTTTGTTGCAATGGGTTAAAATGGTGGGCAGACCAGGGTGACTCAACGCCATAGCACCACTACTGGTGGGAGAACTGAACACCAAGTGTTAGTGTTAGCTATTGACAGTAATAGAAGATTTACCAATGTCACAAAAGCATTACTAAAGCACGACAATAAATATAGCAGTCACAAGAGTTTTCTTTTATACAGGGAGATAGAAACACAATGAATCTGAAGTAAGTAATTAGTATTGCTTGAGTTGTGTACCTATCATAACCTCTGCATCACCAACTCGTTCTTTCACACTAAACCCTGTCACCAGGTTTCATGGAGGCACCCAAGATCACGTCGTTGGCACCAGCGAGACCTCATTGTCACAAGGCGAGCCGCCTTAAACAGTGTTCAAATCACACGCAGCTTCCACAGTGCGGACTGCGACACCGACCACTCCCTGGTGTGCAGCAAGGTTAGACTCAGACCAAAGAAGTTGCATCATTCCAAGCAGAAGGGCCACCCGCGCATCAACACGAGCAGAATTTCTCACCCACAGCTGTTACAAAAATTTCTAAATTCACTTGTAACAGCCCTTCAAAACACTCCCACAGGGGATGCTGAGACCAAGTGGGCCCACATCAGAGACGCCATCTATGAGTCAGCTTTGACCACCTACGGCAAAAGTGCGAAGAGAAATGCAGACTGGTTTCAATCTCATAATGAAGAGCTGGAACCTGTCATAGCCGCTAAGCGCATTGCACTTTTGAACTACAAGAAAGCCCCCAGCGATTTAACATCCGCAGCACTTAAAGCAGCCAGAAGTACTGCACAAAGAACAGCTAGGCGTTGCGCAAACGACTACTGGCAACACCTATGCAGTCATATTCAGCTGGCCTCAGACACTGGAAACATCAGAGGAATGTATGATGGCATGAAGAGAGCTCTTGGGCCAACCATCAAGAAGATCACCCCCCTCAAATCTAAATCGGGGGACATAATCACTGACCAACGCAAACAGATGGACCGCTGGGTTGAGCACTACCTAGAACTGTACTCCAGGGAGAATGCTGTCACTGAGACTGCCCTCAATGCAGCCCAGCCTCTACCAGTCATGGATGAGCTGGACATACAGCCAACCAAATCGGAACTCAGTGATGCCATTGATTCCCTAGCCAGCGGAAAAGCCCCTGGGAAGGACAGCATTACCCCTGAAATAATCAAGAGTGCCAAGCCTGCTATACTCTCAGCACTACATGAACTGCTATGCCTGTGCTGGGACGAGGGAGCAGTACCCCAGGACATGCGCGATGCCAACATCATCACCCTCTATAAAAACAAAGGTGACCGCGGTGACTGCAACAACTACCGTGGAATCTCCCTGCTCAGCATAGTGGGGAAAGTCTTTGCTCGAGTCGCTCTGAACAGGCTCCAGAAGCTGGCCGAGCGCGTCTACCCTGAGGCACAGTGTGGCTTTCGTGCAGAGAGATCGACTATTGACATGCTGTTCTCCCTTCGTCAGATACAGGAGAAATGCCGTGAACAACAGATGCCCCTCTACATTGCTTTCATTGATCTCACCAAAGCCTTTGACCTCGTCAGCAGACGTGGTCTCTTCAGACTACTAGAAAAGATCGGATGTCCACCAAAGCTACTAAGTATCATCACCTCATTCCATGACAATATGAAAGGCACAATTCAACATGGTGGCTCCTCATCAGAGCCCTTTCCTATCCTGAGTGGTGTGAAACAGGGCTGTGTTCTCGCACCCACACTTTGTGGGATTTTCTTCTCCCTGCTGCTTTCACATGCGTTCAAATCCTCTGAAGAAGGAATTTTCCTCCACACAAGATCAGGGGGCAGGTTGTTCAACCTTGCCCGTCTAAGAGCGAAGTCCAAAGTACGGAAAGTCCTCATCAGAGAACTCCTCTTTGCTGACGATGCTGCTTTAACATCTCACACTGAAGAATGCCTGCAGAGTCTCATCGACAGGTTTGCGTCTGCCTGCAATGAATTTGGCCTAACCATCAGCCTCAAGAAAACGAACATCATGGGGCAGGATGTCAGAAATGCTCCATCCATCAATATTGGCGACCACGCTCTGGAAGTGGTTCAAGAGTTCACCTACCTAGGCTCAACTATCACCAGTAACCTGTCTCTAGATGCAGAAATCAACAAGCGCATGGGTAAGGCTTCCACTGCTATGTCCAGACTGGCCAAGAGAGTGTGGGAAAATGGCGCACTGACACGGAACACAAAAGTCCGAGTGTATCAGGCCTGTGTCCTCAGTACCTTGCTCTACGGCAGCGAGGCCTGGACAACGTATGCCAGCCAAGAGCGACGTCTCAATTCATTCCATCTTCGCTGCCTTCGGAGAATACTTGGCATCAGGTGGCAGGACTATATCTCCAACACAGAAGTCCTTGAAGCGGCCAACACCCCCAGCTTATACACACTACTGAGTCAGCGGCGCTTGAGATGGCTTGGCCATGTGAGCCGCATGGAAGATGGCAGGATCCCCAAAGACACATTGTACAGCGAGCTCGCCACTGGTATCAGACCCACCGGCCGTCCATGTCTCCGTTATAAAGACGTCTGCAAACGTGACATGAAATCGTGTGACATTGATCACAAGTCGTGGGAGTCAGTTGCCAGCATTCGCCAGAGCTGGCGGGCAGCCATAAAGACAGGGCTAAATTGTGGCGAGTCGAAGAGACTTAGTAGTTGGCAGGAAAAAAGACAGAGGCGCAAGGGGAGAGCCAACTGTGCAACAGCCCCAACAAACAAATTTCTCTGCAGCACCTGTGGAAGAGCCTGTCACTCCAGAATTGGCCTTTATAGCCACTCCAGGCGCTGCTTCACAAACCACTGACCACCTCCAGGCGCGTATCCATTGTCTCTCGAGATAAGGAGGCCCAAAAGAAAGAAAGAAAGAATTAGTATTCTATAGAATATCACAGCACGGAAACAGGTCTCCACACTAGCTTCCTCCAAACTTACTTTCTCTCAGCCTATCAACATAGTAAGTCAATAAACGCAGAAAATGTAGAACTCTGATGACCTGTCAAACATGGATCTCAGTTTGAAGCCCGATAATCATTCAAAACCCAATCTTGGTGTTGTCGAATCATTCGCTCCCAAGTTACCTTGCCAAGTCTCCTCTTTTGCAACCTCAGTAATCTCCAAATGTCAGAAGTTGCCCACCACCCAAGTCACAAGCTGCAGATCTAAGGCCTCCCGTCTGCCATTGTGGCTCTTTAATCTGAGATTTCATGATTATCCTTTTTCGTGATCATCCAGCATTACCTCTGTCTTTGAACTCAGCTCCAATGCCATGTATAGTCTGTCCATTTCCTGAAACTTAATTTTGAACAGTTCTAGTTTCACAGCTATACATTTTAAAACTAATTTTGGGACAAGAATAAGGGTCCAGAATTCTGTACTAAAAAAAGCACCTTAGGACCTAATAAGTATTTTCATATTCATTTTGAGCAGAAATTAAAACTCATTGAGTTGACAGCGAAGAAATTCACTGCATGCTCCTGGCAAGATCAAGCTTTGTCAACACCGGGTAGCTGCATTGAATCCTACTTACTTGAGTTTTAATGGCACGTTCATGCTGTTCTGACCATAAACATGGCACCATCATTCAAGTATAGGGATGCCCCCTCCACATTATTCTGGTAGAAAGGTTATCTCCACTATAGGCTGGCTACCCGACCCGAACGCGATGAGACCTGACGACCTGTGTTGGGTTCGGGTCGGGTCGCACATCCGGGTCTGGCATTCGGGCTCGGGTCGGGTTGGGCCAGGTCGGACATGCTCTATCACAACCTCAGGTAAGTGGCTCTACTGTTAATGTAATTTTTGGACTAGAAAGATGGTTTTGTTACAGCTATTTTAAGCTTGTGCTGATCAGCAACAAAGTGAAAAACGGAAGGTAGATTAACTGATGGTCGGGTCGGGTTGGGTCGGCCGCGGGAAAAAATGGAAGGACTCGGGCCGGGTATGGCTCAGGGTCGGATGTGGTTCTGTTGGGCTCGGGTAGGGTTTCGTTTGCAGATCCGAGCCAGCCTTTAATCTCCAAAGGCTGGTGTTTTAAGCCTGGTGTCATGTGCCAGCTACAAAAAAACAAAACAAAAACTCGCCCAATGCAAAGTGAAGAGATGGACAATGCTATTCAAGCCTCAAATTATACAATCATACAGCACAAATGGAGGCCATTCAGCCCATCATGCCTGTGTTAGCTCTTTGAATAAGCTATTCCATTAGTCCCACTCTCCTCTTTCCCCATAGCCCTGTAATTTTATTTCCCTTCAAGTATTTATCTAATTCCATCTTGAATATTATTGAATCTGCTACCACCGCCCTTTCAGGCAGCGCATTCCAGATCAGAACAACTCACTTTCATCATGTCACCCTTAGTTCTTTTGCCTATTACCTTAAACCTTTGTCCTCTGATTAACAACTCATCTGCCACTGGAAGCTCATCTCCAAACCTCAAACTAAACTAAACTAAACCATGACTCAGCTTCCCAGGTTGGTCCATTCAGCCAGAGGTTGCAAACCTGTCGTGCAACTCTGCTTGCTCATTTTGATGTTGCCACTTCACTGTAGCAATCTGCAGCTACAACCTCCACCCACGTCGCATCCTGACAACAAAACTCCCTCCTTATAAGGAATGTGTACAGACCGCCCGGTTAAGCTGGTGGTATTTAGTAAGAAATTAAAAATCTACTGGCACACAACAAAGTACTATGAACTAGGAATGTAACAGCTGCAGCCAACAGCTGGCTCCCCATTCTGTGTCAATCTCTCTTTTGCAGCCATCCTTTTGGCTCTGCATCAGATTGCAAATTCGGGTTGCATTGGGAGCGGTGCTGAGGGTCCATGGCTGCCCTAACTCTTTCCACATGGAGCCCACACAGCCAGCAGACAGAGGAGACTTCCCACCCACTACCATCTACCCAATGCAGCTTGTCAGTGATGACCGTAGTTCAGTAGGTAGCACTCTAGTCTTTAATTCAGAAGGTTGTGGATTCAAGTCCCACTCTAGAGACTTGAGGATAAGATTTAGAATGAGACTTCAGTGTAGTTGCTGAGGGAGTGCTGCAGTATCAGATATGCTGTCTTCCAGATGAGAGCAATGGAGTTCTCCCTGGTGTGCTGGCTAATATCCATTTCTCAACCAACATAACTGAGATCTGGTCATTATCAAATGTCAATGGCATTTTAGCACTGTTAGTTGAGGGATAAATATTAAGCGGGACACCAGGAACAACCGCCCTGCTCTTCTTTGAAATAGTGCTACAGGATCTTTGATATTCACCCAAGAGGGCAGACAGGGCCTCAGTTAAACATGTCATCCAATAGACAACAACGCTGATGATGTGACACTGCCTCAGTGTTGCATTGGAGTGTCAGCCTAGATTTTGTGCTCAAGTCTCTGGAGCAGAGGTTGAACCCACTCACCTTCTGACTCAGAGGGGACGGTGCTGTCACTGAGCCACAGCTCAGTATTTCCTTCTGTAGTCTGAACTGGGATTCAAATCTAGTTCCCAGAGATGAAGGGCCAGTGCCCAACCAAACTCCTTACACAGGCTTCTTTTTAGCTGGATGCAACAATAATTTTCTTTAAATGGTAACAATTGAGACACCAGAAAAACTGAACAAACATATTTTCCTAAACAAATGATATCAATCTTTTGAAGAGTATATCATAACATATCCACATCACATTCAAAAACAAGACAACTGAAAATCATATTAGTGACTAGATAGACACGGATAACACATTGAGTTCAGCTCAGTAATAACACATAATTTATGATGCAGACATTGGAGAATTTCCTATTGGGAGGAATCCATGTGGAGTATGTTGTCTTACGTGTATAGCTAAAGAATTATTTTACAGAATTATCACTGGGCTGTGCTCAAGCCTGCTCTGATTAGGTTTAGCACTAGAGGAGGGGACAAATTCAAAGCCATGCTCTTCTTATTGTCAAAGATTTCACTGCTGGAAAATGAGGCCATTTCTTCAACTTTTTTCACCCAGCGTCAGGATCGAGCAAACCAATTCCTTCAGGCAATAGCTGCACCAGATTCTGGTGGGAGTGGAATTCACCTTGTCCAAAAAGTAGGTGCTGTGTTGGAATAATCCACAGTGATCTCCTGAACTAGTTTTGATCACCTAATGGGCTCCAAGAGAGCATTATCAGATTTTTACCACTCCCCCCACACCGCCTCTAACTGCTAAATGGCCTGGGGTTTTAATCTGGTTTTCTGTCTCTCCCAGAAGATTACATGGTTTCCAGGCGGGCTAGGGAGTGTCTGTATTCTGACACACAAGGTATTGCAGTTGTGTGGGACAGGCTGGAGGAACAATGGCCCTTTTCCTGCCTGTCATTGTACACATGTTCATAAGGCCAGATATAGCATACTATAGATTCAGAGATTTGACTTTCCCCTGTTGTGCCCCAACAATGGAGTTGAAATCGCACTGTGAAAAATGTATCAACAAAATACTATACAACATTTGTCTTCTATTTCTAGTAAAAAGTAAAAACTCTTTAAATGGGGCTGCGCCTCCATTAAAGTAGCAGACTGATAAACATGATATGAACTTATCTGATTGAATTTTGAGTTGGCGGTGGTCTCGCCTCTGAGTCAGAGTTGGTGGATTCAAACCCCACAGCAGGACTTGAGCACAGAAGCTGGGCAGTCACTTTAGTTCCAGACTGCTGGAGATGCTGTCTTTCAGACGAGATGTTATACTGTGCAGGTGGATGTTAAAAATCCCCTCAAAGAAGAACACAGACTATCTGCCATTGCCCTGAACCAACACTCATACCTGAACCAATACAGATTAATGGATCATTTATTTCATTTACTGTTGGTGCAAAAATTGGCTGCTGTGTTTGCTAACATAACAACAATGACTCCACTTCAAAAGTAATCCGTTTGACTGTGAAGTGCTTTGGGATGACTTGAGTTGGTTATGGACACCATATAAATAAAGTTCTTTAATCACACAATGTGATTTCAAACCCCATTGTTGTGTCAAAGTAGGGAGAGCTTACATCACATAATGTAACGTAACTCAATTCCTTGTGGGAGAGTGATTTATTTGCAACCTTAGAATGGTTCCAACACTTTGTACTAATATTACATTGCCAACCCCAACAGCCATCCCTGTGGTCTCTCTAAGTAATACTGCCAATTAACTAAGGGCAGTTTAATGTCATGAGCTTGCTGTCCCACGAGGAATTAAGCTTGAGCTGGCCAAACCAATATCCTGAGGACCATTCAAGCTAGCAGGTCTAATATGTTATTATCCTGTCAGGAAACACAAGGGCCAATGTCAATGGGTCAGTGTTGTAATTGCCTGCTCTGTATTGTTCCCACTGTGGATATGAATTGAAGTAATCTCAAAATCTCTAAGAGGTAAAGAGTCTGATGCAATGAATGGGAATGTAAATGGAGAGGCCTGGATAGGGAACCAAAAGCACAAGCAAAGAAGATGATGATGACTGTGCCTTCAGTTGCCTAGGCCCTAAACTCTGGAATACCTTCCCTACACCTTACTGCCTCTCTACCTCGCTTTCCTCCTTTAAGACACTCCTCAAAACCTACTTCTTTGACCAAGCTTTTGGCCATCTGATCTAATATCTCCTTAAATGGCTCAGTGTCGTATTTTGTTTTATAATACTCCTGTGAAGCACCTTGGGATGTTTTATTATATTAATGGCACTACATAAATATAAGTTGTTGTTGATTTGGGGGAGCTCTTTAAGAACAAGGAACAAGGAGGAAACTGGTACAGACTTCCAGAGGGCAGGAGTGTTGTTTAGTGTATAAGATCATCCATTCAGCTCATTCCGCTGCTTTCCTCCTTCCCCTTGTGCACCAAATCAAAGCACCCCTCCTGGCCCCTTCCCCACCCTAGCATTGAACCCCTATTTCTCTCTCTTATTTTTCTCCAACCCATGCCCTCTCTATGCCATGGGTCCCACCTCCTGTTCCCTTGACTCCATTCCCACATGACTGCTGGTCACACAATGCCCCTTCCTGCCTGCCACACTAACTGCCATTGTGAGTGATTCCCTCACATCAGACTCTGTACACATGATCTCATCACTGCCCTCCTCAAAAGAAAACCTTTCATGTTGGTGCATTCAGTAAATTCATCCTCATGCACCTCTCTGCAGCCTTTGGCCTAGTCACCCACACCATCCTCCTCTGAAAACCTCTCCTTCACAATCCATCCAGGTGGGACTGCCCTCTCTTGTTTCCTCACTGATCTATCTGAACAGAGACTGGACGTGTCCCACATTAGACATTGTAAATTCATTTATCGGGTGATGGGAGGGATCCTCTAATAGAGATCCCGCAAATGGTTCAGTCAGCAGACATGCCCCCGGTGTAGTGGTTCCCCATCCGCTAGAGTAAGATTGCTACTGGCCAAGACAGTGGTGAGGACACTACAACTGGCCTCATTACTCTGTACAAAATTTGGAGGAAGGGGCACAGAATATCAGTTGGGGTTCCTGTGCCTGATCACTGCCAGAGACCTACTCCTGCAGTGTCCGCATTTTTTGAGAGAAGCGATTGCGATACCATTATCGTTGAATAGCCTACCAAAATTCACTGTTTGGGCACAAAGGTGAAGAGTGGCAATTTGGGGTAGGTACCAGAGAGGCAGATAGGTTCCCTGAAACAGTATTTCAACATGAACTGATACACTCAAGAGGCAAAGGTGCAAAAAGGAATAAAATTGGGTGGGGAACGCAGGGAGGAGAAATATCACAATTTCTGTTCTAAGCACCCACAAAAATCAAGGCAGCACTTTCCTTCCTCCCCATCTCAATCAATGCTCCCAGTACCACAAGTAGCATAAATTGTAAATAAGTATATCTGATCCTGGAAGAGTACACAGTCCGGCAGGACAGGGTGTTTTGATAATACAAGAACAGTTTACTAAACATCCCTGATAAATGGAGTAGACGGGCTGTACTTAATATTGAAAGTTAAGTTCCTTTTACCTATACCATAGATTAAAGTAAGGGGCAATACAATCAAGTATTCACGCCCAGATGTCATGAAAACAAGCTTTACGTCGAATGGTGATTTTTAATCCACCGTTGGATACCCAAATTGAATTTTTAAAAAAAGAGAAAAAGGTGACTCGATGCTTGCAGCTAAAGATGGCTACCCCAATTTGCATCACTGTACCTTCCACATTCCAATCGATTGAGATGGAGACACCATGTCAACAAAGACATATCAAGGACAATGACTTGGGGAATCTAAGTGAACCACATATACTGTCCCCATTAGTAAGGCATCAAGGCAATCACCTGAGCTATTCAACTGGTGGAGACGAACCACTCAACCTAATCACTTGGATAACAATGGAACCCCAGCTGTGAGAATGGGATTTCAAGACATGGACTAATTAAGCTGCAAGAGGGAATACACTAGTAACGACCATGCTTGAATTACAGGGTGACAGTCATGTGACAGGCTCACCCTTCGTGTGCTTAAGCTTCTGTTTTCTCTGCAGTAAAGAGACAAGCAGTTAGACACTGATGAGAGAAGACCCAAGTGGGGTCCCTCCTCCCTCCCTCTCTTTCTCCAACCCACCTTGCAAGCATCAAACCCTGTTTGCTGACCGTGACCACCCAGGGTTGCCCCTGCTGCAGACAGAGGGTCCTTGAAAGAAATCAATGCCTCACTGCTGTCTCCAGCAGAACAGCCAGGTTAGCCGCTTACATCTTCAAATCGGAAGCATAGGGACCACCGAATTCAGCCAGAAGCCAGCTGAGTCACCAACCTCCACAGACTGTATACCCCTTTTATTTCTCTGCACTCTAATTTGACCAATCAATCCTCCCCACTCACTCTGCAATCTATTTGTTTGCACGTGTGAACTTCAAGTGAGTGAGTGTAAAAGTTGGAGTGTATTTTATTATTTTACTTAGTTCAATTTAGGTATAATAAAGCTAACCTCTTTCCTTGTTAAACTCAAGAAAACCTGTCTGATTGGTTATTTTATGATCACAGCACTTAAACAGTTAAACACTCACTGAATTGGCAAGTATATCCTTTTCAAAAAAAGGAGTAAACCTGTTGCAGTCAAACAAGGAAAGGGAAAAGAAGGGAACCATTCAACCCCTTGTCACCTGATCGTAACACAGGAGAAATAATTGCAATCGCTATTACAATATTTGATTGAAGAAAAGTGTCCAACAACACAGTTTTGGAAAGGCTCACAACCATAGCAGCTCCGCAGGATCCATTTCGCCCAAGATTTGCAGTCCAGATTGATGTCCATCGTGTTGACAGTAATCTGATATCGCTCACTTGGCTGAGATCTACAGAAGCTCTTTGCTGCACATCTGTGATGGGAAATATTTAGGCTAGTTTCATATACCGTCTAATGGTGGTGGGATTGGTGACTCTGATATGGTGTGATGTGAAGCACAGTGAGTTGCAGAAGGACACTCACTTGCCCATCGGCTCACCAGTTAATGCTTCTACAATCAGTGTATTATATACATACACTAATTTAGAATATGTCAAACAAACAATATAAAATGGATAATGATCAGCTCAGCTCAAACTCTTTTGTGTTTGCTCCATCCCAAACTTTCTGGTCTCTATTTTATTGACAAACAACAAAGGGGGAGAAGGGTGGCACAGTGGTGCAGTGGTTAGCGCCACAGCCTCACAGTTCCAGCAACCTGGGTTTGGTTCTGTGTACTGCCTGTGCAGAGTTTGCAAGTTCTCCCTGTGACTGCATGGGTTTCCTCCAGGTGCTCCAGTTTCCTCCCACAGCCAAAGACTTGCAGGTTGAAAGATAAATTGGCCATTGTAAGTTGCCCCTAGTGTAGGTAGGTGATAGGAGAATTGAGGGAAGGTGGGGATGTGGTAGGAAATATGGGGTTAATGTAGGATTAGTATAAGTGGGTGGTTGTTGGTCAGCACAGACTCAGTGGGCCAAAGGGCCTGTTTCACTGCTGTATCTCTCTCTCTCTCCCCAAAAACTTGCATTTATATAGTTCCTTCAATGTAATAAAACATCATAAGGTGCTTCACAGGAGTGATATCAAACAAAATTTGACACTGAGCCACAGGAGATATTAGGGCAGTGGTCATGTTCTAGTGCATGAGTCACAAAAGGTTAGTATGGCAGGTACAGCAAGTAATGAAAAAGGCTAATGGAATGCTATCCTTTATTATGAGAGGAATTGAAAATAAAAGTAAGGATATTATGCTTCAGTTATACAGGGCATTGGTGAGACCACATATCGAATACTATGTGTAGTTTTGGTCTCCTTATTTAAGAAAGGATGCAAATGCGTTGGAGGCGGTTCAGAGGAGGTCTACTGGATTGATACCTGGTATGAGTGGGTTTGTTTTCACTGGAGTTTAGAAGAGTGAGGGGAGATTTGATTGAAGTATATAAGATCCTGAACGGTCTTGGCAAGGTAGATGTGGAAAGGATGTTTCCTCTTGTGAGTGAGTCCAGAACTGGGGGGGCACTGTTTTAAAATTAGGAGTCGCCCTTTTAGGACAGAAATGAGGAGAATTTTTTTCTCTCAGAGGGTTGTGCGACTTTGGAACATTCTGCCTCAGAAGATGGTGGAGGTGGGGTCATTGAATATTTTTAAGGTGGGGGTAGATTGAATTTTGTTCGGCAAGGGAATCAAAGGTTATCAGGGATAGATGGGAGTGTGGAATTCGAGACACAATCAGATCAGCCATGATCTTATTGAATGGCGGAGCAGGCTTGAGGGGCCAAATGGCCTACTTCTGCTCCTAATTCGTATGGTCATGTGCTCATTATTCCTCTAAACGTTCCTCTCTTGGTCCTCCTAAACTTTGAGTAGGCCATCCTCATGCTCTACCTTTCTCCCTACGTCTTTATTGTCCTGAGACCTGGACTCACCACATGGGCAGTTAATCTATCTCATTGTTCCCTAGGACCTTTACAAATGGTACCCCTCACCTCCCTCAGTCCCCACAATTTCTACAATCTGTAAGAGTTTACAACTGCAGTTTAACATCACTGAACCACTACTTCATCTAATCGAAATGTATAAAATTCATAGAGGTCTTAACAGGGTCGATGCTGAGAGACTGTTTCCCTTGGCTGGAGAGTCTGGAACTAGGAGTCATAGTCTCAGGATAAGGGGTCAGTTATTTAGGACTGAAATGAGG
Source organism: Heterodontus francisci (assembly GCF_036365525.1). Lineage (NCBI taxonomy): Eukaryota > Metazoa > Chordata > Chondrichthyes > Heterodontiformes > Heterodontidae > Heterodontus > Heterodontus francisci. Next base: position 80,599,656 of record NC_090389.1, on the reverse strand, counting down.
ATAAATTTCTTCACTCAGAGTGTTGCGAATCTTTGGAATTTTATACACCAGCGGGCTGTAGATGCTCAGTCATTGAGTATATTCAAGACTGAGATCGATAGACTTTTGGACACCTGAGGAGTCAAGGGATAGGGTGGCAAGTGGAGTTGAGGGAGTAGATCAAACATGATCTTACTGAATGGTGCAGCAGGCTCAAGGGGCTGAACAGCTTACTCCTGCTCCTATTTCTTATGTACTTATGATCTTATGAATTAAACTAATTATGGGACTCTGTATAAACCTGCAATATGAACAGCTTGTGTTTAAAAATCTCAGCTCAGTGGGCTGCCCTGAATATGAAAGCTTCAGCTTGAGTTGTGGATGGACCAAAGCTAAATTTACAATCCAAACTTTGTCTTTCCTTAATTAGTTCTGCTGTCTCCGGAACCACAGTTCAGATCTTCAGATATCCTAAAAAATTCAGATACATCCATGGGAATTGTACACAAAGCCAACGTCCCAGATTATTGACAACAACATGTTGTTGAGACATACTTCATTACCAGCCAAGGAATATGGGTCAATGATGTCAATGAAGGCTTGAGCTTCTCAATGAAAATCCTCCCCCAGGACATCGGCTTTCATCTCTAAATGGGAATGAGGTCATCACGAGTCTTAGCACAAACACAATGAGTCAGCTGTGACATTCCAGCCATAACTCCTATCAAGAGAATGATCTGCCATCCTAGATACACTGGATAATGAAGGCAGAGGATCTACACAATAACAGTGACTACACTTCAAAACAAAGTACTTAATTAGCTGCAAGGCTCTTTGGGATATCTTGAGGTGGCAAAAGGTGCTATAAAAATGCAAGTCTTGCTTTCTTTAAGCAGCCACAGTGACAGAATGAGAACAGAGAGAACGGGCTAATTGAATTACACAATGGCTTAATTCCCGGGGCTACTCAACAGTAACAACAATTTGCATTTATAAAGTGCCTTTAAGGTCGAGAAACATTCCACTCCTCCCTTAAGCTGCTGAATATGGATGGAATTCAACCACCAAAATACCTATTCGTGCAGGTGGCCAAGGAGAAGCCGGGAGCTCGGGGCATCGCCTTAGCTCCTGCTGCCTGCTTCCAATAGCATACAAACAATGATGGTATGTCCAGCCTGTACCAAACAATAGCAATAGCTTGTGCGTCACAATATACAATCATCACACCCTATCAAAAAGCCATGTGATCTCTGTTAATCTCCTCCAACTCTACAGTCCTCCTTGATCTCTGCGCTCCTCCAATTCTGGCCTCTTGTACATCCCCTATTTTAATTTCTCCACCATTTGAAGCCATGCTGTCAGCTACCTAGGCCCTAAACACAGTAATTCCCTGTCTAAACCTCTGCACTTCTCTAACTCTCTCTCTCCTCCTTCTCTAAGACACTCCTTAAAACTTATCTCTTTGACCAAGCTTTTGGTTATCGGTTCTTAATGTCTCCTTATTTGGGTGGGTGTGAAAATTTTGTTCGATAACACTCCAGTGAAGAGCCTTGGGATATTTTACTACGCTCAGGGCACAATATAAATGCAAGTTGTTGAGCCGAAACATGGAGATAATTGGAATATAGAAACAGAGTGGAAGAACAAAGGGGAGAAATATATGACATAAATACAAAGATGGGCACGTCTGCAGCTAAGAAGATTAATCTGCTACATTCCTGGTTTTCTTAGTTTCCAAAAGACTGACTGAACTTGAAATACTAAAGGAGCATTTTCATCGCTGATCTGTTTACCAGACACCCTCCTGCCAGGTCTGTAATACAGCAACGTGGAGTAACACAATCAGTTCCTTGCGACACTGAACACATCTGTCACTTACATTTTGTAATATATACTATTCAGATAACGCCCCACATGCTCAGTATTGTAGCAGATATCCGGTCTTATCACAGCTCAGACTTCGACTGGGGGAGTGCGGAGGCAAGTATAGACTGTATTTTGAAGAACAGCTCCTGAAGTTCCAATATTAAAAGCAACTAAAGACACCGTTGCAATACCAAGTCATTGAAGAAAATGAATGGAATATTTGACCATCATAATAACGCCACCCCTGCCCGCCTCTCCATCCATTCTTCACCTTGGCAATTGTCCAGGTCACCATCAGAAACATACAAGCCTAGAAATTTCTGTGGCAGCTCCCTGGTGGCATATCTGAGGAAGGACTTAACTTCTACCCATCCAAGAATGTGCTTTGATCCCATCCCAAATCCTAGGGTTAACAGGACTGAGGTCACATTCTGGGTAGGCACCCACTTGATTTTTGGCATTATTGGTAGGTGGGGATGGTTGGGAGAGCTGGCAGGAGGAGGAGGAATTCCCTGCAGTATTTGTTCTGCCAGCCAAAGTTTCTCCCCTTTAAAAAAAACATACGTCATAACATCCACTTTCCCACTGCAATCCATGGTTCCATGATCGATTTCCACAGGGAAACTAGCCGATGTAAATTTGCAACCCTGCCCCACTCCCCCACTTGTATCAAGTCGTGCAAAGGTTGGTAGGTCTGCATTTTTGCATTGCCTTGGAGGCAAGGGAGGTGGAACTAGCAGATGATGTTATCCCATCACTCATGTTCCTTTCAGTTAGGTCTATATGGAAGGTGAGGTGGGCATGAGAGAAAAGTCAGCTCCGCTTGTCTGTTTGAAGAAAGGGATGAATAGCTGGCATAACCCAGCTCAAAGTTCACACCTGCCCTATGAAACCATGTGGTTATTTCAGGGTAACAGCTAGGAAGGTTTGATCAATTTTCTCCCACCTTTTTTGGGGAAGGATTGCACAGGCATTGGTTGGTCACCCATGAGTATTCTGCCCAAGTGGCCATTGTCCATTTGTGAGTCTTGATGAAGAGTGTTGGTTAGCCATTCAAAATCACAGGAACAGTCAGTCTCTGTGCTCACTCCCAACATGGAAGGAGGTGTCGTCAATGGACGACAATCGGGAGCAGAAATTTTGGCTGATTCTCCCTCTGACCCAGCTGGGGCTGCAACCAACTGTGGCACTTCTACAGTCAAAAACCAGAGGGCACAGATTTAAGATTTTGGTGAAAAAACCAGCGATAACAAGAGGATAAACTTTTTTTAAAGCAACGAGTCTTTAGGATTTGAAATGCACTGTCTGATTAAGGTGGTGGAAACAGATCCAACAGTAGCTTTCAAAAAGGAATTGGATAAGAAAATAGCAGAGATATGAGGAAGGAGCAAGGGAGTGGGACTAACTGGAGTGCTCTTCGAAAAAGCCAGTACAAACTCAAAGGGCCAAATGGCTTCCTTCTGTGCTGTACAATTCAATGATTCTATTGTCACCCCGACTGAGCACAGCTAACTCACCACGGACTGGGGGAACCTTCTGCTCTGCATTGGCTTTTCTGTGGTAGGACTATAGGGAGAGAGGAGGGCAGTGGGATTAGTTTAGAGCTGACACAGACACAATGGGACACCCCTCTGTGCTGTAAAGCTCTAAAGCACTCACTGCCATCAGCTGGACCATTATGTTATAAACTAGTTGCAGTCCATAAAAATCATGCCCTTTCCCAACATCTACTTCCTCCCAGCATGTGACACATCATTGCCCCTTGATACCATTATGACCCTCCACAATCTTTCCATTCAATTCCCAACAGCGCTCCGTAAATTTAAGCGGATTACATAACACAAAATCCCGAAGCAATCTGTTGAAAGACATGCCTCTATCAAACACAGAGGCTATTCAATGCTTAAAAGAAGCAAATGGAAAAAGAAAATGGGGCAAGGGAAAAGACTTATAAATGCCAGATATAATTCTTGATGCAATGCAAACACACACAATGAAATCTTGTGTCGCTATGATTTCTGATGTGAATTGCCCTACAGCATCAGAAAGTTTGGCAAACAGAGAGAAAAGATTTGTCGAATGTTTACCCGCACAGCCCACCCCCCACCCAGCGCTAGTAACGGGAGTGCCCCTTTAAGGCAGTGGCAGAATCTCCGAATTCAGATAAGCGTGTGTACATATACATGCCATGTGCTTTGTTGTAAAAGTTTACGACAACACCTGTCTGGTAACTGGAGCAGAGATATCTATTACAAAGTTCCCAGGCCCACAGCATGCACCAAGCCTTCAACACCCTACCACAAGCTCAAGCAAGGACAGTCAAAGTGAATTTTCTGTACTATGAAGGGATATTTTCTGATTGACCTCTGGCAATCGGCCGTGCATTATAAAAAACGCCAAGTCTTTGCTTCTGTGATGGAAATGAAAAATTGAGCGGTTTCCTTGGTGATCCACAGTGCCCGCTTCACGCCTGGGCATCCAGTAGGGCAATGGAGTGCTGCACTGTCGGCGGTGCTGTTTTTCACCTGAAAAGTTAAACCTATACCTTGTCTGCTCTCTCAGATGGATATTAAAGATCCCAAGGCACATTTTTTTGAAGAAGGGCATGGGAGTTATCCCTGCCATTCTGCCAATACTTATTCCTCAATCAACATCACAACAACAAATTATTTGCTGGCACGGGGCCCATGCGCCCAACTGCTGCAGTCTTAATACCGGAGTGTGGCAATTAATGCAGGGCGGGAGCTCCGAGTTAGGGAGTGCATGATCCGGTGCTCCCAGTGGCGGAGGGAGGCGGTGAGGGGTGTACCCCTCTCTGGGAGAGCATGCCAAGTCCTCACAGCAGACTCCTCTGCTTCTGTTCAGTAAGTCGTGCTCTGCGCGACTACAATTTCACAGGATGCGCTCCCTGCAAGTACCACCTCCGCCCCCCAGAAAGCCGGATTGTGAACACGCCCGAAGGAATTCTGACCCACTGCTTTCCAAAGAAATTGATTTCAACTCCCTCCCTTTTCCTCTCACGGAGAAGGTGCACATAGTCTCATCAAAGAACATCCCGTGCATCCTTTACTCTCTGGCTTTTCCCATTCACCTCCTATTTGTTGTTGTTCAGATACACTGTAACTTTGGATTTCATACAAATCCAGTGTGTCAAATTCAGGAATTTCTTTGCTGAGAGGAACAGTTCAGCAGGCAAACAATGATTGTAACACCAAACACCACCTCCCCAACCCAATGGCGTGTTTGATTCAGGACATGGTTCAGTCCAGCAACAATCGACTAGAATTTAACAGCATGGCTTGGCAGTGCTAAGCCCCTCCCAATCCCAGTTTAACTCTATCAGTTCCCTCTTACAACAAGAGAGCCTTCAAAGCACTTCAGACCTAATCTCATCCTCTTCTGATGCTAATAATTCCACATTGGTGAGCAGGACAATTCTGCCACATCACTACATGGTTATAATTGCATTTATTAAGGTTTCAGCTGTGACTCAGTGGGCAGCACTCTCACCTCTGAGTCACACAGTGATAGGTTCAAGCCCCACTCCAGAGACTTGAGCACAAAAATCTAGGTTGATACTCCAGTGCAAGAGTGCTGCACTGTCAGAGGTGCAGTCTTTCAGATAAGGCATTACACCCAGGCCTGCCTGCCCTCTGATGAGGATGTAAAAGATCCCATGGCACTATTAGAAGAACAGGTAAGTTCTCCCTGGTGTCCTGGCCAATAGTTGTCCCTCCATCAACAGCAATAAAATGGATTATCTAGTCATTATCACATTGCTATTTGGGGGAGCTTGCTGTGCGCAAATTGGCTGCTGTGTTTCCAGCATTTACAACAGTGACTGCACTGCATTAGTTGTAAAATGCTTTGGGATATCCTGAGTTTGTCAAAAGTGAATTATAAATGCAAGTCATAGAGAGATGCAGCACTGAAACAGGCCCTTAAAGTCCATGCTGACCATCAACCACCCATTTATACTAATCCTATATTAATCCCATTTTTCCCTCTCACATCCCCACCTTCCCTCAATTCTCCTACCACCTACCTACACTAGGGGCAATTTTTTACAATGGCCAATTTACCTGTCAACCCGCAAGTCTTTGGCATGTGGAAGGAAACCGGAGCACCCGGCGGAAACCCACACGGTCACAGGGAGAACTTGCAAACTCTGCACAGGCAGTACCCAGAATTGAACCCGGGTCGCTGGAGCTGTGAGGCTGTGGTGTTAGCCACTGTGCCGCCGATAGCTACTGCGCTGTTTTTTAATTTTAATTTAACATCACAAGGACATAAGTCATTGGGGTAATGTTTAACATGTGCAATGGACACCTCCCTACAGGGGAGAAATTCAACATCTTTAAGGCCATTCACAGGCATTGATTCACTGTTGGCAGCATTGGGTCATGATCTCCGCCATCTGATCACCCCCAGGAAGCATGTTGGTTGCCAAATTGGAAGCCGGCGACTTCTAGTTGTTATAGGCACCTGCTGGAAAGAGGCATTTGGTGCTGTTCAAATGCAGAGCCGGGTCCTAGCTCCTGGTGTAGGGGTGAAGCTTGTTTGGTCAAAGGACCATAGGAGGCCACACAAAAAGATAAAATTTCATTTCTTTGGAACTGAAAGGACACCTCAGCAACAATCTGTGGGCCTCTGCGGGCCTGCTCGGGACAGGCTCCAGCCAAAACTCCTGGCCTGATTTTGACCAGGGCTCACTTGGGTGCGTCGTTCGGGCTGGCGCTGCCCATTCATGCCTGGAAAACTGGCGTGAGTTGAATTTCTGCCTTTATATTGAGTCTTTCTGCCGAGACAATAAACAAAGTCCCTGTTCGCCCTGGCAGGTGGAAGTAAAAGACTCCACGGCTTCCTTTTGAAGAAGAGCAGAGGAGCTCCCCCCAGCCCCCACTGTCCTGGCCAATATTTACCCTTCAACCAACATCACTAAAACAGATTCTCTGGTCATTATTATTGCTGTTTGTGGGAGCTTGCTGTGCACAAATTGGCTGCCACGCTTCCTACATTATAACAGTAACTACACTTCAAAAAGTAATTCATTGGCTGTAAAACGCTTTGGGACATTCTGAAGTCCTGATAGACGCTATATGAATGCAAACACTTTTCGGTCGAAACATGAAATATTCAGGTAGAAAGTTGCTAATTGCTGCGGCGATGACAAAGTCCATGGGGATTTCCTATCCACACCCGAGCACTCCTGTCAAAAATCACAGAGAAGCTGCTGTATTCTGAGAGGGCGAATGGGACTCAGTTTATATCACACTTGCAGTAGGAAGGGTGTCTCTCGCTAACGCTCCTCGCCCCTGCGCTGCTAATGCATTTCTCAGCGGCGTTTGCAAACTTACTCACCCTTGTAAGACATCTTGAGCCTGGGATTGCTGTTGAGTGTTCTGCCTTGGGCTCCAAGGGCTTGCACAGTGAACAGCTGCAGCAGAAGACAATTCCACAGACGGGCCATGGTTCCCGTCACAGCAGCAGAAACCTTCAGACACGTCCCAATGCACAGCCGCACCCGGTCACACAGTCAGCTCTGAAAGTGGAAGAGTTACAGTGAGTTAGACCGACCTTCCCGGAGCAATGAGATTCTGCAGGGGACTCCAAGTGGGGACAGGTACAACTGCGAGGTGCATTCACACACACAGTGGAAAGAAGGCAGAAAGTTAGAATGAATTAAAAGCAAAACTGACAGGGAAATAAATATTCATTTTTGCCAAATAAAATCCAACCTGTTCCGTTCCCACTGTGACTGGATTAAACACACACACACAACTTTACGTTGCAGACAAGTCGACTTTCCGCATAGCAATAGCAATAGTTCCTGGAATGCACTTGAAAAATCCCAGCCCCCTTTTGCATGGCTGTTTGCAGTTGAACAGGTACAAGTGGAGTGCCTGATTTTATTTTTCCCCGTTCTTCACCTCCACACTCCAACTCCCCAACCTCTCTTTCTCTTTCTCTCCCTGTTACCTGGAACAAGCATGAACTGCTGGCTGTTTGACAAGGGCTGCCTTTGCCCGTAATCTCCTCACATACTTAATATCCTTGGCTGAGCTACAGTCACCTCAGTGCACAGGGGGAAAAACAAGACTGCCTCTGCATACAAGAGACGCCAGAACCAGAGAAAGGGAGGGGTGAAGTGTGTTTGTGTGTGTGAGAGAGAGAGAGAGAGAAGGAGGCAGGCTGCATGGAGAAGACTAATGAACAGAACTTAACAGAAAAGCTTTTCAACTTTCCAAAGCATCGCTGCCAAGATACTTAATCTCCCTTCTGTATTCAGCTCTCCGCAGGATGGTTTAGGGGGAATGTCAGATGTGTATCACAATAGTTAGTGAATGCTGATTTTGTGTGTCTCTCTCTCCCTGATGCTCTGCAGCACCATACAAAGTGCCGAATAAATTACACAGCCGAGTGACCCAAATGGTGTCAGGCATGCAGGCTGCCCAAAAGCCGACACCAGCCTGAAGGTATGTTGTGTCAAAGAGATTACTAGCCCCCTTTCCCCCCTCCCCCAAAACTCTAGAGAGGGGGAACAATCGAGGGAGATGTTTGTTTCTCTGTCCCTAACAGAGAAGTGTGGAGTGCAGAGTCACTGACCCCAACATTTGCCATGGCTGTAATCAAGAGGCAGGCACTCTTAGAGGTTGAAAATGTTCACTTGACAGCAAGTTGCAGGGCTTAACACATTTTCCTCAGTGCATCGGAGACTTTGTTACTGTATAATGATTTTTCTTTTTCATACTTGGCTTTATGACAGTACTGAATCTATGTGAGATTGATGCCCAATTCTATCCGGCAATCTGGTTTATAATTTAACCCTCCGAATCCTGAATCTTTTTTCCCTCTTTATCTAAACAGTCTCTTTCCATCAGACACTATCTGTCAAAATGATTACAAGACTGAGGGGGCCTGGGTTAAGTGTATAAGTGATTTTCCACACATTTGAAGGGCTGTACGTGTGCTCATTTATTAGGGAGCATGTGGTTTTATACAACAGGGCAGCTTAAGGAGTTTGGATTGTGATATTCAGGCAGGCTACATTTAACAGAGTCATGAGCAATTCAAGAAAAAAAACTTGCTTCCTTATGAAAAGTAGTCACCATTGTTACCTTGCCACGGCGGCACAGTGGCGCAGTGGTTAGCACCGCAGCCTCACAGCTCCAGCGACCTGGGTTCAATTCTGGGTACTGCCTGTGTGGAGTTTGCAAGTTCTCCCTGTGCCTGCGTGGGTTTCCTCCGGTTTCCTCCCACAAGCCAAAAGACTTGCAGGTTGGTAGGTAAATTGGCCATTATAAATTGCCCCTAGTATAGGTAGGTGGTAGGGAAATATAGGGACAGGTGGGGATGTGGTAGGAATATGGGATTAGTGTGGGATTAGTATAAATGGTGGTCGATGGTCGGCACAGACTCGATGGGCCGAAGGGCCTGTTTCAGTGCTGTATCTCTAAACTAAAAAACTAAATGCAGCAGCTAATTTGCACAAAGCAAGATCCCACAAACAAGAAGTGAGATAAATGACCATATTTTGATGGTATTGTTTGAGGGATGAATGTTGGCCAGGATACTGAAAGAACTCCCCTGCGATTTCTTCAAATAGTCCCATGGGATCTTTTATGTCCACCTGAACAGGCAGGCAGGGCCTTGATCTAACATCGCATCCAAAAGACAATGCACACCGGATAGAGTGGCACTCCCTCAGCACTACACTGAAATATCCACCTTGGTTGCTTGCTGAGGTCTAATGGGATTTGTCCCTATGAGCTTTTGAGTCATTGAGTCATTTATGACACAGAAGGAGGCCATTCAGCCCATCGAGTCCATGCCAGGAGGTGAAAGTGCTGCTAGCTGAACCAAGCTAATACTTGTAGTGAATTAGCACTTAAAACGCTGGGAGAGAGTTTGTAAAATCCTGAACCCTAACAAATGTATAATTATATATTTTAAATTACTTCCTTTAATGTTTTTTCTTTCTTCCTACCCCCAATTCCAGCTCCTGAAGCTGCTGATTCATGCTGTGCAACGCACAGGTGTCAGGCACCCTCTGCTATCACAACTGAGTGGCCATTTTTGTTCCTGTGATATTCTAGACTGCAAGTCTTGGCAGGCTATTGGAAGCATGGGGGCCATCACAGTTGAGCCCAATCTCACTCATACACGCTTCCAGCAGGGATTGCAGCATAGAGGTCAGGATCAGGGGATGCTGGACGGCAATCAGATAAGGAAGCCTGTGCAGATCATTCCCCATCTCCAGGCCTAAAGGCTGCAAGTAGCATCCAAACTGCCTCTGTGGATGGGGCAGGTACATGGCTTGATGAGCACAGGGGCAGAACTACACTACTGGCATAACCTGCTACCCCCGCCCCCCCCCCCCCCCCCCAGGAGTTGTCCTTTTTCCCAGGCTGGTTCAAAAATCCCCTCCTGAATAGAATGGAGACATTCTGTTATGGAGGCAGCCATTGTCCATCTAGTGGTGTCATCACAATGACCCTAGAGAGGGGACCCAAAATAGCAAATCTCTGGGAACAGATTCTGGAAAATATCAATCATAATTTCTAATTATGTATGTATATGGTAGATTTTGAAGGATTACCCTGAAAGTGGTTTAGTGATAGCAATCCTGCCTCTGAGATACCATCAGTGCCCAAAAGAATTGAATCCCACCAAGAGTCATTCTTTTCAGGAGCGCAGCATTAGAGAGAGAAAAAAACAAGGTGTGTACTTTCACACTGGTAACCAAATCCTCAAATCCTATTTCTGTGCCTTGATGTGAATGCTTTCTTTCAACCTGCTTGCATTATTGGCTCAAAGAATTTTCCATTGAAATTTAATGAAGATGAATTGAGAGGGTTTTTTAAATCTTATTTGGTGGAAGACATAACTTAATTGTTTAAATATTGACACCAGCAAAAAGTTTAGGGAATGAGAAGAATTCACAGATGGACCTCAAACAGGCTGATTCGCACTCAAACAGCCGCACTGCAATTGTGCCGTTCACTCCCAGCTGTTTCAAATAATCTCTACAGATGTGGAAGCGAGATCAAAGATTTGTCTTTAAGGCAGCGTGCCTTGAGGTTTGCAACAGAATTATTTGTTTTACAATATATCAGCGGGAGGTTTACAAAAGAAAAAAAAACACCAAATATTCTTGTCGCACAGCAAACCTTTATCCCATTATTTCTGGCACGGTGCGATGGGGTAAATCAGTACCTGTGCGGTTTATGTGCCCGTATTGCAGGCCCTTGCATTTTTCTGCCTGGCTGCTCGACTCCGAGACCGTCAGGTACACAGGGGAACAAGGAGCAGAGGTCAGAGGCTTGAGTACACAAGTCGTACTCCCGCAAAATGATGTCTATTGGGAAATCTTTATTCTCGTCACAAATGGTACTTTGTTTTGTAAGTCCGTTTTTTTTACATAAAATATGCGCATATATATATATATATATATAATATTGGCTAATTGTTTTTGGCACTGCAGCTCTCTACAGAATGAATAATTTTATAGTCACGTAATACAATTAGGGTAAATAGAGAGAAACTATTCCCTCTGGTGGGGGGTAATCCGGAACAAGGCGGCATAGCATTAAAACTAGAGCAAGGCTGATCTGGGGTGAAGTCAGGAAGCATTTCTTCATGCAAAGGGCAGTGGAAGTCTGGAACTCTCTCCCCCAAAAAGCAGTGGAGGCGAAGGAGTCAATTAAAAATATCAAAACGGAGATAGATTTTTTGTTAGGCAAGGGCATTAAGGGTTACAAACAGAGGGGAGTAAATGGAGTTAAGGTACAGATCAGCCATGAATGGTGGAACAGATTTGAGGGGCTGAATGTCTACTCCTGTTCCTAGCTAACTAAATCCTAGCACACTGCACAGCACGAAGATACAGGTTTAAGTTCCCTCATCTCCAACAAATAGGCAGGCCAGTTCCTTCCCCACATAGAAGGAAGAAAAATTGGAAGGCCCACCTCTGGATGCCTTCTGATTTTCCACATTGACATTGTCCTTGAGGGAGAACTGAAAGCAGGATGCCTGTTTATCCTCTCGGCCAGCAAAATGGAAGAAGCGCAGAATAATACACAAACAAAACTAGTGGATTAATTAAAAAAATGATGACATTGGTTGAGATGGTTCACCTAGCATACTACTGCGTCTTAAAGACCTGCAAATCTTAGGTTCGATCCTTCGGTTAGTGCTGAGTTAGATAATGTTAGCGGAGCAGCTCCAGGGTCTGTACATATAATATTCAGATAAAGATTATAGAGCTAGGCTTATAAAATCTTCACTTGTGCAAAGACATGTTTGTCACACTTCAGACTTTGTGTTCCAATGCAAACTTCTGGATCACACTTGGAAAAAAGAAGCAGGACAGTCATTTAGAATGTATAAACCCTCAAGCAATAGAAAATACCAGATCTGCACCCTCTTAATTAACCTGTGTATGAACTCATCCAGTGTTTACTTAATACAAATTAGACTTAACAGCCTTAAAAGGGGCATGTGCCGATATTTTGGCAGCAGAATAATCCTTTTGTTTACTCATAGGTTCAGGATGTGGGCATCGCTGGCAGGGCCAGCATTCATTGCCCATCCCTTAATTGCTCTTGAGTAGGTGCTGATGAGTTGCTTTCTGGAATACAACTGAGTGGCTTGCTGGGCCACTTTAGAGGGCAGTTAAGAGTCAGCCACATTGCTGTGCATCTGTAATCACATGTAGGCCAGACCAGGTAAGGATGGCAGATTTCCTTCCCTAAAAGACATTAGTGAACCAGATAGGTTTTTTAGGTGGGATTTAAATTTATAGGCTTAATTTCCGCGGCCCATGGTGATGGGTTGGAGGCAGGGGGAGGCCGTTGAGAGTGGGGCGGGAAAATAGTGGGAAGCTGCATGGGGACAGCTCCCCGATGCACTTTTGCCTCCAAGGAAGCTCCCCGGGGTGGGCGGGGAAGTCAGCAGTCATGCCATCAAGGCAAGCCATCGACCCTTAAGGGCCCAATTAGCGGCTATTTTCCAATGGAGATGGGATCTTCCTGCTGTCAAAGTGGCCCCCTTCGCCATGTGCAGAGCCTGCCAGCTCTCTGGAGGTGGCCCTCTGGTGGCAAGCTGGTGGGGCCATCGGAGCTGGATGTTCCATGCACCAATAACGGTGCTGCCCAAACAAAAGGCCGCCACTGCCGCCAGCACCAGTTCTCTATCCAATCTGATGGCCTTACCTGCTATGAGCCTCTTCAATCTAACATTTGCAAAAGGCTCTTGTGATCACCTGCCTGCCTCAGCAGCTCCCACCTCTGCTGGAAGAGCTAGACCATCCGTCTGGTGCTGCGTGCCCTCCAATTTGGCCTCCCACCTCAGGACCCCACCCACCATGCTTAATTGGTTCATAAATGCAAAGGTGGCCTTTTAATTGTCTGCCACCTGGCAGATTCGATCTGTCAGCGAGCCTCTGACCCATGCAGTGTCACGACCCCAAAATGATCCTGATGTCGGGGTCCCCACAATGTCGGGAAAATTCAGCCCCATGTCCAGGCCTTTGGATTACTAGTCCAGCAATATAACCACTGCCATCGTCCCCCTATAATCAATTGTGTATTTAATGTGAGCCCTAAAACAACCAGCAGAAACAATATTATTATGCTAAATTCTGGAAGGGCTATGTCATTATTCAAGTTCAGATGTGGGTTCAGAATAAAAGCCCTGATTTTTAGATGTTCAAGCAGGATTTTTTATTACCAGTAGGTATAACTAGCCTCAGCACGCTGGGATAAGACAGGTTAAAAATTAGTTATCAATGGTTACTACACTTAATCACTGTGCAATGATGCCTTGCTGGAAAGCCCACTTGTGCGTATATTGTTCCAGGACAATACTGGGCCTCCATGGTTAAATTGCCTTTGAGCCCCTCACTGTTTGCGAAGAGCGAGCACTGGGGTAAGTTACTGGAAGGCAGTTGGCTATGGAACTGAACCCAAGCTTGGAGTTCAGTAGAGAACGGGAAGCTGGGACGAACCAATACCAAACAAATGGGCCAAGTCTGATGGTTAATATAATTAGCGTGAAGCCGATAACATTTGTCCCTTCCTCCTATAAAGAACAAAGCCAGCAGGAGGAGAGCATTAAACAACCTTGCTAAACCAGTCCACCCTGTAGGCTGCCCTGTAGGCAGCTCCTCTTGACAGACTGCCACCAACTGCTGGAACCACAAAAACAAACAGCAGTTCCTCGTACACCAAATAATTTCTGTGATAAGATCCTCCCAGCAAATTGCTCAAACCACATTGACATGCAGGTGAAATAGATCCGGAGCCAGCAAGATTAACTGTAGCCTCTGCTCATTTCAACTCCTCAGCTGCCTCCCATTAAAACTGGCAACACGAGTGCAACTCAGCAAAACATTCCTCTATTTTCCACAACACCAAGCCAAAACTAGCACAAGCCACACACAAAAAGAATCCGCCAAATATTTCAGTACACGTCTCATCCTCATCACAGAACTCCCTGCTTTAGCACCAACACAGGGCTTATAAATAAGAAGGTATCAATTAATAATGAACAAAAAGTGAAGGAGTGCATTAATCTGAAAGTGTGACCAAAGTAAAACGGAATAAATCAATGTAATCTGGAATTTGCTCCCTAAACAACATCAGCCCTCAACCTCCCTTTCCTCCTTTAATATGCTGCTTAAAACCTAACACTTTGAACAAACTTCTGGTCACCTGTCCTAATACCTCATGCAATTTGATGTCAACTTTTGCTTGCTAACACTACTTTGAAGTGCCTTGGTGCACTTTACTATTTTAAAGGCACTAAATAAATGCAAGATATTGTTGTAATAATTAACTAACTGATATTAATCACTCAGTTGATTCAGAAATGTCTGAGGCAATCAGCAAATTATTGGGATCCGGAGTCGTTGACTGTCATGCATGCCGTTAAAAGCCAATTTATTGATTCAACAAAGGATGGGAAGGTGAGTAATGGATGGGAAGGTGAATATTGATTGAGCAATGGATGGGAAGGTGAATATTGATTGAGCAATAGATGGTAAGGTGAATATTGATTGAGTAATGGATGGGAAGGTGAATATTGATTGAGTAATGGATGGGAAGGTGAATATAGATTGAGTAATGGATGGGAAGGTGAATATAGATTGAGTAATGGGTGGGAAGGTGAATATAGATTGAGTAATGGATGGGAAGGTGAATATAGATTGAGTAATGGATGGGAAGGTGAATATTGATTGAGTAATGGATGGGAAGGTGAATATAGATTGAGTAATGGGTGGGAAGGTGAATATAGATTGAGTAATGGATGGGAAGGTGAATATTCATTGAGTAATGGGTGGGAAGGTGAATATAGATTGAGTGATGGGTGGGAAGGTGAATATAGATTGAGTAATGGGTGGGAAGGTGAATATTGATTGAGTAATGGATGGGAAGGTGAATATAGATTGAGTAATTGGTGGGAAGGTGAATATAGATTGAGTAATGGGTGGGAAGGTGAATATAGATAGAGTAATGGGTGGGAAGGTGAATATTCATTGAGTAATGGGTGGGAAGGTGAATATAGATTGAGTAATGGATGGGAAGGTGAATATTCATTGAGTAATGGGTGGGAAGGTGAATATAGATTGAGTAATGGGTGGGAAGGTGAATATAGATTGAGTAATGGATGGGAAGGTGAATATTCATTGAGTAATTGGTGGGAAGGTGAATATTCATTGAGTAATGGATGGGAAGGTGAATATTGATTGAGTAATGGATGGGAAGGTGAATATAGATTGAGTAATGGGTGGGAAGGTGAATATAGATTGAGTAATGGATGGGAAGGTGAATATTCATTGAGTAATGGGTGGGAAGGTGAATATAGATTGAGTAATGGGTGGGAAGGTGAATATAGATTGAGTAATGGATGGGAAGGTGAATATAGATTGAGTAATGGATGGGAAGGTGAATATAGATTGAGTAATGGATGGGAAGGTGTATATTGATTGAGTAATGGGTGGGAAGGTGAATATAGATTGAGTAATGGATCGGAAGGTGAATATTCATTGAGTAATGGGTGGGAAGGTGAATATAGATTGAGTAATGGATGGGAAGGTGAATATAGATTGAGTAATGGAGGGGAAGGTGGATGGGAAGGTGAATATTGATTGAGTAATGGATGGGAAGGTGAATATTGATTGAGTAATAGATGGGAAGGTGGATGGGAAGGTGAGTAATAGATGGGAAGGTGAATATAGATTGAGTAATGGATGGGAAGGTGGATGGGAAGGTGAATATAGATTGAGTAATGGATGGGAAGGCGAATATAGATTGAGTAATGGATGGGAAGGTGAATATAGATTGAGTAATGGGTGGGAAGGTGAATATAGATTGAGTAATGGGTGGGAAGGTGAATATAGATTGAGTAATGGATGGGAAGGTGTATATTGATTGAGTAATGGATGGGAAGGTGAATATAGATTGAATAATGGGTGGGAAGGTGAATATAGATTGAGTAATGGGTGGGAAGGTGAATATAGATTGAGTAATGGATGGGAAGGTGTATATTGATTGAGTAATGGATGGGAAGGTGAATATAGATTGAGTAATGGGTGGGAAGGTGAATATAGATTGAGTAATGGAGGGGAAGGCGAATATAGATTGAGTAATGGATGGGAAGGTGAATATAGATTGAGTAATGGAGGGGAAGGTGGATGGGAAGGTGAATATTGATTGAGTAATGGATGGGAAGGTGAATATTGATTGAGTAATAGATGGGAAGGTGGATGGGAAGGTGAGTAATAGATGGGAAGGTGAATATAGATTGAGTAATGGATGGGAAGGTGGATGGGAAGGTGAATATTGATTGAGTAATAGAGGTGAAGGTGAATATAGATTGAGTAATGGAGGGGAAGGTGAATATTGATTGAGTAATGGAGGGGAAGGTGAATATTGATTGAGTAATAGAGGTGAAGGTGAATATTGATTGAGTAATAGAGGTGAAGGTGAATATAGATTAAGTAATGGAGGGGAAGGTGGATGGGAAGGTGAATATTGATTGAGTAATAGATGGGAAGGTGAATATTGATTGAGTAATGGATGGGAAGGTGAATATTGATTGAGTAATAGAGGTGAAGGTGAATATAGATTGAGTAATGGAGGGGAAGGTGGATGGGAAGGTGAATATTGATTGAGTAATGGAGGGGAAGGTGAATATTGATTGAGCAATAGATGGGAAGGTGAATATTGATTGAGTAATGGAGGGGAAGGTGAATATTGATTGAGTAATGGAGGTGAAGGTGAATATAGATTGAGTAATGGAGGGGTTGGTGGATGGGAAGGTGAATATTGATTGAGTAATGGATGGGAAGGTGAATATTGATTGAGTAATAGATGGGAAGGTGAATATTGATTGAGTAATGGATGGGAAGGTGAATATTGATTGAGCAATAGATGGGAAGGTGAATATAGATTGAGTAATGGAGGGGAAGGTGGATGGGAAGGTGAATATTGATTGAGTAATGGATGGGAAGGTGAATATTGATTGAGTAATAGATGGGAAGGTGGATGGGAAGGTGAATATTGATTGAGTAATGGATGGGAAGGTGAATATTGATTGAGTAATGGATGGGAAGGTGAATATTGATTGAGTAATAGAGGTGAAGGTGAATATAGATTGAGTAATGGAGGGGAAGGTGGATGGGAAGGTGAATATTGATTGAGTAATGGAAGGGAAGGTGAATATTGATTGAGCAATAGATGGGAAGGTGAATATTGATTGAGTAATGGAGGGGAAGGTGAATATTGATTGATTAATAGAGGTGAAGGTGAATATAGATTGAGTAATGGAGGGGAAGGTGGATGGGAATGTGAATATTGATTGAGTAATGGATGGGAAGGTGAATATTGATTGAGTAATAGATGGGAAGGTGAATATAGATTGAGTAATGGATGGGAAGGTGGATGGGAAGGTGAATATTGATTGAGTAATAGATGGGAAGGTGAATATTGATTGAGTAATGGATGGGAAGGTGAATATTGATTGAGTAATGGATGGGAAGGTGAATATTGATTGAGTAATGGATGGGAAGGTGAATATTGATTGAGTAATGGATGGGAAGGTGAATATTGATTGAGCAATAGATGGGAAGGTGAATATAGATTGAGTAATGGATGGGAAGGTGGATGGGAAGGTGAATATTGATTGAGTAATAGATGGGAATGTGAATATAGATTGAGTAATGGATGGGAAGGTGAATATTGATTGAGTAATGGAGGGGAAGGTGAATATTGATTGAGTAATGGATGGGAAGGTGAATATTGATTGAGCAATAGATGGGAAGGTGAATATAGATTGAGTAATGGATGGTAAGGTGAATATAGATTGAGTAATGGATGGGAAGGTGAATATAGATTGAGTAATGGATGGGAAGGTGAATATTGATTGAGTAATGGATGGGAAGGTGAATATAGATTGAGTAATGGATGGGAAGGTGAATATTGATTGAGTAATGGATGGGAAGGTGAATATTGATTGAGTAATGGATGGGAAGGTGAATATTGATTGAGCAATAGATGGGAAGGTGAATATAGATTGAGTAATGGATGGTAAGGTGAATATAGATTGAGTAATGGATGGGAAGGTGAATATTGATTGAGTAATGGATGGGAAGGTGAATATAGATTGAGTAATGGATGGGAAGGTGAATATTGATTGAGTAATGGATGGGAAGGTGAATATAGATTGAGTAATGGATGGCAAGGTGAATACTGATTGAGTAATGGATGGGAAGGTGAATATTGATTGAGTAATGGATGGGAAGGTGAATATTGATTGAGTAATAGAGGTGAAGGTGAATATAGATTGAGTAATGGAGGGGAAGGTGGATGGGAAGGTGAATATTGATTGAGTAATGGAGGGGAAGGTGAATATTGATTGAGCAATAGATGGGAAGGTGAATATTGATTGAGCAATAGATGGGAAGGTGAATATAGATTGAGTAATGGGTGGGAAGGTGAATATTGATTGAGTAATGGATGGGAAGGTGAATATTGATTGAGCAATGGATGGGAAGGTGAATATTGATTGAGCAATAGATGGCAAGGTGAATATTGATTGAGCAATAGATGGTAAGGTGAATATTGATTGAGCAATAGATGGTAAGGTGAATATTGATTGAGTAATGGATGGGAAGGTGAATATTGATTGAATAATGGATGGGAAGGTGAATATAGATTGAGTAATGGATGGGAAGGTGAATATAGATTGAGTAATGGGTGGGAAGGTGAATATAGATTGAGTAATGGGTGGGAAGGTGAATATAGATTGAGTAATGGGTGGGAAGGTGAATATAGATTGAGTAATGGATGGGAAGGTGAATATAGATTGAGTAATGGATGGGAAGGTGAATACTGATTGAGTAATGGATGGGAAGGTGAATATAGATTGAGTAATGGGTGGGAAGGTGAATATAGATTGAGTAATGGGTGGGAAGGTGAATATAGATTGAGTAATGGATGGGAAGGTGAATATTGATTGAGTAATGGATGGGAAGGTGAATATAGATTGAGTAATGGGTGGGAAGGTGAATATAGATTGAGTAATGGATGGGAAGGTGAATAGTCATTGAGTAATGGGTGGGAAGGTGAATATAGATTGAGTAATGGGTGGGAAGGTGAATATAGATTGAGTAATGGGTGGGAAGGTGAATATAGATTGAGTAATGGGTGGGAAGGTGAATATAGATTGAGTAATGGGTGGGAAGGTGAATATTGATTGAGTAATGGATGGGAAGGTGAATATAGATTGAGTAATGGATGGGAAGGTGAATATAGATTGAAAAATGGATGGGAAGGTGAATATAGATTGAGTAATGGGTGGGAAGGTGAATATAGATTGAGTAATGGATGGGAAGGTGAATATAGATTGAGTAATGGATGGGAAGGTGAATATAGATTGAGTAATGGGTGGGAAGGTGAATATAGATAGAGTAATGGGTGGGAAGGTGAATATTCATTGAGTAATGGGTGGGAAGGTGAATATAGATTGAGTAATGGATGGGAAGGTGAATATTCATTGAGTAATGGGTGGGAAGGTGAATATAGATTGAGTAATGGGTGGGAAGGTGAATATAGATTGTGTAATGGATGGGAAGGTGAATATTCATTGAGTAATGGGTGGGAAGGTGAATATTCATTGAGTAATGGGTGGGAAGGTGAATATTCATTGAGTAATGGGTGGGAAGGTGAATATAGATTGAGTAATAGATGGGAAGGTGAATATAGATTGAGTAATGGGTGGGAAGGTGAATATAGATTGAGTAATGGATGGGAAGGTGAATATTCATTGAGTAATGGGTGGGAAGGTGAATATAGATTGAGTAATGGGTGGGAAGGTGAATATAGATTGAGTAATGGATGGGAAGGTGAATATAGATTGAGTAATGGATGGGAAGGTGTATATTGATTGAGTAATGGGTGGGAAGGTGAATATTCATTGAGTAATGGGTGGGAAGGTGAATATTCATTGAGTAATGGGTGGGAAGGTGAATATAGATTGAGTAATAGATGGGAAGGTGAATATAGATTGAGTAATGGGTGGGAAGGTGAATATAGATTGAGTAATGGATGGGAAGGTGAATATTCATTGAGTAATGGGTGGGAAGGTGAATATAGATTGAGTAATGGGTGGGAAGGTGAATATAGATTGAGTAATGGATGGGAAGGTGAATATAGATTGAGTAATGGATGGGAAGGTGTATATTGATTGAGTAATGGGTGGGAAGGTGAATATAGATTGAGTAATGGATGGGAAGGTGAATATTCATTGAGTAATGGGTGGGAAGGTGAATATAGATTGAGTAATGGATGGGAAGGTGAATATAGATTGAGTAATGGATGGGAAGGTGAATATAGATTGAGTAATGGGTGGGAAGGTGAATATAGATTGAGTAATGGATGGGAAGGTGAATATAGATTGAGTAATGGGTGGGAAGGTGAATATAGATTGAGTAATTGGTGGGAAGGTGAATATAGATTGAGTAATGGGTGGGAAGGTGAATATAGATTGAGCAATGGATGGGAAGGTGAATATAGATTGAGTAATTGGTGGGAAGGTGAATATAGATTGAGTAATGGGTGGGAAGGTGAATATAGATAGAGTAATGGGTGGGAAGGTGAATATAGATTGAGTAATGGATGGGAAGGTGAATATTCATTGAGTAATGGGTGGGAAGGTGAATATAGATTGAGTAATGGGTGGAAAGGTGAATATAGATTGTGTAATGGATGGGAAGGTGAATATTCATTGAGTAATGGGTGGGAAGGTGAATATTCATTGAGTAATGGGTGGGAAGGTGAATATAGATTGAGTAATAGATGGGAAGGTGAATATAGATTGAGTAATGGGTGGGAAGGTGAATATAGATTGAGTAATGGATGGGAAGGTGAATATTCATTGAGTAATGGGTGGGAAGGTGAATATAGATTGAGTAATGGGTGGGAAGGTGAATATAGATTGAGTAATGGATGGGAAGGTGAATATAGATTGAGTAATGGATGGGAAGGTGTATATTGATTGTGTAATGGGTGGGAAGGTGAATATAGATTGAGTAATGGATGGGAAGGTGAATATTCATTGAGTAATGGGTGGGAAGGTGAATATAGATTGAGTAATGGATGGGAAGGTGAATATAGATTGAGTAATGGATGGGAAGGTGAATATTCATTGAGTAATGGATGGGAAGGTGTATATAGATTGAGTAATCGGTGGGAAGGTGAATATAGATTGAGTAATGGATGGGAAGGTGTATATTGATTGAGTAATGGATGGGAAGGTGAATATAGATTGAGTAATGGGTGGGAAGGTGAATATAGATTGAGTAATGGATGGGAAGGTGTAAATTGATTGAGTAATGGATGGGAAGGTGAATATAGATTGAGTAATGGGTGGGAAGGTGAATATAGATTGAGTAATGGGTGGGAAGGTGAATATAGATTGAGTAATGGAGGGGAAGGCGAATATAGATTGAGTAATGGATGGGAAGGTGAAGATAGATTGAGTAATGGGTGGGAAGGTGAATATAGATTGAGTAATGGATGGGAAGGTGTATATTGATTGAGTAATGGATGGGAAGGTGAATATAGATTGAGTAATGGGTGGGAAGGTGAATATAGATTGAGTAATGGAGGGGAAGGCGAATATAGATTGAGTAATGGATGGGAAGGTGAATATAGATTGAGTAATGGAGGGGAAGGTGGATGGGAAGGTGAATATTGATTGAGTAATGGATGGGAAGGTGAATATTGATTGAGTAATAGATGGGAAGGTGGATGGGAAGGTGAATATTGATTGAGTAATAGATGGGAAGGTGAATATAGATTGAGTAATGGATGGGAAGGTGGATGGGAAGGTGAATATTGATTGAGTAATAGATGGGAAGGTGAATATAGATTGAGTAATGGATGGGAAGGTGAATATTGATTGAGTAATAGAGGTGAAGGTGAATATAGATTGAGTAATGGAGGGGAAGGTGAATATTGATTGAGTAATGGAGGGGAAGGTGAATATTGATTGAGTAATAGAGGTGAAGGTGAATATTGATTGAGTAATAGAGGTGAAGGTGAATATAGATTAAGTAATGGAGGGGAAGGTGGATGGGAAGGTGAATATTGATTGAGTAATAGATGGGAAGGTGAATATTGATTGAGTAATGGATGGGAAGGTGAATATTGATTGAGTAATAGAGGTGAAGGTGAATATAGATTGAGTAATGGAGGGGAAGGTGGATGGGAAGGTGAATATTGATTGAGTAATGGAGGGGAAGGTGAATATTGATTGAGCAATAGATGGGAAGGTGAATATTGATTGAGTAATGGAGGGGAAGGTGAATATTGATTGAGTAATGGAGGTGAAGGTGAATATAGATTGAGTAATGGAGGGGTTGGTGGATGGGAAGGTGAATATTGATTGAGTAATGGATGGGAAGGTGAATATTGATTGAGTAATAGATGGGAAGGTGAATATTGATTGAGTAATGGATGGGAAGGTCAATATTGATTGAGTAATGGATGGGAAGGTGAATATTGATTGAGCAATAGATGGGAAGGTGAATATTGATTGAGCAATAGATGGGAAGGTGAATATAGATTGAGTAATGGAGGGGAAGGTGGATGGGAAGGTGAATATTGATTGAGTAATGGATGGGAAGGTGAATATTGATTGAGTAATGGATGGGAAGGTGAAAATTGATTGAGTAATGGATGGGAAGGTGAAAATTGATTGAGTAATGGAGGGGAAGGTGAATATTGATTGATTAATAGAGGTGAAGGTGAATATAGATTGAGTAATGGAGGGGAAGGTGGATGGGAATGTGAATATTGATTGAGTAATGGATGGGAAGGTGAATATTGATTGAGTAATAGATGGGAAGGTGAATATAGATTGAGTAATGGATGGGAAGGTGGATGGGAAGGTGAATATTGATTGAGTAATAGATGGGAAGGTGAATATTGATTGAGTAATAGATGGGAAGGTGAATATTGATTGAGTAATGGATGGGAAGGTGAATATTGATTGAGCAATAGATGGGAAGGTGAATATAGATTGAGTAATGGATGGGAAGGTGGATGGGAAGGTGAATATTGATTGAGTAATAGATGGGAAGGTGAATATAGATTGAGTAATGGATGGGAAGGTGAATATTGATTGAGTAATGGAGGGGAAGGTGAATATTGATTGAGTAATGGAGGGGAAGGTGAATATTGATTGAGTAATGGATGGGAAGGTGAATATTGATTGAGCAATAGATGGGAAGGTGAATATAGATTTAGTAATGGATGGGAAGGTGAATATAGATTGAGTAATGGATGGGAAGGTGAATATAGATTGAGTAATGGATGGGAAGGTGAATATTGATTGAGTAATGGATGGGAAGGTGAATATCGATTGAGTAATGGATGGGAAGGTGAATATTGATTGAGTAATGGATGGGAAGGTGAATATAGATTGAGTAATGGATGGGAAGGTGAATATTGATTGAGTAATGGATGGGAAGGTGAATATTGATTGAGTAATAGATGGGAAGGTGAATATTGATTGAGTAATGGATGGGAAGGTGAATATTGACTGAGCAATAGATGGGAAGGTGAATATTGATTGAGCAATAGATGGGAAGGTGAATATAGATTGAGTAATGGATGGGATGGTGAATATAGATTGAGTAATGGATGGGAAGGTGAATATTGATTGAGTAATGGATGGGAAGGTGAATATTGATTGAGTAATGGAGGGGAAGGTGAATATTGATTGAGTAATGGATGGGAAGGTGAATATAGATTGAATAATGGATGGGAAGGTGGATGGGAAGGTGAATATTGATTGAGTCATAGATGGGAAGGTGAATATAGATTGAGTAATGGATGGGAAGGTGAATATTGATTGAGTAATGGAGGGGAAGGTGAATATAGATTGAGTAATGGATGGGAAGGTGGATGGGAAGGTGAATATTGATTGAGCAATAGATGGGAAGGTGAATATAGATTGAGTAATGGATGGGAAGGTGAATATAGATTGAGTAATGGATGGGAAGGTGAATATTGATTGAGTAATGGATGGGAAGGTGAATATAGATTGAGTAATGGATGGGAAGGTGAATATTGATTGAGTAATGGATGGGAAGGTGAATATTGATTGAGTAATGGATGGGAAGGTGAATATTGATTGAGTAATGGATGGGAAGGTGAATATTGATTGAGTAATTGATGGGAAGGTGAATATTGATTGAGTAATAGAGGTGTAGGTGAATATAGATTGAGTAATGGAGGGGAAGGTGGATGGGAAGGTGAATATTGATTGAGTAATGGAGGGGAAGGTGAATATTGATTGAGTAATGGAGGGGAAGGTGAATATTGATTGAGTAATAGAGGTGAAGGTGAATATTGATTGAGTAATGGATGGGAAGGTGAATATTGATTGAGTAATGGATGGGAAGGTGAATATAGATTGAGTAATGGGTGGGAAGGTGAATATAGATTGAGTAATGGATGGGAAGGTGTATATTGATTGAGTAATGGATGGGAAGGTGAATATAGATTGAGTAATGGGTGGGAAGGTGAATATAGATTGAGTAATGCAGGGGAAGGCGAATATAGATTGAGTAATGGATGGGAAGGTGGATGGGAAGGTGAATATTGATTGAGTAATGGAGGGGAAGGTGAATATTGATTGAGTAATAGATGGGAAGGTGGATGGGAAGGTGAATATTGATTGAGTAATAGATGGGAAGGTGAATATAGATTGAGTAATGGATGGGAAGGTGGATGGGAAGGTGAATATTGATTGAGTAATAGATGGGAAGGTGAATATAGATTGAGTAATGGATGGGAAGGTGAATATTGATTGAGTAATAGAGGTGAAGGTGAATATAGATTGAGTAATGGAGGGGAAGGTGAATATTGATTGAGTAATGGAGGGGAAGGTGAATATTGATTGAGTAATAGATGGGAAGGTGAATATTGATTGAGTAATAGAGGTGAAGGTGAATATAGATTAAGTAATGGAGGGGAAGGTGGATGGGAAGGTGAATATTGATTGAGTAATGGATGGGAAGGTGAATATTGATTGAGTAATAGTGGTGAAGGTGAATATAGATTGAGTAATGGAGGGGAAGGTGGATGGGAAGGTGAATATTGATTGAGTAATGGAGGGGAAGGTGAATATTGATTGAGCAATAGATGGGAAGGTGAATATTGATTGAGTAATGGAGGTGAAGGTGAATATAGATTGAGTAATGGAGGGGTTGGTGGATGGGAAGGTGAATATTGATTGAGTAATGGATGGGAAGGTGAATATTGATTGAGTAATAGATGGGAAGGTGAATATTGATTGAGTAATGGATGGGAAGGTGAATATTGATTGAGCAATAGATGGGAAGGTGAATATTGATTGAGCAACAGATGGGAAGGTGAATATAGATTGAGTAATGGAGGGGAAGGTGAATATTGATTGAGTAATGGATGGGAAGGTGAATATAGATTGAGTAATGGAGGGGAAGGTGGATGGGAAGGTGAATATTGATTGAGTAATGGATGGGAAGGTGAATATTGATTGAGCAATAGATGGGAAGGTGAATATTGATTGAGTAATGGAGGGGAAGGTGAATATTGATTGATTAATAGAGGTGAAGGTGAATATAGATTGAGTAATGGAGGGGAAGGTGCATGGGAATGTGAATATTGATTGCGTAATGGATGGGAAGGTGAATATTGATTGAGTAATAGATGGGAAGGTGAATATAGATTGAGTAATGGATGGGAAGGTGGATGGGAAGGTGAATATTGATTGATTAATAGATGGGAAGGTGAATATTGATTGAGTAATGGAGGGGAAGGTGAATATTGATTGAGTAATAGAGGTGAAGGTGAATATTGATTGAGTAATGGATGGGAAGGTGAATATTGATTGAGTAATGGATGGGAAGGTGAATATAGATTGAGTAATGGGTGGGAAGGTGAATATAGATTGAGTAATGGATGGGAAGGTGTATATTGATTGAGTAATGGATGGGAAGGTGAATATAGATTGAGTAATGGGTGGGAAGGTGAATATAGATTGAGTAATGCAGGGGAAGGCGAATATAGATTGAGTAATGGATGGGAAGGTGGATGGGAAGGTGAATATTGATTGAGTAATGGAGGGGAAGGTGAATATTGATTGAGTAATAGATGGGAAGGTGGATGGGAAGGTGAATATTGATTGAGTAATAGATGGGAAGGTGAATATAGATTGAGTAATGGATGGGAAGGTGGATGGGAAGGTGAATATTGATTGAGTAATAGATGGGAAGGTGAATATAGATTGAGTAATGGATGGGAAGGTGAATATTGATTGAGTAATAGAGGTGAAGGTGAATATAGATTGAGTAATGGAGGGGAAGGTGAATATTGATTGAGTAATGGAGGGGAAGGTGAATATTGATTGAGTAATAGATGGGAAGGTGAATATTGATTGAGTAATAGAGGTGAAGGTGAATATAGATTAAGTAATGGAGGGGAAGGTGGATGGGAAGGTGAATATTGATTGAGTAATGGATGGGAAGGTGAATATTGATTGAGTAATAGTGGTGAAGGTGAATATAGATTGAGTAATGGAGGGGAAGGTGGATGGGAAGGTGAATATTGATTGAGTAATGGAGGGGAAGGTGAATATTGATTGAGCAATAGATGGGAAGGTGAATATTGATTGAGTAATGGAGGTGAAGGTGAATATAGATTGAGTAATGGAGGGGTTGGTGGATGGGAAGGTGAATATTGATTGAGTAATGGATGGGAAGGTGAATATTGATTGAGTAATAGATGGGAAGGTGAATATTGATTGAGTAATGGATGGGAAGGTGAATATTGATTGAGCAATAGATGGGAAGGTGAATATTGATTGAGCAACAGATGGGAAGGTGAATATAGATTGAGTAATGGAGGGGAAGGTGAATATTGATTGAGTAATGGATGGGAAGGTGAATATAGATTGAGTAATGGAGGGGAAGGTGGATGGGAAGGTGAATATTGATTGAGTAATGGATGGGAAGGTGAATATTGATTGAGCAATAGATGGGAAGGTGAATATTGATTGAGTAATGGAGGGGAAGGTGAATATTGATTGATTAATAGAGGTGAAGGTGAATATAGATTGAGTAATGGAGGGGAAGGTGCATGGGAATGTGAATATTGATTGCGTAATGGATGGGAAGGTGAATATTGATTGAGTAATAGATGGGAAGGTGAATATAGATTGAGTAATGGATGGGAAGGTGGATGGGAAGGTGAATATTGATTGATTAATAGATGGGAAGGTGAATATTGATTGAGTAATGGATGGGAAGGTGAATATTGATTGAGCAATAGATGGGAAGGTGAATATAGATTGAGTAATGGATGGGAAGGTGGATGGGAAGGTGAATATTGATTGAGTAATAGATGGGAAGGTGAATATAGATTGAGTAATGGAGGGGAAGGTGAATATTGATTGAGTAATGGATGGGAAGGTGAATATTGATTGAGCATAGATGGGAAGGTGAATATAGATTGAGTAATGGATGGGAAGGTGAATATAGATTGAGTAATGGATGGGAAGGTGAATATTGATTGAGTAATGGATGGGAAGGTGAATATAGATTGAGTAATGGATGGGAAGGTGAATATTGATTGAGTAATGGATGGGAAGGTGAATATAGATTGAGTAATGGATGGGAAGGTGAATATTGATTGAGTAATGGATGGGAAGGTGAATATAGATTGAGTAATGGATGGGAAGGTGAATATTGATTGAGTAATGGATGGGAAGGTGAATATAGATTGAGTAATGGATGGGAAGGTGAATATTGATTGAGTAATGGATGGGAAGGTGAATATTGATTGAGTAATAGAGGTGAAGGTGAATATAGATTGAGTAATGGAGGGGAAGGTGGATGGGAAGGTGAATATTGATTGAGTAATGGAGGGGAAGGTGAATATTGATTGAGTAATAGAGGTGAAGGTGAATATAGATTGAGTAATGGAGGGGAAGGTGGATGGGAAGGTGAATATTGATTGAGTAATGGAGGGGAAGGTGAATATTGATTGAGCAATAGATGGGAAGGTGAATATTGATTGAGTAATGGAGGGGAAGGTGAATATTGATTGAGTAATAGAGGTGAAGGTGAATATAGATTGAGTAATGGAGGGGAAGGTGGATGGGAAGGTGAATATTGATTGAGTAATAGATGGGAAGGTGAATATTGATTGCGTAATGGATGGGAAGGTGAATTTTGATTGAGCAATAGATGGGAAGGTGAATATTGATTGAGCAATTGATGGGAAGGTGAATATTGATTGAGTAATAGAGGTGAAGGTGAATATAGATTGAGTAATGGAGGGGAAGGTGAATATTGATTGAGTAATGGATGGGAAGGTGAATATAGATTGAGTAATGGATGGGAAGGTGAATATTGATTGAGTAATGGATGGGAAGGTGAATATTGATTGAGTAATGGATGGGAAGGTGAATATTGATTGAGTAATAGAGGTGAAGGTGAATATAGATTGAGTAATGGAGGGGAAGGTGGATGGGAAGGTGAATATTGATTGAGTAATGGAGGGGAAGGTGAATATTGATTGAGCAATAGATGGGAAGGTGAATATTGATTGAGTAATGGAGGGGAAGGTGAATATTGATTGAGTAATAGAGGTGAAGGTGAATATTGATTGAGTAATGGATGGGAAGGTGAATATTGATTGAGTAATGGATGGGAAGGTGAATATTGATTGAGTAATGGATGGGAAGGTGAATATTGATTGAGTAATGGATGGGAAGGTGAATATTGATTGAGTAATAGAGGTGAAGGTGAATATAGATTGAGTAATGGAGGGGAAGGTGGATGGGAAGGTGAATATTGATTGAGTAATGGAGGGGAAGGTGAATATTGATTGAGCAATAGATGGGAAGGTGAATATTGATTGAGTAATGGAGGGGAAGGTGAATATTGATTGAGTAATAGAGGTGAAGGTGAATATAGATTGAGTAATGGAGGGGAAGGTGGATGGGAAGGTGAATATTGATTGAGTAATAGATGGGAAGGTGAATATTGATTGCGTAATGGATGGGAAGGTGAATATTGATTGAGCAATAGATGGGAAGGTGAATATTGATTGAGCAATTGATGGGAAGGTGAATATTGATTGAGTAATAGAGGTGAAGGTGAATATAGATTGAGTAATGGAGGGGAAGGTGGATGGGAAGGTGAATATTGATTGAGTAATGGAGGGGAAGGTGAATATTGATTGAGCAATAGATGGGAAGGTGAATATTGATTGAGTAATGGAGGGGAAGGTGAATATTGATTGAGTAATAGAGGTGAAGGTGAATATAGATTGAGTAATGGAGGGGAAGGTGGATGGGAAGGTGAATATTGATTGAGTAATAGATGGGAAGGTGAATATTGATTGCGTAATGGATGGGAAGGTGAATATTGATTGAGCAATAGATGGGAAGGTGAATATTGATTGAGCAATTGATGGGAAGGTGAATATAGATTGAGTAATAGATGGGAAGGTGAATATAGATTGAGTAATGGATGGGAAGGTGAATATAGATTGAGTAATGGATGGGAAGGTGAATATTGATTGAGTAATGGATGGGAAGGTGAATATTGATTGAGTAATGGATGGGAAGGTGAATATTGATTGAGTAATAGATGGGAAGGTGAATATAGATTGAGTAATGGATGGGAAGGTGAATATAGATTGAGTAATGGATGGGAAGGTGGATGGGAAGGTGAATATTGATTGAGTAATAGATGGGAAGGTGAATATTGATTGAGTAATGGATGGGAAGGTGAATATTGATTGAGTAATGGAGGGGAAGGTGAATATAGATTGAGTAATGGATGGGAAGGTGGATGGGAAGGTGAATATTGATTGAGCAATAGATGGGAAGGTGAATATAGATTGAGTAATGGATGGGAAGGTGAATATAGATTGAGTAATGGATGGGAAGGTGAATATTGATTGAGTAATGGATGGGAAGGTGAATATAGATTGAGTAATGGATGGGAAGGTGAATATAGATTGAGTAATGGATGGGAAGGTGAATATAGATTGAGTAATGGATGGGAAGGTGAATATTGATTGAGTAATGGATGGGAAGGTGAATATTGATTGAGTAATAGAGGTGTAAGTGAATATAGATTGAGTAATGGAGGGGAAGGTGGATGGGAAGGTGAATATTGATTGAGTAATGGAGGGGAAGGTGAATATTGATTGAGCAATAGATGGGAAGGTGAATATTGATTGAGTAATGGAGGGGAAGGTGAATATTGATTGAGTAATAGAGGTGAAGGTGAATATTGATTGAGTAATGGATGGGAAGGTGAATATTGATTGAGTAATGGATGGGAAGGTGAATATTGATTGAGTAATGGATGGGAAGGTGAATATTGATTGAGTAATAGAGGTGAAGGTGAATATAGATTGAGTAATGGAGGGGAAGGTGGATGGGAAGGTGAATATTGATTGAGTAATGGAGGGGAAGGTGAATATTGATTGAGCAATAGAGGTGAAGGTGAATATTGATTGAGTAATGGAGGGGAAGGTGGATGGGAAGGTGAATATTGATTGAGTAATAGATGGGAAGGTGAATATTGATTGAGCAATAGATGGGAAGGTGAATATTGATTGAGCAATAGATGGGAAGGTGAATATAGTTTGAGTAATAGATGGGAAGGTGAATATAGATTGAGTAATGGATGGGAAGGTGAATATTGATTGAGTAATGGATGGGAAGGTGAATATCGATTGAGTAATGGATGGGAAGGTGAATATTGATTGAGTCATGGAGGGGAAGGTGAATATTGATTGAGTAATGGATGGGAAGGTGAATATTGATTGAGTAATAGATGGGAAGGTGAATATAGATTGAGTAATGGATGGGAAGGTGAATATAGATTGAGTAATGGATGGGAAGGTGGATATTGATTGAGTAATAGATGGGAAGGTGAATATTGATTGAGTAATGGAGGGGAAGGTGAATATTGATTGAGTAATGGAGGGGAAGGTGAATATAGATTGAGTAATGGATGGGAAGGTGAATATTGATTGGGTAATGGGTGGGAGGGTGAGCAAATCCATTTTAATAATTTAACCTCAGTTAGCATGGATGTGGTTGGTGCTTCTGTGATATTTTACTGTTGCTACATGCCACATGCTACATGTCTGGATTTATTTTCTTTCTATTGTTAGATTGGTTAGATTTACTTGCATTTATCTTGGTTTCCAGCCACGGTAGAAAAAGAAGACATCACGGTCAACGCGATAAGTTCTGTATCCAACAGGTGTCTGATGTTGATGCTCCATATTTTCCAAATTAACTTCCTTGCAATAAACAGGAACTATATTTGTCTCAATTATCACCTAATCCTCAACGTTATACAAGATCTGCGCTCTTATCAATGCCTCTCAGTTTGTTGCTTGTTCCTTTGAAGCTGCTCAGGCATTGATGAACTTTGTGTGAAATTCCATCATGTGCTGACATCATGAAATTCCAAGTTCAGCAGCTTCATGAATGGAAAGTGCCGGCCACAGCTGCAAGTTTCTGATGTCACTGAAATGGGACTTCATGACATGACTGCACATGGAACTCAAAACTCAATTCTGTTCCCTCCCACAATCAATTATAAAGCATAAAAGAATAAAGGAAAACTGAGCATTCAGATACCTCCCTTTTATAAAAATAAGTAATGATGTAATGATTCAGTGACTACAGTCCCCATTTAAGCTTAAAATAGGTTTCGCACACGTTTGATGAATGCATTTGTCATACATAACGTAGTCATATTACAGCGGGGCCATGCAGTGCAGCCTATTGTTTGTTGCTTTGTGTTAACAAATACCAAGCCCTGATCCTAGTGCACAGCCGGTGAGCAAGGAGCCTGCATTCCTTGTGATTACTGAAGAGGAATAGATATGTTAGGGAGGGAGTGTCACGGAGGAATAGGTCCTATCATTGTATTTACTGTACCTGTGACTCGAGACTGATGGGATGACAAATCTTTCTTTGATAGCCATAAGGTCCTGAAAGAAATCATTCTGAATGGTCTCAACCCAGGTTCTAGCAGACACTGCTAAAACTTCTCACAAACTGCAAGACTACTTTGTTTGTGAAATGGGAAAGTCATACAATAGTATATAGAGTATTTATCTGAGTCCAGAGGAAGCTTAACTCCCAAATTAATCATGTTATACTCAGCCATGGCACTCTCACCTGCAACAGAGGTTGTGGGTTCAAGCCCCACTCCAGAGATTTGAGCACAAAATCAAGGCTGGCATTCCTAGTGCAGTACTGAGGGAGAGCTGCACTGTCGGAAATGCTGTCTTTCAGATGAGACGCTAAATTGAGGCCCTGTCGGCCCTCCCAGGTGAATGCAACAGAACCCATGGCAGTATTTTGAAGAACAAAGGTGTTCTCCCTAGTGTCCTGACCAATATCATTATTTGATCATTATCACATTGCTGTTTGTGGGAGCTTGCTGTGTGCAAATTGGCTGCCGTATTTCCTACATTACAACAGTGTCTACACATCACAAGGACTTAATTGGCTGCAAAGCACTTTGGGATGTCCTGAGGATGTGAAAGACGCTATATAAATGCAAATCTTGTTTCTTTCTTTTTACTTGAACTGGAAGAGCCCAATGCTGGGCATGGTGCAGAGAGAAAAGTCCCATTCTCCCATCTACAAAGTGGTTCATGATGGTGAGCCACTCTCTTCAAAGAAAAGATCCTGGAAGCAAAACTCTTTTTTTATTCGTTTGTGGGATGTGGATATTGCTGGCTCGGCCCAGAATTTATTGCCCATCCCTAATTGCCCTTGAATTGAGTGGCTTACTAGGCCATTTCAGAGGGAATTTAAGAGTCAATCACATTGCTAGAGTCACATATAGGCCAGACCAGGTAAGGACAGCAGATTTCCTTCCCCAAAAGAAAGATGAACCAGATGGGTTTGTGCAACAATTGACATGGTTACCATTAGACTAGCTTTTAATTCCAGATTTATTCATTGAATTCAAAATTCACCATCTGCCGTGGTGGGGTTCAAACTCTTGCCCCCAGGGCATTAGCCTGGGCTCTGGATTACTAGTCCAGTGACATTACCATTACGCCACCAACTCCACACCTCTTGATTGCAGGTGAGTAAAACCTCTTTAAATATAGAAATCTCAGGTCAGAATCGCCATAGCATACAAGGCTACGAGCCAAGTGCTGGAAAATGGGATTAGAATAGTTAGGTGCTTGATGGCCAGTACAGACATAATGGGCCGAAGTGCCTATTTCTGTGTGTATAACTCTATGAGTCTAATTGAATGACTCAAATTGTAGTCAATGCAGCATGAAATTCCAAGGACCTTTGGCCAAATTACATAACATTGTAGTTATTTAGCAGGCTTATGGTTGCCAACCATTTGTTTCATAGATCCCAGGTCAACCTACCACTCAAACCAACCCTTTCTAATAAATTTGAAGTGTTGTGGATTTGCAGGTCCAGGTGGAGTTTCTTCCATGTTGCTATTGACTGGTACTTGGGTATTGGTTCACTGAAACTGGCTGCTGTCCTATGCTCCATGTTATGATTATTGTTTATGCAAAAGCCTCTATAATGAACTTCAGCAGATGTGTCAACCATAGTTGTGCATCACAGCCAAGCCCGTCCACATCCTCGCCACATGTACACACTTTACGAAAGCAATTATTGGACTGAGATCCTGACAAATTCCTTCCATCCTCTCCTTTCTAGCCTAAGAAAAAAATACATTCCATAGCGCCTTCCATGATCTCAGGACATTCTAAAGCACTTTACAGCCAATGAAGTACTTGTTTGGCGGTAGTCACTGTTGTACTTTGGGCACAGCAAGTTCCCATAAACAGCAATGCAATAATGACCAGATCTTCTGTTTCCTAGGTTATGGTTGAGGGGTAAATATTGATCAGAACATTGGGACGAACTCCCCTACTCTTCTTCTAAATAGTGCCATGGGATCTTTTAGATCGTCATGAAAGAGCAGATGGGGCCTCAATTGAATATCTCAACCAAAAGATGGTGCTTCCAACAGAGCAGCACTCCCTCAGTACTGTACTGAAATGTCAGCCTAGATTATGTGCTCAAGTCTCTGGAGTGTGATTGCACCTTCTGACTCAGAGACAAGAGTGCCACCACTGAGCGAAGGATAGTAGCAAACAAAAACATCCTGCTGAAGCACTATCAGCAAAACATCTCAAATACTAAAGCACAGTAGTACACCTTTTATCAGTGCCCTGGATATTTTGACCATTTTAGTAGTTAAATGAGTATTTCTGTTTTTAGAAAGAATAATTATGGACATACATAATTTAAAATGCATATTTCAACCTCTCTTCCCCCTCTAACCCACCAACGGTGCCTAATGAAGGTATTCCTCGGCTGCTACTGTCTTTGTTACCTTGTGGTTTCTCCCCTCGGTTGGGCCCATTATATGATCATGTATGCTGCAGATTACTGGCATGCCTCTGGCAGTGGAAGTGAGAAGATTATTCAAAGGCTGAGTCAACCTCTACTTTGGCTGCCTTTACATTCGGCTGCACTTGAAGACCCTGACTGGGCACTGGGCCTGTTCATGAAAAAATGAAGGGGAGGATTTTTTTTTAAAATTCATTCACAGAATGTGGGTGTCGCTGTCAAGGCCAGAATTTATTGTCCATCGCTAATTAGGAAAATCGAGGAGAGGCAATATAAAATAAAGGATACAATTCTAAAGGGAGTGCAGAAGCAGAGGGACCTGGGGGTTCATGTGAACAAATCATTGAAGGTGGAAGGGCAGGTTGAGAAAGTGGTTAATAGGGCGTACGGGATCCTGGGCTTCATAAGTAGACGCATGAGTACAAAAGAAAGGAAGTTATGGTGAAATTTTATAAAACACTAGTTTGGCCTCAACTGGAGTATTGTGTCCAATTCTGGCCACCACATTTTTAAAGGATGTGAAGGCTTTAGAGAGGGTGCAGAAAAGACTTACGAGAATGGTTCCAGGGATGAGGGACTTCAATCATGTGGATAGGTTGGAGAAGCTGGATCTGTCCTTCTTAGAGAAGATTAAGAGAAGATTTGATAGAAGTGTTCAAAACCATGAGGACTCTGGCAGAACAGATAGGGAGGAACTGTTCCCATTGGCAGACAGGTTGAGAAACAGAGGACACCAATTTAAACTGAATGGCAAAAGAACCAAAGGAGACATGAAGAAAAACTTTTTCACGCAGTGAGTGGTTAGGATCTAGAATGCACTGCCTGAGACTGTGATGGAGACAGAATCAATCATTGTTTTCAAAACGGAATTGGATAATTATCCGATGAGAAAAAAATTTGAAGGGCTTTGGGGAAAAGGCAGAGTGGGACTACCTGAGTTGCTCCAGCTGAGAGCCAGCATAGATATGACAAGCCAAATGGCCTCTTTATGTGCTATAACTATTCTATGATTCTACAATTGCCCTTGAGAAGATAATGGTACCATCTTCATCACTGAGGGGTTTGTTGGGCCATTTCAGAGGGCAGTTAAGAGTTAACCACATTTCTGTGGGTCTGGAGTCACATATAGGCCAGGCTAGGAAAGGATAGCAGATTCCTTCCCTTCTGAACATCAGTAACCCAGTTGAACAATCCAGTAGCTCCTCCGAATCATTCGCTGCGGTGAAAATGCTTTGAGTAAAATACTGTCCGATAATCCACCAAAGGTCCAGTTTGGGAATGGAAGCTGATGATTGGATCATTTTGCAAGATTATTGCCTTTGTTCTCTTTTAAAAATTATTTCAAATAAAAAAATGATCTCCACCGGGTTGGATTTCTATGAGATTTCCCCCAATCGCCCATCATCACTTCAGCAGATGATCGGAATAATCCCAGTGGAAATTCAACCCCCTTAATCTCTTTGCTATGGAATGGGTAGGCACAGGTTTGTGCATCATGACACAGTATTGAATGAAAAAAAGCCCCTCACAGCCTATTTGATCTTATTCCTTCAGAATGCCAAATTTACAGCATCGTGACTGCAGCCAGCTGTTTCTTAAATGAGTCCAGTTTCCTGGTTTCAACTGTTCTTCTTGGAAACCCATTCTCCAGATGTTCTTTGCCTTCAGTGCAAAAGGCTACTTTCTGACGTCTGTCCTGAACTAAAGCTTATGGGTTCATGTGCCACAGCTGGGACTTGAACAGAAAATCTCGGCTGACACTCCAGTGTAGCACT
Organism: Heterodontus francisci; assembly: GCF_036365525.1. NCBI lineage: Eukaryota > Metazoa > Chordata > Chondrichthyes > Heterodontiformes > Heterodontidae > Heterodontus > Heterodontus francisci. The sequence continues at coordinate 80,563,039 of NC_090389.1, read as the reverse complement.
GAGGGAGTCCTGGCCAACATATATCCATCAGCCAGCTGAAACAGATTATCTGGTTGTTATCTTTACTGGTGTTTGTGGGAGCTTGCTGTGCGCATGTTGGCTGCCGCATCTCTTACATTACAACTGTTGCTACATTCCAAAAGTACTTCATTGGCTGTAAAGCACTTTGGGACATCCTGAGGTCTAGATATGCAAGTCTCTCGTTCTTTAATTTGCTCTGCATAGAACATTTCTTCTTTGGCCTCCTTGTCTCGAGAGACAATGGGTAAGCGCCTGGAGGTGGTCAGTGGGTTGTGGAGCAGCGCCTGGAGTGGCGATAAAGGCCAATTCTAGAGTGACAGACTCTTCCACAGGCGCTGCAGATAAAATTAGTTGTCGAGGCTGTTACACAGTTGGCTCTTGCCTTGCGCTTCTGTCTGTTTTCCTGCCAACTGCTAAGTCTCTTCGACTCGCCACACTTTAGCCTTTATGGCTGCCCGCCAGCTCTGGCGATCACTGGCAACTGACTCCCACGACTTGTGATCAATGTCACAGGACTTCATGTCGCGTTTGCAGATGTCTTTAAAGTAGAGACATGGACGGCCGGTGGGTCTGATACCAGTGACGAGCTCGCTGTACAATGTGTCCTTGGGGATCCTGCCATCTCCCATGCGACTGACATGGCCAAGCCATCTCAAGTGCCACTGGCTCAGTAGAGTGTATATGCTGGGGATGTTGGCCGCCTCGAGGACTTCTGTGTTGGAGTTACGGTCCTGCCACCTGACACCAAGGATTCTCCGGAGGCAGCGAATTTGGAATGAATTGCGACGTCGCTCTTGGCTGACATGCATTGTCCAGGCCTCGCTGCCGTAGAGGACACAGGCTTAATACAATCGGACTTTTGTGTTCTGTGTCAGTGCGCCATTTTCCCACACTCTCTTGGCCAGTCTGGACAGAGTTGTGGAAGCCTTTCCCATGCTCTTGTTGATTTCTGCATCGAGAGACAGGTTACTGGTGATAGTTGAGCCAAGGTAGGTGAACTCTCGAACCACTTCCAGAGCGTGGTCGCCAATATTGATGGATGGAGCATTTCTGATGTCCTGTCCCATGATGTTCGTTTTCTTGAGGCTGATGGTTAGGCCAAATTCATTGCAGGCAGCCGCAAACCTGTCAATGAGTCTCTGCAGACACTCTTCAGTGTGGGATGTTAATGCAGCATCGTCAGCAAAGAGGCGTTCCCTGATGAGGACTTTCCGTACTTTGGTCTTTGCTTTTAGACGGGCAAGGTTGAACAACCTGCCATCTGATCTTGTGTGGAGGAAAATTCCTTCTTCTGAAGACTTGAACGCATGTGAGAGCAGCAGGGAGAAGAAGATCCCAAACAGTATAGGTGCGAGAACACAGCCCTGTTTCACGCCACTCAGGATAGGAAAGGGGTCTGATGAGGCGCTGCTATGTTGAATTGAGCCTTTCATATTGTCATGGAATGAGGTGATGATACTTAGTAGCTTTGGTGGACATCCGATCTTTGCTAGTAATCTGAAGAGACCACGTCTGCTGACGAGGTCAAAGGCTTTGGTGAGATCAATGAAAGCAACGTAGAACATAGAATCTTAGAAAATTCACAGCACAGAAAGAGGCCACTTGGTTCATCGTGTCTGCGCTGGCCAAGAAAAAGACAGCCAACCAGTCGAATCCCACTTTCCAGCATTTGGTCTGTAGCCCTGCAGGTTACGGTACTTCAGGCACCTTTTAAATGCGGTGAGGGTTCTGCCTCTACTACCCTTTCAGGCAGTGAGTTCCAGACCCCCACCACCCTCTGGGTGAAAACATTTTCCTCTTCTCCCCTCTAATCCTTCTACCAATCACTTTAAATCTATGCCCCCTAGTCACTGACCCCTCTGATAGGGTAAATAGGCCCTCCCATCCACTCTATCCAGGCCCCTCACAATTTTGTATATCTCAAACAACCCCAACCTATCCAATCTTCCACATAGTTGCAATTATGCACTCTTGGCAACATCCTCGTAAATCTCCTCTGTGCCCTCTCTAGTGCAATTACATCCTTTCTGTAATGAGGTGACCAGAACTGCACACAGTACTCAAGTTGTGGCCTAACCAATGAGTTATACAGTTCCAGCATAACCTCCCTACTCTTATATTCTATACCTCGGCTAATAAAGGAAAGGATTCCATATGCCTTCTTAACCACCTTATCAACCTGTCCTGATACTTTCAGGGATCTGTGGACATTCACTCCAAGGTCCCTCACTTTCTCTACACCTCTCAGTATTTTCCCATTAATCGTGTGTTCCTTTGCCTTGTTTGACCTCCCCAAATGCATCACCTCACATTTCTCCAGGTTGAATTCCATTTGCCACTTATCTGCCCACCTGACCAGTCCATTGCTATCTTCTGCAGCCTACAGCTATCCTCCTCGCTATCAACCACACAGTCAATTTTTGTGTCATCTGCAAACTTCTTGATCATTCCCCCTACTTTTATGTCCCAATATACAACACCAAAAGCAGGGGACCTAGTACTGAACCCTGTGGAACCCCACTGGAAACAACCTTCCAGTCGCAAAAACACCTGTTAACAATTACCCTTTGTTTCCAATTACTGAGCCAAATTGTATCCAGCTTGCTACATTCCCTTGGATCCCATGGGCTTTTTTTTTAAGCAGTCTGTCATGTGGGACCTTGTCAAAAGCCTTGCGAAAACCCATATAGACCATATCAACTGGACGACCCTCATCAATCTTCCTTGTTACTTCCTCAAAAAATTCAATCAAGTTAGCCAGACACGGCCTTTCCTTAATAAATCCATGTTGACTATTCTTGATTAATCTGTGCCTTTCAATTTATCCTGTCTCTCAGAATTGATGCCAATAATTTGTCCACTACCAAGATTACACTGACTGGTCTCTAATTATTCAGTCTATCCCTTGCTCCCTTTTTAAACAAAAGTACAATGTTAGCAGACCTCCCATCCTCCAGCACCACACTTTTATCCAGTGAGAATTGGAAAATGATAGTCAGACCTTCCACTATTTCCTCCCTGGCTTCTTTTAACAGCCTGGGGTACATTTCTTCCAGCCCTGATGATTTATCCACTTTCAAGGATGTTAATCCCCTTAATTCTTCCTCTGTCCCTATGTTTATTACATCCAATACTTCACACCCTTCTTCCTTAACTACAATGTCTGCATTGCCCCCCTCTTTTGTGAAGACAGATGCAAAGTATTCATTAACACCCATACCCACCTCTTCCGCCTCCACGCATTTTTGGTCTTTTTACGACTCTACTCTTTCCTTAGTTATCCTCTTACTCTTAATGTATTGATAAAGCATCTTTGGATTCTCCTTGATTTTACTTGCCAATATCTTTCATGCCCTCTCTTTGCTTTCCTGATTTCCTTTTTGATTCTGCCCCTCCACTTTCTGGACTCCTCTTAGCTTTCTATAGTATTGAGCTCTCAGTGTCTGACATAGCTCTGACCCTGTGCTTGCTTGTTCTGGTGAATCTAAAAGTACGGGGTCAAAGTTACTTTCTCTGATAGAAAGTGACAAGGAGTATCCCCTGGGGTCTTTATACTGGCCTCCCAAAATTTTGTATGTTACCTGGATTTGAGAATAGAGAGTCATACGTTCAAGTTGATACTAAGCTAGAAGATATGGTGACTTCTCAAGAGGGGAATAGAAAAGTGCAAAAGTGACATAGATTAAGCTAATGGACAAAACAATAGTAGGTGCAGCTTAAAATAAACTGCAAGTGTGGAGTCTGGAGGGGAGAAAGGCAGATGAGAGTGCACTCTAAATCGTCAAACACCAGAGAGTTAGATGAACAGAAATTTAAAGACAAAGTCATGTAAATAGTAATGTTTTGAAAATTGCATTGTGCAGTTTGACCACTTCAGGCTATCATACACACACATACCAACAGAGGGTGTCTGTAAGGGAATAAAAGAATCCGTGTTTTTAACAGCACATGCAGTAGTTCTGTGACTCTTACTAACTCTGAATATTCCTATTTAGTCCCATAAACATCACAATGTCAATGAGGATGGTGGAAAATAGGAAACATTGCTTTCAATATAAAGCTTTTGGAAGGTGTTTTTCTACTTTCTGCAGACAGCATTTTAAGTTGGAGACTTAGAGAACACTTTGAGGCTGTGTTAGACACACACAGGAAGCTTGCACAGTGTATACACACATACTGACCTCTCCAAAATAACCATCCAATCAAAAAAAATCTTGGATCATTACAGAGGAGCTTTTGTTTGAAAGGAAAGTGATTCCAGATCCCTGATCAGGCACTATCACTGCATTGCTGATCAATATTGTGTTGTCTATGCCCAATCTACCACCTTTTGATGCGTATTCCGTGCCATCATCTATTCCCACACTGGCAAAAGTGGCTATGACGTTTCAAAGGTATGATGGCAAGTTTTGCAATCAAAGACAACAAAGAAAAAAGTCCTTACTTCTCCACAATGGAGGTGAAGAATTGGAGGATATCTTTGAGACACTCATGTCTGAACAAAATGACTACAACTCAGCAAGAAATGCACTAACAACCCATTTCATACCCCAAAAAAATACCATATATGAAACATTTGCCTTCCGATGCATTAAGCAAGAAGCAAATTAAACAAGAAATGCTGGAACCACTCAGCAGGTCTGGCAGCATCTGTGAAAAGAGAAGCAGAGTTAACGTTTCGGGTCAGTGACCCTTCTTCGGAACTGGCAGTTCCGAAGAAGGGTCACTGACCCGAAACGTTAACTCTGCTTCTCTTTTCACAGATGCTGCCAGACCTGCTGAGTGGTTCCAGCATTTCTTGTTTTTATTTCAGATTTCCAGCATCCGCAGTATTTTGCTTTTATTTAAGCAAATTGAACAATTGACCAATATTGCATGCGATTGAGGAAATTTGCAACCAAATATGACTTTGGTGATGTTGAACATGTCAAATGGGAAATCAAAACACAAATAATAAAAGGTTGCCTTTCTAGTCAACAGTCAGTACCACAGTCCAATTTCACCTCCTGTGAACACTATTCATCACTCACGTGCCAGAAAACTGCCGACAAAGCAACAACGGCATCCTCAGAAACAGATTTGCAAATTGCCCTAGGAATGTTTCCACTGTGGTAGTGCTTACTCACAACAGACAGCATGTCCTGCTACTGGTAAACAGTGCAAAACCTGTGGAAAACCCAACCACTTTGTTAGTGCTTGTCTTGCATCAGCAAAATCAACTACTAAGACCAATACCAACAGAAGGGTGCCAAGTATGCATACTGCAGCAAAAGGGTGAGAGAAGGTAGCCAATTTAGAGGCAGATGACCCGGAATATACTTTTGTGCTTTCTCTAGGACACAGCAAACAGCCACGTGTGTCAGTGACCATTGGCTGCTCAGACATAGATGCTCTCCTAGATTCAGAAGTCAATGTCATGGGAGACAAAATGTTCAACAAACTTCAGGATTACCCCATTCTCTGCAATACAGGGAATACAAAAATTTTCCCTTACAACAGTGACAAACCACTAAAATTTCTCTGTACTTCTGAAATTCCAGTCTTATTCAAAGACACCAGAACGAATGCTGTATTCATTGTCATATCTGGAGACCATGACATGCTTATCAGTTTCCACCCAGCAACAGATGTGCACATGATTGCTGTCACATATGCGATTCCCATGCAGCGCAAGCTACATGTAAATCTTAATGTGCCCACAGTCGCACATCAACAGCGATGTATAATACCATTTCAGGTCAGGAAACAGGCAGAGAAGGAACTTCAACGCCTACTTGACCTTGACATTATTGAGACAGTTGGGGATGAGCCTACCCCTTGGGTCTCACCCTTACAAGTCGTCAAGAAGCCCAAGAGCAAGAACCAGATTAGAATCTGCATTGATAGGCGATCACCAAACCAAGCCATACAACAAGAAAGACACTTGACACCGACAATCGATATCATAGAGAAAGTGAATGGTGCTAAACACTTCACTAACCTTGACATCAATGCAGGCTACCATCAAATCGAGCTTGCAGAAAAATCAAGATATCTTACTGTATTCTCTACTCACATCGGACTTTATCAATAAAGAAGCCGAACTTTGAAGTCAACTCAGCAGCTGAGGTGTTTCAGCACATGATTCAGTCTGTACTGCAAGGACTTGAAGGCATGCTGAATATCTGTGATAACATTCTTATATACAGTCACACTGAAAGTGAACTCGAGACACGCCTACATGCATGCCTACAATGTCTTAGAGAATGAAACCTCACCTTGGACAAAGACAAGTGCTTGTTCATTGAAAGCAGAATTGAATTCTTTGGTCATGTGCTCAGCAGTGAAAGAGTATCATCTGCTCCATGGAAAGTTGAAGCCATTGTAAACACTACAAACGTGTAGGAAATCCAGAGTCTGCTAGGAATTAACATGTATTGTAGTCGCTTCAATCCTGACCTCACTACGTTATCTGCCCCCCCCCTACGTGATATGACAGAGACCACCAAGTGGAAGTGAACTAAATAACACAAACAGGCGGTCCACCAAATTAAACGATGGTTGCCAACAAGTTGCACAAATGCGTATTTCAACCCCGAGAAAACCACCCAGCTAGTCTTGGATGCAAGTCCAATTGGTTTAGGTGCAGAAAGACAAGACACGACAAGTAACCCATCAATCGTTGTGATGGTAAGCAGATTGCTAACGTCCATAGAGCAACGTTATTTGCAAACCGAGAGAGAAGCACTCTCAATCACATGGGGTATCTTACACTTTCATCTCTACTTATATAGAAGTGAGTTTGAAGTAATAACCAATCATTGACCACTAGTAAGCTTGTTCAAAAGTCCACATAAGAAACTACCCACTTCAATACAGCATTGGATACTCAAACTACAAGAGCATGAGTTCCATGTTGAGTATCAGCCAGACAAGCTCAACCCAGACAGCTATCTTTCACGACATCCGCTGCTGACAGTCAGTCTGACTAGTCATGAGGAAAAGGTTGCCGAATAACATCTTAAACTACATAAGCCTAAATGCGATGCCAAAGTCGCTAAAAGTGGCTGGCATTAAAACGGCAGCAAAACAAAGTGAACTATTGTCAATTGGTGAACAAATCTTTCATCTCAATGTATATCACAGAATCACAGAATAATACAGTGCAGAAGAGGCCCTTCGGCCCATCGAGTCTGCACCGATGCATTCAAGACACCTGACCTGTCTACCTAATCCCATTTGCAAGCAGTTGGCCCATAGCCTTGCATGTTATGATGTGCCAAGTGCTCATCCAGGTACTTTTTAAAGGATGTGAGGCAACCCGCCTTTACCACCCTCCCAGGCGGTGCATTCCAGACCGTCACCACCCTCTGGGTAAAAAAGTTCTTCCTCAAATCCCCCTTAAACCTCCTGCCCCTCACCTTAAACTTGTGACCCCTCGTAACTGACCCTTCAACTAAGGAGAACAGCTGCTTCCTATCCACGCCCCTCATAATTTTGTACACTTCGACCAGGTCACCCCTCAGTCTTCTCTACTCCAGCGAAAACAACCCAAGCCTATCCAACCTCTCTTCATAGCTTAAGTGTTCCATCCCAGGCAACATCCTGGTAAATCGCCTCTGCATCCCCTCCAATGCAATCACATCCTTCCTATAATGTGGCGACCAGAATTGCACACAGTACTCCAGCTGTGGCCTTACCAAAGTTGTGTACAACTCCAACATGACCTCCCTGCTTTTGTAATCTATGCCTCGACTGATAAAGGCAAGTGTCCCATATGCCTTTTTCACCACCCTATTTACCTGCCCTTCTGCCTTCAGAGATCTATGGACAAACACGCCAAGGTCCCTTTGTTCCTCGGAACTTCCCAGTGTCAGGCCATTCATTGAATACTTCCGTGTCACATTACTCCTTCCAAAGTGTATCACCTCACACTTTTCAGGGTTAAATTCCATCTGCCAGTTTTCTGCCCATTTGACCATCCCGTCTATATCTTCCTGTAACCTAAGACGCTCCACCTCACTGTTAACCACTCGGCCAATCTTTGTGTCATCCGCGAACTTACTGATCCTCCCACCCCCACATAGTCATCTATGTCGTTTATATAAATGACAAACAATATATGACTGAGTACATTGTTAAATTAATACAAAAGTTAGAATATGTAGTAGTACCACTGCCGAAGATGAGGCGTTGCAACTATATATGCCGGCTATGGAATCACATAACTGGAAAGATGTGATGGAGAGAGTGTCTACAAACAAAATCGTTCACACACGACAAGGTTTTCACTGTGTTCGACATGAGCTCACCATTACAACCACATCTGACCTCATGTTACGCAACAACTATACTGTCATTCCACACTCATGGAGGAAATGTGTTGTCAGCACAGCACATGAAGGTCACCAGGGAATAATCAAAACCAGACAACTCCTTAGGGAAAAGGTGTGATTCCCAGGAATTGACCGCATGGTAGAGCAGAAAATCAATCAGTGTTTGCCATGTCAAGCAACCACAAAAGGATCAATGATCTCTGCTAGATGCGGTTCACAAATCATCACATGAAACATGTCATTCTTCAAAGCACTGGAAACACCACTCGTAAGCATTGAATCTGATTCCGACATCAACATCTCAGATGAAGAACATTAGTTAAATGAAACTACACCTGATGTCAGACGATACCCTACTCATGAGAGAAAATGTCTACCATACTTAAATGATTATGTTACAAAGTGAACTATTGTCAATTGGTGAACAAATCTTTCATCTCAATGTATATGACTGAGTACATTGTTAAATTAATACAAAAGTTAGAATATGTAGTCGTACAACTGCCGAAACTGAATATTTAAGTTATGCTTAAGTTTATTGTTTACACTTTTGGAAACAAACCATTGAAACAGGCCATGTCTCTCATTTACTAAGATGGAGAGGGATATAATGTTTTGAAAATTGTATTGTGCATTTTGTCCACTTAAGGCTATCATACACGCACATACCAGCAGAGGATGTCTGTAAGGGAATAAAAGAACTCATGTTTTTAACAACACATGCAGCGGTTCTATGTCTGTTACTAACTCTGACTGAATATTACAGTTTAGTCCAAATATTCATCACATAAATCATGAAAAGTTAGCTTTCAGGAGCAAAAAAGCTATCAAAGACACTAATGGGATGTTGAGCTTCATCACAAGTAGAACTGATAGAGGTCTTTAAGATTATGAAAGGGTTTTATAGGTTAGATGTAGAGAAGATGCTTCCACTTATGGGAGAAAAGTATTAGGGCTATAATAATGAGATAGTCACCAATAAATCCAGTTGGGAATTCAGAAGAAGCTTCTTTACCCAGAAAGTGGTTAGAATGTGGACCTCACAAATAGCATTGATGCATTTAGTTGCAGTAGATCAGCACATGAGGGAGACAGGCAAAAGATGTTTTGCTGATAGGGTTAGATGAAAAGGGAAGGGAGGAGGTTCGACTGGAGCATAAAGACTGGCATGGACATTTTGGGCCGAACGTGCTATACATTCTATGTAATTCTAGGTAAGGAAAGACTATTTTTGTTACACAGACTGCTGGTCAGAAAAAGTTTGGAATAGCAGTGGTGGAATCTCTCACCAGTGTCAGGAGCCATATCTACAAAGGATAGCCCTCATCTCCAGGAAGCCACCCCTCCATCTGAGCCAGTTCAGTGAACAGCAGTGGCAGCCGGGACTGACGCAAGACCCAGGTATCATGGCAACTGCCTGAGAAGCGGTCACACAATTCGTAGCAAGCATCTGCAGTGTTCACATACCAGCTTCACCTAGATTGAGAGGGCTCCTTTAATGGTGACGCCTACAGGTTGTAGCCTGGCAGGAGGCCTGATGGCCACATGAGTGCAGTCTATGAACATTACAACCTATGGTTCTCCAGCAATGGTGCCAGAACTGGCTGTGATAGTCCGTCCTGAAGCGGACGTACTCACTGGCCCTCTGGTGGAGGGCATTGGTGACCTCCCTGATGCAGTGGTGCACTGCTGACTGTGTGACCACACAAAGGTCTCTGGTGGGCCCCTAAAAGGCTGCAGAGACGTCAGGCTTGAGAACCGCTGCCACTAAGAGGAACAAAGGCATGGGATGTCCACCGGAGCCCAAGGGCTGCAGGTCATCCTTGAGCATGGCACAGAGACGTGTCACCACCCTCTCTATATGCGCTATCTCCTCTGACACTGGTGCTCTGACATCTGATGGCATGTCATGTGGGGCCTGTAGATGCACAGCAACCATAATGTCAGGCTCCCCTTGGGGGCTTCTGCTCACGACTGAGGGCCTCTACGTGGATCGTACCTGCCTGTTGTTATTGCCTCTGGCGCATACGGATCCTCACGTGCAGAGGATCACACAATATAGGATGAGCCATACCTATTTCCATGTGATAAATAAAGTCGAACCCTTCATGTATTCGAAAGTTCCTAACAGGGCATGGATTGGTGTTGATGGGTACATCAGCTGCTTTCCTGGATCAACTATGTGGTGTGCCACGGCATTGCCCATCTTGGCCAATGCTCAGAGTGGCACAACATAACCACATCAAGATCCAACCAGCTGAATCAATTGGCCCCACCATCCATAAAGCCGTAATGCTCCTGCCCTTTCTGACACCCGCCCCACACACAGGGTGCCTAGTGTCCCATTGCCCCCTCACAAACACAGAGCGTACACTGTTAACAGAGGGATGGTACACAGTACCTCCCTTCATGCCAGCACAGCTTTCCCTCCAATAATCCCAGACCCCCTCCCTTTCAGAATGCAGTGAGACCCCTGTGTATCCCCCCTCCTCCCTTTAGAATGCAGAGTTAGACCCCTGTGTATCCCCCCCCCAATCCCTTTAAGAATGCAGAGTTAAACTCCTGTGTATCCCCCCCTCGCTCCCCACTTCCTTAATGCAGAGTTAAACCCCTGTGTATCCCCCCCTCCCTTTAAGAATGCAGTTAGACCCCTGTGTATACCCCCCCCCCCCCCCCCTCTCAACTTCCTTAATGCAGAGTTAGACCCCTGTGTATCTCCCTTCCCTCCTCCCTTTAGGAATGCAGAGTTAGACCCCTGTGTATCCCCCCTCCCTCCTCCCTTTAGGAATGCAGAGTTAGACCCCTGTGTATCCCCCCTCCCTTTAGGAATGCAGAGTTAGACCCCTGTGTATCCCCCCTCCCTCTCAGAATGCAGAGCTAGACCCCTGTGTATCCCCCCTCCCTCTCAGAATGCAGAGTTAGACCCCTGTGTATCCCCCCTCCCTCTCAGAATGCAGAGTTAGATCCCTGTGTATCCCCCCTCCCTCTCAGAATGCAGAGTTAGACCCCTGTGTATCTCCCTTCCCTCCTCCCTTTAGGAATGCAGAGTTAGACCCCTGTGTATCCCCCCTCCTCCTCCCTTTAGGAATGCAGAGTTAGACCCCTGTGTATCCCCCCTCCCTCTCAGAATGCAGAGTTAGACCCCTGTGTATCCCCCCTCCCTCTCCACTTCCTTAATGCAGAGTTAAACCCCTGTGTATCCCCCCCTCCCTTTAAGAATGCAGTTAGACCCGTGTATCCCCCCCTCCCTCTCCACTTCCTTAATGCAGAGTTAGACCCCTGTGTATCCCCCCTCCCTCCTCCTTTTAGGAATGCAGAGTTAGACCCCTGTGTATCCCCCCTCCCTCTCAGAATGCAGAGTTAGACCCCTGTGTATCCCTCCTCCCTTTAAGAATGCAGAGTTAGACCCCTGTGTATCCCCCCTCCTCCTCCCTTCTGTAATGCAGAGTGAGGACCTGCCGGCTTTTCAGATAGTGAACGGGACGTCACGCGATGGCTGCCCGTTCAATGAAAAATCCGGCAGTATTGGTGGAGATTCGGCGGGCTGCATAATCAGCAATGGTAAGTAAACATTACCATATGTTAATTGTGGTGCTGCCTCCGTGCGGCGGTGGTGGGGGGGGGGACGCACTGAGGTCCCACTGCCGCCGGTAATATGCAGCGGGCCCTTCTTGACGCCGTGAGTCGAGGCGAGCCTCTCCCCGCAACATTTTAGCGGCCCCCGTGCCGCGACACATGGCGTTGAGGGGCTGGTAAAATTCAGCCCAAGTGTCTCCCTTATTTCAGATTTTATTTAATATTCTCAAAGTGGCAAAGATGCTAAAAAGAGTGGAGATTATGGGATAATTATAAGAATCTTACTCACAGCCTGTACTGTGTTATTCCCTCACATTGGTGAGGGAAATCTCCAGCATAGATTGTAATACTGCCTCTTATTAACAAATGAGTAAGCATTCCATTCTGGGACACAATTACCTTCACCTTGCAGATCAAACATGAAGCTAATCTGCAATAAAGTTTCAGCCTTATATCCTTCTAACCTTGTTGGCCTTAGTCATACTGCAGAATTCTGCAGACTGTGTAGTTATATTCCAGTAACAAATCAGTTGCTACGCAACATGCAGAACACAATACTAGCGTGACTGACAGCCAAGTTTCTTTCTCCACCAGTACAAACTGGCAAAAGGTATGTTCAGAGCTGATGTCAGGCAGCACTTCATACCAAGAGTGATTGGTCTCCTGGATTATCGAGACAAAATCGCCGAAATTATTGAAGAGTCGGTGAGATGCTTCAGCCCAGCTGGAATATTGTGTCTATTTCTGGGCACCACACTTTAGGGGCCGATCATTTAGGACTGGGATGAGGAGAAATTACTTCACTCAAAGCGTTGCTAATCTTTGGAATTCTCTACCCCAGAGGGTTGTGGATGCTCCATCATTGAATACTTTTAAGGCTTGGATAGATAGATTTTTGGCCTCGCAGGGAATCGAGGGATATGGGGAGCGGGCAGAAAGGTGGAATTGAAGCCCAAGATCAGCCATGATTGTATTGAATGGCGGAGCAGGCTCGATGGGCCATATGGTCTACTCCTGCTCCTATTTCTTGTGTTCTTGTGTTTAGGAAGGACGTGAAGGCTCTGGAGAGGGCACAGAAGAGATTTACTCGAATGATTCCAGGGATGAGGAATTACAGTTATGTGGATAACCTGGAGAAGCTGGAGTTAGTCTTCTTAGAACAGAGAAGGCTAAGAGGACATTTGAGAGCGGTGTTCAAAATCTTGAACTGCTTTGGTAGAGTAAATAAAGGGAATCTGTTCTCAGTAGCTGAAAGGTCGATAACCAGAGGGCACAAGTTTAAGGTGCTTGGCAAAGGAACCAAAGGTAACATGAGGGAAAAAACATTACACAATGAGTGGATAGAATTTGGAATGCTCTACCTGATAGGGTGATGAATACAACTCCAATCATCATTTTCAGAAGGGAATTGGATAAATAGTTGAAAGAGAAAAATGGCAGGGACATGAGGAAAGAGCAGGGCTGTGGGACTAACTGGATTGCACTTCAAAAGAGCTAGCACAGACTCCATGGGCTGAATGGCCCCCTCCTGTGCTACACTAGTCAATGCTTCTCTCAGGCGAGGATGGGTCAAAATGCTCCCATCTTTCCCCCCTTCTTGTCTGACCGCAACAGGATTTATTTCTTTTAAACAGTGAATGTGCTTACCAATTCACTGAGTGTTTAATAAAAGCAAAATACTGCGGATGCTGGAAATCTGAAATAAAAACAAGAAATGCTGGAACCACTCAGCAGGTCTGGCAGCATCTGTGGAAAGAGAAGCAGAGTTAACGTTTCGGGTCAGTGACCCTTCATTGGAACTGACAAATAGTAGAAAAGTCACAGGTTATAAGCAAGTGAGGTGGGGGTGGGGCAAGAGATAACAAAGGAGGTCTAGATTGGACCAGGCCACATAGCTGACCAAAAGGTCACGGAGCAAAGGCAAACAATATGTTAATGGTGTGTTGAAAGACAAAGCATTAGGTGTAAATACACTGAATATTGAACATCAGCAAGTGCAAACCTGAAAAAAAACAGTGGGTAAGCAAACTGAACAAACTAAGATGAAATGAAATAAATGCAAAAAAAAAGATTGTAAAAAATGTAAAAAAAAAGAATGGAAAGAAAAAGGAAGAAAAAAAAGGAAGAAAAAATAACTAAAAATGAAAATGAAAAATGAAAGGGGGCTGTCATGCTCTGAAATTATTGAACTCAATGTTCAGTCCGGCAGGCTGTAGTGTGCCTAATCGGTAAATGAGATGCTGTTCTCTGAGTGTTTAACCCTTTTAGGTGCTATGATCATAAAAGAACCAATTGGACCAGTTTTCTTCAGTATAAACAAGAAAGAGATTAGTTTATGTACTTAAAATCAAAGCCCGATCTAAGTAAAATAATAAACTATGCTCCAACTTTCACACATGCACACACACACACACACACACACACACACACACACACACACACACACACAAATCACATACATGCAAATACACTACAGAGTTATTACGACCGAGGCAGGAGGAGTGCACTGTTTATTCTAATTCCACTTCTCCACAGGTCATAACATATATTTAGATTTTTTCCCACTTACCGATACGGTCAATCATAGACTATTTTTATCCCAGAAAAAAACACACAAGCCAGGTTTCTTTAATAAACAACAAAATCATCAGTTTATTATAAAAACAAGTCTTAACCAATAATGGAGCAAAGCATAAACACACAGACCGAAATAATAAATGTCCCTTTTTACCTTGGCCCCTCACATACACACACACACATAAACCAGTTAACCAAAAAAATAAAAAGATTTACTCTTTGGAGCTCTAGTACAAAAAAAATATTGGCCAAAAATACTTGCTAATTCTTGAAGAAAAAAAAAGAGAAAATATGAAAAGATGTCAAATGCCCTTTTTTGTTTGGCATCCCAATTATGTGTAGACATCTGTCACTGGGATCTTCTTAGAACAGATCTTGTCAGGCAACATTGAAGATCAGTTTGGGCAGGCTTTCCAGGGAAAATGCAGGAACAGCGGTTTCAGGCAGTTTCTTACACTTGCTTTTCAGCTTCTCAAGAGATGGAAAACTCGCAGGCTTTTTCAAAGAGTTAAAACAGACTGAGGTGGGGTTTGCTCCCTTGGCAAGTTTTCTCCAACTGTCTTTTCAAACCATTGACCATATCCCAACTCACTGTTCAAAGTGAAACCAAAAACAATGTCACAAGAGTCAAGCCCTGACCCCTATAAATCTTGACCTGTCACTTCTTTGTAAATATCTTTCCCCAAGTCAAAAAACCCCTGCTGGGCAATTATTTGAAAACAAGTACCTTCCAGTAACTGTTTACAAGCCAGACCTCTCACTGACCCTTGTAAAAAAAATCCATGGACTCCTTTTCAGTTTTAAAACACAAATCTTCAAAATTTAAGAAAAAAATGAAACATTTGTAACACTTCCAGCCTTGAAGGAATGAAACGCCATTCTTAAATGCATTTCATTACAAAGTGCTGGAATTTATCAACCCCCTGACGTCAGAGATCGTGGCGGGGGGCCTGGAATATACCTCCAGGAAAGGCCCGCCATGGGCCTTGATGCTGTTGCCGGTGATGGAGTGCCCACCCCCTCTATGTCATCAGGGATGGGCAGTCCACCCCGGACATGTAAATGAGCCGCCTCACCAAATATTGCAGCGGCTCCACAGACAAATCTTGTGCGTGCGCCCCGCTATCTTTGAAGCTAAAAATTCTGGCCAAAGTGTGGAATAAAAAGAAGATAGAAAAATTTTAAAACATATTTTCACACTCATACTCATTCACTCTTTGCCTGTAGTTAATACAGTTCTGCTTTTTACCATCTTTGCACTCATATAACAAAGCAAAGTTAGATTCTAGATAAAGCATCTGCAATTACATTATTTTTGCCCTCAATGTGGATAATCTTTAAGTGATAAGGTTGCAATAGTAAACTCCATCAGAATAGTCCGGCAATTTGGTTTTTAAAATTTTCCACAAAGGCAAGGGGTTTATGATCAGTATATATCAGTGTCTCTCTGTGGTCGTGGCAGACAAAATGCTTAAGAACCAATAATAAACCGAGGGTTTCTTTTTCCACTGTTGAATATCTTTTTTGGTGTCAAATTAGCTTTTTGGAAAAGTATCCCACTTTCTATGCCCGATTCATCACTAGCATCAATTGCTACCTTGAAGGGCTTAGTGAAATTTGGAGCAGCCAACACTGGTTCATTAATCAAAAAGACTCTCAGTCTCTCAAAAGATGCTTGGCACTCTGCTAACCACACGACCTTGGCTTTCTTTGTAGCAAATCTGTCAGTGGAGCAGCTATAGTGTTAAAATTTGGTACAAACTTGCAGTAGAAACTATACATCCCCCAAAACCTCATGATTTCTCGCTCAGTCTTAGGGGTAGCCAAAAGAAACTGTAGGTTTTCACACAAATGGAGAGACTGTCACATCCAATGTATTCTCTCTTTTGCATCTTAATTAGTTCAAGTCTTAAGAATTCCAATCTCTCTCTCGGGTCCCATTGTTTCAGTGTTTACCATTTGAGGTCTGTCTCCACCAATATTAATGTTCCAAGATGGCTTTGAATGTTTTGTTAATGGAGGTAAAGCAGGTAGCTTATTCAATTTCACAAGCCATTGTTCTGGTGGGAGATTAACCAGACATCCATCTCCACCTTGATACCTCAGTATGTGAGGTATTTCAATGCAAATTGCAGTGGCCATTTCAGCAGCTTTCTTTTTAAAGCTTAATTCAGGTTTCCAACCGATGGATTAAAAAAGAAATTATTCGACATAGCACGTGTTCATGACACTTCATTTTAAATGTAAAATACTAGAAGACGAGGAGCTACTTCCATCTGTACATCCAGCACAGCCTGATTATTTGGAGGTGAATACGTTCAGCACAATCTAACAAACCAAGTCATTGTTCCACATTTACACAGCTCTCATTGCGTGCAGGTGAAAGATGCTGTCAATCTGCAATTGGATCAGCGAGTTTTCTAGGCAGCTGCCTAAAAACACTCATTAGGCCCCTTGTAGATGATCAGCTTCCAAAAAAAAGTAACTCTTTAAAAAAAAATTGCTGTACGGCCAAGAGGATCAGGAATGTTCCTCCGATTCCACAGTATCCCAATTAACCCCTCCCCCACCATTGTTACCCTCGCCTCCACCCCCCTCACAAGCAGCCCAAAATACGCCAATTTAAAATGGATGAACTTCTGTGGAGCTCCAACAGATGCCTGCGTTTGTACACTGCACAGATTACCTGTTGGATCACCGATCTAACAGTCTGTATCTTTCCTATACAGAGATATAGATATGCTATGCAGGTATAACAGTCCTGCATGTACACAGCAAATACTGCAGTCCCATATACAACACATACTGCAGTCCTGGGTATGTGCAAGCGACACAAGTGCAGTCTATAAATACCATAGAGATACACAACAATCCTCAGCAAGCACCAAATTAATAATCAAAAGTAGAAACATGGGGCTGGACTTTATAGAGACATCGATGTCGGGATCCATGGCAGTGGGGGGGGGGGTGGGGCCCGGATGAGGCCCACCACGAGCCTCGACACTGGCAGGGCCCGTTCCAATCTTGCCAGTGGCGGCAAGGCCTCGTGGCGGCCACCTTGCTGCCCAGCGACGGGACCATAATTTAAATATTCAAATTCATTAACTTACCTGAGTTAATGACGTTCCGGTCACCTCCTGAGGGGCCGCTACGATCTTCATGCCGGTGGCCGGCACTGCCGCACCTTCGAATCCCCGTCCGGGGAAACGAGGCTTAACACCTGTGGGGAGGGGGGAGGATGTAGGTTTCTCAGTGCGGGGGGGGTTGGGGGCGGGAGTGGGGTCAAACTATTCTGATTGGTGGAGGGGATGGCGGGTAAGGTTAAAAGTTTGTGAACTTTGGGAGGGAGGACAGTCAGGCATACAAGGTAAGTATTTTTGGGGGGAAGAGGGCAAAGAATGAGTGTATTGTTAATGGGTGGGTGGGAGAGAGCTGGAAACAAGTATGTAATTTTAAAAAATCATTTTCATTACACTTTCCCTTTAAACTTTTAAATTAAATGTAAGCCCTTTAAAAATGGCTCCAGCCCCTGCGCAGTGGCGCCAGACCCCGTTGCCGGGGACAGATCACCCAACCCCTCCACGTCATTTGGGGGGGGGGTGGGGGGAGAGGGGTGGCGGTCCACCCCGGCCATGTAAATGAGCCGCTACGTATAAGATTGCGGCGGCTCCGCGGAATAAAACCCGAGCGTACGGGCCGCCATCTTTTACAGCCCAACATAAATTTCAGCCCATTATTTCCTTATTTTCTGAGCAGGAGCTTGGCATCTGAAACACGGGACAAACTTTGGCATTTTTTCCCAAGTCAATCTCTGACCGTGCCTGGTTCTGAATCAACTTGGAATCTTGTCATAGGTAATTAAACTGCTCTGAGATTTACAACTGTATACATTGCAGAACGAATTGGGATGCTGCAAAGACTTACTGGCACTAAGGAACATACCAAGAATCCAGGCGTGCATTTATGTAGCTGAGAGTAATTTCTTCAACAGATTATTTCTGAAGGAAATCTGCAAAATATTACAATACCGTCATTGAGTTCACTGGGTGGTTATGATTCACTCAATGCACAATGTCAAGGGTTGGGTTGAAGAACTAAGCTACATTGTTGAAAAGAGTCGTATACCAGTTTCAGTGTCACTGCGGGTAGGACTGTCTCAGTATAGATCAGCCCTTTGATCAAGCAATTGCACAGGGTGCTGCATCCAATTAGGTAAAATAACATTAGTGAGGGAAACTCAGTACATAGAGATTGCAACACAGAAACAGGCCTTTTGGCCCAACTGGTCCATGCCAGTGTTTATGCTTCATGCGAGCCTCCTCCCACCCTGCTTCATCTAATCTTCTGTTCATCTTCATGTGCTTAGCTTCCCCTTAAATGCATCTATGCTATTCGCTCAGCTACTCCCTGTGGCAGAGAGTTCTACATTCTAACCACTCTCTGGTAAAGAGTTTTCTCCTGAATTCCCTATTGGATTTATTAGTTTCTATCTTATATTTATGGCCCCTAGATTTGGCCTCCGCAACAAAGAAATTAACTGGAATTTTAAAGGTGAGATTCTCTCTTTAACTGGAAACCCAACTGCTGGATTCTCTCTTTAACTATAACGCTGATGGTGAGATTCTCTCTTTAACTGGAAACCCAACTGCTGGATTCTCTCTTTAACTATAGTGCTGATGGTGAGATTCTCTCTTTAACTGGAAACCCAACTGCTGGATTCTCTCTTTAACTATAACGCTGATGGTGAGATTCTCTCTTTAACTGGAAACCCAACTGCTGGATTCTCTCTTTAACTATAACGCTGATGGTGAGATTCTCTCTTTAACTGGAAACCCAACTGCTGGATTCTCTCTTTAACTATAGCGCTGATGGTGAGATTCTCTCTTTAACTGGAGTGCTGATGGTGAGATTCTCTCTTTAACTGGAGTGCTGATGGTGAGATTCTCTCTTAAATTATAACGCTGATGGTGAGATTCCCTCTTTAACTGGAGTGCTGATGGTGAGATTCTCTCTTTAACTATAACGCTGATGGTGAGATTCCCTCTTTAACTGGAGTGCTGATGGTGAGATTCTCTCTTTAACTATAGCGCTGATGGTGAGATTCTCTCTAACTGGAGTGCTGATGGTGAGATTCTCTCTTTAACTGGAGTGCTGATGGTGAGATTCTCTCTTTAACTGGAGTGCTGATGGTGAGATTCTCTCTTTAACTGGAGTGCTGATGGTGAGATTCTCTCTTTAACTGGAGTGCTGATGGTGAGATTCTCTCTTTAACTGGAGTGCTGATGGTGAGATTCTCTCTTTAACTGGAGTGCTGATGGTGAGATTCTCTCTAACTGGAGTGCTGATGGTGAGATTCTCTCTTTAACTGGAGTGCTGATGGTGAGATTCTCTCTTTAACTGGAGTGCTGATGGTGAGATTCTCTCTTTAACTATAACGCTGATGGTGAGATTCTCTCTTTAACTGGAGTGCTGATGGTGAGATTCTCTCTTTAACTGGAGTGCTGATGGTGAGATTCTCTCTTTAACTGGAGTGCTGATGGTGAGATTCTCTCTTTAACTGGAGTGCTGATGGTGAGATTCTCTCTTTAACTGGAGTGCTGATGGTGAGATTCTCTCTTTAACTGGAGTGCTGATGGTGAGATTCTCTCTTTAACTGGAGTGCTGATGGTGAGATTCTCTCTTTAACTATAGCGCTAATGGTGAGATTCTCTCTTTAACTGGAGTGCTGATGGTGAGATTCTCTCTTTAACTATAACGCTGATGGTGAGATTCTCTCTTTAACTATAGCGCTAATGGTGAGATTCCTTCTTTAACTGGAGTGCTGATGGTGAGATTCTCTCTTTAACTATAACGCTGATGGTGAGATTCTCTCTTTAACTGGAGTGCTGATGGTGAGATTCTCTCTTTAACTATAACGCTGATGGTGAGATTCTCTCTTTAACTAGAGTGCTGATGGTCAAACTTCCACTTTAATAAACTGAATGCTGGTATCACTGCTATTGCAGAATTCTGAATCCATGAGCCTATAAGTGGAGTCCACCGATGCCAGTATCCCAGTGAGGAGGCATAGTTACAGGAAGCATTGATCAGAAAATTGGGGGGGAAAATGTTGGAATGCCATCACTGATCCATGTTGAGTGTTGCTTTCCTGCCAGGAAAATAGGATCTCGAATCATCCTCACATTGACTCATGTGCTGCCGAAGAAGTTTTAGTGAGTTGCTGCAGTGCATCTTGTAGATGGCACACAGTGCTGCCATTGTACGTCGGTGGTGGAGGGAGTGAATGTTTGTGGATGGGGTGCAATCAAGTGGACAGCTTTGTCCTGGATGGTGTTGAGCTTCTTGAGTGTTGTTGGAGCTGCACCCATCAAGGCAAGTGGAGAGTATTCCATCACACTCCTGACTTGTGCCTTGTAGATGGTGGACAGGCTTAAGGAAGTTGCAAACTATAATTCAATGAAGCTGTTCTGCCCATACTATATATCATACCAAGAGCAAAGATCAAACCTTTCAAGAACATCAGCAGAAACTTGTGATTAAAATATAGCCTTAACTGCTCAGGTGATTATTGTAAACATTGAATAGTTCCTTTAAAAAATATTTATGTTTCACTTGCTCTTTCTTTAAGAGATACAGTCAGCATGCCATTGAAGTGGCAAGATTGAGGCAAAAGGCCAATAAAGCTGATTGTTATTCTTATCTCTTCAAACTAAGAATAAGTTACACCCAAGCTTATTCACTGCCCTCCTGTACGCCTCCAGTTATAGCCCAGTGTGAGCTGTGGATTTATTTCTCTTTGTCTTTCAGCAATGACGCAGCATAAGTGACAGGTAGGCAGGAAGTGCCATTTCAAAAGGGGATACCAGACCACAGCTGTGTTACCACTTTTCCCTCTCATGTTGGAATGCCCTGCCTCTGTGCAGTATCCCCTGACCTACCTGACAAGCATTTTTTTGAGTGAGGGAACAAAGGCCACACAACCTGCCCAGTTCCACTTTCCTTATTCCTGTTCTCAGGTGAGTGCATTCAACAGGGACTCAACTCCTCACTCCAATGGTTTAGTGGTCAGTTAAGTGTACAGTGTGGCTCATCAGCTTTAGATATGAACATTCTATAAAACACAGTCATTCGCACAGATACAGAGAAACATAATATAAAATGGGAGAGGCTTTGGTCAGTGGATTAATTGCAATAACTTTCCTTAGACGTCTCTGGAAAGGTATAGGTTATTAGGGAGAGGAGTGTGCACTGATGGAGTTACATTATCAATTACCAACCACATCATCAAGCACAAAAGAAAAATAGCTCAAATTTGAAAATATACATTCACAGGAAAACCTGAGAGCAAGTTAAAAGTTTGTATTGTGTCGCATCTGTTAGGACAAGAGCTCTCCCTGGAAGGGAATATGGCTCTATGGAGCCAGCTGATCTACCTAAAACTACCCAATGAGACAACAAAGCCCCCGTTTAATCACTAAACCATCGGATACTGAGCACAAAATACTTGATAGTCACTAAAAAAATCCAATAGGAAAGTAAGGAGAAATTTCTTTACTCAGAGTATGGTTAGAATGTGGAGTTTGCTACCACAGCAGGTGGTTGAGACAAATAGTTTAGATACTTTTGAAAGGGGACGAGACAAGTACATGAGAGAAACGAGAATAGAAAGATATGCTGAAAGACTGAGATGAGGTAGATGGAATGGTGGGAGCTTCGTGTGCAGCATAAACATCAGCACAGGCTACTTGGGACGAATGGCATGTTTCCATAAATCCTATGTGATTCTATGTCAAACCACCGCCTTTACCCAGTAAACCATCAGGGAATAAGGACACACCATGAATAAGTGTCTTTCCTCACTTAACTTGCAGAAGGAGACTCACTAAGAAATAAAATAGACAACTTCTGTTGAGTATGTGGGCCTTGCTTTGTGGAGTGCTTTAGTGTTGGGTTTGGTTGTTGACCCAGTGAAAATTTGCATCGGAGGGCCAACAGTTGGTTACGCAGACATTAAGATACTGAATGCCCTGAGTGTTAAAATTTCCCATCCACCTGAGACAAACCTCTTGGAGCTCCAGTTCTAAACTATGTTGTTGACTGTTACCCCTTCTGAAAGGGTCAAGCGTGCCATTCAGTTGTTAAAACAATCGCAACAAAAAAGCTCAACAAAGGGAAACTGCGTATGGATTGTAAATGGGGCTCAGCCGGCGTCGGCCACATCTCAAGTACAAAGAAAGAACTGTGACCAATATAACCTTTTATTAAAAATGGTTCTCTTCATGTCTAGGAATATATTTGGCCAAGCAGTAAATGCTCTTGTAAAACTCAGCTGAGCAACTGAACTGGTTGTACCTAACGGTGATGCAGTGAATTAACCTATAAAAACACTGAAGCCAATGAACAGTGACAGGTAGATTCCTACGAGTGATAACAACCCCAGCTTCTCTAGTCCTCTAATGCAACATGCCTTGGGAATATAAAGGTCAAAGTCAAAATGCTTCCATTTATTCCGATGAACATCAAACATGCTCAGTACATCCATACTGCTTGTGTGAAGCCAAATAGTGGAGTGGCATAAACCATCAGAGACTGAGCACAAAATACTAGATAGTCTGGAGATTCGCAACTCACAACATATCTCTTAATTGCCTGTTTGCACATTAATAACAGCGTGCGTCGTTAACACACCGTTAATTTCCAGCAAGGTCTGGCCCCATCAGTAGCTTGCTTGTGCTGAGGTTAGTAATGATCTGGCAATTGTGTTGAGTCATATATTACCAGAGAAAAATAGTCGATTCCTCTTAGAGAGTTGTGTTTTTGTGCACAGCTACGGGCCAAGTGCTGGAAAATGGGATTAGAATAGATAGGTGCTTGATGGCCGGCACAGACACGATGGGCCGAAGGGCCTGTTTCTGTGCTGAATAACTCTATGACTTGATGACAACTCTGCGCACAAAACTCCCCATCTCTCACATGAATGCACTTTACCCATCCCATGAACAATCTGCCTCGTTTTAGGATGTCTTTTTCCCACTGGAAGGGTGTCGGGTTCAAAAACAGATAGTCAGTAAGATGCTGATGAACCACCTTTGTTGTTCATCTTTCAAGGACGGTCAGCAAGTCACTAGCTCATTTCACTAACCTTGTGTTGGAAAGGTTTGGACCCAATTTGTTTTGCTATCACAAAGAGATGCAAGATAGAGAATGGGACAGTGGCTGTGAGTCAGGCTTTCTGAAACAGATTACTGTGCAGGCGGCTAGGTTATTAAAGATAAATCTTCAGGGCTTTCAACCAGACTAACAAGGTCAGAAATGTTGGAGAAAAAGTTTAAGTTAAGAAAGGGAACCCACCGATGTGGGGAGGCATAGTGCATTCTTTATTTTGTACCATTACGCAAACATAGATTGCACTGTTTAAACAAAGTAAGTTTAATCATAACTGTCATTCTGTACTTCCACCTTACCAAGAAATAAAGCAGCTTATCAATTTATATCAGGCCTCATCTCATCAAGTGTTTGCTCAGTTCACTTTGAGAGATTGAAGAACTACACATGCAACAACAACTTGCATTCACATAGCACCTTTAATGTAATAAAACATCCCAAGGTGCTTCACAAATTTGGCACTGAGCCACACAAGGAGATATTAGAAAAGGCGAGCAAAAGCTTCAACAAAGAGGTTGGTTTTTAGGAATGTCTTAAAGGAGTAGAGAGAGGCAGAGAGGTTTACTGAAGGAATTCTGCAGCCTAGGGTCCTAGGCAGCTGAAAGCACAGCCGCCATTCGTAGAGCGATTAAAATCAGGGATGCTCAAGGGGCCGAAATTGGAGGAGTGCTGAGATCTCAAAGGGTTGTAGGACTGGAGGAGGTTACACAAAAAGGCAAGGGCGACGGCAGAGGGGGATTTCAAAACAAAGTTGAAAGTTTTTAAATTGTGGCGGTGCCGGACTGGGAGCCGAGCTCGGACAGCAAGCACGGGGTCAATGGGTGAATAGGACTTGGTACGAGTCAGGATACTGGCGGAATAGATTTAGATGAGCTCAAGTTTAAGGAGGGTGGAAGATGGGAGTGCAAGGAGTGCACTGGAATTGTCAAATCTAGAAGTAACAAAAGCATGGGCAAGGGTTTCAGCAGCAGATGAACTGAGATGGGAGTCGAGCAATGTTACATAGGTAGACATAGGTGGCTTGGTGATGGAACAGATATACGGTTGGAAGCGCTAGTCAGGATCTAAAATGACACCAAACAACAAGAGTATCCAGTCCCGGTCAAGAGGAGGGATTACTATTACATTCCTGGTTTATGTTTTCATGCAAGTAGATACAAGACAGTGCAAATTAATTTTCATCAAAGTAAGATGCTCAGATCACTCATAGAACTGAGTGACAGCACTGAGCTCAAGAAGGTTTTCCCAGCAGACCCGGGTTTATTTATTCTTTCATGGGATGTGAGCGTCACTGGCAAGGACAGCATTTGTTGCCCATTTCTAATTGCCCTAGAGAAAGTTGTGGTGAACTGCTGCAGTCCATTGATTTTTCTGTAGCAGTTTGATACAACTGAGTGGCTTGTTAGGCCATTTCAGAGAACAGTTAAGAGTCAACCACATTGCTGTGGGTCTGGAGTCACGTGTAGGACAGATCAGGTAAGGGCAATAGATTTCTTTCCATAAAAGGACATTAGTGAACCAGATGGGTTTTTATGACTATTGATAATAATTTCATGGCACCATTACTGAGACTAGCTTTCAATTCCAGATTTTTATTAATTAATTGAATTTAAATTCCACCATCTGTCATGGTGGGATTTGATCCCATGCCTGGGCCCTGGATTACTAGTCCAATGACATTATCACAAACGCCACCATCTCAGTCAGAACTTTGTCCCACTTCAGCAAACAAAAATTATCTGGACCGTCCAGTTCAGCCCTGAAGAGATGATCTTCAGAAGAGGTTCTATGCCCAACATAGTGGATGACAGAGAAACACAGATTTACAGGGTGTAGAATGCATCTCACAGGTGGAAAGTAGAAAATAAGAAAGTGAATATAATTGAGAGGTGTCACGCTCACGCAAGGAAACATTATGAACTATAAAATGAATTAATGAATTGAACTCAAAACGGACACCTTTTGCTACAAAACAAGATGGAGGAAGAGGTCAGGTGACCCCTCCTATATTGCCAACACACATTGTAACTGCTGGAACCCTGAACCAAATACCATGTCAGGTCAAGTGTTGAAGAAAGCATTAGAAATGTAAATAGCCCATTCAATGTGAATGGCTACCCCTCTTCAACACATTGGGCTAAGACTTTGCAGACATGGATACTCCAGACTCAAACCCAAGATAATGGGTGTGAAAAAACACCACTTTATCAAGATGGCATAAAGATGAGCAACATCCAAACCCATTGTCTAACAATGATCACAGCATCAAACACCATTTATGAAGACAATGGGAGAGAAACTTGGGTCACCAGACAGAAACCAAGGTGGAATCTTCTGACTGCCGTGGCGTTCCCGACGGTGGGACCGGAAGTTGTCTAAACTTCCACTACCACCGCAAATCCCCTTTCCTGTGCGATTTTGTAGTTAAATTAGCCAAGTGGCAACAGACACGGGGGACACGTGGGATCATGCGGCAGGGCTGGCCTTTCATTGGTGGAACCCATCGGCACTGTCCCAAGCACCATGATCGCCACAGATATAAAACATTCTGTGCTTGCCACCTTAAGGAGCAGCAACCTTCCTTTCATGAAATTTTCTTCAGGCTAATTTAAATTGAAGCTTTTACTGAAATCAAAATGTTTTTGATTCCTTTATTTTATGAATGTCACCACTAGCTTCACATCATTTATCCGCCCTGCAGCCAAAGTGAGTCAGATGTCAGCCAGTACCCTCAATTTGCCCTACAGCTCCCCAACTTCGACAGCACTCATCTCTCCCTTTAGACTCTTGCCAAATATCTTCACATAGTACTAATCTAATCCACCCACAAAATGCAGCTTCACCGTCAACATCAACCATTCAACAATCTGGATGCTCCTCTCCACCTTCACCTGCTCCTCCATGCACCCAATCAACCCAAACCTTTCCTCCCCGACCAACCTGCCTAGTTCCTCCAAGTACCTGTCCATGCTGTCGCCGCCATCCCTGAAGAAGATTCACCCTTGCTGGTGCCAAGCCTGGAGGCAAACATCCATCCCAATGCGGGCATTGGTTTAGCAGATGGGTTAAAGAGAGAAGAGCACAGTCCTGAGACTCAACTACACAAATCTGACTGCTGTACGCCATGTTGAAATATTCATGAACCAGGTGGCATGGGAATATCGCTCGCCATTCACTTAATCTGGCAGCTAGGACTAAATCGTAAACATGCGTATGGTAATCAGTATTCACATTATTGAAACAAATGCAAAGCTGCAATCTGCCACCACGCTGGGGAAATGCTGAAAACCTGTCACTGGCTTAAGCCCTCTAAAATATCCCGCCATCAGGAATCCGATAAAACACCTCCCGCCTAATTATATCACCCTGTACACCACCAAATCTGCCGCAGTGGACAGCATAAAATTCACCCCCCTCCCACCTACCCAAGTCTCTGGAAAGGAGTTTTTCTGTGCAGAAAGGTAGGAAAGCCAGAAGAATGGGAGACCCATCCCAGCTAGAAGAAAGAAAATGCCAGAATACCATCTTTAAATTCCAGAGAGGCAGAGAGGAAAGGTGATTTTCAAACTCCCTGCCTGAGAAATTGTAACAGGATTTTTGCCATTGAACTGTGACTGAAATTTAACCAAAGAAATCTGCAGCAAAGCATCCGTCCACCTGAAACTTTCCAAAGTTTGATGTCAGTGAACCAGGAAAAAGGAGAGGCTGCCTTTACTGACAACGCAACCACTAGGTGGCGGTGTACTGAGACATGCACAAATGCAGCCTGTTACACTAAAACGTCACAGTCTGCAACGTTCACGCAGCTGCCAGAACGAAAGATGGCACTGCTCAAATAATCACAGAAAGGCAACGTAAACCCGTCACAGCACACAATGGCCAGAGAGAGTGAGCGAGTGAGCAGGTGGGCGGGCGGGTGGGAAGGCGGGAGGGCGGGGCAGGAAGCAGGGAGAGAGCGGGAGGGTGGGTGGGAAGCGGAAAGTCAGTGGCTGGGGGGGGGGCGGAGAGGAGGAGAGTGCACCCGCACCCACCGCCACCAACAGTCTTCGGCTGCTCTCTCCCCGCTTCCCCCTGTTCTTACCCCGCTTCACCCCCGCTTCCACCTTGCTCTCTCCCCTGCTTCCCACGATGACGTCATCTGCGCATGTGCCAATCCGTTCTGGCAATGCGGAATGCCGCGTACGCGCAGAGAACAAGAGCCCGTTTGCGCATGTGCGCAATTTGGCGCAGTCTGATGACGTCAGCGGCCAGCTGCGTTGTCAAGAATCACTTTGAAAAGGAAAACAGGACTGCACCGTTTTTAAATCTTCCTCCTGGGAAAGCAAGCAAGGTTTCACAATGAACTCTTTTATTAAAACCATCAGACCTAAATGCAGCTATCTTTTAATTTCTAACTTTTCTTTGGTGTGTGCCTGTGTGTATGTGTGTGAGTGGGTGAAGCTGCAAATATTTTTGGATATTGTTTAAATAAACATTTATCTTTCTTTAAACCGACAGGAAATCCTATCAGTTGTCTATTTATTGGTCATTAAAACAATCAAGGGTTAAAACACATTTCTAATAAAAATGCTGTCTTCGGTCAGTTGAGAGGTGAAAAAGGGAAACCATCCCTATCATTTCTCACCTGACTGAGGGGATGTGAGTGTTGGAAGAACAGGTAAAAAGCCAAGGGCGTGTCCTCACTGGAAAAGAGGTTAGCAGTTAATTTAGTTGCTGCTTTTAGGATTTTAAAGAGACTAGATAATGCCGACAATGACAAGCTGTTTCACCTTGTCCAGAAGAATAGAACCTGAGGTCATGGCCTAATCTGTGGAAACGATTGGGTGCAATTTTAGCCTAATTTGCCGGATGAGAAATCCAGAGGATCAGGTGCAACATTATCCTACCCAACATTACTCTTTAGTGACGTCAACGGGAAGTAAATTCGGGCAGAGAGTGAAACCGACATTGCACCCGTTCCTGTCAGCTTCATGTCTGATGGTTTAGATTAAAATTTACCCCAATATTTCAGTGAACAAGTGATGATCCATCTCGGCCTCCTCCTGAAGTCCCCAGCATCACAGATGCCAGACTTCAGCCAATTCGATTCACTCCGCGTGATATCAAGAAATGACTGAAGGAACTAGATACTGCAAAAGCTATGGGCCCTGACAATATTCCAGCAATAGTCCTGAAGACCTGTGCTCCAGAACTTGCCATACCCCTAGCCAAGCTGTTCCAGTACAGCTACAACACTGGCATCTACCCTGCAATGTGGAAAATTACCCAGGTATGTCCTGTACACAAAAAACAGGACAAGTCCAACCCGGCCAATTACCAACCATCAGCCTACACTCAATCATCAGTAAAGTGATAGCAGGTGTCATCAATAGTGCCATCAAGCAGCACTTGCTTAGCAATAACATGCACAGCGATACCCAGTTTGGGTTCCGCCAGGGCCACTCAGCTCCTGACCTCATCACAGCCTTGGTTCAAACATGGACAAAAGAGCTGAACTCAAGAGGTGAGGTGAAAGTGACTGCCCTTGACATCAAGGCAGCATTTGACCGAGTATGGCATCAAGGAGCCCAAGCAAAACTGAGGTCAATGGGAATCAGGGGGAAAACCCTCCGCTGGCTGGAGTCAGACCGAGCACAAAGGAAGATGGTTGTGGTTGTTGGAGCTCAATCATCTGAGCTCCAGGACATCACTGCAGGAGTTCCTCAGGGTAGTGTCCTAGGCCTAGCTTCAGCTGCTTCATCAATGACCTTTCTTCAATCATAAGGTCAGAAGTGGGGATGTTAGTTGATGATTGCTCAATACTCAGCACCATTCGTGACTCCTCAAATACTGAAGCAGTCTGTGTAGAAATGCAGCAAGACCTGGACAATATCCAGGCATGGGCTGATAAGTGGCAAGTAACATTCGTGCCACTCAAGTGCCAGGCAATGACCATCTCCAACAAGAGAGAATCTAACCATCTCCCCTTGACATTCAACAGCATTACCATCGCTGAATCCCCCACTATCAACATCCTAGGGGTTACCATTGACCAGAAACTGAACTGGAGTAACCATATAAATATCATGGTTACAAGAGCAGGTCAGAGGCGAGGAATCCTGCGGCAAGTAACTCACCTCCTGACTCCCCAAAGCCTATCCACCATTTACAAGGCACAAGTCAGGAGTGTGATGGAATACTCTCCACTTGCCTGGATGGGTGCAGCTCCAACAACAGTCAGGAAACTCGACACCATCCAGGGCAAAGCAGCCCACTTGATTGACACCCCATCCACAAACATTCACCACCACCACCACCGACGCACAGTGGCAGCAGTGTGTACGAGCTACAAGATGCACTGCAGCAATGCACCAAGGCTCCTTTGACAGCACCTTCCAAACCCATGACCTCTACCAAATAGAAGGACAAGGGCAGCAAATGCATGGGAACACCACCACCTGCAAGTTCCCCTCCAAGTCACACACCATCCTGACTTGGAACTATATCGCCGTTCCTTCACTGTCGCTGGGTCAAATTCCTGGAACTCCCTTTCTAACAGCACCATGGGTGTACCTACCTCACATGGACTGCAGCGGTTCAAGAAGGCAGCTGACCACCACTTTCTCAAGGGCAATTAGGGATGGGAAATAAATGCTGGCCTAGCCAGAGACGCCCACATTTCATGAATGAATAATGAAAACTTAGTTGACTCTTTGTTGACAACATCTGATATGTGGAAGTCTTTCAAACGTCAGTTGATTAGAATCCAGGACAGGCATGTTCCTGTGAGGATGAAGGATAAGTTTGGCAAGTTTCGGGAATCTTGGATAATGAGGGATATTGTGAGCCTAGTCAAAAAGAAAAAGGAAGCATTTGTAAGGGCTAGAAGGCTGGGAACAGACGAAGCCCTTAAGGAATATAAAGAAAGTAGGAAGGAACTTAAGCAAGGAGTCAGGAGGGCTAAAAGGGGTCATGAAAAGTCATTGGCAAACAGGATTAAGGAGGATCCCAAGGCTTTTTACACGTATATAAAGAGCAAGAGGTTGGCCAGGGAAAGTGTTGGCCCACTCAAGGACAGAGGAGGGAATCTATGCGTGGAGCCAGAGGAAATGGGAGAGGTGCTAAATGAGTACTTTGCATCAGTATTCACCAAAGAGGAAGGACTTGGTGGATGATGAGTCTGGGGAAGGGAGTGTAGATAGTATGGATCATGTCGATATCAAAAAGGAGGAGGTGTTGGGCGTCTTGAAAAACATTAAGGTACATAAGTCCCCGGGGCCTGATGGGAACTACCCCAGAATACTGAGGGAGGCACGGGAGGAAATTGCTGGGGCCTAGACAGAAATCTTTGTATCCTTTACATTATTTTTTACATTTTTTATAATCTTTTTTTTGCATTTATTTCATTTCATCTTAGTTTGTTCAGTTTGCTTACCCACTGTTTTTTTTTTCAGGTTTGGACTTGCTGCTGTTCAATATTCAGTGCATTAACACCTAATCTGTACTAATGCTTTGTCTTTCAACACACCATTAACATATTGTTTGCCTTTGTTCCATGACCTTTTGGTCAGCTATGTGGCCTGGTCCAATCTACACCTCCTTTGTTATCTCTTGCCCCACCCCCACCTCACTTGTTTATAACCTGTGACTTTTCTATTATTTGTCAGTTCCGAAGAAGGGTCACTGACACGAAACGTTAACTCTGCTTCTCTTTTCACAGATGCTGCCAGACCTGCTGAGTGGTTCCAGCATTTCTTGTTTTTATTTCAGATTTCCAGCATCCGCAGTATTTTGCTTTTAATCTTTGTATCTTCATTGGCTACAGGTGAGGTCCCAGAGGACTTGAGAATAGCCAATGTTGTTCCTTTGTTTCGGAAGGGTAGCAAAGATAATCCAGGAAATTACAGGACGATGTGCCTTACATCAGTGGTAAGGAAATTATTGGAGAGGATTCTTCGGGACAGGATTTACTCCCATTTGGAAACAAATGGACTTATTAGTGAGAGGCAGCATGGTTTTGTAAAGGGGAGGTCGTGTCTCACTAACTTGATCGTGTTTTCTGAGGAAGTGACGAAGATGATTGATGAAGGAAGGGCAGTGGATGTTGTCTACATGGACTTCAGTAAAGCCTTTGACAAGGTCCCTCATGGCAGACTGGTACAAAAGGGATCACACGGGATCAGAGGTGAGATGGCAAGATGGATACAGAACTGGCTCGGTCATAGAAGACAGAGGGTAGCAGTGGAAGGGTGCTTTTCTGAATGGAGGGCTGTGACTAGTGGTGTTCCGCAGGGATCAGTGCTGGGACCTTTGCTGTTTGTAGTATATATAAATGATTTGGAGGAAAATGTAGCTGGTCTGATTAGTAGGTTTGCGGATGACACAAAGGTTGGTGGAGTTGCGGACAGTGATGAGGATTGTCAGAGGATACAGCAGGATATAGATCGGTTGGAGACTTGGGCGGAGAAATGGCAAATGGAGTTTAATTCGGACAAATGTGAGGTAATGCATTTTGGAAGGTCTAATGCAGGTGGGAAGTATAGAGTAAATGGCAGAACCCTTAGGAGTATTGACAGGCAGAGAGATCTGGGCGTACAGGTCCACAGGTCACTGAAAGTGGCAACGCAGGTGGATAAGGTAGTCAAGAAGGCATACAGCATGCTTGCCTTCATCGGTCGGGCCATATAGTATAAAAATTGGCAAGTCATGCTGCAGCTGTACAGAACTTTAGTTAGGCCACACTTGGAATATTGTGTGCAATTCTGGTCGCCACACAACCAAAAGGACGTGGAGGCTTTGGAGGGGGTACAGAAGATGTTTACCAGGATGTTGCCTGGTCTGGAGGGCATTAGCTATGAGGAGAGGTTGGATAAACTTGGATTGTTTTCACTAGAAGGACGGAGGTGGAGGGGCGACATGATAGAGGTTTACAAAATTATGAGCGGCATGGACAGGGTGGATAGTCAGAAGCTTTTTCCCAGGGTGGAAGAGTCAGTTACCAGGGGACATAGTTTTAAGAGGGGCAAAGTTTAGAGGGGATGTGCGAGGCAAGTTCTTTACACAGAGGGTGTTGAGTGCCTGGAACTTGCTGCCGGGGGAGGTGGTGGAAGCAGGTACGATAGCGATGTTTAAAAGGCATCTTGACAAATACATGAATAGGATGGGAATAGAGGGATATGGTCCCCGGAAGTGCAGAAGATTTTAGTTTAGACAGGCATCAAGATTGGCGCAGGCTTGGAGGGCCGAATGGCCTGTTCCTGTGCTGTACTGTTCTTTGCTCTTAACTTCCCTCTGAAAGACCTAGCAAGCCATTTAGTTGTATTGAAGACGGCAGCTCACCACCACCTTCTCAAGGGGATTTAGGGATGGGCGATAAATACGGCCATTGCCAGCAACACCTAAATCCCATGAATGAATAAAAATAACCTACCAACACTAGTGTTGGAGAGTGGAAACACTGCAAAGAAGAACTCTCTCCTGCGTAACCTCAGGATTGCTCGGAAATGTTTGACTGCACAGCTGGGCTTGTAACTAAGATTAGAGGACACAAGAAGTCCATTTAAAAGCTAATTAGCTGGCCTATATCCCGGGGTGGCTATTTGCAGTCCTTCGTTTCCTTGTGTTTTCTTTCTAAACACCCCGCTGCCTTTTTATTTCTCTGTGGCAAGCTGCAGTAGCAAATAACAAGCTCGATTTAAAGGGGATAGGTCACTGTTCCTGAAACCTTGCCAGGGTGTGACAGACAACAATGAGCGCAGGAGCGCATTCAGGGGGATTTCTGTTTCGCACTGCTTACAATTCTTGTTGTTAATCTTGAAGTAATGATCCTTTTGTTCACTCACAAAAGATGCCTTCTCTTGGATAGTCGCAATGTTGACAATCAAATCTTGACCAGATCCAGATTAAAGCCGCCAGAGTCAAACTGGTTTACACTTCTTTACACTGAGGCTGCAGTAAGTCGTGCTGGTAAGATAAACCCTATCGGCAAGGACAGTAACAGGGTTGGTACAATAGACTCAGCACCATAGTGGGAAATGAATCTTACTGCTGGAAACTGCGTGCGTGTGAGCATCAGATAAAGGCCAGGTTGGGTTTGGCTGTGACGCCCCTGCAATCAAATAGCCTGCCAGACTCACTGTTTAAGTTAACTGGTTAATAATGGCCACTTAATGTACCATATAGCTGCCAGGACCTGCGGGCAGAACCAATGTTGCCTCTAACTTTCTTTCGTTGTGAGCAGCTTGTTTGCTATATAGCGCAGTCCCATTAAGATTGCTGCACGGCTGCGCAAACATGCAACTTAAAGGGAATAAAAACAAGAAATGCTGGAAATACTCAGCAGGTCTGGCAGCATCTGTGGAGAGAGAAGCAGAGTTAACGTTTCAGGTCAGTGACCCTTCATCAGAAGGCGTTCTGATGAAGGGTCACTGACCTGAAACGTTAACTCTGCTTCTCTCTCCACAGATGCTGCCAAGCCTGCTGAGTATTTCCAGCATTTCTTGTTTTTATTTCAGATTTCCAGCATCCGCCGTATTTTGCTTTCATCTTAAAGGGAACATTGGTTGGGTGCGGCCTGTTTGCACAACACAGTACATTCTGGATTTCTGCCACGCAGCTTAGAGGGAACATTGGACAGAACGCTAGCTGAAGGACCACGTAGTTGCCAGGACCCGTGGAAAAGGCAATTCTTCATCAGGAAATTCTTCACAAAGAAAGTAATCGACACATGTCGAACATATGAGGGGTTTTGATTGAGTAAATAAGGAGAAACTGTTTCCACTGGCAGGATGGTTAGTAACTAGAGGATACAGATTTAAAATCATTGGCAAAAGAAGTAGAGAGGAAATAAGGAGAAATTTGTTTACACTGAGAGCTGCTATGATGTGGGAATGCACTGCCTGAAAGGGTGGTGGAAGCAGATTCAACAGTAACTTTGAAGTGGGAATTGGTTAAATACATAAAAAGGAAAACATTCTGGGTTTTAGGCAAAGGGAAGGGGGAGTGGAACTAATTGGATAGCTCTTTCAAAGAGCTGGCAGGGCACAATGGGCCGAATAGCCTCCTTCTGTACTACAAGATTCTATAGACTGGACTCGCAGATAAAGTGCTGGAGCCAAACACTGGATTCATTTGTGAAACAACTGGATAATGCAATGGATGAACCAAAATGGGTCACCTGTCATTTCCTTCTGAGTACAAGTGCATGGAGCAGAAGGAGTATTGTGTAGGGGGCGGGGGTCACACTTCAATGTGCCTCTTTGAGTGTGATTATTGGCATGAGTTTAAAGCAAGAATTCCTGCCCACCCTCTCAGCCTCAAGCACAGGGAGACCTGAAAGAAGGGGGAAGTAGAGAGAAAATGGATGCATTGCCCTAACTCTCATCCTCGGCCTCTCCACAACTTCAATGATTTTGCACAAACTTCCTCCCCGACATTCCCCCAGGTGATGAGCTCCTTCCCCCAGCCAAGTCAGACCCAGAAGCTACTTCCCTTTAAAGGGTGGGGGGGTGACGGAGCAGGAGGGGAATTTATCAGCTCTTGTGCACTGCCTAATAGACTATCCCAGAGTTACAACCACAGAGGCCTGTGAACATTCTGCCCACCCCTCTCTGTGATGTGGGGAAGAGACCCAGAGATAAAAATCTATATCATTAAAAACAGTGCAAGAATCGAGGGATGATTTACTTTATTTTAAGGACCATCAAGGGCTGTCTTTAAAGTTAGGACTTGATCGGGTGCATATAGCATAAAGGAAGTGAAGTGAATTTGGTCAGGACTACACACGTGAAAGGAATCGCACTGGAAACAATCCAGGTGAGCAGAGTACAGTACAAAGGCAAGTCCAGATAAATATATACAGACTGTCATCCAAATGTAGAATCCCAGTTGTATTATTCACCCGCTATGTGTTATCAAGGGAGGAGGTGCCTCCCAGTGTTTGTCTGCCTATTGTCATTGAGTGCTGCCATCATTGGACAGGCTGGAGGGTGAACAAACTCAGCTACCAGGGTGGGTGGCAGCTGTAATCTCCTCTATACAGCTGGGCACCAGCCCTGGCAGGACTAACACCCGACTGTCAAAGGATTGGCTCGGTTCAATTGGTAATCAGCACCAGCCCTTGGGTGAGGCCAAACAGACTGTGGTCCAGCACTGCCCTGTTTCTGAGATGGTATGTGAGATCCAGAGCAAGAGAGAGAGAGAGCAGAGAGCTCACTGCTAATGTCTGCCCTCCAGCTGAGATGCAGGGCTCTAATCTCGGTGGATAAACAGTACAAAAAAGAAACGGTACAGAAGGTTTTTTTTTAAAAAGTGGCCAGAGTGGCACCAGTGCATTTCATGTTGACTGGTTGATTAAGTGTGTTCTGCTATTACTTACGAGCTGAATAATGGAATATTTGCACTGACGTTTTTAACCATAAAGTGGGCAGTTATTTCACTACAGCATTCCGTTAAGAAAGCAGAAACTGTATTCATACAGCACGTCAGCAATTTTAGAATCTGAACCAGGCATAAAACCCCTCCTCGTACCTGAAGCTCAGCAGATCAGATACAATCAACCCACTGGATGCTGCAAACCAGCTGAAGTTCAGGCAGGTGAAGGGATCGTGGACTCGCCAAGGCGTTGCTGAGCTCTGTCCGGTTTAGTTAAGTAAGCGGGGAGCGGACTCACAATACATTCCCTCATGGTTACATTGGGTCGAGCCAGACAGCAGTAGGAGATAGCCCTTTACTTACAAGACTCCCACTGCTAGATCTCACCTGGGGCAGCTCACGTTTCCGCCTGAGTCGCAATTGTGTCACACTGCTTTAAGTCCTTTTCACCATACGATTAAATATAAACAGTCGGCAGCCCCAGATTCAGTTGCTGTGCCATCCACAACATTGTAGGGCAAAGTGCTCCTCACATGGTGCACGTCAACCTGAACAGATTCCCTCTGGCTCAATAATCAACAAGCAGACCCACAAACAAACAAACACTGGAGCTCCCTAAAGAGACTGAATCATTACAGGTCTTTTTTATTTTAGAGATACAGCACTGAAACAGGCCCTTCGGCCCACCGAGTCTGTGCCGACCAACAACCACCCATTTATACTAACCCTATAGTAATCCCATATTCCCTGCCACCTACCTACACTAGGGGCAATTTACAAAGCCAATTTACCTATCACCTGCAAGTCTTTGGCTGTGGGAGGAAACCAGAGCACCCGGCGAAAACCCACGCAGTCACAGGGAGAACTTGCAAACTCCGCAGTACCCAGAATCGAACCCAGGTCCCTGGAGCTGTGAGGCTGCGGTGCTAACCACTGCGCCACTGTGCCGCCCTAGAGGATATAACACATTTCCAATTTTTTTTCTTTGTAATGTCTCTCAAAGACTGACTGACAAGAGTATGCCAAATTTCAGCTCATTTCAGAGGCAAATCAGACACCATCCACTTGGCAGTGGTGTTTCCATAGAGGGCAGACACTCGACTTCAATACATGACTTGCAAAATGTAAATATGTCCTCCAAGATTGTCAAAACATTGTTGATTTAAAGATAAAAGAGAAAAAAATTAATAATATTCACTTAACTGTGCAGGAAGATCCATTAATATCACTGGCTCAATTGCCCTCTCCTCAAAGCAAGCTTGTTCTTCCAGTAAGTACAGGGGACTGGGGGGAGACGAGCGAGGAAGAGAAGCTTTAGCTTGTGTTGGGGGGGGGGGCAGTGAGGGGGGGGTGTTGGGGGAGGAGGAAGGGAAAGAATCAACTTTTCTTACTTTGAAAACGTACCCTTAACACAAAGAAGAACCACACACACGTGGGCATGTGCTGATTCCAACGTCTTGTCTAGTCATAGATCCCAGACAATATCCTCAACGACAGCCAAATCTGAAGGGACCCTGGCTTGGATTCAAGCCAGAGTCATTAAGAGATAAAATCCACACACACACACACCAAGATGTAGGAATGCCTTAGGGTGGGGATGGTCCAGAGGTGAACTAGCCCTGCCTTTTGACTGGTGTATTTTGAAATCACCTGCACAGTCACTGGAGATTATCAAAGTGTAAATAGAGAAAAAAAACTTCTTCTCATCTATTAACCCCTTGCAGGAACCACCATTCCCCTCAGACTCTAGTGACACAAATTTCTAACATCCATTGCAAATTCTGGCCACTGAATAACAGCAAAGAGCAGTTTGACCCCGTTTTCTGAGGCTCATTTTTAATTACAATCCTGTCCTCCTCCTCATTGCTAAATGAGGCAAGGAACACTTCTGCACAGGGCAAAACACCACCAGCAGCCCTGCTGAGCAGCTGCCCCTAACTCTGGCTACTTTCCACCTACTGCCCCATGATTATGGCCACCCTCTGTCCACTGCCCTGTGAGCCTCCATCCATTGCCCCATGACCCCAGTCACTCACTGCTCAGGGATAGCATTCCCTCAGTACCACACCGGAGTGTCAGCTTGGATCTTGTGCTTAATTCTCTGCAATGGGACTTGAACCCGTAAATTTCTGACTGAGAGCTAAGAAGCTACCAATGAACCACAGCTGACCCCAGTTAAATGGCAGGACTGATTCCATCATTTCCCCCAAGATATGTTCCCCATGAATGCCACTCCCAATGGGAGCACTGGATCACAGAATCACTTATGTCATATAAACGTCAAGTTTCTTCTGATCTTTTATGTCACTTTATGACATCAATTGGATCAGTGCTTTGTAAAGAATCCATGTATCCATTATTCTATGCCTCCAGACGAGTACTCCAATTCTCTCCTGGCATGGCCTCCTATTCGCCTAAACCTCATTTTGTCCTACCTTCTGCTGGCCCCATCCCAGCCCATCACTTCTATCTACACTGAGCTACAGGATCCAGGTCTCCCAATGCCTCATTTAAAACTCTCACCTTTGCGTTTGAATCGCTTCACAACCTTGCCTGGCCCTAAGCCAGCCTGTCCGACAGTGCAGCACTCCCTCAGTACTGCACTGAAATGTCAGCCTATATTATATGCTCAAGTCTCTGGAGTGAGGCTTACACCCACAAACTTCTGATTCAGAATTGAAAACGCTACCACTGAGCCATAGCTGACTTTGATCCCGTACTAAATGTACCATTAGTTTAATATCAGTGACTCAGTTTCTATTGATTGACTAAATACATTCTGCTGTTTGTTATGAGTTGAACAATGGATAATTTGCAATCACATTTTTAGCTATAAAGTGGGATGTTATTTCATTTGAATTAAGGAAGAAACAATTTGCAATCATATTGCACCTATTCAATAAAAGCAAAATACTGCAGATGCTGGAAATCTGAAATAAAAACAAGAAATGCTGGAAATACTCAGCATCTGTGGAGAGAGAAGCAGAGTTAACGTTTCAGGTCAGTGACCCTTCTTTAGAACTAGCAAATATTAGAAATGTAAAAGGTTATAAGCAAGTAAAGCGGGGGTGGGGCAAGAGATAACAAAGGAGAAGGTGTAGATAGGACAAGGTCACAGGTCAGCTGACCAGAAGGTCGTGGT
The DNA here is from genome assembly GCF_036365525.1 of Heterodontus francisci. NCBI lineage: Eukaryota > Metazoa > Chordata > Chondrichthyes > Heterodontiformes > Heterodontidae > Heterodontus > Heterodontus francisci. The sequence continues at coordinate 80,523,892 of NC_090389.1, read as the reverse complement.
GCAAAGGCAAACAATATGTTAATGGTGTGTTGAAAGACAAAGCATTAGTATAGATCGGGTGTTAATGGACCGAAAATTGAACAGCCGCAAGTACAAACATGAAAAAAAACAGTGGGTAAGCAAACTGAACAAACTAAGATGAAATAAAATAAAATAAACACAAAGAAAGGAAAAATATATTTAAAAAAAGGAAAAAGAAAAAAAAACTAAAAATAAAAGTAAAATGGGGGGCCCGTCATGCTCTGAAATTATGTTCTGAATCACATAGTGCTGAAAGCAAGCAGCCTCTGCACAACCAAAACACTCTATTACAATGCAAGCCACTAAGGCAGCTAAAGTCTTCTACCAAGAATTTCAGGGCATGAAGCTGGTAATGCTATGAATTAGTGCTGCTATTGTCCTGGGATTTAGGGGGAAAATCTTCTGAATGCCATTGAGCCTTATGGATATTCCACGACTAGACAATAGGAATGAGGCAAGTTTGGGGAAGCTTCTGTCAAAGGATATTCTCATTGCTGAAATCCAACAGGCAGTGTGGGTCCCATCAAGTTCTTGTTAATTGCGAGTCGGTTACAACAAATGAAGAGTTCTAATTCCTCATTCATGCTGTTGCTTTGAAAGCAGGTGTTTGCTTACTACAAACATCACAAAGTTATGAAGTTTCTCCCCTCTCTAGCCTGACCTCCAACACCATGCACTGCTGGTAGAATGACCCCATGCTCAACATGAAATATTTGCAGTCTATTTTGTGTTTCATGCACACCTTGATCCATTCCCTTCTTCCCTCCATCCCTGTCACACATACAGTCTGCATCATAACCATTCTCACTGAGATGCCTATGACATTCATTGCACATTGATGCTTTGGACTTTTATTTTCTCCAAGCACGATACTAATTTTATTGTGCAAGGCACAACTCCAATTGCTATCCATGATTTCAAAATGTTTTTTTCATCCATTTTTTCCAATTTTCTTTGTCTCCCCAGGGTCCTTCCTCAAGCTGATAAGCTGCTCGGAGGGAGGGCTAGTAATGTCACCTTAGGCAAGCCTGGCATGAGCTAGGTACCTTCATCACAGAGTGGGCAAAAAATAATTCGAAGGCAGGAAGCTTCAACATGATGGGGGCACGACAGGGGTAAGATCCTAGTGTAATGCACAAACTGAAAGCAGACTTAATGTTCACTTTCAAAAAGGAATTGCATGTATACTTGAAAAGGAATCATTTCCAGGGCTATGGACAAAGAGCAGGGAAAGTGGAACTAATTGGATATCATTTTCAAATAGTTGGCACCGCCACAAAAGGCCGAATGGCCTTCTTCTGTCCCATATGATTCAAGGTTAACCGTAGAGAGGACTGTCAGCGAGTACGAGAGGACATAGATATCAATAAATGTAATGCAGGGAAAGGTGAGGTGATACCTTTGGGAGGAAAACTAAGGAGAGGAAATATACACTAAATGGTAAAACCTTCAAAAGGAGCAGAAGAACAGAGGGCCTTAGGGATCACTTAGGGATGTGACAGAATAATCTTGCTGCTTTCATTAAGGTAGTGGGTGGGAAGCTTCGGCTGTGGCTTTAGTGAATCTGGCAAATTTATCATAGTGCTGCCACTGTTTTCACGGAAGCCATGAGGTGGAAGTTAATGCCAATATTAAAGCACTAAACCCAATATAAAAGGAACTTGAAATGTATGTTTAGGAGGAAAAATGTTCCTTCGTGGTGTAACAGTAATAATTGACTTAAAGTGTGTTATACACTGTTGAGGAAATCATAAATAATGGATGACATATGAAGGCCACGGTCAACTGAAGATTTTTTTTGGCACCAGCAAGGCTTTTTAGGTGTTCTGCAATTTTAAAACATGCTCCGACAAAGAAGGAAAAAGAGATTTCGTATTGAAAGGGTTCGAACCATCCCCAGAAATGTGCAGCCGTGATGGCAGCAAATCGCAAAGTGCTTTCATATTTCTCTTTGCCCGGCAGCCTCAGTAGCGCAGGTCTCCCCGGAGCCTGTGGCCACGTGAAGATAGATCTGACAGAAACCTTGATAATAAAAGGCAGGGAAGACCAGTTTCCTACTGGTTCTTACTGGCTGTTGCCAGCTTCAATGGGGTTAGTAAATGTATTGCTGCTGCTGCGTTTGACCAATGACATCAGATGTTACGACTTCACTGCTCTGCACTTGCACATTGGCCAAAATGTCACAGCCAAACCCTATGCATGCATGGACTGACGGGGGCCGTGACAGCATGGTTGGTCTGTAGCAAAATTGGTTCTTTCCCCATGGGAGCTACAGGAAAATGTGATTAACTTTGACTCGTTGCCTAATGGAAAACGCAACCTGTAAAGTTGTTGAACGTATGTTATGGCAGTTAATCGCAGACCACAGAATTTTTTTTATCTGTTGCAAAAGAAAGACAGACGTTGGACAGAAAAAGGTGGCAACTTTGGACTCTACATCAGCAAAATGACAAGAGACTCCTTTAAGGCGCTCTTTAACACCTACCTCTTTGACCAAACTTCTGATCATCTGTCCTAATCACTCCTGAAAATCTTGGTTTTAATGGGATCTCTCACAGTTACTCTGAGTCAGGAAAGATTTCATTTGTGACCAATGTGTAGGAATACTGTGAAGCCATTCTTGCAGGCCTACAGTTTTGATATGCGTAGGGCACAGAAGCAAATCATGAAAGTCAACCTTCCACTCCTGTATCTCAGTCACTCTCCTTACTCTCTGCAGCTGATATTCCTTTTAATGTTAATCTTCACAGAAAGATTAGTGTGAGGTATAATTATCTTTCTAACAGTAAAAACAGGGACTTCCCCTATTGTTACACTCCCCCTTTCTGTTACTCTTCCCTAGCACTTTCTTTGTTACTCCACCTGTCTCAGACGTAATTGTCACTCTATGTCAGTTATTCTCCCGCTCTCTCTCCGTGATTCCATCCTTGTTGTCGTCTGGCTGCTCCTTTCTCCGTTATTCTAGCAATACACCCAACTGCGTCTTTATTCTTGCTGAAATCTAACTGCCATCCTCTCCTTCAGCAAAATTATCCAACATTGCTTGCCCAATCAGCTGACCAGAGCTCTTTATAAGGGATTCCCCCACTCCCTGGGCCCCTGATCAGCTGACCAGTCCTGCGTACAGGATGATTCCTCCATAAGTCAGCACACTCACCTAGTCAGAAGGTTGTGGGTCCAAGCCCCACTCCAGAGAATTGAGCGCAAAAGCTAGGCTGATGCTCTAGTGCAGTACTGAGGGAGTGCTGCTCTGTCAGAGGTGTTGTCTTTCAGAGGAGATGTTAACCCGTCTCCGGTGCATGTAAGAAGATCCCATGGCACTATTTCGAAGAAAAGCAGGTATCCTGTCCAATATTTATCCCTCAACCAACATCCCTTAAAAAAAAATACCTGGTCATTACCTCATTGCTGTTTGTGGGAGCTTGCTGTGCGCAAGTTGGCTGTCATGTTTCCTACATTACAACAGTGACTACACTTCAAAAATAAGAAAATATTTCAGGAGCTTTAAAGCATTTTGGGGTGTCCTGAAGTCCTGAAAGGTACTATGTAAATGCAAGTCTTTTTTCCTTTATAAATATGAACTGTGTAACCTTGTGCATTGACTGAGGGACACCCTGCAAATGCAAGATTCACAATGCCCTGAATCACCATTAAAGGTTGATTGACACTTATTGTAGATAAAAGATGATAGATAAACAGAAAGAACAAACAAGAGTTCTGCATTATTGTGCAAGACCAAAAAAACAGTGCATCCCCCAGGCTCTTGTTGGGGGGCGTACGATACTTTGAAAATATCTTGAAAGGTCAAGCTTTTTAACGAGATAATTCCCTGGCATACCTTAGAGACAGGTAGAGGGGAAAAAATGCACTGGCCCTCTTTACTGGTATGGAGTCAGCAAATCAGTTGCAGCTGTGATGTGATAGCTGGTGATCGATGGTGTCTAAGTGATATTTCATAGTCAAACAGTCAACATAATCACAAACTGCACAGCAGGCTGTGTCCCAGATCAAAGGTGAGAATGGATGGATAATGGAATGTCTTAAGTCAACAGTAAGTAAAGAAGTTGTCTTAAATGTAGTCACCGCAAGTCCCTTTACATATATTTTTTGAAGTGATAGAAATAACAATGCCTTGTACAGATGGAATGCTTGTGCAGAAATAAAAAGAAAAGTACTCAGAATTCCTGCTCTTTTAAAAAAATTTTTGTTGCTGTTATAAGAGAAAGAGTTGCATTTCTGTAGCGCCTTTCACCACCGCAGGACGTTCCAATGTGCTTTACATTCAAGGAAATACTTGAAGTGTAGTCACTGTTGTAATGTAGGAAACACAGCAGCCAATTTGCACACAGCAAGCTCCCACAAACAGTGACATCATAATAACCAGAGCATCTGCTTTTAGGAATATTAACCAGGACACTGGAGAGAACTCACCTGCTGTTCTTCAAAATAGTGCCATGGGATCTTTTTACATCCACCTGAGAGGGTACACAGGGCCTTGAATTACCACCTCATCTGAAAGAGGGCACAACCAACAGTGCAGCACACCCTTGGTACTGCACTGCAACGTCAGCCTGGATTTTGTGCTCAAGTTTCTACAGTGGAACTTGAATCAACAACCTTCTGACTCAGAGCCACCGACAGTGGCTAACACATCTTACCAGGTCAAAAGACATATTCAGGTCTTCTTTTAATTCGGGTTCTGGGAGCCCAACCTCTGATACTTGTTACACAGAGAATGGTCAAAGTATTGGGGGGGATGCCTGAGATAACCACTGTACTGCCAGAGTTAGTGCCTTTGTGACAGAAAATTAGAAATGAGATCAACTAGCTGTGAATATAACCTTTCAAAGCACTCGATGAAGGAAATAGATCCCTCATTAACAAAGAGAGGAGCATATGAGTCTGATGGTGAGTCAATAAGGAGATATCAATAAGAAACTAAGGACTTGCATCTAGATAACTTTTACTAGTCCTTGCTATCATCAAGTAATTTGAAGCCACTGGTTATGTATTTCGATACTTTATATCTTGTAAGGTATGGTATACCAGGGCTTTTGCAGCAACTATTTTGGATGCCCACCTTTCAGCCATCCCACAGGATGGGTAACACAGAGTGAACCCCTCATCCAAGCTACTTGTATCCATTGCAGACAGCTAAGTATGACTATTGTCGCAACGTGCATTATGCAGGCAGTGATGCAGGTACTTCTCATCATTGTTAATATTTTTATTAGTTACTGCAGCTCAAATGCGGCACAGTGGCGCAGTGGTTAGCACTGCAGCCTCACAGCTCCAGGGACCCGGGTTCGATTCCGGGTACTGCCTGTGTGGAGTTTGCAAGTTCTCCCTGTGTCTGCGTGGGTTTTCTCCGGGTGCTCCGGTTTCCTCCCACAAGCCAAAAGACTTGCAGGTTGATAGGTAAATTGGCCATTATAAATTGTCACTAGTATAGGTAGGTGGTAGGGAAATATAGGGACAGGTGGGGATGTTTGGTAGGAATATGGGATTAGTGTAGGATTAGTATAAATGGGTGGTTGCTGGTCGGCACAGACTCGGTGGGCCGAAGGGCCTGTTTCAGTGCTGTATCTCTAATCTAATCAATCTAAAATTGGCCCTGTTTTTATCAGTGCTGAAGCCCAACTTGAGCCATTTGAATTTGAGTCCACCTGTGTTTTTTAAATCAAACTTGGGCACACATAGAAAGCAGGGCCGTTTGTCAGTGAGTCCCCAGTGGGAAGTTGTTTTGCCATCAGATCCACTAGGATAGTGCATTCCAGTAGTTGCAGTAGATTTCAATGCAAAACCCAGAGTGGCTCTCCAATGCAGTACTGAGGGAATGCTGCACAGATGGAAGTGCCATCTTTCACATGAGACATTAAAACAAGGCCCTGTCTGCCGCTCAGTTGGATGTAACAGATCCCGTGGCACTCTTCCAAAGAAGAGCTAGGGAGTTCTTCCTCGATATCCTGGCTAATAATTATCACTCAGTTAACAGAGTATAGGAATAGGAGGATAGAGCAGATGAATGCATGGCTGAGGAGATGGTGCAGGAGGGAGGGCTTTAGATGCCTGGATCAGTGGGTCTGTTTCTGGCAAAGGTGGGACCTGTACAAGTTGGGCGGGTTGCACCTGAACCGGAATGGGACCAACATCCTTGCTGGGAGGTTTGCTAGTACTGTTGGGGGGGGGGGGGGGGGGGGGGGTTTAAACTAATTTGGCAGGGGGATGGGATACAGAGTGGAGGTACAGTAGGGGGTGAGGTACAGCCAAATATAGAAGAGAAACTGGAAATTGTCTGGAAGGCAGAGCAAATATAGACCTGTTAAGGCACAAGTGAAAAATGCAAGGCTGGATTGCATCTACTTTAATGCAAGGAGTCTTACTAATAAGGTAGATGAATTGAGGGCATTGATTAGCACATGGGACTATGATATTATTGCTATCACAGAGACATGGCTGAGGGAGGGGCAGGACTGGCAACTCAATATTCCAGGGTATAGAATCTTCAGGCGCGATAGGGGAGGGGATAAAAGAGGAGGTGGTATTGCACTGTTGATCAAGGAGTCAATTACTGCAGTAAGGAGGGATGATATCTGAGAATGTTCCTCAAATGAGGCCATATGGGTAGAACTTAAGAACAAAAGGGGGGCAATCACTTGACTGGGAGTGTACTACAGGCCTCCAAAAAGTCAGGGAGAGATAGAGGAACAGATATGTAGGCAAATCTCAGAGAGGTGCAAAAATAATAGGGTAATAATAGTAGGGGATTTCAACTTACCCAATATCAACTGGGATAGTCTTAGTGCAAAAAGCTTAAAGGGGGAGGAATTCTTAAAATGCATACAGGGAAGCTTTTTGAGCCAGTACATAGAAAGTCCTACAAGAGAAGGGGTGGTACCTAATCCTAGGAAATGAAGCTGGAAAAGTGGTAGAAGTATCAGTGGGGGAGTATTTCGGGGATAGTGACCATAACTCTGTAAGATTTAAGGTAGTTATGGAAAAGCACAAAGATGGGCTAGAAATAAAGGTACTGAATTGGGGGAAGGCCGATTTCAATTTGGTAAAAAAGGATTTGGCCAAAGTGGACTGGGAGAAGCTATTTGTAGGAAAGTCTACATCAGCCAGTGGGAGTCATTCAAAGGGGAAATAGCAAAGGGTTCAGAGCCAACATGCACCCATTAAGGTGAAGGGTAGGACCATCAAGTCCAGGGAACCCTGGACATCAAGGGATATAGAGGATTGGATCAGGAAAAAAAAGGAGGCTTATGGCAGATTCGGAGCACTGAAAACAGTGGAAGCATTAGAGGAGTATAGAAAGTGTAGGGGGGAGGGTACTTAAAAAAGTAATTAGGAAAGCAAAGAGGGGACATGAAAAATGTTTGGTGGGACATATAAAGGAAAATCCTAAGGTGTTTTATAGAAGGGCATATATTATTATTAAGGTCAAGAGGATAACCAGGGAAAGAGTAGGTCCCATTAGGGACCAAAGTGGCAATCTGTGTGTGGAGCCGGAGGACGTAAGTGAGGTTTTAAACAATTACTTTTCACCTGATTTCACTGTGGAGAACAAGGATGTAGGTGTAGAGATCAGGGAGGGGGATTGCGATATACTTGAACATATTAACATTGAAAGGGAGGAAGTATTAGATGTTTTAGCGGGCTTAAAAGTGGATAAATCCGCAGGCCCAGATGAGATGTATCCCAGGCTGTTATGTGAGGCAAGGGAGGTGATGGCAAGGGCTCTGACACAAATTTTCAGATCCTCTCTGGCCACGGGAGAGGTGCCAGAGGACTGGAGGACAGCGAATGTGGTACTATTATTCAAGAAGGGTAGCAGGGATAGACCAGGTAATTACAGGCCGGTGAGTCGAACATCAGTGGTTGGGAAACTATTGGAAAAAATTCTGAGCGACAGGATTAATCTCCACTTGGAGAGGCAGAGAATAATTAGGGATAGTCAGCATGGCTTTGTCAGGGGGAGATCGTGTCTAACAAACTCGATTGAATTTTTCGAGGAGGTGACTAGATGTGTAGATGAGGGTAAAGCAGTTGATGTAGTCTACACGGACTTCAGTAAGGCTTTTGAGAAGGTCCCACAGGGGAGATTGGTTAAGAAGGTAAGAGCCCATGGGATCCAGGGCAATTTGGCAAATTGGATCCAAAATTGGCTTGGTGGCAGGAAACAGAGGGTAATGGTCAAGGGTTGTTTTTGCGATTGGAAACCTGTGACCAGTGGTGTACCACAGGGATTGGTGCAGGGACCCTTGCTGTTTGTAGTGTACATTAATGAATTAGACATGCATATAGGAGGTATGATAAGTAAGTTCGTAGATGACATGAAAATTGGTGGTGTCGTAAATAGTGAGGAGGAAAGCCTTAGATTATAGGACGATACAGATGGGCTGGTAAGATGGGTGGAGCAGTGGCAAATGGAGTTTAATCCTGAGAAGTGTGAGGTCTAACAAGGCAAGGGAATATACAGTGAATGGTAGGACCCTAGGATGTATAGAAGGTCAGAGGGACCTATGTATACTTGTCCATAGATCATTGAAGGCAGCAGCACAGGTAGATAAGGTGGTTAGGGAGGCATATGGGATACTTGCCTTTATTAGCCGCGGCATAGAATATAAGAGCAGGGAGGTTATGATGGAGCTGTATAAAACGCTAGTTAGGCCACAGCTACAGTATTATGTAGAGTTCTGGGCACCACACTATAAGAAGGATGTGATTGCACTGGAGAGGGTGCGAAGGAGATTCACCAGGATGTTGCCTGGGCTGGAGCATTTCAGCTATGAAGAGAGACTGAAAAGGCTAGGGTTGTTTTCCTTAGAACAGAGAAGGCTGAGGGGGGACATGATTGAGGTATACAAAATTATGAGGGGCATGGATAGGTTAGATAGGAAGAGACTTTTTCCCTTAGCGGAGGGGTCAATAACCAGGGGGCATAGATTTAAGGTAAGGAGCAGGAGGTTTAGAGGGGATTTGAGGAAAAAAAATTTCACCCAGAGGGTGGTTGGAATCTGGAACACACTGCTTGAAGAGGTGGTAGAGGCAGGAACCCTCACAACATTTAAGAAATATTTAGATGAGCACTTGAAACGCCATAGCATACAAGGCTATGGGCTAAGTGCTGGAAAATCAGACTAGAATAGTTAGGTGCTTGATGGCGGGAACAAACACGATGGGCTGAAGGGCCTGTTTCTGTGCTGTATAACTCTATAACACCTAAAAACAGATTATCTGGTCCTTTGTCACATGGCTGTTTGTGGGAGCTTGCCGTGCGTAATTTGGCTGCTGCGTTTCGTACATTACAACCGTGACTACACTTTAAAAGAGTATGTCATTGGCTGTACAGCGTTTTGGAATGTCCTGAGGTCATGAAAGGTGCTGTAGAAATGCAAGTCTATCTTGCTATTCTGTGCAGTTGTCCTGACATGCGAAGGAGGCAAAGCAGGATTCTGGTGGAGAGGTATTGAGAGGAGAAATCTCATGAAGCAATGTTTTGAAAAAATTGATACGAACTGTTTGTCAGTTATGTCTTAGTCAGACCACCAGCACTTACCATTATCCATCCATCTTCCCGTATATAGGAAAAGTAACCTATGTAACATCCTGCACTTAGTGCCTGAACGAGGGCCCCAGCATTGGGAAGGCAGACCCGCTGACAGCCAACACCCTGCCCTTGCTGGCAACTCCCCTACACCCCCTTCCCCCATGACCCCCACCCCGCGAAAGCCCTCCCGCCCTGACCTACCAGTGGCCTGGGTCCAGCGCTGCCCCTGGGCCTCGGGTGGTTGCTCCACCTCCGCGGTGGTGCTGCTCAGTGGAAGAGCTGCCAGTCTCCGATTGGCTGGCAGCTCTCTAAGGGCAGGAGTTGCAGCACTGGGGTCCTTGATCCTATGGAAAGCCCGCTGCTGTCCGTTTAAGTGCTTGATTGGCACTAGATTCAGCGGGCCTTCCGGAGAAGAGGTGATGCGGGGTTCTCAGCATCGCTTTTTCTGCTTGTCGAGACCCCCGACGTAAGCATAAAATCGCGGCCATGGTTTACTTGGGATTTGTGACACTCCTATGCAAAATCTATGAAAAGCTCCGCAAAGTGCAACTCTGGACACAAACAGCATGAAACTAGGAGAGTTACATAGAATGTAAAGCTCATAAACAGGGCATTCGGCCAATCTAGACTATGCTGGAGTTTATACTCCACACGAGCCTTCTCCCATCTCTCTTCATCTAACCCTATCAACTCTTCTTCTACTCCCTTCTCCCTCATGTGCTTATCCAGCTTCCGCCTAAAGGCATCTAAGCGACTCACCTCAACTACTACTTGTGGTAGCGAGTTCCACTTTCTTACCACATTTTGGGTGAAAAAGTTTCTCCTGAATTCCCTATTGGATCTATAGGTGACTATCTGATATTTCTGTTTTGGTGTCCCCCACAATTGGAACCATCGTCCCTACCCGATCAAACCCCTCTCATAATCTTAACCATCTACAGTGGAGCAAGTCAGGGAGCTGCCAGCAGTAAACAGCCCTGTGAATCCTCAGCACGCTCTTAACAAAACAAGCAGGAATTTACTCCCTTTTGCATGTCAGCACGAGTCTTGTGTTATCAATAAGCCTTGAGGGGGGTGGTGAGGAACTAAGAGACCACCTGGTCTGATCCACAGACTGGGTAATGCTGAGGTCAAAAGTGCGGGGGGATAGTCAACCTCTCGGAAAATCCTCCAAGGTAATGTAAGTGCATGAACTGTGTCCAGCAAGTCAAGGGCTGAGATTGCACCTGCTCCTAATCGCAGTCTGTCTGCAATGAGGTCAAAAGGTACAAGGCGACTCACCCCATTCACAGTGTTCTCCAACTGCAGTTTTTTCTGCCTACGTACCAGGGCGGGACCATCCAACAGGTACTGAATGCAGGGTGGCAATGCCACGTATAGGAGTCTGTGAAAGTCCATAAAGCACTCATACTGAACTCCCCTGGGATATGCCCAATAAGTAACCTCATTTCCAACAAGTAGGGTGCCAGTGTCCCTGCTGCTAAAGCTCTTCGTAAGACAGCACCCGGACATAAATTTACTCAGCCAGTGAAGACTCAGGTTCCACATGTCAGGAAAAACACTGGAGTTGGGTTTGTAGAATGATACAGCACAGAAAGAGGCCCTTCTGCCCATCGTGCCTGTGTCAGCTCTTTGAAAGAGCTATCTATTTAGTCCATTCCCCTGCCCTTTCCCCATAGCCCGGCAATTTTCCCCCTTTCAAGTATATATCCAATTCCCCTTTGAAAGTCACAATTGAATCTGCTTCCACCAGCTGTTCAGGTAGAGCATTCTAGATCACAACAACTCACTGCGTGAAAACATTTTTGCTCAAGCCACATCTGTGTTGATTTATAACAAATAAAGGCAATTCCAGGCTATCATCCTTTTATTTCATAACCGTTCTTTCATATCCTGTAATGTCTGACTATTGCGTTATATTTTAGAACTCTTTGAAGTTAAAAAAAACTCACGTGTAGTTTTTAAAAAAAATCTGTTTCTCCTGAAGAAGATCACAAGGGAAAAATCACCTCTGCACTGTTTGCTTTTTCTACTGTTATAAAAAGCTCGTTTAGAAATACACCTTTATTGGGGCTGGCAGAGTCTTTTACAGTTTAATTGCTTGGACTTTCAACAGTGCTATTTAGATGAGACTGAAATGGATAATACCCAGTTCGCTTATACCCTACAGACTCTGAGGAATTCCCAGCTCCCCAGGCTGAGTTTGAAATGAGAGCCCTATTGACAATATGGCTATAAATCTCCATTCTTTTCCGAAGTTAAAAACTACTGCGCAAATGGTGACATTTGCTGTCCTCCATATTGAACTTAAGGGAAAATAAACTCTTAAAGTAACTCATCCTGAGACACCACTTTTTGCCATTCAAATCATCAAACTAACAGTAGTATTTTTGTTTCTAATTAGTCAATTAGCTCTCTTTAGAATCCTTAAGGGTATTGAATACTTTTACTTATAGTACTGTGTGCAGTCTGGTCTCCATATTACAAAAATGATATAGAGGCACTGGAAAAGCTGAAAAGGAGATTTACAAAGGATGATACCAGAACTAACAGGTTACAACTATCAAGAAAGACTGAACTGGCTGGAGTGCTTTTCTATAGAAAAGAAAAGACTGAGGGGTGATCTATAGAGTTCTTTAAAATTATGGGAGAAAATGTTTCCACTTGAGGGGGTGTCCAAAACTAGGAGTCAGAAATATAACATAGTCACTAATAAATCCAAAAAGGAATTCTGGACAAACTTTATCTAGACTGTGGTAAGAACATGGTGCTAGTTGTCACAAGGCATAATTGAAGCAAATAGTATAGATGCAATTAAGGGGAAGCTAGATAAGTACATGATGCGGAAGGATATAGAAAAATATGCTGATCGGGTTAAATGAAGTAGGGTGGGAGAAGGCTCGTGTGGAGCATAAACACTGGCACAGACCAGTTGGGCCCAATGGCCTATTTCTGTGTTGTAAATTCTGTGCAAAATAGAAACTATCCAATCAAATCTCTGTGCAATTCACGGCAGGCTAAGTTGTTGCAAGCTGCAGATAATGGCCCCGACTTTTAACTTGCTGGGGGTCAAACCTTGGATACAGTGAGTCCTAGAATTGTAAGATGACCTGTTTGCTGGAGAAGATGCAAATTCCCCTCGAAATCACATAACATCCTGACTTGGAAATATATTGCCATTCCTTCACTGTCATTGGGTCAAAAATCTGGAACTCCCATCCCTAACAGCACTTTGGGTGTACCCGTACCCAACATGGACTGCAGCGGTTCAAGATGAAGGCTCACCACCACCTTCTCAAGGGAAATTAGGGATGGGCAATAAATGCAGCCTCTGACCACTCTGAACATGGCCATCTTTGAAAGGAGGTCGGGGGAGAGGGATGTGGGCCCAATTGTGGGGAATCCCATAGTGCAAGCCTGCAGAGGTCCCATTGTATGGCCAGATATCAGATCTGACAACCAGTAGTGGTGGAACCCACTTGTGAGTGAATGCCAGGACCATGACCTGCATTCTCAAAGACTTGAACATGGATAAGAAAGAAGGAAAGAAAAAAATGAAAGACTTGCATTTATATAGCATCTTTCACAACCTCAGGTCATCCTAAAGTGCTCCATAGCCAACAAAGTACATTTTTGTTGTTGAAATGTTTGTCAATCTCGTAATGTAGGAAACACGGCAGTCAATTTGCACACAGCAAGCTCCCACAAGCAGCAATAAGAGATATGACCAGAGAAGATGGATATACTGCAAATGATTCCAGTTTCCTGTTTGTTTATTACCCAAAACTACACGTTATAAGACTTACAACTACAGAAATGATATATAAAGTCCCTAAAATAAAAACAGGACGCGCTAGAAATATACCCCAATCTGCACCTAAACAATGAAATGACTGTGTTCACCAGGACACTGATATAGAAAATACCTGCTCTATAACAGGCCCCTCAGTACAACACTGACAGATGTATCACAGGAACTAACAGAAGAACATAGCCCTTGAAACTATGGCTTGGGATATAAACATTGTCTGAAGTCGGAGAGAGCAAGTTGACATGAATGTGTTATGTGTTCAGACACTCATATCTCACAACATAATTTCATGCCATAAACTATGGAATGCAAAAAAAAGGCCCATATGGCTTGTGAATCCATTAGACCTGATCATCCATATATAACTCGCTGTTACATCTCTTAGACAACTTATTTATTTTCCTGTAAAAGGTACAATTTTCAAGAAACTAAAACACTAGCAAGTTTCCCTTTGACCCCATGACATTGCCCAACTTCGCCCCTGTCTCAGCTCATCTGCTGCTGAAACCCTCATTCATGCCTTTGTTACCTCTAGACTTGACTATTCCAGTGAACTCCTGGCTGATCTCCCACATTCTACCCTCCATAAACTTGAGGACATTCAAAACTCTGCTGCCCATGTTTTAACTTACACCAAGTCCTGTTCACCTATCACCCCTTTCTTCACTGACCTACATTGACTCCCGGTCAAACAATGTCTTGATTTTAAAATTCTCATCCTTGTTTTCAAATCCCTCCATGGCCTCGCCCTTCCCTATCTCTGTAATCTCCTCCAGCCTCACAACCCTGCAAGATATCTGCGCTCCTCTAATTCAGGCCTCTTGAGCATCCCTGATTTTAATCACTCCACCATTGGTGGCTGAGTGTCATATTTTCTTTTATAATGCTCCTGTGAAGTGCCTTGGGATGTTAAAGGTGCTATATAAATATAAGTTGTTGTCATGGACTCTTAGCCAACTTATTTATTTTCCTATAAAAGGTACAACTTTCAAAAAACTAAAAACACCATCAAGTTTTCCTTTGACCCTCGAAGGTGATCAAGAAAAATTAACAAATGAACGTTGCAGACTACAATATTCAGCCATTCCCCACAATAATTCTTCATTGGTCCCAACAGGAGCACAGGAACCCCTGCCTATTGAAATATATATTTAAACCATTGAAAGAAAAGAAAAACTTACATTTCTATAGCGCCTTCCACCAACTTAAGATGTCCCAAAGCACATTACAACCAATAAAATACTTTTGAAGTGTGGCTGGAATATCGTAAACACGGCAGCCGATTTGTGCACAGCAAGCTCCCACAATCAGCAATCTAATAGTGACCAGATAATCTGTGTTTTTTTTAAATGATGTTGAGGACCATGAGTTTGCCTCACTCTACATAACTTATTTTAACTCATCTACAGGTTGATTAAGTAATGGAAAACATCTCGATTTAATAGCCTAACACTGTTCGCAGAAAGACTATTTAACTGCCAGGAAGAACCTTGTGAACACTTGGTTCATCAAAACAGTGTCCAGGGTCCCCTATAAATTCCTGTAAGTTTTCACGATAGTATTATTAGTGGCAGAGCCCTTCTAATCACCGCAGAGTTTGGGATTGCAATATATGCGCAAAATAGAGGAAAGCTAAGAAATGGTGATTGAGACAGAATGAAAAACACCTTTCATGACCTCAAGACATCCCAAAGCACTTTACAGCCAATTAAATAATTTTGAAGCATAGTCAGCCTTGTAATGTAGGATGTGTGCACACAGCAAGCTCCCACAAACAGCAATGAGATAATCACCAGATCATCTTTTATTTTAAGTGATATTGGGTGAGGACACTGGGGTGAACTCCTGCTTTTCCTCAAGATTATTACCATGGGACTTTATGGTAGGCGGAGCCTCAGTTTACCTTCTCATCCGAAAGGCAGCATGTCCGACACTGCAGCACTCCCTCAGTACTGCACTGGAGTGTCAGCCTGGATATTGTGCCCAAGTTTCTGGAGTGGGGTTGGATTGGAAATCTTATGACTCAGAGGCAAGAATCACCACTGAGACACATATAAAACTGACGTATTTCAATATTTGTTAGGCATCAGGGTCAGGTGGAGTGCAAACAATAGTATTTAAGGAACTGAAAACGAAAGTCGAGGAGCTGTAGCAGGTGACTGAATTTAGGGGCTGAAGCAAAGCATCACAAAATAACTTCTTATTAATACGTTTTACAAAGGTCATATGCATGATTATTAACAGATTAATTTTATATCTATCGTACAAAAAAACATTGTAGTTCATTATAACCATCGTAATACAAGCACATTTAGCAAGACTGAAGGCAATAATTCCAGGCCAACATAGATTCATAAAAGGCGAGTCATGCCCAACAGATTTATCAAAATTCCATGAGGATTTAGCAGAGTTGGGGGGGGGGGGGGCAGGGATAATGACGAATTATGGGTTATGCAGCAAATATGTGTCTCAATGTTCATAAAGCAGCTAAGTTGCCGCTCAAGGAATGTGTGTTCAAAGAGGGAGCTCTTTTTGATAAAACTAGAAGTCAAAAATAAGGTTAATAAGTTGACCAAATTAAAACAGGACTGCTGGACAATTGGAGCTTATACAACTATCAATAATACAAGTGCAAGTCCTTTCTTTGAATGACCTTTTATATTGAAGTTTTTATATCAAGCATCAGTATTACACAGTGACGCAGTGGTTAGCACCGCAGCCTCACAGCTCCAGGGACCGGGGTTCAATTCTGCGTACTGCCTGTGCGGAGTTTGCAAGTTCTCCCTGTGACCGGGTGGGTTTTCGCCGGGTGCTCCAGTTTCCTCCCACAGCCAAAGACTTGCAGGTGATAGGTAAATTGGCCATTGTAAATTGTCCCTAGTGTAGGTAGGGAATATGGGATTACTGTAGTGTTAGCATAAATGGGTGGTTGATGGTCGGCACAGACTCGGTGGACCGAAGGGCCTGTTTCAGTGCTGTATCACTAAATACATAAATTCCCCAGGGATAAATCCTTACATCTCTATTATTCGCAATGTTTTGATGGGGAGGTATTGAAAGGAAAGGGCAAGAATTGCAAGTCCCCACTGCTGGAATGCGCAATCTGCACACATTGAAGTAAATAAATATGATTTAATAGCCATTATGGAGACAAGGCTGCACCTCGACAGGGATTGGGCCCTAAATATTGAAGGGCATGTGACATTCAGGAAGAATAGGAAGCTAGGTAAAGGTGGAGGGGTAGCACTCTTAATCAAGGATGGCTTTGGTGCAATAGTTAGAGATGACCTTGGTTCAGGAGATCAGGATGTAGAATTGGTTTGGGTGGAGATGAGGAATACTAGAGGAAAGAAGTCACTAGTGGGAGTGGTCTACAGGCCCCCTAACAATAACCACAATGTAGGACGAAGTATACAAGAAGAAATATTGAGTGCTTGTGATAAAGGGACGTCAATAGTCATGGGCGAGTTTAATCTACACATAAACTGGAAAAATCAGATTGGCAATAGTAGCCTGGATGAGCAGTTCATAGAATGCTTTTGAGATAGTTTCTTACAGCAGCACGTTCTGGAACCAACCAGAGAGCAGGTTATATTAGGCTTGGTATTGTTTAATGTGACAGGATTAATTCACAACCTTAGAGTAAAGGCACCTCTAGGCAGCAGCGATCACAATATGATTGAATTTTACATCCAGTTTGAAAGAGAGAAGAGCGGGTCTAAGACTAGTATTTTCAACTTAAATAAGGGCAACTATGTAGGCATGAAAGCTGAGTTAGCTGAAGCGAATTGGGTTACTAGGCGAGGAGATAGATCAATAGAGAAGCAGTGGCTGACATTTAAGGGGATATTTCAGAATACTCAAAATACGTATATGCCTACTAGAAGAAAAAATTCTAAGATGAGAACCCACCATCCGTGGTTAACTAAAGAAGTTAAAGAAACCATCCAACTTAAGGAAAAAGCATATAATTGCGCAAAGATGAGTGGCAGGTCAGATGATTGGTCAGAATATAAAGAACGGCAGAGTATGACTAAAAGGTTAATCAGGAGAAAGAAATTAGAGTATGAGAGAAAGCTAGCTATAAATGTGAAAATGGATAGCAAGACTTTCTACAGGTATTTAAAAAAGGAAAAGAGTACGTAAAGTGAGTGTTGGTCCTCTAGAGAGTGAGAACGTGGAGTTAATAGTAGATAATAAGGAAATGGCAGATGAAATGAACAAATATTTTGTTGTCTTCACTATAGAGGATACAAAAAACATTCCAGTAATAGCTTAAATCAGGAGGTGGAAGGAAGAGAGAAACTTGGTGAAATTACAATCACCAGGGAAGCAAACTGATGGAACTGTGGGCGGATAAATCCTCGGGTCCTGATGGACTTCACCCTAGGGTCTTATAAGAGGTGGCTAATGAGGTAATAGATGCATTGGTGTTAATTTTTAAAAATTTGCTCGATTCTGGAAAGGTTCCATCAGACTGGAAAGTGGCAAATATAACAAAGAAGGCTAATGGAATGCTATCCTTTATTATGAGAGGAATTGAAAATAAAAGTAAGGATGTCATGCTTCTGTTGTACAGGGCATTGGTGAGACCACATCTCAAATACTGTGTGCCGTTTTGGTCTCCTTATTTAAGGAAGGATGTAAATGCATTGGAGACGGTTCAGAAGAGGTTTACGGGATTGATACCCATTGCCCAATATTTTTATAAGTAATAGACAAAAGCGTTCAAAGAAAATTTAAAAGTAAACCCAATTCTTTATTGCGCCAATGATTTTTTACCTAAAGATGCTCACAGCAGTGTCCGAGAGATTAGTTTATAATTCCCGGAGACTCCAGGGCAATCCTGGAGAGTTAGTAACCCAAGCATGCACTGAGTCCTTCTCCAATGCAGCTCCTGTTGAGTTGACCCAGGGATCAACGCCATTAATGATCCTGGGTGCCAGTGCCAGCATTCCAACATGGATAGAAGGCTGAATTGCAGGCAGGTTCAACAACTTCATTGTGAGCATGTTGATCTGCTCTGACAGTAATAGGTCAACAGCTAGAGAGGTCAAGTAAGTGAGAAAAAAATATTTTAACACCTACATAAAAAGCAAGGATTGTTGGTTTCTTTTCTGGTTTCATTTTGCTTCCAGCATCATTTCCCACAGCTTAGCTCAATGATGCAAATAATCTAATCATGTTCTTGACCTTGAGGGAACTCGGCTGAGCATTAAAAGTAAATTGTTCCGAATGTTCACCTAATTGCAACAGGAAGGAGCCTTTCTTTAGGCTCAGCAGATTATCATTAATATATTACTAAGAAACTCCCTGTAATGTATCACTCAAAACTCCTTGTCTCCGCTACCACATTGGAAAGATCCCTTAAACGGAGCCTGCAGGCAGAAAGATGAGAATAGCAACATGCAACAAATCAAAGCAAAATTCGAAACACATGCAGCACAACGTTCCTTTTCAGTGCTGGAGTCTGCTCTAAGTAATAATACAATTCAACTTTTTAAAAGACATTTAGAATACTCTTTGGCATTTAGGCATAACGGAAATAATTACAAGGAGTCCTTACAACAGCTACTTTACGGGTGTGGTTTATGTTTGTGGGCCACACACAACACACGCATACATACACACACGTGCACACATGCATACACACACAAAGGCATGTACACACACACGCATACACAAAGGCACGCATACACATCCACATATGCACCCACGAGAGTATGAGGTCAGATATGAGAAAAGGCCTTTCAAGTAACTCCCCTTCATCTGTCATTTAGATCCTGGCCCCTGCAGAACGTGTTCATCTCCTGTTTGCCTTGTGTCCAAGGCTGGTGGAAAGTCAGCGAGATGTGCCTTTCATATTTAAATTGTAAATGGTGAAACAAAGTGAATTGGAGAATTATCATCATTATTATCTGTTTACTAGATGGACAAGTATTGAACATATTGCTGAGTGGACTTTGACAATTCACCAAACAATTCTGGATAAATTTGGTAATTTGATGCACTCAGTCATGGATCTCTCCTTACTGGATGTTGCTCAGGCATCAGCATATAAAAACTTCAAAAGATAAAAAAATTCAAAGAAAGAATGAACTTGCATTTATATAGCGTCTTCCACATTCTTCGGACATCCCATAGCGCTTCACAAAGTTGAAGTACTTTCAAAGTGCAGTGACTTTTGATCTGTGGGCAAATGGAGCTGCCAATTTGCACACAGCAAGGTCCCACAAACAGCAAAGGATGTAACTGAGCAGTTTATCTGTTTTGATGGCATTGGTTGAGGGATGAAGTGTCTGCCCTTCTTCTAATAATGTTATGGGATTGTTAGGTCCAACTAAACAGGCAGACACAGGGCCTTGGGTTAAGGTCTTGTCCAGAAGATAGCACTTCCAACAGTGGATCAATGCTTCAGTACTGTGTGGAATTTTCAGTCTAGATCTCGTGCCAAGGGTGTGGAGGGGAGCTTGAACCTATGACCTTTTGAATGTGAGCCAAGCTGGCACTACTTATAAGGAGGACAATGTCAGTCAAAACAAAATGCAACGCAACACTTTTTTACAGAGTGTAATCATTTTATGATACTAGAATCATTTTAGCAATAAAGTCAGCATAGCCAGGATACCTTCCAAGTTTCCACAAGTGGAGAAACAGACCACCGTTTGTTAGTCGTTTCCCTGAAACTTCCTTATTCTGGAAATTCCAAATGCAGTGGTTGAAATTTCCATTGCAGGATATAGGGGAAGGGCAGGGAAACAGGCTGAGCAACGCCATGCTTTATCATGAGCAATGTCACAGGATGCCAGCTAAATATTTTTTATATATATTGCAGCCAGGGCTTTACAGCCTTAACTTATCTTTGTCTTTTTCTACTTAATTGATTCTACTCCTCTGATCTTCCCTCTCTTCTTCTTCCAAGCTGGATTTATTTTTTTATTTTTATTTAGAGATACAGCACTGAAACAGGCCCTTCGGCCCACCGAGTCTGTGCCGACCAACAACCACCCATTTATACTAACCCTACAGTAATCCCATATTCCCTACCACCTACCTACACTAGGGGCAATTTACAACAGCCAATTTACCTATCACCTGCAAGTATTTGGCAGTGGGAGGAAACCAGAGCACCCGGCGAAAACCCACGCAGTCACAGGGAGAACTTGCAAACTCCACACAGGCAGTACCCAGAATCGAACCTGGGTCCCTGGAGCTGTGAGGCTGCGGTGCTGACCACTGTGATACGAGTGATGCGGGACTTCAGTTACATGGAGAAAGGAGTGAAGCTAGGGTTGTTCTCCTCAGCGCAAAGAAGGTTAATGGAATATTTTAATAGAGGTGTTCCAAATCATGAAGGGCTTTGATAGAGTAAATCAGGAGGAACGATTTATAGAAGGGTTGGTAACCAGAGGACATGGATTTAAAGTAATAGGCAAATGAACCAGAGTCAAGACAAGGAGATTTTTTTTTAACGGAGTGAGTTGTTATGATCTGGAATGCACTGCCTGAAAGGGTGGTGGAAGCAACTTACAAAAGAGTAACTTTCAAAAGGAAATTGGATAAATATTTGAAGTGGAAAAGATTGCAGGGCTATGGGGAAAGGGTGGTGGGGGGGGGGGGGGGGGCGGTGAAGAAGGACTAATAGCGCTTTCAAAGAGCTGGTACAGGCATGATGGGCCCAATGGTCTCCTTCTGTACTGTGCCATTCTATGATTCGATGATTCTAAGCCTCCAATATTCCATCCTACATGCTCTTAAATGGCTTCAGTTGCTCCTTCGCGAGTTGATTTATTATTAATGGTAAGGGATGGGGAGGTTCTTCCTGACATTTTGGCAGCATTATCTCTGGACTCCCACTTGTACAGTAAAATATAGTCTGTCTTAACACTTTGAAGGTTGATAACATGAGTGCGAGTCCTGAAAATAAGTCATTAAGAAACTCTGACCAAAGCTATAAAGTTATATTGCATGGATGTTAGTGCAGTCTTCAAAACCCAGGAATTGGAGAGTTAAATAAAGATTAGTTTAACTATGACTCAATGCGATTGCATCGCATTTCAAAGTGCATCCAGATAACCACTGCTGCATTTCATCAATGGCAGAACATTACCTGTGGAGTTACATCCGTATTACTCATGGTTTAAAGGTTATATGGCAGTTGTCAATGAACAGGACTGGACTCAGCATTTGAAATGCAAGCAAATTTGCTGCTTGTGACTTATCTCGTCAAATTCCACATTTACAGTCTATATATTTGCTACAAGGGCCCAGATCCACAATGGAAGGCAGCACCAAAGAAAAGAGCAAAGAAAAATTACTGAGAGGTGTAGCAGAGGTGAGGGACCTTGGAGCAAATGTCCGCAAGTCCCTGAAGGTAGCAGGATAAGGTAGTTAAGAAGGCATATGGAATCCTTTCCTTTATTAGCCGAGGTATAGACTATAAAAAACGGGAGGTTGCACTAGAATTGCATAAATCGTTAGGCCACAACTTGTGTACTGTGTGCAATTCTGGTCACCTCATTACAGAAAGGATGTACTGGCACAAGAGAGGGTACAGAGGAGATTTATGAGGATGTTGCCAGGACTGGAAAACTGCAGCTATGAGGAAAGATTGGACAGTCTGGGGTTGTTCTCCTTGTAACAGAGGAGGCTGAGGGGAGGTATGATTGAAATATACAAAATTGTGAGGGGCCTGGATAGAATGGATGTGAAGGGCCTGTTGCACTTAGCAGAGAGGTCAGTGACTAGGGGGCATAGATTTAAAATGATTGGTGGAAAGATTAGAGGGGAGATGAGGAAAACTTTTTCATCCAGTGGGTGGTGGGGGTCTGGAACTCACTGCCTGAAAGGCTAGTTGAGGCAGAAACCCTCAACTCATTTAAAAGGTGTCTGGGTATACACCTCAAGTGCTGTAACCTGCAGGGCTACAGACCAAATGCTGGAAACTGGGATTAGGCTGGGTGACTCATTTTACGGCTAGCGCAAACCTGATGGGCCAAGGGGTCTCTTTTTGTGCTGTAAACTTTCTATGATTCTTCCTATTCTATGAAAAAGACAAACTAAATCAAGGACTAGTTGTAAGATGGCACTCAGCTTGGGTTTTAAAAGCCAGTACATAAAGGGAGGTTAGGGATGCCACAGTTCATGGAGAATGAATAAGAAAATTGGGGTGCCAAGAGAATGATACCGGGGTGAAAAGGGTTAAATTTTGAGGATAGGTAGCATCGACTAGGCTTGTATTCCCTTCAGTATATGAGATTAAGGGGTGATTTAATTGAGGTTTAAGATGAATAAAGGAACTGATAGGATAGAGCTTTCTTTGGCCTCCTTGTCTCAAGAGACAATGGATAAGCGCCTGGAGGTGGTCAGTGGTTTGTGCAGCAGCGCCTGGAGTGGCTAAAAAGGCCAATTCTAGAGTGACAGACTCTTCCACAGGTGCTGCAGATAAAATTGGTTGTCGGGGCTGTTACACAGTTGGCTCTCCCCTTGCGCCTGTCTTTTTTCCTGCCAACTGTAAGTCTCTTCGACTCGCCACACTTTAACCCCGCCTTTATGGTTGCCCGCCAGCTCTGGCGATCGCTGGCAACTGACTCCCACGACTTGTGTTCAATATCACATAGGATAGATAGAGAGAAACTATTTCCTCTGGTGAGGGGAGTCCAGGACAAGGGGGCACCACCTTAAAATTAGAGCTACACTGCTCAGGGGTGATGTCATGAAGCACTTCTTCACACAAAAGGTAGTGGAAATCTGGAACTCTCTCCCCCAATAAGTTGTTGAGGCTGGGTGGGGGTCAATTGAAAATTTCAAAACTGAGGTTGATGGATTTAGGCAACGTTGTTATGGATTAACCAAGGCAGGTAGATGGAATTCAGGTAAAGCTCAGCCACGATCTAACTGAATGACGGAACAGGCTCAAGGGGCTGAATGGCCGGCACCTGTTCCCAACGTGCTTTCATTTTCAATAAACTAAGCATTCAGAAGGAGGAGAAAGAGCATGCAGTATGGTGTACTGAGAGCTAAGGCAAAAGAGAAGGCAGGTCAGAGGAGGAATGACCTGTGTCAATTAAGTAGAGAAAGACGAAGATGGATATAGCATGAGGCTATAGAGATGGATGGAGTATTAGTCAAGAGAAGAGTGAAAGCATCTGTCATAGCTGGAGTTATATGACAAACAAGTCTTTGCAATGGTGAAAATGCCAAGATGAGGAATTTAGCCTGTTGTCAGATGGTGGAATGGCACCTGGAATGCAAACAAAGCGCTGGCTTTCAGTGCCAAACCTGTAGAGAACCTAAGTTAGGCCACACTCAAAGTACTATGCACAATTGGGGTCTCCATATTCTAAAAAGGATTTAGAGGCACAGGAGAAGGTGCAAGAAAAACTTACAAGGATGTTAGCAGAACTGAGAGGAGATACTTATCAGAACAGACTGAACAAAATGGGGCTCTTTTCTCTAGAAATGAGAAGACCTGATACAGATCCTTAAAATTGTGAAAGGTTTTAATAGGGTAGATATAGAGAAGATATTTCCACTTGTGAGGGAAACCAAAATTAGGAATATAAGTATAAGATAGTCACTAATAAATCCAATAAGGAATTCAGGGGAAACTTCTTTACCCAGAGAGTGGTTAGAAGGTTGAACTTATTACCACACAGAGTAGTTGAGGCAAATAGTGGATGGATTTAACGGGGAAAGAAATAGAAGGATTTGTTGATGGGGCTAGATGGAGAAGGGTGGGAGGAGGCTCATGTGGAGCATAAACACTGGCATAGACCAGTTGGACCAAATAGCCTGTTTCTGTGCTGTAGACACTACATACTATGTAGACACTGATGTCCACTCTGGGCCTTACGTATTCACTCGGAAGAAAACAAAAAACCCAGGGAACAATCTTTAAAGCTGCAGTGCCCTGTTTTACCTTTCAGAATCATCTAAGGCAGTCTACCTATGTTGTAAATGGGGGCACAGCGGAAAGATGCTTTCCATCTTGTCACTACCCGAATCTGTTGCTGCAAATTCTAAAGGATTATTTTTATGCAGTGAAAGATTTTTGGGTAAGGAGATATGGGGCCGAGTCTCCTGTCCCTACACCTGGGTGAATTGGAGGCAGCATGTACAGGAATATCGGGGGTGGGGGGTGGGGGGTGAGATTCACACACACCTGTCAGGGAGGCAACATGATTTTCTGTCCATTTAAATGAATAGGCAAACGCAACGGAGCGGGAAAACCTGCCATTCGGCACCTCCTGTGGTGGGAACTTGTCACAGCAATCAGCATGTAGCAGCCATTTCAAGGGACTTGGCTCCTGGTCATTTGTTTTGACCTGCTAGTAAACTGTGTAGCATTGCCCTTTTAAAAGTTAAAGGTGTGGACCCCACCTCCCAGCTATTCCCAGAAGAGGTCCGTTTCGGGGACAGATGTTGCAGCCAGACATGGCATTGATCTCTGCTGTGCACTCCCGACAATCTGGCTGTCTGGTTGACAGATGGCAAGGAGACCAAGTCACTGAGTGCACAAACTGCACATTCCTGAAAATTAACAACCTTCAAATGCTACCATGAAGAAAATAATGAAATGTGTAGCCCAGTAGGTTAGAATTTGGTTCCATCACTTCTAGGTTTGAATCCAGCTCACCCTGGGGAGATGAAAGCTTCCTCTCTGCCACCTGTAAGGATTGGACATGAAATGGGGCGGCAGCACAAACACTGTCCACAATTCAACATCGGCCAATAGTCTCACTGTTACAGGAAATGGATGCGTTACACTTGTCTAGTAGAACAGTGCTTTCAGACATCTCTGTGTGGGGACGGCCCTGGAAATAGGAACCGTTAGGCACTCTCTGCAAATACTATCACTCCCCTGTAAACCTTCTGTAAATACAGACACACTCCCAGAGACCCCCCTGCAAATACTGACACACTCCCAGAGACCCCCCTGCAAATACTGACACACTCCCAGAGACCCCCCTGCAAATACTGACACACTCCCAGAGACCCCCTGCAAATACTGACACACTCCCAGAGACCCCCCTGCAAATACTGACACACTCCCAGAGACCCCCTGCAAATACTGACACACTCCCAGAGACCCCTGTAAATACTGACACACTCCCAGAGACCCCTGTAAATACTGACACACTCCCAGAGACCCCCCTGCAAATACTGACACACTCCCAGAGACCCCCCTGCAAATACTGACACACTCCCAGAGACCCCCTGCAAATACTGACACACTCCCAGAGACCCCCCTGCAAATACTGACACACTCCCAGAGACCCCCTGCAAATACTGACACACTCCCAGAGACCCCCTGCAAATACTGACACACTCCCAGAGACCCCTGTAAATACTGACACACTCCCAGAGAGTCCCCTGCAAATACTGACACACTCCTAGAGACCCCTGTAAATACTGAGACACTCCCAGAGACCCTTACAAATACTGACAAACTCCTAGAGACCCCCTGCAAATACTGACACTCTCCCAGAGACCCCTGTAAATACTGACACACTCCCAGAGACCCCCTGCAAATACTGACACACTCCCAGAGACCCCCTGCAAATACTGACACACTCCCAGAGACCCCCTGCAAATACTGACACACTCCCAGAGACCCCCCTGTAAATACTGACACACTCCGAGAGACCCCCTGCAAATACTGACACACTCCCAGAGACCCCTGTAATTACTGACACACTCCCAGAGACCCTTACAAATACTGACACACTCCTAGGGACCCCTGTAAATACTGACACACTTCCAGAGACCCCTGTAAATACTGACACACTCCCAGAGACCCCTGTAAATACTGACACACTCCCAGAGACCCTTACAAATACTGACACACTCCCAGAGACCCCTGTAAATACTGACACACTCCCAGAGACCCCTGTAAATACTGACACACTCCCAGAGACCCCCTGTAAATACTGACACACTCCCAGAGACCCCTGTAAATACTGACAAACTCCTAGAGACCCCCTGTAAATACTGACACACTCCCAGAGACCCTTACAAATACTGACAAACTCCTAGAGACCCCCTGCAAATACTGACACACTCCCAGAGACCCCTGCAAATACTGACACACTCCTAGAGACCCCCTGTAAATACTGACACACTCCCAGAGACCCTTACAAATACTGACAAACTCCTAGAGACCCCCTGCAAATACTGACACACTCCCAGAGACCCCCTGCAAATACTGACACACTCCTAGAAACCCCCTGTAAATACTGACACACACCCAGAGACCCCTGTAAATACTGACACACTCCTAGAGACCCCTGTAAATACTGACACACTCCCAGAGACCCCCTGTAAATACTGACACACTCCCAGAGACCCCTGTAAATACTGACACACTCCCAGAGACCCCTACGAATACTGACACACTCCCAGAGACCCCCTGTAAATACTGACACACTCCCAGAGACTCCCCCCCTGTAAATACTGCCGCCCCCAGAGACCCCCTGTAAATACTCACACTCCCAGAGGCACCTCTGTAAATACTGAGACACTCCCACAGAACCCCCCCCCCGTAAATACTGACACAATCCCAGAGACCCCCTGTAAATACTGATACACTCCCAGGAACCATCTCTAAATACACACCCAGAGTCTCACCTGTAAATACTGACACACCCCCACACCCCTCTGTAAATACTGACACACCCCCACACCCCTCTGTAAATACTGACACACCCCCACACCCCTCTGTAAATACTGACACACCCCCACACCCCTCTGTAAATACTGACACACTCCCAGAGCCCTCCCATAAATACTCACACACTCCCAGAGACCCCCTGCAAATACTGACACACTCCTAGAGACCCCCTGCAAATACTGACACACTCCTAGAGACCCCCTGCAAATACTGACACACTCCTAGAGACCCCCTGTAAATACTGACACACTCCCATAGACCCCCTGCAAATACTGACACACTCCCAGACATCCCCTGTAAATACTGACACACTCCCAGAGACCCCCTGCAAATACTGACACACTCCTAGAGACCCCCTGCAAATATTGACACACTCCTAGAGACCCCCTGTAAATACTGACACACTCCCAGAGACCCCCTGCAAATACTGACACACTCCCAGAGATCCCCTGTAAATACTGACACACTCCCAGAGACCCCCTGTAAATACTGACACACTCCCAGAGACCCCCTGCAAATACTGACACACTCCCAGAGACCCCCTGTAAATACTGACACACTCCCAGAGACCCCCTGCAAATACTGACACACTCCCAGAGACCCCCTGTAAATACTGACACACTCCCAGAGACCCCCTGTAAATACTGACACACTCCCAGAGACCCCCTGTAAATACTGACACACTCCCAGAGACCCCCTGCAAATACTGACACACTCCCAGAGACCCCCTGCAAATACTGACACACTCCCAGAGACCCCCTGTAAATACTGACACACTCCCAGAGACCCCCTGTAAATACTGACACACTCCCGGTGACCCCCTGTAAATACTGACACACTCCCAGAGACCCCCTGTAAATACTGACACACTCCCAGAGACCCCCTGCAAATACTGACACACTCCCAGAGACCCCCTGTAAATACTGACACACTCCCAGAGACCCCCTGTAAATACTGACACACTCCCGGTGACCCCCTGTAAATACTGACACACTCCCAGAGACCCCCTGTAAATACTGACACACTCCCAGAGACCCCCTGTAAATACTGACACACTCCCAGAGACCCCCTGCAAATACTGACACACTCCCAGAGACCCCCTGCAAATACTGACACACTCCCAGAGATCCCCTGTAAATACTGACACACTCCCAGAGACCCCTGTAAATACTGACACACTCCTAGAGACCCCCTGCAAATACTGACACACTCCTAGAGACCCCCTGTAAATACTGACACACTCCCAGAGACCCCCTGCAAATACTGACACACTCCCAGAGATCCCCTGTAAATACTGACACACTCCCAGAGATCCCCTGTAAATACTGACACACTCCCAGAGACCCCCTGTAAATACTGACACACTCCCAGAGAGCCCCCTGCAAATACTGACACACTCCCAGAGACCCCCTGTAAATACTGACACACTCCCAGAGACCCCCTGTAAATACTGACACACTCCTAGAGACCCCCTGTAAATACTGACACACTCCCAGAGACCCCCTGTAAATACTGACACACTCCCAGAGAGCCCCCTGCAAATACTGACACACTCCCAGAGACCCCCTGTAAATACTGACACACTCCCAGAGACCCCCTGCAAATACTGACACACTCCCAGAGACCCCCTGTAAATACTGACACACTCCCAGAGACCCCCTGTAAATACTGACACACTCCCAGAGACCCCCTGTAAATACTGACACACTCCTAGAGACCCCCTGTAAATACTGACACACTCCCAGAGAGCCCCAGTAAATACTGACACACTCCTAGAGACCCCCTGTAAATACTGACACACTCCCAGAGAGCCCCTGTAAATACTGACACACTCCCAGAGAGCCCCTGTAAATACTGACACACTCCTAGAGACCCCCTGTAAATACTGACACACTCCCAGAGATCCCCTGTAAATACTGACACACTCCCAGAGAGCCCCTGTAAATACTGACACACTCCCAGAGATCCCCTGTAAATACTGACACACTCCCAGAGACCCCCTGTAAATACTGACACACTCCCAGAGACCCCCTGCAAATACTGACACACTCCCAGAGACCCCCTGTAAATACTGACACACTCCCAGAGACCCCCTGTAAATACTGACACACTCCTAGAGACCCCCTGCAAATACTGACACACTCCCAGAGACCCCCTGTAAATACTGACACACTCCCAGAGACCCCCTGTAAATACTGACACACTCCTAGAGACCCCCTGTAAATACTGACACACTCCCAGAGACCCCCTGTAAATACTGACACACTCCTAGAGACCCCCTGTAAATACTGACACACTCCCAGAGACCCCCTGTAAATACTGACACACTCCCAGAGAGCCCCCTGCAAATACTGACACACTCCCAGAGAGCCCCTGTAAATACTGACACACTCCCAGAGAGCCCCTGTAAATACTGACACACTCCCAGAGACCCCCTGTAAATACTGACACACTCCCAGAGACCCCCTGTAAATACTGACACACTCCTAGAGACCCCCTGTAAATACTGACACACTCCCAGAGAGCCCCTGTAAATACTGACACACTCCCAGAGATCCCCTGTAAATACTGACACACTCCTAGAGACCCCCTGTAAATACTGACACACTCCCAGAGACCCCCTGTAAATACTGACACACTCCCAGAGACCCCCTGTAAATACTGACACACTCCCAGAGACTCCCTGTAAATACTGACACACTCCCAGAGATCCCCTGTAAATACTGACACACTCCCAGAGACCCCCTGCAAATACTGACACACTCCCAGAGACCCCCTGTAAATACTGACACACTCCCAGAGATCCCCTGTAAATACTGACACACTCCCAGAGACCCTCTGCAAATACTGACACACTCCTAGAGACCCCCTGTAAATACTGACACACTCCCAGAGAGCCCCCTGCAAATACTGACACACTCCCACAGACCCCCTGTAAATACTGACACACTCCCAGAGACCCCCTGCAAATACTGACACACTCCCAGAGACCCCCTGCAAATACTGACACACTCCCAGAGACCCCTGTAAATACTGACACACTCCCAGAGACCCCCTGCAAATACTGACACACTCCTAGAGACCCCCTGCAAATACTGACACACTCCCAGAGACCCCTGTAAATACTGACACACTCCTAGAGACCCTTACAAATACTGACACACTCCCAGAGACCCCCTGTAAATACTGACACACTCCCAGAGACCCCCTGCAAATACTGACACACTCCCAGAGACCCCCTGTAAATACTGACACACTCCTAGAGACCCCCTGTAAATACTGACACACTCCCAGAGACCCCCTGTAAATACTGACACACTCCCAGAGACCCCTGCAAATACTGACACACTCCTAGAGACCCCCTGTAAATACTGACACACTCCCAGAGACCCTTACAAATACTGACACACTCCCAGAGACCCCCTGTAAATACTGACACACTCCCAGAGACCCCCTGTAAATACTGACACACTCCTAGAGACCCCCTGTAAATACTGACACACTCCCAGAGACCCCCTGTAAATACTGACACACTCCCAGAGACCCCCCCTGTAAATACTGACGCCCCCAGAGACCCCCTGTAAATACTCACACTCCCAGAGGCACCTCTGTAAATACTGACACACCCCCACAGACCCCCCCTCCGTAAATACTGACACAATCCCAGAGACCCCCTCCAAATACTGGCACACTTCCAGTGACCCCCCTGTAAATACTGACACACTCCCAGGAACCGTCTCTAAATACACACCCAGAGTCTCACCTATAAATACTGACACACCCCGCAGACCCCCCTGTAAATACTGACACAACCCGCAGACCCCCCTGTAAATACTGACACCCCCCCAGACCCCTCTGTAAATACTGACACACTCCGAGAGACCCCCCCCCCATAAATACTGACATGCTCGCACAGACACCTCTGTAAATACTGACACACTACCAGAGAACTGTCTGTAAGTACTGACACATTCCCAGATACCTCCCTATAAATACTGACACACTCCCAGAGACCCCTCTGTAAATACTGACAAGTATTTAAATAGGAAAAGAGTAACTAAAGCTAGTGCTGGTCCTTTAGAAAGTGAGTCTGGGGCATTAATAATGGAAAACCAGGAAACGGCGGAGACGTTGAACAGGTATTTTGTGTCTGTTTTCAGTGTACAAGGCTTAGAAAACCTCCCAAAGATACTTGACAGTTAAGAGGGAGGAACTTAAAACAATCACCATCACCAGAGAAAAGGTGCTGGCAAAACTATTAGACCGAATGGCTGATAAGTCCCCAGGACCAGATGGCCTGCATCCTAGGGTCTTAAAATAAGTGGCTGCAGAGAGAGTAGAGGCTTTGGTTATAATATTCAAAAATTCTTTAGATTCTGGAAGGGTCCCAGCAGATTGGAAAATAGTAAATATAACACCTTTATTCAAGAAAGGAGGGAGACAGAAAGCAGGAAACTATAGGCCAGTTAGCCTAACATCTGTCATAGGGAAATTACCAGAATCCATTATTAAGGAGATTATGGCAGGATAGTGAGAAAATCATAATGGGATCAGACAGAATCAATATGGTTTTGTGAAAAGGAAATTGTGTTTAACTAATTTATTAGAGTTCTTCGAGGAAGTAACAAGCAAAGTGAATAAAGGAGAACCTGTAGATGGGGTGTACTTGGATTTCCAAAAGGCATTTTATGAGGTGCTACATCAAAGGTTACTACACAAGATAAGAGCACACGGTATAGGGGGTAACATAATAACATGGACAATAGATTGGTTAGGTAACAGGAAGCACAGAGCAGCGATTAATGGGTCTTTATTGAGTTGGCAAGCTGTAGCTAGTGGAGTGCCACAGGGATCAGTGCTGGGGCCTCAACTACTTACAATTTATATCAATGACTTGGATGAAGGGACCAAACGTATGGTAGCTAAATTTGCTGATGACTCAAAGACAGGAAGGAAAGTAAGTTGTCAAGACAAGGTAAATGTAGGAAGAGGATGTAAAGGGTTAATACTCAAGACAGTGTGAGAGACCCCTCCCAATATATAAGCGATGATGTAACAGTCACATGAGATAGGCTTGAGAAGAAGGTATAGCAGCACGAAGGACTCATAACATTGCACTATTTATGTAATGTCATCAAACCTGCATGCTCGGAGTGAATGGTCATTAGTTACTCTGTGATTGATATCATCCATTAAAGATAAATTGTTGGTCACATTCCAATATATTAAAACAAAATGTATGGACAAAACTAACCCTCTCACTGACAACTCTTCTGTGGGATTTTCTCTTCAATTAATACTATCATAAAAATTTTAGAGTTATGTTTCTTAAAAATGCATTAAAAAAAATTGTAAGCAGATATTTGAAGTAATACTTAGGTGGCTTGTGGAGAGTGTATATAGTAACTGTAAATAATAGAGATATAAGTTAACCTTTACCAGAGTCTAAGACTTTCTCTAGAATGTCCTACAATGCTACTAATACAAACCCAACAACCCAACAGTAAAGAGTCTACAAAAGGATATTGATAGGTTAAGTGAGTGGGCAAAAATTTGACAGATGGAGTATAATGTGGGAAAATGTGAACTTGTCCACTTTGGCAGGAAGAATAGAAAAGCAGTATACTATTTACAGGGCGCGAGAGACCAGATCTCAGTGAAGCAGAGGGATCTGGGTGTCTTGGTACATGAATCACAGAAGGTTAGTATACAGGTGCAGCAAGTGATTAGGAAGGCAAATGGAATGCTGGCGTTTATTGCAAGGGAATCGAGTATAAAAGTAGATAAGTTTTACTCCAACTATCCAGGACCTTGGTGACACCACATCTGGAGTACTGAGTACAGTTTGGCTCTCATTTGAAAAAGGATATAATTGTGTTAGAAACAGTTCAGAAAAGGTTCACTCGACTAATTCTGGGGCTGTAGGGCTTCTGTTATGAAGAAAGGTTGAACAGGTTGGGCCTATACCCATTGGAGTTTAGAAGAATGAGAGCTGATCTTGTTGAAACGTATAAAATCCGGAGACTTGATAGAATGAATACTGGGAGGATGTTTCCTCTTGTGAGGGAGACTAGAACTAGGAGACATAGTTTAAGAATAAGAGATCTCCCTTTTAAGACAGAGAAGAAGAGAATTTCTTTTCTCAAAGGGTCGTTAGTCTGTGGAATTCCCTTCCCCAGAAAGCAGTGGAGGCTGGGTCATTGAATTTATTCAAGACTGACTAAGGTAGATTTTTGATAGACAAGGGGATCAAGGGTTATGGGGGGAGTGGAGGGGCAGACAGGAAAGTGCAGTTGAGACCACAACCAGATCAGCTATGATCTTATCGAATGGCAGAGCAGGCTCGAAGGACTGAATGGACTACTCCTGCTCCTAAGTCCTATATTCCTATGTTCTCAAATACTGACATACTCCCAGGTGTCCCCTGTAAATACTGAAACACTCCAGGGGACCCCTTCTAAATACTAGCACAATCTCAAAAAACTGCTTTAAGCGGGGGAGGCTTCACTCTGAATCTAACCTGCAGTGCCTAACCTGTGAGGGCTTGATTTTGGGCAATGAAAGCATAACATTTTATTTTACAAATGGTTATGTTGGGCATGGAATGAGATGGATCCCAGGGAAACAATGTTTAGATTATTTCTTGATCAACCTTGACATCAAAAGGCTTCAACACCTATTTATGAGTATCCTCTACCAAGAACAGTTGTAGGAACTGGCAAAATGTATCTGCCACAAAACAATTAGAAATAAAACTGAATCCATTGCATGCATGTCCATTAAATGGTGAGGGCCTGATGTTACCATCTGATATGTCCCAGAAACAGATGCAAATAGGGCTAATCGAAATGTAAAAAAAATGCTGAAGACAGATCTTTGCCCATTTTGAGTCCCACAGGTGCTTAGCACCAAGGGGAAGAAGCTTCTGCTATGTAAGGATATACATAATAATATTAAAGTAAAGAGAAAGTGGCAGCATCTCAGAATGAGGAAAGACAATATAAACTAAATGGTACAACTTTAAAAGGCGTGCAAGTCTCTGAAGGTGGTAGGACAAGTTGAGGAGGCTATTAAAAAAGGCATATAGGACCCTTGGCTTTATAAATAGAAGTATAGAGTACAAAAGCAAGGAAGTTATGCTAAAACAGTGGTTAGACCTTAGATGGAGTATTGTGTCCAATTCTGTGCACCGTATTTTAGGAAGGATGTCAAGACTTTACAGGCTGTGCAGATGAGATTTACTGGAATGGTAACAGGAATTACAGACCTCAGTTACATGGCGAGTCTAGGGAAATTGGGGTTGTTCTTCTCAGACCACAGGCGGTTAAGTGAGATTTAATAGAATTGTCCAAAGTCATAATGGATTCTGATTGAATAAATAAGGGGAAACAGTTGCCACTGGCAGGAAGGTCAGTAACCAGAGGACAGGGATTTAAGGTAATTGGCAAAAGAACCAGAGCTGGCATGAGAAAAAAATATTATGCAACAGGTTGCTGTGATCTGGAGGGCACTGGTTGAAAGGGCAGTGGAAGCAGATTCAACAGTAACTTTCAAAAGGGAATTGAATACATTCTTGAAGGGGGAAAATTTGCAGGGCTGTGGAAGAGAGCAGGGGGAGTGGGACTAATAGGATAACTCTTACAAAGGACTGGCATAGGTACAATGGGCCAAATGGCCTCCTTCTGTGCTGTATCATTCGATGATTCTGTGTCAACTTGGCTCAGTTGATAGTGGAAATCTGGGACTCACTTCCCCACAAAAATCTATTGAGTCTAGACCAATTGAAAGTTTCAAAACTGAGCTTGATAGATTTTTGTTAGCTGAGGGTATGAAGGGATATGGAACCAAGGCACATTGGAGTTAGGATACAGATCAGCATGATCTAAATGAATGGTGGAACAGACTCGAGGAGCTGAATAGCCTACTCCTGTTCCTATGAAAGCATTCCTGCCTCCAAGTCAAAAGTTGTGGGTTCAAGATTTATTCAAGGACATACAGAAAAAAAACTTATATAAATGAAAGGTTTCCGTGTCTGAGTCCAAAACCAATAACTGCACCACAATCTAAACCCCACCCCAACACCAGATGTCAGATTCTAACTCAGTTGTTGCCATCTTTTGTTAAACCTGAAACTGGACACGGGACAGTGGAGTGGGGACGATAGGGGCAATTCAGAGGGCAAGATCTGTGATACGCTTAATGGTCCGTTACAAATTCATCCCAAATCTTAATAGGTTTAATCACATCACCACAACAGTAGGTAAATGTTGATTCAAGTTTGAATTATCAGACTTTTTATGCCAATTTTACATCTTAAACAACACAAAAACCATGCTGTCCAGTTGAAAACTGGAAGGATAGCAAGCTAATAAATCATCTCAAGGATTTGTGCTCAAGGCTCAACATCAGCCTCTTGAGGTTACGTCGACGTGTTTTAGGGAGAAAAATAATGGGAAATATGAGTTGATGCACCTGTATACAAAGTGATAAACCGACCATCATATTTCATGAGACAGGTCAGAAACACAGTCAAGTCTATCCGACAGCTTACGTTATGCCTGAGAAAATAGTGTTGTCATCTTTACTAATGGACCTGAGAAGCATTATCGTGACAGGTCCTTAAGTTTCATCCAGAACACTCTGACATGAAAGAATCCTGAAGTGTTAGTTCCTCAGACATTCATCACCTTGAGAATGTAGCTCATCTTCTACCTTTGGCACAGGCAAATGTGTTCATACAAGAATTTGCACATCAGATAAATACCTAATAAATCAATATATTGATAAGACAGCACTGTGCCAGATTAAAGTCAGAGCTACAAGGGGATAATCAATCAGTCAAGTTCATTAAGTGGAGGGCACACTGATGTACGAGAATTGCTTTTGTGTCCCAACCCTTTTACTGCAGAACCACTTCTGGTGGAATTTTGCTCGGACACCATTGCTCTGAAGTCATTTTTACAACATTACCAAATCTGGTATCAGGGAAGGTCATGTAGGCCAGCAGTCCGACGATCCCATTGTGGCCTGCACAAACTGAGATGGATTTGTAGTTTATTTACGGACTGCTTACTGTAAGTACCCAAATAATTCACATCATCGCAAATGTCCACACAAATGATTTATTTCACTAAGCAGAGGCATCAATCACCTTGTTGGTCAGATCAAATACACTATCTTACATGTAGAATTAATCACGTATTTTCCCCTTTTATTTACTCATCATTGATCAAAGGAACACTCAAAGCCAGAGGGTTCAATTCAACTGATTATGAATGATCCTAGTATTAAACTGTCAATGGTAGTTCACATGTGGAGCAAATCTACAGAAACAATCACCATTTACTGCTATGCCAAAAATATCAGCTTCAGAATGGCTGGCAAGCCACTTCATTTGATGGCCATTTTGAATGGAACAGCCCAGGCAAGACTGAATAATTGCAGATAATAATAAATATTCTAATTCTATATGGAATTAAGAATGGGATGAAAAAGGAAAGGAAGAATAAAGAAGGACTTGCATTTATATCGCATGTTTCACAACCTCAGCCATCCCAAAAATGCTTTACAGCCAATTAAGTTTTGAAATACAGTTTTTGTTGTAATGTAGGAAATGTGACACTCAATTTGCTAGATTTAAAATGTAATTAACACAGAATAATGCAAAGAAAATCCTCCACTATTGCTGTCATCTTAAGGTGAGCAGGAAATCTTCCCGCTCAGCTCATGAAGTTGCTAACACGTAGCGAGCAGGGGAATCTTCCCACTAGGCTTACAATGTTGTTAGCACATAGTGAGCAGGGGAATCTTCCCACTAGGTTTACGATGTCACTAATGCGTAGCAAGCAGGGGAATCTTCCCACTAGGCTTACGATGTCACTAATGCGTAGCAAGCAGGGGAATCTTCCCACTAGGCTTACAATGTTGTTAGCACGTAGCAAGCAGGGGAATCTTCCCACTAGGCTTACAATGTTGTTAGCACGTAGCGAGCAGGGGAATCTTCCCACTAGGCTTACAATGTTGTTAGCAGGTAGCAAGCAGGGGAATCTTCCCACTAGGCTTACGATGTCACTAACACGTAGCAAGCAAGGGAATCTTCCCACTAGGCTTACAATGTCATTAACACATAGCGAGCAGGGGAATCTTCCCACTAGACTTGCGATGGCACAAACACGTAGTGAGCAGGGGGATATTCCCACTATGTTTACGATGTAGCTAGAATGTAGTGACCAGGAGAACTTTCCTGCTATATCCACAGTTGCACTCACAGGATATTACAATGTTGCTAACGTGTAGCAATAGGAACAAGTCTATTTTAATGTAGAGACTACAATTTAGAAATTTCCAAGCAGCCTGCTCAAATGATCAGTATCCAGATCAAAACCAGACAAGGCTATAACTATTGTATTTTCAACAAGAGTAGCAGCACTGGTCTTAGCCTGATGAAATCGATTTAAAAATCATGCCTTTGTAATGCTAAAGAGCAATTTCCCTTTTTCATTTCTTGCCTTCAGCCATAATGATCCAATGCTCTTTAATTGGCCAACCTCCAAACACTCCATCTGGAGAACGATAGCCTCTAGACAGTATTCATGTATTTGAGCGCCACTGGGATCTGAAATTCAAACTGGCTGCAACAAAGCCCCGATTATGTAGACCATCCCAAGGTCCAAGTAGTCTCTCTTTATTACCTGACGGTGCTGAAATCAATAGCTTCACAACAAACAGACCAGTCACTTTGAAATTTTAGCCTTGTTAAGAATCCTGCTCTTAAATGCAGCATTCCCAATTAATCACACCGATTGCAGGGAGACTTGCACGCATGCTTCCAACTCTGGGTACCCGGGACACTTTAGAAACCCTTTCTCTGCCTCCTTCACCTGACCCCCCAAGCAACTGGAATCAAGATTTCTGCTCAGCAAGCTAGCCTGTTTATCTGACAAAAGATGCAGTTCAATCTTTTCTCTCTATATTTGCAACATATTTGCAAAGGACAGGATTTTTCTGGAATAATCCTGATATTCAACTAATACCCAGTCAGTCCTGATGCCCAGAAACTTTCATTTGCTGCGTCTTAAAGGAATCTATCCTAAAGAAACTCCAATGGTACAGCTGTTCACTGTGCCAATAAACCTCTTCGGTTCCTGTTTCTTCCTTCCTCTGGTTCAAATATGCCAAGTCTCATGTCTGTTTCCCTTCTCCATTCTGCTCCCCTCCCACATCACAGAAACAGAAAGCATGGAATGAGAAAAACCCATTCAATATTACGTCTAATCTTCCCTTTCACAAACTGTACACTACTTCAAAAACCTCTTAAGAATAATCTACATCTCTCAAAAATGACCAAACCAAACTGCAACATATCTATTCATTCCCATATCGTCATTATTCAATCCTAGATTATACTCCAGAGACACCTACCCTCCACTTCCATTCCTGTCCCAACACAGCAGCTCACATATCCCAGGGAGTATTTCATAATTGCAGCTTACACTTATCTCCTTAACCTTTAGTCCTATTCCCAAACAATTCTTCATCCAGCTCTTTAAAGGAGTTAAACCAACATAGCATCAATTACTTTGTCCCAAGGGTACTGTTCCAGTTCCATCTACTGCTTGGTAAGAAAATAAGTCTCTAATTTCTCTTTGGCCTAGTTAATTGTGAACCCATTTCTTCCAGTTGTATACTTTGTCCAAGTCAAATTGCCTAACCACATCTACAATTATCCATTCCTTTCAGCATTTGAAAAAAAAATCTGGTTCATGTATCCTCCTTTCTCTAAGGAGAGCAATTTCAGTTTTCTGATTCCCTAAAATAAAAGCAAAATACTGCGGATGCTGGAAACCTGAAATAAAAACAGAAAGTGCTGGAAATACTCAGGAGGTCTGGCAGCATCTGTGGAGAGAGAAGCAGAGTTAACGTTTCAGGTCTGTGACCTTCCACCAGAACTGGGTTTCATCATCGGAACTGCAGTTCTGGTGAAAGGTCACAGACCTGAAATGTTAACTCTGCTTCTCTCTCCACAGATGCTGCCTGACCTGTTGTGTATTTCCAGCACATTCTATTTTTATTTCTGATTTCTGTTCATCGAGTCCCTGGGAAGCATTCCATTCCCACCTAGATTCCAGCAGGTCTGGTTTATGGTGGATCCTCTGTCCACTCAGAGCTGAACT
This sequence comes from Heterodontus francisci, assembly GCF_036365525.1. Classification (NCBI taxonomy): domain Eukaryota; kingdom Metazoa; phylum Chordata; class Chondrichthyes; order Heterodontiformes; family Heterodontidae; genus Heterodontus; species Heterodontus francisci. Next base: position 80,484,662 of record NC_090389.1, on the reverse strand, counting down.
TCTATATAAAGTGAATGCAGCCCTGTATATATTATAGAGAATAGCAGATCCTGAATAAATTACAGTGAATAGTAGAACCTGTATATATAGCCTGATGTTTAATGAAAAATATCACAGTGTAAAAGTAATTTTGTCAATTAATTCATATATCTTTCGATCAGCTACCTCCTGTAGCTGGAGTATTTAGAGAATGGAATTTCTAATTGAGTAACATGTTTTAAAATCTAAGTCTGGCTGAGTATCTGATCAGTTTTGTGTAACACTTTAAACGTATGGTACGTATGGTATTTTAAATCTGTGTCACTATAATTATTAACTTCAACTGGAGTAGTGTGTCCAATTCTGGACACCGCACTTTATGAAGGATGTGAAGGCTTTTGAAAGGATGCAGAAAAGATTTACGAGAATGATTCCAGGGATGAGAGACTTTAATTATGGGAATAGATTGGAGAAGCTGGCGTTGTTCTCCTTAGAGAAGAGAAGGCTGAAAAGAGATTTGATAGAAGTATTCAAAATCAGGAGGGGTCTTTACAGAACAGAAAAGGAGAAATTGTTCCCATTGGCGGAAGGGTCAAGGACCAGAGAATACTGACTTAAAATAATTGGCAAAAGAACCAAAGGGGACAGGGGGGAAAACTTTTTACGTAGTGAGTGGTTAGGATCTGGAATGCACTGCCTGAGAGTGTGGTGGAGACAGATTCAATCGAGGCCTTCAATAGGCAATTGGATTAGCACCGGAAGAGAGAAAATTTGCAGGGCTATGAGGAAATGGCAGGGGAGTAGGACTAGGTAAGTTGCTCTTGCAGAGAGCCAGCATGGACTCGTGAGGCCGATCGGCCTCCTTATGAGCTGCAGCCATTCTATTATAGTGAGTTGCAGATCCTGCATATACTATAGTGAATAGCAGATCCTGTATATATTATAGAGAATAACATATTCTTTATTTATTGTACTGATATCAGACCATGTATATATTTTAAAGACAATAGAAGCTTATATGTATACAAGTCCCTTTACCCTGTACATATTACAGTGAACATCAGACCCTGTAAATTGTAGTGATTAACAGACTATGATATAGAGAATAACAGACCCTATCCGTATTATTGTGAAGATCAAGCCCTTCTTATATTATTTCATAATGACATGACACGGTTGTTTTTCCAATCGTGAAATGACTTATATTATTGGAAAAACTGTTGTAATTCATGGCCTCAGCCTTGCAGAAATAAAAACAACTGAATACAAGTGTAACCTCTGAAGCACAAGGGAATGCACTGCCGCACTGCTGAGCAAGCTTGACCATCTTTCAGCATACTTGAATGTAATGGCACACTCTCCTGTTTTCTTTGGCTGAGACTTTGAGCACATGACGTGTGAGGAACTTTAATGATTAACAGTCACAGGGGGAACATTGTTTTCTGGGATTGGCAGCCACGTGCACACTGTACTCAGTGCCTTTTCGCAAATTTATGGAGACACGAATTTTTTTTTGTTTCAACAAAAAAAAAGATTCACAATTTGTTTTCTCTAGGTGCTTCAGAAAAAATCTGCTGTCACAGTTCTCTTGGAAAAATAAATCATAACTATATGGGGAACCAGACACCAAAGCAACACCTCAGTCATTCTTTACATTGACAGCAGTCCCATTCAGTTAGGCTAAGCTGTCAGTTGCGGCTCAGTTGGTGGGCACTCTCACCTCTAGATCACATGGCTGTGGGTTCAAGACCCACTCTCTGATATAAGCCCAAAAGCCAGGTTAACATTCCAATGCAGAGCAGAGTGAGCTCTACACAGTTGGCAATACAATTTAAAAGCAAAATACTGCAGATGCTGGAAATCTGAAACAAAAACAAGAAATGCTGGATTCACTCAGCAGGTCTGGCAGCATCTGTGGAAAGAGAAGCAGAGTTAACGTTTCGGGTCAGTGACCCTTCTTCGGAACTCAGTGACAACTTCTTCGGAGTTCCGAAGAAGGGTCACTGACCCGAAACGTTAACTCTGCTTCTCTTTCCACAGATGCTGCCAGACCTGCTGAGTGAATCCAGCATTTCTTGTTTTTGTGGCAATACAATTTGTTGGATGGGATATTAAGCCTGTCTGCCCTCTCATGTAGATGTAAAAAATTTTAGCATGGCACTGTTTTTAAGCAGAGCAGGGGAGCTCACCCTCGTATCCTAGCCAATTTTTTTTTGTATTCGCTCGTGGGATTGTGTGTCGCTGGCTAGGCCAGCATTTATTGCCCATCCCTAACTTCCCTTGAACTGAGTGGCTTGTTAGGCCATTTCAGTGGGAATTTAAGAGTCACATGTAGACCAGACCAGGTAAGGACAGCAGATTTCCTTCCCTAAAGGACATTAGTGAACCAGATGGATTTTTACAACAATCGACAATGGTTTCATGGTCACCATTAGACGAGCTTTTAATTACAGATTTATTAATTGAATTCAAATTTCACCATCTGCTGTGGTGGGATTCGAACCCATCTCCCCAGGGCATTAGCCTGGGTTTCTAGATTACTAGTCCAGTGACATTACAACTACGCCACTGCCTCCCCTCCAACAAGATAAAGGTGTTCAAAATCATGAATGGTTTCCATAAAATTAAATAAGGAGAAACTGTTTCCAGTGACAGAGGGGTCAGTAACTAGAAGACATGGATTTAAGATGATTAGCAAAAGAAGCAGAGGCAACAGGAGCAACCATTTACTGTAAAAGCTTTGTTATCCGACACTTTACCAACTTGTCGGATAACAAAGCTTTATTATCTGGAATTTCCAAAACCTCCCAAAGCTCTCCTGGGCCGAGTTTTCCTGAGTGCAGCCGATTGTTCTCGGCATTAGTTAATGATGTTCACTGGAAAGGGCTGACTCTCCTGCGTACTACAGGTATATTGGTACACCGACGCCAAAGGATTAAAGGAAAATTAAATATCTGTTTTCCCAATGCCGGGCCCTGGGTACCTTTCGGTCTTCCAATGGCAACTTCGGAATGGAATGTCGCATCTCCACCCGACATGGTAAGTACAACTCCTGATTAACTGGAATTTCTGATTATCCGGCACCTCTCAGGTCTGGATATTCCGGATAACAAAGCTTTTACTGTATTTTGCACAGCGAGTTGTTATGATCTGGGATGCACTGCCTGAAGGGGTGGTGGAAACACAGTCATTAGTAACTATCAGAAGAGAATTGGATAAATACTTGAAGGAAAAGAAATTACAGGGTTATGGGGAAAGACCAGGGAAGTGGAATTCATTGGATTGCTCTACCAAAGAGCTGGCACATGCACGATGGGCCATTCTATGATTCAAACAGATTATTTGGTAATGATCACATTGCTGTTTTGTGGGATCTTGCTTTGCAACAGTGCAACATTGACTACACTTCAAAAGTTCTCCATTGGCTGTAAAGTGTTTTGGGATGTCCTGAGGTCATGAAAGGCTCTATATAAATGTAAAATATAAATATGGAAATACTCAGCAGGTCAGACAGCATCTGTGGAGAGAGAAGCAGAGTTACCGTTTCAGGTCTGTGACCTTTCATCACCACTGGAAAAAGTTAGAAATGTAATAAGTTTTAAGCAAGTGAAGGTGGGGAGGGTGGGAAAAAGAACAAAAGTGAAGGTGTGTGATAGGGTGGAAGGCAGGAGAGATTAAATGTCAATAGGGTTGTTAGTGCAAGGCGAAAGGGAGTGGTAATGGGACAAGTAAAGAAACAAAAAGATGTGTCTAGAGGAGGTGCGAATGGCAGAATCCTGAATAGCTGCTATCAGAAAGCACTACATAAATGTAAGTTCCTTTTCTTTCAAGCTGCACCATGTCCAGTTTACACAGTATGATCACTACTGGCAAGTCACACAGAGATTGTCTCCAATCAGCCATCTCAGTGAGATCTGAGCATTCATTGCACACATTGAAACAAAACACTGAGCAAAATCATAAGAAATCAGAGCTGAAGTAGGCTATTTGGCCCTTCGAGGTTGCTTCACCATTCAATAAGATCATGGCTGAGATCAGCTAACTCAACACAGACCAAAAATTGAATTCAGTCTGTATGGTTCAGCTTCACACTGGGTATTTACAATCGATTTTCTCCAGACTGAAAGTAATGAGGCCAAATAAATCTAACAGGTGGAACGCTGAACATTTTAGCTATTTGCAGACCTTTCTGAGCTTCTATGGAACTTAAGAACATAAGAAATAGGAGCAGGAGTGGGCCTCAGCCCTTGAACCTGCTCCGCCATTCAATTAGAACATGGCTGATCTGATTGTGGCCTTAACTCTGTTTTCCTGCCTGCCCCCTGAACATTCGACTTCTTGTAGGTCAAAAATCTGTCTATCTCAGCCTTGAATATATTCAATGATGTGGCCTCCATTGCTCTCTTGGGTAGAGAATTCCAAAGATTAATGACGTTCGGAGAGAAGAAATTCCTCCTCTTCTCCATTTTAAATGGGAGATACCTTATTCTGAAACTATGCCCCCTAGTTCTAGATTCCTCCACGAGCTCTTAGCATCAACTCTGTCAAGCCCCCTCAGAATCTTATATGTTTCAATAAGATCACCTCTCATTCTTCTAAACGCCAATGAGTATAGTGTCATGCTAGGCCCCCACCTGCCAAGAATGAGGCACATTAATTTTGTCATGAACATTGATTTTTAACTGTTGTTGGAGCAAGGAAATAACTTGTTAAACAGATCAGCCGTGGCAGGAAAAAAACATATACATACTAACAGACATCAAAGGTGAGGAAGCGCATTCCAGGGCCTGCTAAGGAAGATACAATCCAAAGGGCCAGGACTGTTTAGACCAGCTGGTCACATGACTAACCAGTTGTTCTAGGGCTTTCTTTTGAACTGGCCACAGAGAGTTTGAATTCAGAAAGACTGTTTGCTCCTGGACTGAGAAGATCTCTCTCCTGTCTGCTCCCATCTCTTTCACACAAGCCTCTGAATCCACTGAAGACACATGAACCCCAAGAGAGAAAAGTCTCCTACAGCGAACAAGGTTTAAGAAGAATACTGGGCTCCAACGAAAAGCACGATCTACCTACAATCAAGGACTTTACAGTGAGCTCGAAGACCCGTAACAAAAACTCTTCAGATATTGCCTCAAACTTTTCCACTTTATTTTTTCTCCTGCTCTTTTCTGTCTCTATTTGCATATGTGTATTACATATGCATGCTAGCGTGGGCGCGTTGTGTATCCGTAGGCATCAACCAAATTAGAGTTTAAGTTCAAGTTTAATAAATTTCAACTTTTCTTCTGTTTGTGCTGGTTTCTTTGCCTTATAATTGGAAAGCGGTGAACAAGGATTCACCAAAGGGGAGCTAAAACACAGTGTGTTTAAAATTAAACCCTATTACAGTAAGACCAGGTGAAGGCTGAGAGAGATCCTTAGGCACTTTTCTCACCTGGTCGTAATAGGCACAACCTGGTCAACCTTTCCTTATAAGACAACCCTTTCATCCCAGCAATCAACCTAGCGAACCTTCTCTAAACTGCCTGCAAAGCAAGTACATCCCTCCTTAAATAAAGAGACTGAAACTGTTCGCAGTACTCTAAGTGTGGTCACACCAATGCCCTGTACAGTTGTAGCAAGACTTCCCTACTTTTATAATCCAATCCCCTTGCAATAAATGCCAACATTCCACTTGTCTTCCGAATTACTTGCTGTACCTGCATGCTAACATTTTGTGATTCATGTACAACACCCAGATCCCCCTTTACTGCAGCATTCTGCAGTCTCTCTTCATTTAAATAACATTCTGTTTTTCTATTCTTCCAACCAAAGTGGATAACCTCACATTTTCCCACATTATACTCCATCTGCCAAATTTTTGCCCACTCACTTAACTCATCTATATCCCTTTGCAGATTGCTTGTGTTCTCCTCATAACTTGCTTTCCCACCTAGCTTTGTATCTTCAGCAAACTTGGCTACAATACACTTTGTTCTTTCATCCAAGTCTTTTATATAGATTATATTGTTTACCCCACTGCTGTTGCCTTTGTTAAGAATCAAAACATCTGTGTCAAAGGACCAAAGTCCAAGACCCATGGTGCTGGATACCCCCTCAATTGAAAAGAAAGGGAAGGTGGGGGATTGAAGATTTTATCCGGTTGCTATCTGTTCTTGTTCAATAATTTGGCTAGAGTTAGTGGCCAATGGAAATCTCCCATTATGGGAGAAATTGAGTCAGGTCAGGTGACACCAAGCTTGCATTGTAAAAGCCTGTAGACTGTAGGAGGATGAGAAGTGAGATGATCCACAATTTGGAGGTCTGGGAAATGGATGAGTTTACAGTAGGAGATAGTGCAACAAGTCTTGATTTTAGCACCATGAGGATGCAGGGAGAAGCAGCAATGTGCAGGATGGCATTTGGGAGGAATATTCAGAGAAAAATTATCATGGTATTCCTCGAAAAGTTGATGTGTTTTCAGACACTAGGTATCATCAGTTTAATTGTTACATAATCCACATTTACTGCTCCCTGGTTGTTATTTTGTAAAATATAAAGAATCAACTTTAACTTTTCAATTTTTAATATATTAAGTGTATCTGGTTTAACAAATATATTTGAATAAAATGATGTTCTGTGCTCTTGGCTGGGCACTAATAGAGAGGCTATAATTGGCGCCAAATCCACAATAGCTTTTAAAAGGAAAATGGATAAATATTTGAAAAATATAAATGAACAGTGCAGGATCATTGGACGACTTGGATAGCTCGTTCAGATTGGTGGCCCAGGCGCGAATCAGGGGTTAAATGGACTCCATTTCTAATGTAAATTTCCATGATTCCATATGTGACCTCAGCAATCCTGGGCTGGGGCGAGTGACCAAAGTGAACATCAGCCTGGGTTCTTACTTGCCGATTAATGCTCAATTTTTGGTGATGTAACAGTGACTTCACTTCAAATCCATTGGTTGGAAAGTATTTCGGAATGCCCTGAGGACATAAAAGGGGCTTACCTAAACACAAATGAATGGTCGGGTTCACCTACAGATGTCAGGTGAAAACAACAACAGCTTGCATTTTTATAGCACCATTAAGGTAGTAAAACAACCCAAAGTACTTCACAGGAGGGTCATCAGGTAAAAATTGATACCAAGCCAAAGAAGGAGGCTTTAGGACATTTGACTAAAACAAAGAGGTAGGTTTTAAGGATGGTTTAGCCTCTGGGATACAATGCCCGACAGTAAAATAGTCTGCTGAGACTCCACAGTCTAGTCTCAAGAGCAAAGAGTGGTCACTAAGACAAGGTAACAGCTGAGAGGCTGAAGTCAATGGAACGGTAAGAATCAGGAATAGAAAAGGAGGGGGGGGGGGGCGGGAAAATGATAGACCAACTGAACAAATTAAAAGCAAGTTGGGAAAAAAAACAGATCCTGATAAAACCATTTTCTGTGCAACTGTTGAGAAATCCCTATGGCCTGGTGGAGAAATTACAAACGTGGCTACCGGTCAGAGAGGTTTGACTTCCTAGCCTTACACTACAGGTTCCAGCATTGCAAGTTCCCTGCCGTGTCTTGGAACACACGACCCTGTTAATGTGGGGCCAGCAGGGACTTGTGCAGGGAAAGAAATAGAGGAGGTTGAATAGAGCTCTTTTTTTTTTTGACTAACAAAGATTTTTTTCCCTGTCATGGTAATGAGGAACGGCAAGTCTTTGAGAGCAAATCTGTTTATAATCTGCACCAGGTTCACTACTGGCTCAAATTTCCCCTTTAAGATAACATGCATCAAAACCTTGTTAGATCTCCAGAGTTGAAAATCGAGGGAAGGTTTAGGATTAAAATTGATTTCATCGGAAATGTCACTATACTACACCATTAACGCACATTCCTTACAAATCCTTTCTGCACCTCCTCAGATTTTCCCCTTGCTTCACATACCATACCTTGCATGAAAGAATGGACCACTGATCGCTTATAAAATGCCTGATAATGTTATTCTTGTATCCATAATGAGGCTTCATTTGAGTCACCCTGGAGACACCATCTCTTAATGCCCCTTATAAGGCTCTTATTACCTACGTTTGCCTTGCCCCATCATTCCTTTAGTCATTTACAACAGTGACTACATTTCAAAAATGCTTCATTGGCTGTAACGCACTTTGGGATGTCCTGGGGTTGTGAAAGGTGCTATAGAAATGCAAGTTCTTCCTTCTTTCCTTTCTTATTTAATCTCTCCTGCCTTCTACAGACCTTCCCTTTTTTTCTTTCCGCCCCTCCCCCCTTTTCCCTGCCTCGGAATCATAAAATCATCGAATCATAGAATGGCTACAGCACAGAAGGAGGCCATTCGTCCCATTGTGTCCAGGCCTGATCTCTGTAAGAGCAACTCAACTGGTCCCACTCTCCCACCTTTTCTCCATAGCCCGACAAATGTTTTTCTCTTTAGGTAATTATCCAATTCCCTTATGAAATCCACGATTGAATCTAACTCCATCACACTCTCAGGCACTGCATTCCAGATCCTAACCACTCGCTGTGTAAAAAAAGTTTCCCTCCTGTCGCTTCTGGTTCTTGCTTAAAACCTGTTAGATCCGGAAGGGTTTTCAGTTCGGATGAAAGGTCACAGATCTGAAACATTAACTCTGTTTTCTCTCTCCGCAGATGCTGCCAGGCCTGCTGAGTATTTCCAGCATTTTCTGTTTTCATTTCAGATTTCCAGCATCCGTAGTATTTTGCTTTTGTCTTATTGTCCCTTCCTCCCTTTGCAGTAAGCAATTTGCCTTTACTCACTGACCCCCTGGCACTACACCTCTGATAGTAACCAGTTGCCACATTGCAACTTTGCATTCAGTATCCTACTCTTCACATGGCAACATGTAATTGCACTTCAAGTCCCATTCTTCAGACTTGAGCATATAATCTAGGCTGACACTCCACTGCAGTACTGAGGGAGTTCTGCACTGTCTGGAAGTGCCAGCTTTCAGGTGAGAAGTTAAACCGAGGCGCTGTCTCCTCTCAGAAGAATGTAAAAAATCCCACAGCACTATTTCGAAGAGCAGCAGGGGAGTTGTCGCTGGTGCCCTGGCCAATATTTATCCCTCAACCAACACATAAAGACAGATTATCTGGATCATTATCACATTGCTGTTTGTGGGAGCTTGCTGTGTGCAAATTGGCTGCAGTGTTTTCTACGTCACAACAATGACTACACTTCAATGGTACTTCATTGGCTATGAAGTCCTTTGGGGCATGCTGAGATCATGAAAAGGTTATAAAAATGAAAGTTTTTCTTTCTTTTCTTTTTTCTCATTGCATTGGGCTTGAAGTCCCATGATCCCAATGAATTGTTAATGGTGCTTGTCTTTAACAGCCCGAGTCAGATGAAATCTTTGGGTGGGGGTGTAAACATTTTTCTGGATTCAGTCAGTGCATAATAGGGGGCATGTGAGTCAGCCCAGATTTAGACGTTCACTTCAAGAATTTTACCCTTACGACTGTGCAGTCTCATTCTTACATGTGCTCTCGCAGGTGAATGTGAAAGATCACATGGCACTATATCGAAGAAGAGCAGCAGAGTTCTTCATAGTGTCCTGGCCAATTTTTGTCCCTCAAGGAACATCACAAAAACAGCTTATCTGTTCATTTATTTCATTGCTGTTTGTGGAAACTTACTGTGTGAAAATTGCCTGCTGCGTTTCCTACATTACAGCAGTGATTCCACTTCAAAAGTACTTCATTGGCTGTAAAATGCTTTGGGATGTTCTGAAGCTGTCAAAGGGCCTATAAAAATACAAGTCCTTCTTTCTTTACATCAAACACTATCTGAACAAGAAGGCTATTTGTTGCACTACTCTGCTCTCAATAACCATTAGCATGACAGCCCGCATTTTCATTGCTTTGCTAATGTTTAGATGTGTTGTAGTGTGGATGGCCAAACACACAGTCATAATAAATATTTCTCCCAGGACCTAGCCACGGTACCCCAGGAAGTGATTCCCAGGGCAGAAAATAAAAAAAAGGAACTGCAGAATCCAAGATCTTTTTTGAAAAAAAAGGACAGTTTCAGCAGGTTATCCAATTCCTAGTGGGCTTGAGTTCACAGCAACTCATGCCCCTAATTCAGCTCTAATTGGCAATATAACTCAATACAGAAGAGCTGACATGAAACTAGATGAGCAGAACACCTCCGCTCGGTCCGCAAGCAGGACCCCGAGCTTCCGGTTGCTTGCCATTTCAACACTCCCCCCTGCTCTCATGCTCACGTCAATCCTGGGATTGCTGCAGTGTTCCAGTGAACATCAACACAAGCTCGAGCAACAGCATCTCATTTACCGACTAGGCACACTACAGCCTGCCGGACTGAACATCGAGTTCAATAATTTCAGAGCATGACGGGCCCCCATTTTACTTTTATTTTTAGTTATTTTTTTTCTTTTTCCCTTTTTTTATATATATTTATTTTTTTGTTTATTTTATTGTATTTCGTCTTAGTTTGTTCAGTTTGCTTACCCACTGTTTTTTTTCATGTTTGTATTTGTGGCTGTTCAATTTTCAGTCCATTAACACCCTATCTGTACTAATGCTTTGTCTTTCAACACACCATTAACATATTGTTTGCCTTTGCTCCACGACTTACTGGTCAACTATTCTGTGATCTTGTCCTATTTACACCTTCTCCTTTGTTATCTCCTGCCCCACCCCCACTTTACTTGCTTATAACCTTTTACATTTCTAATATTTGCTAGTTCTGAAGAAGGGTCACTGACCTGAAATGTTAACTCTGCTTCTCTCTCCACAGATGCTGCCAGACCTGCTGAGTATTTCCAGCATTTCTCGTTTTTATTTCAGATTTCCAGCATCTGCAGTATTTTGCTTTTAATGAAACTAGATGAAATGGTCAGTGTGGCTGCTTTGTGGGGCTACGGCATGAGCTCACTGCTGGGTGGACTGGAGGGAGCTTAGCATTTAACCTATCTGTAACTGACCCGGAAGTGCTTGATCCTGAAATACAGTGCCATTAGTGGAAAACATTGCAATTCATTAACATCTCTCGTAGAATCATACAGAAGGAGGACATTTGGCCCATTGTGCCTATGCCGGCTAGAACCATAGAAAGGTTACGGCACAGAAAGAGACTATTCAGCCCATCGTGTCTGCGCCACCCAATCTAATCCCACCTTCCAGCACTTGGTCCAAAGCCTTGCGGGTTACAGCACTTCAGGTGCATGTCCAGGTACCTTTCAAATGAGTTGAGGGTTTATACCTCCACCACTGATCTGGGCAGTGAATTCCAGACACCCACCACCCTCTGGGTGAAAAAGCTTTTCCTCATGTCCACTCTAATCCTTCTACCAATCACCTTAAATCTGTGCCCCCTGGTAATTGACCTCTCCGCTAGGGAAAACAGGTCCTTCCTGTCTACTCTTATCTAGGCCCCTCATACTTTTGTACACCTCAATTAAGTCACCCCTCAGCCTCCTCTATTCTAAGGAAAACAACCTTAGCCTATCCAATCTTTCCTCATAGCTGCAATTTTCAAGCCCTGGCAACATTCTCCTCTGTACTCTCTCCACAGTAATTATGTCCTTCCTGTAACGTGGTGACCAGAACTGTACGCAATACTCCAGCTGTGACCTAACCAGCGTTTTATACAGTTCCAGCATTACATCCCTGCTTTTGTATTTTATGGCTGGGACTTTACTCTGGGCAGATGGGAGCCATCCACCGACTGACAAGTCAGTGGCGAACCTGCTTCTGCCTGGCCCAGGGATCCGACCTGCATTTTGCGGTTCCCGGCCTTTAATTGTTGCGAGGAGCAGCTTTGACAGAAGGAGGTGCGGAGCGAACTTACAGCTGAGCGGTCAATTTCAGTGTAAGTTACAAGTTAATCCCCTTTTGTTTCGGAGGACCAGGGGACTGCTGGGTAAGGGAAAACTATTTATTTGGGCAGTGGCAGTACCCAAGACACTACATGTGTAGTGTCTCCCACCCACCCTCCTCCTCTAACCAAAAAAAAAGGACTCTGGTGTGTTGATAAGGTAAGCTTTTTATTTAAAATGTTCAGTCCGTCGGATTGCTAAGCGAACAAGTTTTGACTTTTTTTTTTGGTTTTTCAGTAGACTTGTTGGGAATCTAGAATAGTGGGAATGGAGGTTAAGGCAGTTGTATGTTCCTCCTGCAGAATGTGGGAGGTAAGGGTCGCCAAGAGTGTCCCTGCTGACTGCATCTGCGGGAAGTGCACCCAACTCCAGCTCCTCGCAGACCGCGTTAGGGAACTGGAGCTGGAGCTGGATGAACTTCGGATCATTCGGGAGGCAGAGGGGATTATTGACAGGAGTTATAGGGAGGCAGTCACACCTCAGGTAAAAGAAGTAGGTAGATGGGTTACTGTCAGGGGAAGGAAAGGGAACCAGCAGGCAGTGCAGGGATCCCCTGTGGCCATTTCCCTCAACAACAGGTATACCGTTTTGGATACTGTTGCGAGGGACGACTTACCAGGGGTAAGCAATGGGGTGCAGGTCTCTGGCACAGAGTCTGTCCCTGTTGCTCAGAAGGGAAAGGGGAAGAGGAGCAGAGCATTAGTCATTGGGGACTCCATAGTTAGGGGAACAGATAGGAGGTTCTGTGGGAACGAGAGAGACTCACGGTTGGTGTGTTGCCTCCCAGGTGCCAGGGTACGTGATGTCTCGGATCGTGTTTTTGGGATCCTTAAGGGGGAGGGGGAGCAGCCCAAGTCGTGGTCCACATAGGCACCAACGACATAGGTAGGAAGAGAGATGGGGATTTAAGGCAGAAATTCAGGGAGCTAGGGTGGAAGCTTAGAGCGAGAACAACCAGAGTTGTTATCTCTGGGTTGTTGCCCGTGCCATGTGCTAGCGAAGAGAGGAATAGGGAGAGAGAGGAGTTGAACACGTGGCTGCAGGGATGGTGTAGGAGGGAGGGTTTTGGTTTCCTGGATAATTGGGGCTCTTTCTGGGGTAGGTGGGACCTCTACAAACAGGATGGTCTTCACCTGAACCAGAGGGGTACCAATATCCTGGGGGGGAGATTTGCTAGTGCTCTTCGGGGGGGTTTAAACTAAATCAGCAGGGGAATGGGAACCTAAATTGTAGTTCCAGTGTACAGGCTGTTGAGAGTAGTGAGGTAGGGGATAAGGTTACAGGGACGCAAGAGGGCACTGGCAAGCAAGAACTTGGTTTAAAGTGTGTCTACTTCAACGCCAGGAGCATCCAGAATAAGGTGGGTGAGCTTGCAGCATGGGTTGGTACCTGGGATCCTGATGTTGTGGCCATTTCGGAGACATGGGTAGAGCAGGGGCAGGAATGGATGTTGCAGGTTCCGGGATTTAGATGTTTCAGTAAGAACAGAGAAGAGGGTAAAAGAGGGGGGGGGTGTGGCATTGTTAATCAAGGAAAGTATTACAGCGGCAGAAAGGATGTTTGAGGACTTGTCTACTGAGGTAGTATGGGCCGAGGTTAGAAACAGGAGAGGAGAGGTCACCCTGTTGGGAGTTTTCTATAGACCTCCGAATAGTTCCAGAGATGTAGAGGAAAGGATAGCGAAGATGATTCTCGACAGGAGCGAGAGTAACAGGGTAGTTGTTATGGGGGACTTTAACTTTCCAAATATTGACTGGAAATACTATAGTTCGAGTACTTTAGATGGGTCTGTTTTTGTCCAGTGTGTGCAGGAGGGTTTTCTGACACAGTATGTTGACAGGCCAACCAGGGGCAATGCCACATTGGATTTGGTACTGGGTAATGAACCCGGCCAGGTGTTAGATTTAGATGTAGGTGAGCACTTTGGCGATAGTGATCACAATTCGGTTAGGTTTACCTTAGCGATGGGCAGGGACAGGTATATACTGCAGGGCAAGAATTATAGCTGGGGGAAAGGAAATTATGACGCGATTAGGCAAGATTTAGGATGTGTAGGATGGGGAAGGAAACTGCAGGGGATGGGCACAAACGAAATGTGGAGCTTATTCAAGGAGCAGCTAATGCGTGTCCTTGATAAGTATGTACCTGTGAGGCAGGGAGGAAGTTGTCGAGCGAGGGAGCCGTGGTTTACTAAAGAAGTTGAAGCGCTTGTCAAGAGGAAGAAGGCGGCTTATGTTAGGATGAGACGTGAAGGCTCAGTTAGGGCGCTTGAGAGTTACAAGCTAGCCAGGAAGGATCTAAAGGGAGGGCTAAGAAGAGCAAGGAGAGGACACGAGAAGTCATTGGCGGATAGGATCAAAGAAAACCCTAAGGCTTTCTATAGGTATATCAGGAATAAAAGAATGACTAGAGTTAGAATAGGGCCAATCAAGGATAGTAGTGGGAAGTTGTGTGTGGAATCAGAGGAGATAGGGGAAGCGTTAAATGAATATTTTTCGTCAGTATTTACAGTAGAGAAAGAAAATGTTGTCGAGGAGATTACTGAGATACAGCCTACTAGGCTAGATGGGATTGAGATTCACAAGGAGGAGGTGTTAGCAATTTTGGAAAGTGTGAAAATAGATAAGTCCCCTGGGCCAGATGGGATTTATCCTAGGATTCTCTGGGAAGCCAGGGAGGAGATTGCAGAGCCGTTGTTGTTGATCTTTATGTCGTCATTGTCGACAGGAGTAGTGCCGGAAGACTGGAGGATAGCAAATGTTGTCCCCTTGTTCAAGAAGGGGAGTAGAGACAGCCCTGGTAATTATAGACCTGTGAGCCTTACTTCGGTTGTGGGTAAAATGTTGGAAAAGGTTATAAGAGATAGGATTTATAATCATCTTGAAAAGAATAAGTTCATTTGCGATAGTCAGCACGGTTTTGTGAAAGGTAGGTCGTGCCTCACAAACCTTATTGAGTTTTTCGAGAAGGTGAGCAAACAGGTGGATGAGGGTAAAGCCGTGGATGTGGTGTATATGGATTTCAGTAAGGCGTTTGATAAGGTTCCCCACGGTAGGCTATTGCAGAAAATACAGAAGTATGGGGTTGAAGGTGATTTAGAGCTTTGGATCAGAAATTGGCTAGCTGAAAGAAGACAGAGGGTGGTGGTTGATGGCAAATGTTCATCCTGGAGTTTAGTTACTAGTGGTGTACCGCAAGGTTCTGTTTTGGGGCCACTGCTGTTTTGTCATTTTTATAAATGACCTGGATGAGGGTGTAGAAGGGTGGGTTAGTAAATTTGCGGATGACACGAAGGTCGGTGGAGTTGTGGATAGTGTCGAGGGGTGTTGTCGGGTACAGAAGGACATAGATAGGCTGCAGAGCTGGGCTGAGAGATGGCAAATGGAGTTTAATGCGGAGAAGTGTGAGGTGATTCACTTTGGAAGGAGTAACAGCAATGCAGAGTACTGGGCTAATGGGAAGATTCTTGGTAGTGTAGATGAGCAGAGAGATCTTGGTGTCCAGGTACATAAATCCCTGAAAGTTGCTACCCAGGTTAATAGGGCTGTTAAGAAGGCATATGGTGTGTTAGCTTTTATTAGTAGGGGGATCGAGTTTCGGAGCCACGAGGTCATGATGCAGCTGTACAAAACTCTGGTGAGGCCGCACCTTGAGTGTTGCGTGCAGTTCTGGTCACCGCATTATAGGAAGGATGTGGAAGCTTTGGAAAGGGTGCAGAGGAGATTTACTAGGATGTTGCCTGGTATGGAGGGAAGGTCTTACGAGGAAAGGCTGAGGGACTTGGGGTTGTTTTCGTTAGAGAGAAGGAGGAGGAGAGGTGACTTAATAGAGACATACAAGATAATCAGAGGGTTAGATAGGGTGGATAGTGAGAGTCTTTTTCCTCGGATGGTGATGGCAAACACGAGGGGACATAGCTTTAAGTTGAGGGGTGAAAGATATAGGAAAGATGTCAGAGGTAGTTTCTTTACTCAGAGAGTAGTAGGGGCGTGGAACGCCCTGCCTGCAACAGTAGTAGACTCGCCAACTTTAAGGGCATTTAAGTGGTCATTGGATAGACATATGGATGAAAATGGAATAGTGTAGGTCAGATGGTTTCACAGGTCGGCGCAACATCGAGGGCCGAAGGGCCTGTACTGCGCTGTAATGTTCTAATTCTAATTCTAATTCCACCCGCTTGAGGCAGGAAGTCTTGCCGAATAGAACTGCCGGCCAATCAGCAGGCTGGCAGCTCTTAGTCCCAGCAGCACCTCCGGGAGCGGTGGCGACTATTGGGACTGCAGCCCAGCGTCATGAAGATGATGTTGGAGAGCCCCGGAACGAAGGTAAGTTTTTGGTGCCTCAACAGGGGTGATGAGTCGGGCTCTGGCGAGGCAAGGGTGGTCAATTGGGGGGACAGGAGGTGTGTTGGTTGTTGGGGGAGGTTGGGGCAGTGTGCCCAGTCATGAGGGCTCCCCTCCCCAGGGAGTCAGAGAGCCGCCTGCCTTTGTCAGGTGGTTTTTGTCAGTCCTGGCTGCCCGACCAGACACGGGTAAAATCCCCATGGCGGTGGGTGGAGGCCCTTAAGTGGTCGTTAAGTGGCTATTTAAGGGTCTTGATTGGCCTGGGGCAGGCAGACCATTTTTCGCTGCTGCTGCCCTGTATAAAATGATGGCGGGAGTGGGTCGGGAAAGGCCCCCCCCCCGCTACCCCCCGAGCCTCCCGCTCCATTTTAGGCCCCACCCCCCACCACCTCCCGCTCTTTGTGGGAGGGCATAAAATTCCAGCCTATAGCTCAGCAAATAAAGGAAAGCATTCCACTTTACCTACTCGCACTGCCACCTTCAGGGACCTGTGGACATGCGCTCCGCGGTCCCTCACTTCTTCTATCACACTCAATATCCTCCCGTTTATTGTGTATTTCCTTGCCTTGTTTGTCCTCCCCAAATGCATTACCTCACACTTCTCCAGATTGAATTCCATTTGCCACTTTTCTGCCCACTCAACCAAACCATTGATATCATTCTGGAGTCTACAGCTATCCTCTTCACTATCAACTACACGGCCAATTTCTGTATCATCTGCAAATTCCCAATCATGCTTCCCACATTTAAGTCCAAATCATTAATATATACCACAAACAGCAAGGGAGCCAAAAGTGAGCCCTGTGGAACATCTCTGGAAACTGCCTTCCATTCGCAAAAACATCTGTCGACCATTACCTTTTGTTTCCTGTCACTGAGCCAATTTTGGATCCAACCTGCCACATTCCCCTCTATCCCATGGGCTTTTACTTTTCTGACCAGCCTGCCATGTGGGACCTTGTCAAATGGCTTACTAAAATCCATGTAGACAACATACACTGCACTACCCTCATCAATCCTCCCTTGTTGCTCAAAAAATTCAATTAAGTTAGTAAGACATGACTTTCCCTTAACAAATCCATGCTGACTATCCCAGATTGATCTGTGCCTTTCTAAGTGGCAGTTTATCCTATCTCTCAGAATTGTTTCTAATAATTTGCCCACCACCAACATCAGACTGACCAGCTGATAATTATTTGGGGGTCTGGAACTCACTGCCTGAAAGGGTAGTTGAGGCAGAAACCTTCAACTCATTCAAAAGATGTCTGGAGATGCACCTTAAGTGCCGTAATCTGCAGGGCTACGGACCAAATGCTGGAAGTTGGGATTAGAATAGGTGGATCGTTTTTTGGTTGGCACAGACATGATGGGCCAAGTGGCCTCTTTCTAAGCCTTAAAATTTCTGTGATTCTATGATTCTATGGACAGGGCCTTAGTTTAATGTCTAATCCAAAAAAAGCAGCAAAGCAAAAAAGGCAACTCAACCTACCCAGCCCTTCAAACAGATTGTTTTCATCTTATCCCTGCCTACTCAGAGTCAGTTTCAATCATAGCTTTCAAAACAGTGAGGGATATTTATCTGAAGAAAAATTGCGGGGCTATGGGGAAAAGGTTGGGGACTTGGACTATCTGAGTTGCTCTTGCAGAGAGCTGGAACGGACACTTGGCTCAGTGTGTCTGCGCAGCCGAAAAATGAGCCATCCAGTCTAATCCCATCTTCCAGCATTTGGACCATAGCCCTGCAGATCACAGCACTTGAGGCGCATATCCAGACACCTTTTAAATGAGTTGAGGGTTTCTGCCTCCACTACGCTTTCAGGCTGTGAGTTCCAGACCCACACCACTCTCTGGGTGAGAAAACATTTCCTCATCTCCCCTCTAAACTTGCTACAATCACTTTAAATCTATGTCCCCTAGTCACTGATCTCTCTGCTAAGGTAAATAGGCCCTTCCCATTCACTCTATCCTGGCCCCTCGCAATTTTGTACATCTCAATCAAATCTCCCCTCAGCCTCCTTGGTTCTAAGGAGAACAACCCCAACCTATCTATTCTTTCCTCATAGCTGCATTTCTCCAGGGTTTGCTCACAGCAGTGTCACTGGCTAGGCCAGCATTTATTGCCCATCCCTAATTGTCCTTGAGAAGGTGGTGGTGAGCTGTCTTCTTGAATCGCTGCAGTCCATGTGGGGTAGGTACCCACAGTGTTGTTAGGAAGGGAGTTCGAGGATCCTGGAGATTAAACTTCAAACCCTGGAGACTCCAGGACAATACTGCTGTGTTGGCAACTCCACACTTAATCTTTCCTTTGGGGTAGTTTTACTCTGGCACAGTGATAAGTAGTTGAATTTTATTTGAATGCATGGCAAACTGCTGGACTTTGGACAGGGTGCTTGGAGGCCCACTTTGTATGAAGATCTCATTCCATTCCACTGAGCCAATATAATGTGGGGCCATCTCTTTTACTGCAGTAATAAAAGCATAGCATTCTGTGAACAGGTTGCAGGGCAATCAGCATATAAAACAGGAATGGCAGGTTAACATTCTGCGCGATTCCCACCCACCCTCAAATAAACCAACCTAGATAATGTAAGCTGACTAACCTGCATATATTTCCCACATTTGCAGCTCTCGTTTTATATTTCCAGCATTCCCAGTCTTTCAACCCCACCATTACGTTTGTTGATAAGGTCACTGGCGACAGACGTTTGGTGGAGTTACCAATTCCAGTAATAGTGGCATATACAGTTGAAACGAGTCACCCCGGGTTAATTATTGAGCCTCCACTGGTATTCAGGCAAATCAGAGGCAGAATAGTGGGTGCATAGGATGCTTCCATGGATACTCCCATGTTCAATCAAGAGCCCAGGGCGTTTTCAAACAGTAAATTATTACCACGTTGCATTGCTGGCTTCCAATGGACAATAGAGGGGATTGTACTTTTTAACAATGTATTGAAGCCCAAGAGCTAGCTCTGTGAAATCATGAGTATCGTGGTTAATAAACATTTCACTCAGGTCTCCATTCACTCCTTGAACTTGACAGTAAATTGCTTGCTAAGTAATGCAGGGTAATGAATGGTTTCAGCTCCAGCCTTAACAATGTTAAATCTGTGAGGCTCCCCTTTGGGGTTCAAGCATTTTTTGAAAAAAACTGAAAAAGAAAAGCTGTGTTACAGTGAAAGACACCGTACAGAGAAGGGGTCATATTCAAGGAGAAAGCAAAATATAATTGGTCTGGTGTCAGTGAGGCCCACAGATTAGGGACAGATCCTTTCCTTTTTTCTCAAACATTCTTTTCTCTTTCGTTTTCTGCTAATTGTCTCCCCGTCTCCATCTCTCCTGAAGAGATCTACTCCCTGATGGGAAACTGTTCCACAGACAACGGTCACCACTTTGAGTTTCACTACCACTCAACATCCACTGTACCTGCAAAACATATGATCTACAGCATGTGCTGCAGCAACTCGCCAAACCTCCTTTGATAGTATTTACCAGTAACAGGCAGCAGAATAGCAGCCACTCCAATCTCAGCACCCAAAATGAAGGGAAATTATCCCTTTAAAATTAACTATTTAACAGAATTATTAATCCTAATTACTTTATCCTCTTCCTGGGAGTATACACAGAAAGGATACATCAGCAATCTAGGCTTCAAGCTCTGGATTTCCCTCCCTAAACCTCTCCACCTCTCTCTTTCCTCCTTTCAGACACTCCTTTAAACCTATCTCTTTGACTGATCTGTTGATTAGCTTTCCTAATATCTCCTTATGTGGCTCAACATAAAATTTTGTTTGATAACCTGTCAAGCACCTTGGGGTGTCCTATTAACGTTAAAGGTGTCATATAAATGCAAGTTGTTGTTGTTGCTGAAGGATAGCTCGAAAAGGATATTTTGGCCTTGGATAGAGTGCAGTGCAGATTCACCAGAATAATACCAGCACTAAAAGGGTTCAATTATGATGACAGGTTCCATAGACTAGGCTTGTATTTTCCTAACTGTAGAAGTTTAAGGGGTGATCTAACTGAGGCATTAAAGATGATTATTGGAGTTGATAGGATAGATTGACAGAAACTATTTCCTCTGATAGGGGGTCCAGAACAAGGGGGCATAACCTTGAAATTAGGGCTGGGACATTCAGGGAAGAACCCTTTCACACAATGGGTAGTGGACATCTGGAAGTATCTCCTCCTGTCGAGGCTGGGGGAGGTGTCAACTGAAAATTCCATAACTGAGATTCGTATTTTATTAAAGAGTACAGAACCAAAGCAGAAAAATGGATGCCAATCAGCCATGAGTTAACTGAATGGCGGAACAGGTTCAAGGGGCTGAATTTTTTTAAATTCTTTCATAGGATGTGAGCAACTCTGGCAAGACCAGCATTTATTGCCTATCCCTAATTGCCTTGAACTGAATGGCTTCCCAGACCATTTCAGAGGGCATTTAAGAGTCAACCACATTGCTGTGGGTCTGGAGTCATATGTAGGCCAGACCGGGTAAGGACAGCAGATTTCCTTCGCTAAAGAACAGTAGTGAACTAGATGGGTTTTTAACAACAATTGATGATAGTTTCATGGCATCATTAGCTTTCAATTTCAGATTTTTATTAACTAATCAAATTTAAATTCCACCAGCTATCATGGTGGGATTTGAACCCATGTCCCCAGGGCATTAGCCTGCACCTCTGGATTACTAGGCCAGTAACATTACCACTATGCCACTGTCTCCCCTAAAAACGAGGGCTCATCTGTGAGTTGCATCTAGGACCTCTCACACCCAAAGCAAGAATCATACCCCTAGACCAATGAGCCAACTTTTTTCTGAAATGATCGACCTGCACTTGATAACAGCCTACTGGGACATGATTAAAATCAGGACCATGTGCAGAGATGACAGGCACAGAGTTGCATCCCATCCCTTTATGATTCAATGTGGTGCAGCATTTTCTGAGAGTGGTCATGAAGAGAGACATTGATTGGGATGGTAGCCCTCAAAATGAAGATAATCAGTAACACTGCTCTAGACTTTGAGTTCTGATGGAGGGCCATCAACCTGAAACGTTAACTTTGTTTCTCTTCCCACAGATTTTTATTTATTTTAGAGATACAGCACTGAAACAGGCCCTTCGGCCCACCGAGTCTGTGCCGACCATCAACCACCCATTTATACTAATCCTACATTAATCCCATATTCCTACCACATCCCCACCTTCCCTCAATTCCCCTACCACCTACCTGTACTAGGGGCAATTTATAATGGCCAATTTACCTAACAACCTGCTGCCAGACATGCTCAGCATTTTCTGTTTTTATTGCTAAACTCTGATCAGCCGTATGGAGGAGCTCCTGCAGGCAAAAATAGCTTTTTGTTGGGTAAGGGAATCAAAGCATATTAAGCAAAGGGGCATGAATGGAGTTGAGCTAGAGATCAGCCATGATGTCATTAAATTGTGGAGAGGCTTCAAGGGGGCTGAATGGCCTATTCCTGTTCCCACGCATCTGGGGAAAGGGCACAGCAACAACAAAAACGTGCATTTTTATATCATGCCTTTAACTTAGTAAACTGTCCCAAGGCGCTTCACAGGAGTGTTATCAAATAAAATTGACACCAAGCCACATAAGGAGATAGCAGGGTAGACGATCAAAAGCTCAAAGAGGTAGGATTTAAAGAGGTAGGATTTAAAGAGCATCTTAAAGGAGGAGAGAGAGGTAGAGCGGTGGAGAGGTTTAGGGAGGGAATTCCAGAGCTTAGAGCCTGGGCAGTTGTAGGCATGGCCGCCAATGTTGGAACAATGAAAAAAAGGATCATAGTGTTCTATGTAGAATCTATGCCAAATGTTGGTAATTCTCAAACCATCATCTTTAACAGGCTGCACTGTAAACAGTAATTATAGAACTCTCCCCATAAGCAGGAACAAAGGAGACCCTTCAGTTCAGTCAAACGCATTCTTGGAGAGGATGAATTGCCTTTGGGCCAAGAGGATCCAGATTCAAGACACACCCAGAAACAGGAAAGCCTTTTCCTTCCAACCCCTCCCCAAACCCACTCCTGAAGACTAAATTTCACAAGCACTGGCCACTTTCCAATAAGCCAATCAAGGGTTAATGGAGCATTACTTTTGAGGATCTTTTGAATGGTCACATCATGCATCCAGTGGGAGCCATATCAGGTAATGCAGAGGAGCTATCTACAGTGATGAGACATTTAAATCCCTGGTATAGACCCCTGGTATAGAGCGGAATCTTCCCAAAACAGAAAATAATCAAGGGTTGGTACCATTTCCAGGTCCCGACTCTGCTGGTGTCTGCCTTCCACACGGCATTGTGATCATAAGGGAGGCGGCAAATTAAAAGGCCGCCTGCACATTTGCCATCAAATTAAGGATGGAGGACGGGACCACAATGTGGGAGGCCTAATGAGAGGGTCCACAGCACTGGATGGTAGGCAGCCCCACTGGAAGAGGTGGGTGCTGCTGAGGGAGGTAGGTGAGCACGAGGGAAGTTCAAAATGGAGGCGCTCTCGGACGACTGCAGAACATATTTTAAAAAGGCCCAGAGCTATTAGGGCCAGTGTGGAGGGGGATCCCAGTGGTTGCGGCCATTTCAGCCTTTCAGCTCCGCCATTGTTTTTTTTTAACTTCCTCTTTCATGGGATGTGAGTGTCACTGACAAGGTCTGCTTCACCATCAGGACCATAATCTGGTGGAGTGGCTTGCCTGCTGGCTGTGAAAACTACCCGATTTTTATCTCATTGATTTCATGCCTCATTCCCCTAGGGAGGCACTCAGAAGGAGTGGGTGGTGAGGCGTCAAGGCAAAAAAAAAACCTCCAAGCATCAAGGGAACACAATATAGCAAATCACATTCACAGAGTATACAATGGATTAAATAGGCACGCTGTGCTCAATGTGAAGGTGGTGCTGAGTATTTATCTCTGTATAAGAATAATAATGAGCACAGCAAAAAAGGGGCATTGATTGTGACTGAGAAAGTGGACAGGAAACTATAGCAGAAGGTGGAGTGGGAAGTTTATTATAGGGAATGGTAACATAGTGCTAGTAATCCCGAGGCCTGGAATGGTGATCTGGAGATACGAGTTCAAATCCACAGCAGCTGTGGAATTTAAATTTAGTTAATAAATCAATCTGGAATAAAAAGCTAGTCTGAGTAATGGTGACCATGAAACTACCAGACTGAGGTAAAAATCCGTCTGGTTCACTAATGTCAGGTGCTTAATAATGCTCATCTGCTGCTGAAACCCTCATTCATGTCTTTATTATCTCTACACTTGACTATTCCAAAGCACTCCAGGTTGGTCTCCCACATTTTACTCTCTGTAAACTTAAGGTCATCCAAAACTCTGCTGCCCATCTCTTAACCCACACCAAGTCCTATTCCCCTATCACACCTGTGTTCGCTGATCTACATTGGCTCCCGGTCAAGCAATGTCTTGATTTAAAAATTCTCATCCTTGTTTTCAAATCCCTTCATTGCCTCGCCACCGCCCCCCCCCCCACCCCCCCCACCCCCCCCCCCTCCCTCCCTATCTCTGTAATCTCCTCCAGCCCCAGAACCCTCCAAAATATTGTTACGACTGAGGCGGGAGGAGTGCACTGTTAATTCAGTCCCACTTCTCCACAGGTCACAACATATTTTTAAATATTTTCCCACTTACTAAAACAATCATTCAGATACACTATTTTTCCCAGAATAGAACACACTAACCAGGTTTCTTTACTGAACAACAAAATTAACAGTTTTTTATAAAACAAGTCTTAACTTGCAATGAAGTAAAACAATATCACACAGATAAATCTTTTTTAAAAATCCAACACTAAATTTTAAAAGTTCCCTTTCTACCTTAACGAAATTTTACAGTCCCTTTTTACCTTGATCCCTCCACACTTTCACAAACACATACATATACACTGGTTAACCGAGAAAAGATAAAAACGTATTTTTAGATCAGAGATCTGTTAAAGACAAAAATCATTTAGGTTAACTACTTGCTTGATTTTGAAGGAAACAACAGATGAGATATGTTGTTCTAAACTGGCATAAAGTCTAACTTTTGAGCACACGCAAACAGGTCACGAGAATCTTCAGAATGTTTCTCTTCAGACGGTGTTGAGAATTATTATTAGCAGGCTTTCTTCAAATACAGGAAACAAGATGAATTGACACAATGGACTTCTCAGAGTCTTTTAGGGAATTGCTGGAAAGTGAGCTGGGTTGTAGTCTTTTATTCTTCCTTGGAATTCTCTCCTTCTGCAGCAGTCTTGACTTTTATCTCCTTCCAGAAGGTAAAACCACACACACTGACCAACAGCCAGAAAGCTTGTCAGTTTTCCTGCCCATCCAGGGGCTCTCTGTTCCTACTGGGCTTGTCCAATCAAAGGAGCGCTTGTCACTTTTCTGCCCGTTACCAGGGTTTTCGCTCCATCTCCAACCTGAGCCATGTGACAATCAACAACACTGTTGCCAATCCAGTTCCCTCAGTGTCCTCTTGATGGCTTCCTTTAAAAAAAAACCTGGTCCAACATTTATTCAAATTAATCATGAATTCCTTAAAAATATTCTCAAAAACAAAAAACAGAATCACTTTCATAACAATATCTGCGCTCCTCTAATTCTGGTCTTTTGTGCATCCCTGATTTTAATCACTCCACCATTGGTGGCAGCGCCTTCAGTTGCCTAGGCCCCCCAAGCTCTGGAATACTCTCCCTACACCTCTCCGCCTCGCTTTCTTCCTTGAAGACACTCCTTAAAACCTACCTCTTTGACCGAGTTTTTAGACATCTGACCTAATATCTCCTTTTGCTCAGTGTCATACTTTGTTTAATAACACTCCTGTAAAGCACTTTGGGATGCTTTATTAAATTAAAGGTACTATATAAATATAAGTTGTTGTTGCTCCTGTGAAGCACCTTGGGATGGTTTGCAATGTTCAAGGTGCTATATAAATACAGCTGGCCAAGTGCCATACCTGCTTTCCACAGGTTTCGGTATCTTCAGGCTGTACTCAGAGCAGTTCTGTCCTCATTACAGAGAAATGATAGGCTGCCACTGCAAAACCCAGTGTAATGATTGCTGAAAATGTAACATACCTTTGAATATGGTGACTCTTTCCCTAATAATCCATAACCCCAGAAATAAAAGGACTAATGTGCATCTTCGGGGCAGTAGCACGACGGAGCCTGTTACCTTTCACCATGATTTGCTGCTATAACTTGTTATGATTGGGAATGCATAGCCTGAAAGGAAGCTAGTTCAACTATAACTTTCAAAACACAATTGGATATATACTTGAAAAGGTAAAAACTGCAGGGCGATCGGGAAAAAGCAGAGGGATTGGGATCAATATAGAAACCTAAAATATTAACGACATGGAAGGAGGCCATTCGGCCCATCATGTCTGTGTTGGCTGAAAAAGAATTATCCAGCCTAATCCCACTTTCCAGCTCTTGGCCTGTGATCTTGTAGGTTACAGAACTTAAAGTGCATTTTTTTAATGTGATGAGGGTTTTTGCCTCTACCACCCTTTCAGGCAGTGAGTTCCAGACCCCCACCACCCTCTGGGTGGAAAAAGATCCTCCTCAACTCCCCTCTCATCTGCTGATCAATTACTTTAAATTTTGGTTATTGAACTCTCTGCTAAGGGAAATAGGTCCTTCCTATCAACTCTAACTCGGCCCCGGATAATATTATACACCTCAATTAAATCACCCCTCGCCTCCTCTTTTCCAAAGAAAACAACCCTAGCCTATCCAATCTTTCCTCATAGCTAAAATTTTCCATTCCAGGCAATATCCTTGCAAATCGCTTTTGTATCCTCTCTAGTGCAATCATAGCTTTACTAATAGTGTGGTGACCAGAACTGCATGCAATACTCCAGCTGTTCATTACCTCACACTTCCCCGGACTGAATTCCCTTTGCCATTTCTGTGCCCACGTGACTAGTCCATTGATATCTTCCTGCAGTCTACAGCTTTCTTCCTCACTGTCAACCACACACCACTTTGTGTATCCTCTACAAACTTATTAAATATGTCCCCTACATTTGAGTCTAAATCATTGATATATACTACAAAAAGCAAGGGACCAAGTACTGAACTCTGTGGAACCCCACTGGAAACAGCCTTCCAGTCACAAAAGCACCCATCGACCATTACCTTTTGCTTCCTACCTCTGAGCCAATTTCGGATCCAACTTGCCACTTTCCCTTGGGTCCCATGGGCTTTTACTTTTTTTAAGCAGTCTGCAATGTGGCACCTTGTCAAAAGCCTTACTAAAATCCATGTCGAACTACAGCAAATGCACTACCCTCATCAAATTCCTTGTTACCTCCTCGAAAAGTTCTATTAACTTAGTCAGACATGGCCTTCCCTTAACAAATTAATTGGATAGCTCTTTCAATAAGCAGGCATGGGTAGGATGGGCAGATTGGCCTCCTCCTGTACTGTAAGATTCTATGAGATAAACAATCAGGAAATCTGCACTACTTTACACACCCCACATTACTCATCATTAATGCATAAATACATGGGCATTAGACCCATCTCCCACACCAATTTGCAATAGCCTCCTATATAAGCTCGTTATATCTCCTCCGCATTTGGTGTCCATTTCCTCTACTAATGGTATATATCTCTGTTCCTAATGATATGAGCCCTGTCCGATACACCTGCCAGCAGAAGATTTTACACAGGAGCTGATCCACCTCATAACTTCTGCTACTTCAAAGGCAGTTGTGACATTGTGCTGAACTGTTTACGCTGACTGTCAAATAACTTCACCCTTCATTAAGGAGAAATTGGAGTAAATTGGATGGAAATAGCCTGTGGGATTGTAGATAGACTGAAGTACAATTAGGAACTAGAGTGTGCCCCAGAGTGAAACAGATGAGAGGCAAAACAGTTATTACCAGAAAAACATCTCATTGATGGGTCAGCTGTTTTTTGACCCAGGAAAACGATTATGCATAAATTATTGCTAATGGATCGTTTCTTTAATAAAAATGTAAACTTTGAAGTTGTTCCTAACCATTAGCATTTAAAAGCATCACCTGGTACTATAGTTAGCTGTTCAAACCAGCAGGATAGATTCCCCCATCTGTATTGTGTTAACTGATCTCAGCTAGAGCAGCACGTTGGATGCTAGGGAGTGAAAAAAAATCAGCTTTAGTTCCCACTTCCGAATTCCAATCAGTGCCGCCCTATGTAAAATGTGGTCAAATATCAAGCTGGATACAGCACAAACAGTTCCAAAATTGAGTCTTTGAAGGAGGCACCAATTTGGTCATTCCAGCATTCAGACAATTTGCTATCCACCACAGCTGATTACCATTAATTCCATCAATTATCTCCTGGAAAAACCCTCTAGTGGAGGTATCTTATCTTTCTGAAAGTCCAGGTAGACCTGATGACCTCTTCAATCAAATTGGTCGGACCCAGTCTTTTTTCCGGAAACACTGTTATGTGTACCTGATACGGTCTTGTCTCCCTTTGTGGTCACATAGGACCTCCCTAATGATTCCCTCCAGCAACGTACCTATTACTGACGTCAAGCTAATGGGCCTATAGTTCTGCCTTACCCTCCTGTTTACAAATTGGAACAATGTTAACTTTCTTCCAGTCTCAGGGAACAGTCCCAGACTCCAGGGAGCCATTACAAATATGGGCATGGGGTTCAGACAGCACCAGTCTCATCTACTTAAGGGCCCTCGGTAGATATAAGAACATAAGAAATAGGAGCAGGAGTAGCCCTTACAGCTTTTTGAGCCTGCTGCACCATTCTATAATATCATGGCTGATTTTGTACCTCAGTGTAAGGTACACAAATTAAGAGGTGATGCCCTCCTTCTGTCTCAGTTCTGCAAACTATGCTGAGCTGAAAGGTAATTAAGTAGCCCACCTGACTACCCAATATGAATTTCTATCCCTGGCCTCTGAATGCACTCATGTTCTGGAGTTGAAGTGAGACTGTTTAGATGCATAACAGTTTTAACAGAAAAACTGCAAGTCCCAGCACTCTGAAATAAAAACAGTAAATGTCGGATATAGTGAGAGAGTGGTGGCAGGTTGAAGTTCTGGGTGCAGCTTCTTTTTCAGCACTGTTGTGTTCTGATAGAGTCCTGCGATTTTTCTGATGCTGAGCAACCTGCCGCATAATTCCAGAACTTTCTGTTCATGTTAACAGCCCAAATTGTCTTGCCAACAAGCAAACCCATACTGCACCTCACGTTATTAACTGAATCCAGTTTTGGGTCAATGCAAGGACATGCTGAAGACACATTAGCTGTGAGTAAATGCTACCAGGAATTAGTTAATAGGAATGTTATCACTGTAATAATAAAGTACCAGATTAAAGTGACTTGGCACCATATAACACATTGTCAACAGAGACCAACGACAGCAAAGCCAAGTGGGGTAAAGTAATTGAGTTACCTCCTAATAAAGCAATCAGCAATACTTAATGCTTCAGATAGGAGCTACGGACCCCTCTGCCTTATCTACTCTTATCAAAACACTTCATGATTTTAAACACCTTTATTAAATCTTCTCTTACTCTCCTAAAGCAGGGGCTGCAGTGTAAAATTTCTATTATTCCCATATTTAAAAGGAACAGTATAGCACAGACATTCTCTTGTTTTTGAACACAAGAGGAGGAAGCAATGCCGTAACTTATGACACCTTCATATGGATGCTCATGTCCACTGATACAGCTCAAATCTTAATACTTCTAATAACATCCAACCACCTCTGTTAGTACTCAGCATTCTCCCCATCCCTGCCTCCCAATCCAGGAAACATACAGTGAACTTTTGCAAGCACTGTTATTGATTATTTTAGATTCTGTTAAAACTACTTTCAAAAGGAATTTGTAACTCATGCATCACATCTCCAACCACAGCACTGTGGCCCCCACCAATGGTAAACGCGCTTCTCCCAAGACGTTAGCAAAGGGTCAATGCACCTTTAAATAGTGTCAAGCAGGATAATGGCGTGACGTTTATGTTAACTGAATGGGCTGGTTGAAGGTCATCGCACAATAGAATTTAGCAACACATGCTGATTTCCATACACTGTTACCTGTTTTGACTGAGAACATTTGTAACTTCTGAAAAAAGAATATCCTTTGGGCTGTTCACAAGCGAAGAATAATGATACAGGACAAGCCCTGGAAAAGCACGGAGCAGAAGCACTCAGTACTGAAAATTAAATCATCACTCTCTCCAAATTTGGAAAGGAGACAATTAAAAAATCTTTGCCAGTCCCGTTTATAGTAAACCTCTTTAGGGGTAAAAATACAACAGGCTAAAAACTTATTTAAGACAGACGCATTTCAAGCATCATGCTTTCAACAATTGTGCATGGTAAGTTTTACAAATGAGGTGATATTTATTCAGGATCTTGACGGCAGCCTACTTGTTTGCTGAGAATCCAAACTCTGTGTGTTCGAATCAAAACAAGTTTGACTCAAATCCAGTCAGTTTATTCTTGCATAAGTGACCTAGTTCAAAAGTAACTCCTTTCCAAAAGTTCATTGGTTTGTTTTCCCATTCTTTTTTCCACACCAATGCCAACAGGAGAAAACAGATCAACTATTTCCTCAACTTGTTGTCTGTTGGGTGAGACGTTAAACCTTCTCAGGTGGATATAAAAGGCTCTTTTGGAAGTGCACAGCAGTTCTGTCCAATGTCCTGGTCAATATTTATCCTTCAACCAACATCATTAAAACAGATTATCTGGTCATTATCACATTGCTGTTGTGGGAGCTTGCTGTGAACAAATTGACTGCCCCGTTTCCTACATTACGACAGTGACTGCACTTCCAACGTACTTCATTGGCTGTAAAGCACTTTGGGACGTGCCACAATTGTGAAAGGAGCTATAGAAATGCAAGATCTTTCTTTTTCTATAAGCAAAATCACTGCTATGTCTGACTGCAGAGCAACAGCTATTGCAATTCAAGTATTGCACTGTGTGTACAGCGATCAGATATGTTTGAGACATGATAAAATGTTAAATAAATGTATGTTATTGCTTTTATCGCACAAGAAGTACTTGCTAATTTTAGCACACTCCTTCAGAAAGGAGAGAGTGGCACAAACTCTGATTGGCTTGAATGACCAATAAAAAGGGATTCTTTTGTAAAGTAAATTAATCACGGAATCTTACAGTATAGAAGGAGGCCATTCGGCCCATCTTGCATGTGCTGGCTCTTTGAAAGAGCCAAACAGTTAGTCCCACTCCCCTGCCCTTTCCCCATAGCCCTGAAATTTTTTCCCTTTCAAGTACTTATTCTATTCCATTTTGAAAGTTATTATTGAAACTGCTTCCGCCAGCCTTTAAGGCAGCAAATTCCAGATTCTAACAATTTGCTGCATAAAAAAAATTATCCTCTTATCACCTCCAGTTCTTTTGCCAATTACCTTAAATCTGTCAGTTGCCCTCAGCAGATACATAATCCCAATAACCAACATCACATCAGAAGCCCTGCAGGCTGGTAATAGCTTAGGCTTTAAAATGGAGTATAATTCAACAGTCATCTCAGTTTAATTACTCCCATGTCAGCCAGGAGAGTCATTCTATGCTGCAGCAGGCATTGTATAATTCTGCATTATCTTTTGGAAGTGGGGCAAATAGTTATGTCCACACGGCAATGCTCCTTCAACTGGCTCTGGGCAGCCACGTTATGTAACTATTTCCCGTTGGCCATGCTTGCTGCATACTCTACAGTTGTCAGTTCAGGAGAATGTTCCCAGAGGTTCCAAGAATGTATTAAAGGCATATTCCTCCAATTCGGTAGCACAAGTGAGAACAAAATATGCTCTCATATTTTACTTTAGACTGTACCAAAATACCTTTAATGTCTGGTCGATGGAGTTAAAATGCAGATCAGCCATGAGCTAATGGAATGGTGTGTCAAGCTTGAGGAGTTGAACCTCCTGTTCTCATATTGCTATGTCTGTGCTTCCCCCACCCCCAAACCCACCCCCTGCAAATGGAGGGGCAGCTTTCACTGCCACAGTCGTGCTTCGGTGGTGAGTCCTACTTGCCAGTACTTTATCTCTCACGTAAGTAGCGGTCTCAGGTTGATTAAGATTATGATGAAGCAGATTCTGTAGCAGTCAACTTAAAATCTGCTGCAATTTTAATAACATTTTTGAATTTCTTTTCAAAAGTTGCCTCCCAAGTATCACACAATCAAATGTCCACAACTCTAAACTTCTTCCTCTCTGCTTTTTTGGGTTCCTCACATTCCATTTATCTCCTGCTTAATAATTTTTGATATCATAGCAACATAGGAGCAGGAATAGGCCATTCAGCCCCTCGAGCCTGTTCTGCCATTCAATTCGTTTATGACTAATCTGTACCTTAGCTCCATTCACCTGCCTTGGTTCCATAACCCTTAGTACCCCTGCCTAACAAAAATCTATTAATCTCAGTTTTGAAATTTTCAATTGACTCCCAGCTTTTTGGAAGATTTCCACAACATCTCTTGTGAAGAAGTGCTTCCTGACATCACCCCGAATGGCTGAGCTCTAATATTAAGGTTATGCCCCCTAGTTCTGAACTCCCTACCAGAGAAAATAGTGTCTCACTATCTACCCTATCAAATCCTTTAATCAGCTTAAACACCACATTGGAGACAGAGCTCACCCAGTGGTCAATATTAAATGGAGGCGACAGGGGTCTCACCTGCCACCTGCTGAGCTGTGGCTCAGTGGGTAGCATGCCCAAAAACGTTAGCCTCTTTTTGGTGAGGCCCACAGGATTCTGTGCCAATCAGGCACTTAACTAGGCAGCAGCGGGCCTTCTCCGGGATTAAGGACCCTGGGGACGGAAGTCCACCCAGCCAATCAGAGGCCAGCAGCTCTTTTACCCAGCAGCGCCGCTAGGGAGGCAGTGGCTGCTATTAGTAATGCACCCATGAGGCCCAGGATCATTGATGGACCCAGGCCACAGGCGAGCGATGGCAAGAGGGGTTTTGCAGGGTGGGTGCCGTGAAGGAGGGGGTTTGGAGGGGTCAACAGCATGGACAGGGGGTGATACTGTGCCTTTGAACAAGGGACCGCCACCGGCCCCCCCCCCCACTTCCCGGGAGCCAGTGCTCCCTGCATAGCGACAGGCCCACACGCCGCTGGGCTAATACTAGTGGTGGTGGGAAGAGGCCCTTAATTGGGCTTTAATTGCCCACTTAAGGGTCTCAATTCATGGATGGGCAGGAAGGCCATCTACCGGCCGAGCCACCACGGACTTAATCGGGGTGGAGGTGGAAAGGTGGCAGGGTCCCCACCATCCTGCCGATTAAATGCTCTGCCTGCCTCCCTACTTGCCATGGCAGACAGCGTAAAATCCAACCCAGTCTCTCTCATGTTACAGAACACCTTCCATATCGAATCTCTGTCTAACCTGTAGCTTTAAACTCTCCTCTAATACAGTAGGTTAATGAAGATATTGGAAGTACTTGCTAGCAGTGAGAATTGCCACATTTCAGAAAAGGCCATCAGTAGCTCCCAGGGTAAGATTGCTTCTTTGCTTTTAAAGCAGGCCTTACTAGATAATAAAACACCTGGCTCACACACACAGTTCATTCATACTCATTACTTCATGACTCAGTTATGATCCAAACTGGCTTTCAGTCAAGTTCAGCACACTTGTTCCATCAGTTTAACCAGATGGGATCAACACCACATGGCACTGACATTAACACTGCATCCTCTTAACTGGTAACCCTGTAAAGACAGAGGCAATGCATTTCACTGTTTCAAACCAACAGGAAAACTGCTTCCTCTCAGCTTCCTTTCATTGAACATCTGTCATTCCCCTTCCCACGCTAAGTGGGCTGCTTCCCACATAGGCCCTTCGCTTGGCCCTCCATGAAAACTGGTTGGTCAGGAAGCAGGAGAATGGTCTGCTTTGAATAGTGCCATTGGGTCTTTAACATTGGAGCAGCCAGTGTGTGAATATCTCATTCAATGAATGGCACCACCAACCAAGGCAAAGGTCCTCTGTACTTCACTGGTGTGCCAGCTAGATTAAACGCTCAAATCCTGGTGTGGGGCTTAGTCGTGGTTCAGGACTCTTTGGATGCTTTTCTTGAAAAGTACAGGAGCTCCCTTAACATGAGTTTTAAGCAAAGGTTTGACTAAAATGGGTTAGCTGAGCTTCCGATCCCATATCCTCTCCATCACAAAGACTGCCTACTTCCACTTCCTTAACATTGCCCACTGTGTGGGCTTGTACATACAGAATGGCCAATTTGGTGAGTTTTCACAAAGGGGCTGTGCCAATGGGAAAGCAAGAGATGGCGGCTTCAGCTGCCAGCTGTGGCTCAGTGGGTAGCATGCTCAGCTCTGAGTTAGAATGTGTGGGTTTAAGTCCCATTTCAGAGACTTCAGCATGTAATCTACGTTGTCACTCTCAATGCAATACTGAGGCAATGCTGCACTGTCAGAGGTTCTGTCTTTGAACAAGATGTTAAACTGAGGCTCCGGTCTGCCTTCTCAATTTTTTTTATTCTTTCATAGAATGTGAGCATCGCTGGTAAGGCCAGCACTAGTTGCCCATTCCTAATTGCCCTTGAGAAGGTGGTGGTGAGCTGTCTTCTTGAATCACTGCAGTCCATATGGTGTAGATGCACCCACTGTGCTGTTAGGAAGGGAGTTTCACATTTTTGAACCAGCAATAGTGAAGGGACGGTGATGTAGTTCCAAGTCAGGATGGTGTGTGGCTTGAAGGGGAACTTGCAGGTGGTGGTGTTCCCATGTGTCTGCTGCCCTTGTCCTTCCAGGTGGTGGAGATCACAAATTTGGAAGGTGCTGTTGAAGGAGGCTTGGCAAATTGCTACAGTGCATCTTGTAGATGGTGCACACTGCTGCCATTGCGCACCGATAGTGAAGGCGGTGAATGTTTAAGATGGGATGCTGATCAAGTGGTCTGCTTTGACCGGGATGATGTTGAGTGTCTTGAGTGTTGAACTGCACTCATCCAGGCAAGTGGAAAATATTCCATCACTGACTTGTGCCTTGTAGATGGTGGGCAGGCTTTGGAGTCAGGAGGTGAATTACTTGCTGCAGAATTCCAAGCCTGTGACCTGTTCTTGTAGACACAGTATTTATATGGCTGCTTCAGTTCAGTTTCTAGTCAATGGTAACCCCTAGAATGCTGATGATGGGGCATTCAGCAATAGTAATGCCATTGAAAGTCATGGAGAGATGGTTGGATTCTCTCTTGTTGGAGATGGTCCTTCCCTGGCACTTGTGTGGCACGAATGTTACTTGCCACTTATCAGCCCAAGCCTGAATGTGGTCCAGGGCTTTCTGCATGCTGGCACAGACTGCTTCAGTATTTGAGGAGTGGTATCGAACATTATGCAATCAGCAAATATCCCCACTTCTGACCTTATGACGGAGAGAAGGTTAGTGATGAAGCAACTAAGGATGGTTGGGCCGAGGACACGACCCTGAGGAACTCCTGCAGCGATGAGATGGTTGGCCTCCAACAACCACAACCATCTTCCTTTGTGCTAGGTATGACTTCAACCAGTGGTGAGCTTTCCCCTTTATTCTCATTGACTCCAGTTTTGCTAGGGCTCCTTGATGACATACTCAGTCAAATGCTGCCTTGATGTCAAGCACAGTCACTCTCACCTCACCTCTGGAATTCAGCTGTTTTGTCCATGTTTGTACATGACTGAAATGAGGTCTGGAACCAAGTGCCCCTGGCAGAACACAAACTGAGCATTGATGAGCAGGTTATTGTTGATTAAGTGCTGCTTGATAACACTGTCAATGACACCTTCCATCACTTTGCTGATGACCGAGAGTAAACTGTTCCAATTAGCATGGTGGTAGTGCCACACAACATGATGGAGTGTATCTTCAGTGTGAAAAGACCTGGCCAATGGAGTATAATGTGGGAAAGTGTGAAATTGTCCACTAGGGAAGAATAAAAAATAAGCATAATATCTAAATGGTGAGAGACTGCAGAGCTCTGAGATGCAGAGGGATCTGGGTGTCCTAGTGCATGAATCGCAAAAGGTCAGTATGCAGGTACAGCACGTAATTAGGAAAGCTAATAGAATGTTATCGTTTATCGTGAGGGGAATTGAATACAAAAGTAGGGAGGTTATGCTTCAGCTATACAGGGCATTGGTGAGACCGCATCTAGAGTACTGTGTACAGTACTGGTCTCCTTATTTAAGGAAGGATGTAAATGCGTTGGAGGCAGTACAGAGAAGGTTTACTAGACTAATACCTGGAATGGGCGGCTGTCTTACGAGGAAAGATTGGATAGGCTAGGCTTGTATCCACTGGAGTTTAGAAGAGCAAGAGGCGACTTGATTTAAATGTGTAAGATCCTGAGTGGTCTTTACAGGGTTGATGTAGAAAAAATGTTTCCCCTTGTAGGAAAAATAAGGGGTCGCCCATTTAAGACAGAGATGAGGAGAAATATTTTCTCTGAGGGTCTTGAGTCTTTGGAATTCTCTGCCTCAAAAGGCAGTGGAAACAGAGTCTTTGAATATTTTTAAGGCAGAGGTAGATAGATTTTTTGATAAGCAAGGGGGTGAAAGATTATCAGGGTAGGTGGAAATGTGGAGTAATCAGTTCAGCCATGAACTTATTGAATGACGGAGCAGGCTCGAGGGGTCAAGTGGCCTACTCCTGCTCCTGATTCATATTTTCATTGTTGACCATCCCTAATTGCTCTCGAGAAGGTGGCTGCCTTCTTGAACCGCTGCAGTCCTTGTGGCGTAGTATACCCACAGTGCTGTTAGGAAGGGAGTTCCAGGATTTTGACCTGGCGACACTGAATGAACGGCGATATAGTTCCAAGTCAGGATGGTGTGTGGCTTGGAGAGGAACTTCCAGGTGCTGGTGTACCCATACCTCTGCTGCTCTTGTCGTTCCAAGTGGTAGAGGTCATGGGTTCGGAAGGTGCTGTCAAAGGAGGCTTGGTGAGTTGCTGCAGTGCATCTTGTAGATGGTACACACTGCTGCCTCTACATGCTGGTGGTGAAGGGAGTGAATGTTGAAGGTGGTGGATGGGGTTGTGATCAAGCAGGCTACTTTGACCTGGATGATGTCAAGCATCTTGAGTATTGTTGGAGCTGCACCCATCCAGGCAAGTGGAGAGTATTTCATCACACTCCTGACTTGTGCCTTGTAGATGGTGGACAAGCTTTGGGGAGTCAGGAGGTGAGTTACTCTGTGACAGGTAGATTGGTGAGGTCAAGTAGGTTTTTCCTTCTTGTTAGTTTTCTCACCAACTGCCACAGGCCCAGTTTGACAGATAGGTCCTTCATGACTTGGTCTACGATGTGCTACGGAGTCAGTCTTGGTGATGGACATTGAAGTCCCCCATTCAGAGTACATTCTAGCTACCCTCAGTGCTTCTTCCAAATGGTGTTAAACATGGAGGAGTACTGATTCATCAGCTGAGGGAGGCTGGTAGGCAGTAATCAGTAGGAGGTTTCCTTCCCCATGTTTGACCTGATGCCATGAGACTTCATGGTGTCTGGAGTCAATGTTGCAGACTCCCAGGGCCACTCCCTCCCGACTGTATACCACTATGCCACCAACTCTGGTGGGTCTGTCTGGGGATGGTGATGGAGGAATCTGGGACATTATCTGTAAGGTATGATTCAGTGAGAATGACAATGTCCGGCACTTGTTTGACTAGTCTGTGGGACAGCTCTCCCAATTTTGGCCTAAGCACCCGAGCCTGTGAAAGGTGTTATAAAAATTCAAGTTGTTTCTTAAATGAGTCCAGCATTATTCCGTTAAGGTTTCTCCAGCAATACTCGACAAGTTTGAAAACAGTCTGGCTTTCTACCGCTTGGTAAATGTGACATGTCTCACCGATATTATCCCACAGACCAGTACAGTTACAGTATCTAACTGTTAGAGATTTCCTGTCAGTGAAGCCTAAAGGATTTCAATTATAAAAACTCATTATCACAAACTATATTTTCAGTTTGATGCTTAGTAAAGCTGAAAAATAGGCAAAATTTGCAGCTTCTCTATAACCCCTAGCGCTGGCACAGAATTGCACAATGCAGCATTAAATGGAATTGACTGTTTTGTTTTGAATTATTTTCTTTAAAAGATCTCTTCTTTCAATGGAGAACCATTTCATTTTACAAATAGACATGCTTCAGTCAGCATTTCAAAGTCCTGCAAAAAGCATATAGAGTCAAGAAGTGCAGCAGCAGCTGTTTTTCAAGAATTTATTTTTAGTGAGGAACTAAAACAAAATGAAGCTGGAATCACACTGGGATATTTGTACTGAGTGTGTTGGCATGTTCATGTGACATTCCTCATTTTTTATTGAACAAAGGTTTTAACCTATTAACAATAATTAAATTAAAACAAATCTGTTAATACGTACATTCTTAGTATCGCAATTTACATAGGTACAGAAGTAGGCCATTCAGCCCCTTGAGTTCAACTATATCAAGGTTGATCTGTACCTCAACTCCATATACATTCCATACACCATCCACCTCCCTTTATAGTGTGCATGCCCACTCTATACATCATTGTACATCATACAGCATATTGGGAAGACTGAAGCCATTGTCTCCAGTTCCTACTACAGACTCCATCCCCCTCCCAAGCAACGGTCCGAGGCTAAACCAGACTGTTCACAACCTTGGTGTTATATTTGACCCAGAGATGAACTCTGATCAAATATCTGCACCATCACTCTGACTCCCTATTTCCACCTCTGTAATATTGCCCGATTCTTCCCCTGCCTCTGCTCATCTGATGCTGCAACCCTCATCTGTGCTTTTGGTACCTCTAGACCTGACTATTCCAACACACTCCTGGCCAGCTGCCCACACTCTACCCTCCATAAACTTGAGGTCATCCAAAACTCATCAAGTCCCGTTCACACATTGCCCCCGTGCTCATTGACCTACATTGGCTCCCAGTTAAGCAATGCCTCAATTTTAAAATTCTCATCTTTGCCTCACCTCTCCCTATCTCTGTAATCCCCTCCAGCACTACAACCCCCCGAGATATTGACATTCCTCCAATTCAGTCCTCTTTAACATCCCTGATATTAATCGCTCCATCATTGGTGGCCGTGCCTTCGGCTGCCAGGACCATAAGCTCTGGAATTCCCTCCCTAAACCTCTCCACCTCTCT
This sequence comes from Heterodontus francisci, assembly GCF_036365525.1. Lineage (NCBI taxonomy): Eukaryota > Metazoa > Chordata > Chondrichthyes > Heterodontiformes > Heterodontidae > Heterodontus > Heterodontus francisci. The sequence continues at coordinate 80,446,324 of NC_090389.1, read as the reverse complement.
ATTTCTCCTTTAAGACAGTCCTCAAAACCTACCTTCTTGACCAAGTTTTTGGTCATCGGCCCCAATATGGCTGAGTGTCAAATTTTGTTTTGCTTGTTAATACTCCTGTGAAGCGCCTTGGGACTGTGCTAAAGGTGCTATGTAAATACAAGTTGTTGTTGGAGAGTATTAGATTTCCTTTCTTCCTATGAATGAGGTGTTCTGACCATTTTAAATAGGTACGTAGGGACTGAACCCTCTGGAGATGAAATGTACTTTACAATTTAAAGACAAAGTCTACTTGTACTTGGCATGGCTTCATATGCATGTCACATTAAACCCTCTATTATAGTTTTCTCTTTTTACTGGTTAGTAATTTTCAACGTCTATACACTGGGTCTTGTATAGCCTTTGATCTTTGTACAAAGCTTGGAAAAATGTGTGCATTTTTAAATCGTTAGAGTTAAATCTGGCACAGTTGTTACAATAATGATCAGGTTGCTGTAATTCCTTTCCGCACAACATAAAATGCTTTGTTACATAGTTTGCACCCTAGGTCCTAGTCCCTTTGAAGAATTGCTCTTGCTGAATTTTCAGGACTTCCTATTAATCCAACAGAGAATTCAGGAGAAACCGCTGTACCCAGGGAGTGGTTAGAATGCGGAATTCACTACCACATGGCAGAGATGCAATTAAGGGGGAAGAAAGAAAGACTTGCAGTTATATAGTGCCTTCCATGACCACATGATGTCCCAAAGCGCTTTACAGCCAATGAAGTACTTTTGAAGTGTAGTCACTGTTGTAATGTAGGAAACACAGCAGCCAATTTGCACACAGCAAGCTCCTGCAAAAAGCAATGCAATAATGACCAGATAATCTGTTTTTATAATCTTGATTGAGGGATAAATATTGGCCAGGACACTGGGGGATAACTCCCGGGCTCTTCAAAATAGTGCCATCGGATCTTTTATAGTCACCTGAGAGGACAGACAGGGCCTTAGTTTGGCGTCCCATCCAAAAGACAGCATCTCCAACAGTGCAGCACTCCCTCAGTACTGTACTGGAGTGTCAGCCTTGCTCAAGTCACGGAAAGGGACTTGAACTCTGAACCTTCTAACAAGGGCAAGAGTGCTACCAACTGAGCTACTGAAATTTAAGCTAGATGAACACATGAGGGAGAAAGGAATAGAGGGATGTGGTAATAGGGTGAGATGAAGTAAGGTTGGGCGGAGGCTTGAGTGGGGCATAAACACTGGCAGAGACCTGGGTCCAATTGGTGATCTAAGATATGGCATCCTTGGAGCATAGACAGCTGTGCAGTGAAGGCCAGTCATACCTTCAATCCCAAGATGTGGGAGTGGGGGGAAAAGAGGTTAGAGAGGTGTAGGATTATGCATCAATTAATGCAATATTTCTCATTGGTCAGGTTAAAAGTCAGGGTTTAACTATGACACTAATGTGATACATCCACCAATTCTCAAAGCAATTCACCAACATTTGGCATTTTACCTTTTCCAGTAACAACTATGGCTCGAATTTTCCCCCGTTTTCTGACATTCAAGCCCTCTAATCTGGCCAGGCAGGGGCAGAAATTGTATTGGGATTCAGGGAGTCCTAACCCTTGCCCCTTTTCCACCTGTCAGAAATTCCAACCAAACGGTGGGGACACCATATAATTCAAATAAATAGGGGTCCTGTGATGCCTTACAAACGAGGAAGTGATGTCTCACAATGTTATTTTAGCCATTAGCGCCTTTGTGCCCAAGAGATTTTCCAATTTAAAAGTCTAGTCTGTTCCTTCGGCGTTCAATTTGAGAGGTTATAAGTATCAGGCAAGATTGAACTGGCTAGGCTCTTTTCAGTGGAAGAGAAAAGGCTGAAGAAGGCTTGAGAGAGGACTTCAAGATTAGAAAAGGCTTTGAAAAGTTAAACATGGAGAAAATGTTTCCACTTGTGGAGAAACCAAAACAAGAGCCATATATACAAGATAGTCACTAATAAATCCATTAGGGAATTCAGGAGAAACATCTTTACCCAAACAGTGGTTAGAATGTGCACACACATGGAGTAGTTGAGACAAGTAGCATAAATGCATTTCAGAGGAAGCTAGATAAGCACATGAGGGAGAAAAGAACAGAATCTAAGCTGATAGGGTGAGAGCAGGGGCTGAAAGAGGCTCATGTGGAGCATAAATGCCAGCACAGACTAGTTGGGTTGAATGGCTTTTTTTTGTGCTGTAGACTCAATCACAGAGCGATTGACTAGTATGGAAACCAGCCATAAATGAGGCACTAGCACTTTTTTAAGTTGCTGAGAAGAATTATAGAGCTCATTTGCACTGTGCCAAGGAATCGCATCAATTTTCCAGCAATCTACCTGAGGCCAGTGTTTTAGTTACAGGGAACTGGGATGGGTTAAGGGCACAGATGGTGGGTGGATAGACGTTCCGTTCTGCCCTATCTATTTTAGCAGAGCTGGTGGGACAGGGCTTGCGGGGGCCGAAGATACTCAGGTCCTACTTGCTTAGAGGTTTCTGTTCCATTCCCTCCCTCTTGCCATTTGAGGTTTCATTTCTCCTATTGCTTTCCCTACAGTCCTTAAAATATCACCGGTGGATACTTCTGAGACCAGCTGTTTTTCTCCCCTCCTGTCCCTTCTGACTACTGGCCGCATGTGTTAGGTGCATAGAAACAGTTTCTTAGTGACCGGTAGAAAGCCTTAAACCTCACAGAGATGCATCCATCATTCTGAAGGGTAATTACCTGTTTCTTTAAACTCTGGCAGGGAAATGAGCTGTAGCCAGCGACAATTCAGCAATCACAGGGGAACATGTTTGCCAGTTTACAATGTAAAGGTCGAGGCCCCCCCCACCCCCCACAAACTTCCCCAAACTAACATATACACAAACAAAACAAAGCCCATTAAATAGAAGATTCCTTCTTCCCACCTATCTCAATAGATCAACATCTTAAACCTGCCTGCGGCTGCCTCTCTTACACACTGTTTTGGACACATCTATTAAATGTGCGACACTCCTCCCGGGGGCAAGGTCCCTTTTCAAGTTAGGTAGAATTTGCAAATAAGCCCAATAGTAGCCCCTTGCTATTTAGCAAACCTCTGACAGTAGTTATTGCTGTCACTGGCAACAATCTAACAGTGCGGTTTAAAGCACATTTAGCCACAGGGCAGAGGACACACATCGCTAGTGCCTTCCCACACAGTTGCCTTCAAGCCATTTGGAAATAAAGATATGGTCTTGGCATTTAATGTAGAGAAAAAGCATAAGACCTGATGTTTAAATACCTACCTATTTGTAAGTTGGGTGATGCAGCCTTTGGCGTGCCCATTGCTCTTCGATGAATGCAGTTACTTCTTGGAAAGGAGAACGAGATGGGGCTTGGGGGGTTGCAGGGGAGGTGGTTGATGGTGGCTCCAAAATGAAGCTGTCAATTGTCTGCAGTCTTTGTATGTCATCAAGGGCGTGCTGCCAAATTGGTTCGGCCGAACAGAAACATGTCTCCTTTGCTCTCCCAGCTGTAACGCAAACTCTGCTTTCTCTATCGGCAAAGCAAATGTTTCCACCCAGCAAGCAGAATCCTAGTCGCAAGTCTCCTACTTAACTCTTTGCTCTCCAAAATAGCTTCTATTTTCTCCATAGTCAGGTACTTGTTATGGTGATATGGCACATTTTCACATTCACCAAGTGGGAATAGTTGACTGTTTGTCTAATCTAAGAGCAAAGAAAACAAAAAATAAACTTAACTGAGTGGCACAATCTGAAAGAAAACCCATCTTTCACCTTTAGCACCTGAGTCCTAACTGAACCCAGATTAGTGGGGATAGACCCAGGCTCCACTCTGTCACACTGACAATCACATGCACAGTGTGAGTTTTTCTCTTTCTCTCTCGAAACCAAGTATCAACTCAATTCCTTTCAGCCACTAGATACAGGCACAAAACAACCCCTGACTCCGCCATCAGTTGGCACTCCAATTCAGATCCCATGAGGACAGAGGGGAGGAGGAGAATTTCATCATTTTCACAAAGGGAAATGGATAAGTACTTGAAAAGGAAAAATTTGCAGGGCTATGGGAAAAGAAGGGAAGTGGGACTAAATTGGTTAGCGAAAGAGCCAGCACAGCATAATAAAAGCAAAATACTGCAGATGCTGGAAATGTGAAATAAAAACAAGAAATGCTGGAAATACTCAGCAGGTCTGGCAGCGTCTGTGGAGAGAGAAGCAGTTAACATTTCAGGTCAGTGACCCTTCTTCAGAACAGGCAAATATTAGAAATGTAAAAAGTTATAAGCAAGTAAAGCGGGGGTGGGGCAAGAGATAACAAAGGAGAAGGTGTAAATAGGACAAGGTCACAGAATAGCTGACCAGAAGGTTGTAGAGCAAAGGCAAACAATATGTTAATGGTGTGTTGAAAGACAAAGCATCAGTACAGATAGGGTGTTAACGGACTGAAAATTGAACAGCCACAAGTACAAACATGAAAAAAAAGTGGGTAAGCAAACTGAACAAACTAAGATGAAATAAAATAAAAACAAAAAAAAATTTAAAAAGGAAAAAGAAAAAAAATAACTAAAAATAAAAGTAAAATTGGGGGCCCGTCATGCTCTGAAATTATTGAACTCAATGTTCAGTCCGGCAGGCTGTAGTGTGCCTAATCGGTAAATGAGATGCTGTTCCTCGAGCTTGCATTGATGTTCACTGGAACACTGCAGCAATCCTAGGACAGAGATGTGAGCAGGGGGAAATGGCAAGCAACCAGAAACTCGGGGTCCTGCTTGCGGACTGAGCGGAGGTGTTCCACAAAGCGTCACCCAGTCTGCATTTGGTCTCCCCAATGTAGAGACGACCACATTGCGAGCAGCGAATACAGTATACTACATTGAAAGAAGTACAAGTAAATCGCTGCTTCACCTGAAAGGAATGTTTGGGGCCTGGGATAGTGAGGCGAGAGGAGGTAAATGGGCAGGTATTACACCTCCTGCGATTGCAGGGGAAGGTGCCATGGGAAGGGGACGAGGTGGTGGGGATAATGGAGGAGTGGACCAGGGTGTTACGGAGGGAACGATCCCTTCGAAATGCTGACAGGGGAAGGGAGGGGAAGATGCGTTTCGTAGTGGCATCACGCTGGAAGTGGCGGAAATGGCGGAGGATGATCCTTTGGATATGGAGGCTGATGGGGTGGTAAGTGAGGACAAGGGGAACCCTGTCGTGGTTCTGGGAGGGAGGGGACGGGGTGAGGGCCCTGTCAAGCACAGTGGGGAGAAATCCTTGGTTGACGAAAAAGGGAGACATATCAGAAGCACCGTCATGGAAGGTAGCATCATCAGAGCAGATGCGTCGGAGACGGAGAAACTGGGAGAATGGAATGGAGTCCTTATAGGAAGCAGGGTGTAAAGAAGTGTAGTTGAGGTAGCTGTGGGAGTCGGTGGGCTTATAATGGATATTAGTAGACAGCCTATCCCCAGAGATGGAGATAGAGAAGTCGAGGAAGGGAAAGGAAGTGTCAGAGATGGACCATGTAAAGGTGAGAGAAGGGTGGAAATTAGAAGCAAAGTTGATAAAGTTTTCCAGTTCGGGGCGGGAGCAGGAAACTGCACCAATACAGTCATCAATGTACCAGAAAAAGAGTTGGGGGAGGGGGCCTGAGTAGGACTGGAACAAGAAATGTTCGACATATCCCACAAAAAGACAGGCATAACTAGGACCCATGCAGGTACCCATAGCAACACCTTTTACTTGAAGGAAGTGAGTGGAGTTGAAGGAGAAGTTATTCAATGTGAGAACAAGTTCAGCCAGGTGGAGGAGGGTGGCGGTGGATGGGGACTGGTTGGACCTCTGTTCAAGGAAGAAGCGGAGAGCCCTTAAACCATCCTGGTGGGGGATGGAGGTGTGGAGCGATTGGCCATCCATAGTGAAGAGGCGGCGGTTGGGGCCAGGAAACTGGAAATTGTCAAAATGACGTAGGGCGTCAGAAGAGGCACAGATGTAGGTGGGAAGAGACTGGACCAGCGGAGAAAAGACAGAGTCAAGATAGGAAGAAATAAGTTCAGTGGGGCAGGAGCAGGCTGACACAATGGGTCTGCTGGGACAGTCCTGTTTGTGGATTTTGGGAAGGAGGTAGAAGCGGGCTGTCCGGGGTTGTGGAACTATGAGGTTGGAAGTTGTAGAGGGAAGATCTCCAGACAAGAGCCAGCACAGCATGATGGGCCAAATGGCCTCCTTCTGTGCTGTTTGATTCTACAAAAGCTGCTGCAGGAAATTTAAGTGTCTTCAGAGATTAGAGCTATGCAACATTTATGCTATGGATAGAAAAAGCTTTACGTTGTCCCTAATCTATACTACACTTAACACTGGAGGGTGCTTGGTGATGGCTTTAGATTAAGAATATGTAAGAATGTTCCATTCCACAACTGCAGCATGGATGAAATTCCCCCCTTAAAAATTAAAAACAAGTAATCCTTTCATTTTAATTTTTGAGGTGGGAGTTTACATACAGCTCACAAAGAGGGACAATTAAACCATGGAATTTATAAAGTGGTGAGGGAGTTCACAGAATCATAGAACCATAGAATAGTTATGACACAGAAGGAGGCCATTCAGCCCATCATGTCTATGCTGGCTCTCTGCAAGAGCAACTCAGGTTGTCCCACTTCCCTGCCTTTTCCCTGTAGCCCTGCAATTTTTTTCTCTTCAGGTAATTATCCAATTCTCTTTTGAAAGCCACAATTGAATCTGCCTCCACCATAAGGTCATCGAGGGCCGAAGGGCCTGTACTGCGCTGTAATGTTCTAATAAGCTCAGGCAGTGCATTCCAGATCCTAACCACTCACTACATAAAAAAGTTTTTTCTCATGTCGCCTTTGGTTCATTTGCCATTCACCTTAAATTGGTGTTCCAGGTTCTCGACCCTTCCACCAGTGGGAACAGTTTCTCCCTATCTGTTGAATGATTGAACGTAGACTGATAGGGCAGTAACTAGCTGTGTTAGATTTGTCCTGCCTTTTCTGAACAGGACATACCTGGACAATTTTCACTTTGTTGGGTAGTTGCCAGTGCTGTAGCTGTATTGGAACAGCTTGGCTCGAGGCACAGCTAGTTCTGCAGTTCCAGTCTTCAGCACTATAGCTAAGATGTTATCGAGGCCCATAGCCTTTACTGTATACCGTATACAAGTTGTTTCTTGATATCACATGGAGTGAATCGAATTGGCTGAAGACTGACATCTATGTTGCTGGGGACCTCAGGAAGAGGCCGAGACGTGTGTGATATGCCCTGGACCTGCGAGAAGCTCACTAAAGACGCAAACCCGAGCACCCGCTCATTCTGACTGGCATCATCGTAGGTGACGTTGACATAATTGCCGGCCCTGACAAATATCCCATTAGTGACCTGCCTTATGCATTTGTGTGCAGTCTACTGGGAGATCCTAAATATGTCTCAGGCAGTGCCCTGGAAGGATCTGGGAGGGGGGGGCTGGTCGTCACTTTCACAGCCACTGGTAATACACGTGGCTAAGGGAACGGTGTGGGAAAGAGGGGTTCCATTTCATGGGGCATTGGCATCAGTTTTGGAACCGGGGGGATCTGTACCGATGGGACGGTCTCCACCTGAACCGATCTGGAACCAGTGTCTAGCGAAAAGGATAAATAGGGTGGTCTCTAAGACTTTAAACTAGTGAGTCGGGGGGAAGGGAAAGGGAAAACGACAGGGAGTATGATAAATAAAAAGGTCAGCAGCAGGTTAACATGTGTGCAGGAGGGTTTAAGTTCAAGGCAGACTATGAAAGAAGCAGAAAGGAAGGATAACTCAGGAGATATTATTAGAGATGTTGGAAATCATGAGGGTAAGAAAGCTAGCATAAAGGCACTTTACCTGAACGCTCGTAGCATTCATAACAAGGTCGATGAGTTAACGGCACAAATCATCGCGAATGAATATGATTTGGTAGCCATTACGGAGACATGGTTACAGGTTGGTCACGACTGGGAGTTAAATATCCAGGGGTACCAGACTATTCGGAAGGACAGACAGGAAGGTAAGGGAGGTGGTGTAGCTCTGATATTCTAGGACGACATCAGGGTGGTGCTGAGAGATGATATAGGTTCTATGGAGAATGAGGTTGAATCCATTTGGGTGGAAATTAGAAACTCTAAGAAGAAAAAGTCATTGATAGGCGTAGTCTATAGGCCACCAAATAATAACATCACATTGGGGCAGGCAATAAACAAAGAAATAACTAATGCCTGTAAAAATGGTACGGCAATTATCATGGGGGATTTTAATCTACATGTAGATTGGTCGAACCAGCTCAGTCAGGGTAGCCTTGAGGAGGAGATCGTTGAGTGTATCCATGATAGTTTTCTTGAACAGTATGTAATGGAACCGACGAGGGAGCAAGCTATCCTCGATCTAGTCCTGTGTAATGAGACAGGAATAATTAATGACCTCATGGTTAGGGATCCTCTTGGAAGGAGTGATCACAGTATTGTTGAATTTAGAATACAGATGGAGTGTGTGAAGATAAAATCCAATACCAGGGTCCTGTGCTTGAACAAGGGGGACTACAATAGAATGAGGGAGGACTTGGCTAAAGTAGACTGGAAACAAAGATTTTATGGTGGGACAGTTGACGAGCAGTGGAGGACTTTCAAAGCAATTTTTCAAAGTGCTCAGCAAAAGTATATTCCAGTGAAAAGGAAGGACTGGAAGAAAAGGGGTAATCTGCCATGGGTGTCGAAGGAAATAAGGGAGGCTATCAAATTGAAAGAGAAGGCATACAAAGTGGCCAAAAACAGCATGAAACTAGAAGATTGGGAAAACTTTAAAGGTCAACAGAAAGCCACAAAAAGAGCTATAAAGAAAAGTAAGAACATGAGAAAAAACTAGCACAGAATATAAAGACAGATAGCAAAAGTTTCTATAAATATATAAAACGAAAAAGAGTGGCTAAAGTAAACGTTGGTCCTTTAGAGGATGAGAAGGGGAATTTAGTTATGGGATATGATGAAATGGCCGAGGCATTGAACAGGTATTTTGTATCGGTCTTCACAGTGGAGGACACTAATAACATGCCAGTAATTGACAAAGAGACGAACGTAGGTGAGGACCTGGAAACAATCATTATTACGGAAGAGGTAGTGTTGGGCAAGCTAATGGAGCTAAGGATTGATAAGTCTCCTGGCCCTGATGAAATACATCCCAGGGTACTAAAAGAGATGGCGGGAGAAATAGCAGGTGCACTGACGGTAATTTTCCAAAATTCGCTGGACTCTGGGGTAGTCCCAGCAGATTGGAAAACAGCAGATGTGACGCCACTGTTTAAAAAGGGAGGTAGACAAAAGATGGGGAATTATAGACCGGTTAGCTTAACCTCTGTAGTGGGGAAGATGCTTGAGTCTATTATCAAGGAAGCAATAGCAGGGCACCTCGATAGAAATTGTCCCGTTGGGCAGACGCAGCATGGGTTCATGAAGGGCAGGTCATGCTTGACAAATCTTTTGGAATTCTATGAAGACATTACGAGCAAGGTGGACAATGGGGACCCAGTGGATGTGGTGTACCTAGATTTCCAAAAGGCCTTCGACAAGGTGCCGCACAAGAGACTGCTGCATAAGATAAGGATGCATGGCGTTAGGGGTAAAGTATTAGCATGGATAGAGAATTGGTTGACTAACAGGAAGCAGAGAGTGGGGATAAATGAGTGCTATTCTGGCTGGCACTCAGTCACTAGTGGTGTGCCTCAGGGATCGGTGTTGGGACCGCAATTATTTACAATTTATATAGATGATTTGGAGTTGGGGACCACGTGTAGGGTGTCAAAGTTTGCAGATGACACTAAGATGAGTGGCAGAGCAAAGTGTGCAGATGACTGTGAAACTTTGCAGAGGAACATAGATACATTGAGTGAGTGGGCAAAGGTCTGGCAAATGGAATACAATGTTAATAAATGTGAAGTCATTCATTTCGGCAGGAGTAACGGTAAAAAGGATTATTACTTGAATGGTAAAAAGTTGCAGCATGCTGCTATGCAGAGGGACCTAGGTGTCCTTGTGCATGAATCGCAGAAGGTTGGTCTGCAGGTACAGCAAGTAATTAGGAAGGCAAATGGAATTTTGTCCTTCATTGCTAAAGGGATTGAGTTTAAAAGCAGAGAGGTTATGTTGCAGCTGTATAAGGTACTGGTGAGGCCGCACCTGGAGTACTGTGTGCAGTTTTGGTCTCCTTACTTGAGAAAGGATGTACTGGCACTGGAGAGGGTGCAGAGGAGGTTCACTAGGTTGATTCTGGAGTTGAGGGGGTTGGTTTATGAGGAGAGACTGAGTAGATTGGGATTATATTCATTGGAATTCAGAAGAATGAGGGGGGATCTTATAGAAACATATAAATTATGAAGGGAATAGATAAGATACAAGTAGAGAGGATGTTTCCACTGGCAGGTGAAGCTAGGACAAGAGGGCATAGCCTCAAGATTAGAGGGAGCAGATTTAGGACTGAATTGAGAAGGAACTTCTTCACCCAGAGGGTTGTTAATCTATGGAATTCCTTGCCCAGTGAAGTAGTTGACGCTACTTCAGTAAACGTTTTTAAAGCTAAGGTAGATATCTTTTTGAACAATAAAGGAATTAAGGGATACGGTGAGAGCGCGGGTAAGTGGATCTGAGTCCACAAAAAGATCAGCCATGATCTTATTGAATGGCGGAGCAGGCTCGAGGGGCCAGACGGCCTACTCCTGCTCCTAGTTCTAGTTCTTAGTTCTTATGACCACCAGGTCCAGCAGGGAGAAGTTCTTCTTCTAAGAGACTGCAGTTGTCTGCCATCAGAGCCTCCAGAAGTTCTGCTCTTCTAAGACGTCCAGGAAGCTGAGCCTTTGCTTGTACACCCTGCTTGGCGGAAATTGCTTCCTGCGAGTTCGAGCCCTCTGCTGCTTCCCTGTCTTCTCACTAGCTACAGGTTTCTCCACTACAGACCATTGCTGTTGCTGATGGTCATCTTTCTTCTTGTCCGAAGTCCAATCTAAGACAGCCTAGTTACCGCTCCTCCTGATCTGAATTTCTAAACCTTCAAACTTACCTCTCACCACCAATACTCTGAATAAAGCCTTTCTCAGTAGTAGGTAAGAAAACAACTGTGAGCACTGAGTACTCATTGCAGTATTTGCCTGACTTTTAATGAGCTCCATGAATTACCATTGTGCTCTAGCCTTGGTTTCAATGTTAAGGTTCAGGAAGCCCAGGAACCCCATGGAAGCACCAGTAAAGTCAATTGTACATTGAAATATTGCTACAATGAAGCGATTAACACATCAAAATTTGCAACCCTCCTCACCGGTGGGCGTTATAAAACGTGCCTGAGTTAAACTCAGAAGTTGGCACACTGGGGCTGTCTTCTGGACACAAATATATTGTTGGCCTCCTTAACACCACCACACCCCTCTCCCCCAGTGCAGTTGCACGTAACCCCATGAGCTGCCCCACATTAAAATTCCCTCAGTCTCAGTTCCACATTACTCTATGAGCAGGAATGGAATTCTGTGCCTGTTGCTTGTACACATGTCTAGACCTCTACACAAAGGTATCTGAATGCCAATCAGATGCTGAAGAAACAACAGAATCAAAAAAAAAATTTCAAAAGTTCCTATGAGATTATTGGACTGCCTGAGAACTTTTTAAAATTCACTTTCCACCTCTGCAGCTAGCACGAAACCCAAGTATTGTGAGAGTAACTCCCTGGAATTATCTTATGATGCTTGTCTAAATTTGATTTGGATGACTTCACATCCATGGTACACTATGCAGTTTGTGTCAATGCTAAGTCAAAATTATTCATCATCAGTGAAAAAGTGTGTTACATCATCAGCTTTTTGAGATCGATTTACTTGCATCTTTTGACATGTGATCAAAATAGTTATAGTTGGTTTACCCTGATACCAGATAATATTATTACAGATCAAATTGTACCCAGCTTCTTAGCATATTGACAATCAATTGGCATTCATTAATTATAGATTAATAAAAATATATTAAGGTGTTTTGTTTCAAAGGATAGACTAAACAGTAGCTTATTTTGAAGATGAGAAGTTCAAGCTGCTTACTGATGGATTTACATGGATGGAGATAGGGCATACATTGAGCAAAAATAAGAGCTTCCCATCCTAATCAAACCAAAACATCACAGATGCTAGAAATCTAAAACAGAAAATTCTGGAAGCACACAACAGGTGTGGAGAGAACAGAAAATTCTATACTTCGGGTGGGAGAGTTTGCACCTGAAATTTTACCACTTCTGCTCTCTCCGCTGATGCTGGATGATTGTGAGATTCTTGTCTTACATAATATATTGAGGTATAAAAACCTCCATTTTACTTCAGTTTGAAAATAGTCGAACATTCTACTTTTCTGAGATGACATTAGATTAACCCAGTAATTAAGGCTCTCAGTACCTTACATGTAGACTTACAATGATGTCATAATGATAATGGTAATAAAAAAAGTTAGTTATATTAGTCAGTTTTTTACTTGAAGGTAAGAGCATTCAGCTCATGTATGATATTTTTCAAGCAAAAATGTTAATATACTGAGCATGTGAGTCAGCAATTGAAAGGAAAAAGAAAGGTAAACATCTCAGGACAGATCTTCGTTAGAATTGATCAAAACTGACAAAGGATGTTACCTAAAACTTTAACCGATCTTTTTAAACATAAACCTATCTTTTCGTTTCAAATGTTGACCTGTTGCTGTGTATGCAAGCATCATCTGGTTTTATTGAAGATTTATAACATTTGTGAATTTTGTTTTGATCCCTCTTATGCTATATAAATAGATCTGGCTTGGAATGTGTAAAAGGTATAACAATCCAAAGTTTCAGTTGCTATGAACTGCAAATAAACTTGAATGGTTAATAAAATAATTTTGAATTCCTATCCCTGCTAGTTGTTGCTCGAATATATATATGCAACCACAGGATTAAATGGTTAATTAGGCAATTGGGTATGTGTGGTAGGACTGTGTCCTTTCATCCTAGAGCGGGAAATTAAATCTATCACCGACTGTGTAGTGTTTTGAGAATTGCATTGTATATATTGTTCACTTGAGGCTTTAAAGACTTTAAAGGGACGGTGATCCCGCCTTCAAGAGCTGCCAGCCAATCAGAGGGCTGATAGCTCAGCAGTGCCACCGGGAGCAGTGGCCACTGCTGGTATTGCAGAGGCCTCGAACCCAGGCCCATCGCTGGAACCCCAGAAGAGAGGTAGGTGAGGCGGAGTCGCTGGGGCCAGTCAGAAGGCCCCGGCGAGGATGGGATGCTGTGGGAATGGTTTTGCAGTCCATGGGGAGGAGGGTCCCTAGGGGGTGAATTGGTTCCTGGTGGGGGTCCTCTGTGAGAGATAGAGAGAGATACAGCACTGAAACAGGCCCTTTGTCCCACCGAGTCTGTACCGACCAACAACCACCCATTTATACTAATCCTACATTAACCCCATATTCCCCACCACATCCCCACCATTGTCCTACCACCTACCTACACTAGGGACAATTTACAATGACCAATTTACCTATCCACCTGCAAGTCTTTGGCTGTGGGAGGAAACCGGAGCACCCGACGGTCACAGGGAGAACTTGCAAACTCCGCGCAGGCAGTATCCAGAACTGAACCCGGGTTGCTGGAGCTGTGAGGCCGCGGTGCTAACCACTGCGCCACTGTGGTCTACAAATTGCCCACGGAGGAGGGACCCCCCCCCCCCAAAACCCACAGGGAGGGCACCTCGCGTTACAAGGACCCTCCCCCAACACCCTCAGCCCGGTTGCTGGTAATATCCCAGCAGTGGCGGGAAGAGGCACCTAATTGACCGTTATTAGGCCACTTAAGGGCCTCAATTGGCCTCTGGGCGGAAGGCCATCATCAGCCAATCCTGCCCCTGGGAAGATCGCTGGGCGATGGCCTCTCCGCCCCGCCACCTGTCACAATTCTCCATGCCCCCCTGCCTCCAATCCCGCCTCAGGGGTGCCCATAAAGTCCAGCACAAAGACTCCATTATGTTCAGCAGCATGCTGTCTCAGTCTTTGCCTCATATTTCTTACTAAATTCGGCTAAACTTCAATCTAGTTCTGAGAACATCACAGACTGTGAAATACAAATTTCCTGTCTTGGTCAACTTCTATGGTTCTAAATGGAATAAGCTTGGATAGTTTCAACCCAGTACAGCGTGAGTTAGTTTACAACAGAAAACTGGCTATAATTCAACATCAGATTAGCAATTTCACCAGACAAAGCCAGCAAGACACCTTATATGAGAAATGAAAAATGTTACATTGGTGAACTGGTAGGAGGGTGGCTCTCTGAGCTTGGGATTAAGGTGTTTTGTTAAAAAGGATTGGATTCTATATCTGGCCATAGTATGTTAGATGCTTGTGCTATATTTGTACTGCGCATGTGAGATGGTAAATTTAGATGTCGTAAGTGAAAAATTGTTGCATTCAACACTATCATGCTTTGTGCTATCACCTACATACTGGAGGAAGGTTTCGGGGAGATGTCAGAGGTAGGTTCTTTACACAGAGAGTGGTGGATGCGTGGAATGCGCTGCCAGCGGTGGTAGTAGAAGCAGATACATTAGGGGCATTTAAGCGACTCTTGGATAGGTACATGGATGATAGTAGAATGAAGGGTAGGTAGTTAGTTTGATCTTAGAGTAGGTTAAAGGTTCGGCACAACATCGTGGGCCGAAGGGCCTGTACTGTGCTGTACTGTTCTCTGTTCTATGTTCTATGTTCTATATTCTTTTGTCTTGCATTTTGAATTGATTAATTCTGCTACTTCTGACAGTCCTGCTCATTTTGGTTTAGTATTTTCCATTGTTAACAATAGTGCCAAATTGTGCTGTTCAAGTCTCCATACAATGGCAACATCGCAAGACAGGAAGAGGTGAAAATGGGATATCTACTATCTTATGTATAAAAACTATAATTGAATGAACTATCCACCTCCTCTGATGTTAAATGCGGTATTGGCCAGAACATGTTCCTTTGATTATTTTAAGCACTTTGAAATAGTTACTTGCCGGGTTAAAACTTGCCTTCTACTATGCAGCATTAATCACCATGTAAAGATAAAAAGAATTGCATACTAACATACTGTTTGTGCTCTCTTTATATTTACCTCACTGTGAGATTTCTTGTAAATTTTAAACCATATTCATGTTTTAGTTAATAACAAGAATTCAAAAAAATGCAAACTCCAACATATTTTTTATCCTATTAGGGTTACCATACTTAAATTTTTTTTTATTCGTTCATGGAATATTGGCATCGCTGACAAGGCCAGCATTTGATGCCCATCCCCAATTGCCCTTGAGAAGGTGGTGGTGAGCTGCCTTCTTGAACCATTGCAGTCCATGGGAGGTAGGTATACCCAGAGAGATGTTAGGAAGGAAGTTCCAGGTTTTTGACCCAGCAACAGTGAACAAACGGCAATGTAGTTCCACGTCAGGATGGTGTGTGGCTTGGAGGCAAACTTGCAGTTGGTGGTGTTCCCATTCATCTTCTGTCCTTGTCATTCTAGGTGGTAGAGGTCGCAGGATTAGAAGGTTCTGTCAAAGGAGCCTTGGTGCGTTGCTGTAGTGCATCTTGTAGATGGTACACACTGCTGCCACTGTGCGTCGGTGATGGAGGGAGTGAATGTTTGCGGACGGGGGGGCGGGGGGGGGGGTGCCAATCAAGCGGGCTGCTTTGTCCTGGATGGTGTCGAGCTTCTTGAGTATTGTTGGAGCTGCACCCATCCAGGCAAGTGGAGAGTATTCCATCACACTCCTGACTTGTGCCTTGTAGATAATGGACAGGCTTTGGGGAGTTTAGTTTAGTTTTAGTTTAGAGATACAGCACTGAAACAGGCCCTTTGGCCCACCGAGTCTGTGCTGACCATCAACCACCCATTTTATACTAATCCTACACTAATCCCATATTCCTACCACATCCCCACCTGTTCCTATATTTCCCTACCACCTACCTATACAAGTGGCAATTTATAATGGCCAATTTACCTACCAACCTGCAAGTCTTTTGGCTTGTGGGAAGAAACCGGAGCAACCGGAGAAAACCCATGCAGACACAGGGAGAACTTGCAAACTCCACACAGGCAGTACCCAGAATTGAACCCGGGTCGCTGGAGCTGTGAGGCTGCGGTGCTAACCACTGCGCTGCCCGAGTCTGGAGGTGAGTTACTCGCCGCAGGATTCCCAGCCTCTGACCTGCTCTTGTAGCTATGGTATTTATATGGCTACTCCAGTTCTGTTTCTGGTCAGTGGTAGCCCCCAGGATGTTGATAGTGGGGGATTCAGTGATCGTAATGCCACTGGATGTCAAGTGGACCTGTTTAGATTCTCTCTTGTTGGAGATGGTCATTGCCTGGCACTTATGTGGTGTGAATGTTACTTGCATAGTACAAACATAGTTTATATCTACCAATATTTTAATAAAATGAATTTGGATATATATATATATATATATATATATATATATATATATAGATAGATACAAACAGTTACTGCACGAGCCACATCTAAATACATCTTACTTTGTCATGCTACACCCACACAACTCCCTGGTCATGTGTGACGTGGCATCACTTCCTCCGGTGACCTTGACTTACAGCCCTTAAGGTGGTCCCTTCTTAAAGTGGTCCCACAACATCCCCCTTTTTTCCAAAGATAAAAACATATGTACAATATACAATGATGTTGCAATTCAGACTAACTATAACCTGATTAACATAAAACGTTATTTACAAGTGAGTAAATTTATCACTCTCTAAAACAGCCTCTTCTGTTACGACCGAGGTGGGAGGAGTGCACTGTTAATTCAGTCCCACTTCTCCACAGGTCACAACATATATTTAAATGTTCCCACTTACCAAAAACAGTCAATCAGATACTCTATTTGTACCCCAGAATAAAGCACAAAAACCAGGTTTCTTTAACAACTAAATTTCCATTTATTATAAACCAAGTCTTAAACATTAATTAAGTAAAACATACATGGGAATTGAAATATTAAAACCCCTTGTCTTTTTTATCCTCGCCCTCATACACATGCTCATAGCCACATCCCGTTAACTGGGGGGAAAAAAGGGATTTTCGTTTATAGCTGTTACAAAGAAATAGAAGGAATAAAAAAAAACACTTATGCTTAAAAGTAGGTATGGAAGGAAGTCCTTTGTTTTGATGAGGTGTCCCAAAGGTGAATATGCGGCTGCCACTAGGAATCTTTCCAGGCAATGTTGATAAACTTTCAAGAAATGAAGCTACAGAAGGCTTCATATTGGTCTTACACCAGGTGTGCAGCAACAAAGGTTTCAATTCTCACACATTCGATGCAAAGTTCTTTTAAAGATGTAAGGTTTCTGCAAACATTCAGGATTTCTTCAAATACAGGAGGCAACAGTACAGTTTGATGCAGGATTTGCTTTTCAAGAGAAATAGATGGGTTGGCTTTTCTTCGGTTCTCCTGGCAGGTCAATAATCAAACTCCAACTGCCTGTTTTAGCCAAACAAACTGGCATTTTAAACAGTTCAAAATGAAACCAACTTTTTCCAGAAGCAAGTCCTGTGACAGCCATAAATCCTGACTTGTCAATAAGCAAATAGCTCTTCAGGTCAAACCCCGTGCTGGGTTCTTTACATGTGCCAACTTTCTGTTGACCTTCCTTTTAAAAAAACACCCAAAGTTTAGCATCTTCAAGATTTCAGCAGTCATAAAATCCTTTTCAGTTTAAAAAAAAATATAGATTCTCAAGTTTTAACAAAAAAAATGGAAACCTTCGTAACACTCCCCAGAGTTGAGCTCATCTTGATGACCCCTCTAAGACACTGGTGACTCAAAACTCTGATTAGTATGTTCTTCCTCTGTGCTCTTAGCCTCTGTACGTTCATCTTCAGATTTTGTCTTTGAAAGTGTCCATGATGCCACATGGTTGTCACATGTAGTGTTGTCGTACAGCTCTGCATTAACTTTGGTTCCGTCTGAGAATCGTATAATCAGGTGTCTGGATCTCATACGATCTGGGCTGGTCACATATCCTAGCAACCACTGCAGGATACTAATGCATTCCCAATGCATGATTGAGGAGTCTGGCCTTCTGTCCTACTCACAATCGAGCTAAATCTGGTCCTGCTTGCCTGTCATACGACGCCTTCATCTTCCTTTGTTTAGAAAGCTTAGAAAAACGATGACTGGCAACATCACCAATCACCAGCAATCCTTCTAGCCTCTGGGTACTTGCTGCATTGAACTGAAGCCCGAGGAGAGATTCCCAGTCACATCGCCTCTTCGTGTCAAGACTCCCAGCCTTTGTGTTGTCCTTTACATGGACCAACCTGATACACCTGGGTATTTCCTTCCATCTTCGATGCGTTACTGACTTCATGTATTGCGACAATTCGTAAATCTTCACATACTGGAAGTCCTGTGACAGCTGGTCCAGTTGTGTCTATAAAACATTTGTGATAGCCATTCAGAGCTCCCATAGCTGCATGTGAGGTTAGCGTTCCAATGCACTTGATTGCATTGTAACCACATTGTAGCTGTGGTTGGTTGTACCGTAGATTCCCATTTCTTTAGATACCTGTCCTTCAGTATACTGATGGGAAGAATATTTGCACTTGCTCCGGTGTAACTTTTTACTCTGAGCTAATGCTTGTCACTTCTCTGCAGACATATAATCCCTGATCATGGCGAATGCCTCAGATTGCGTAACAGCATTGATATCTTTATCTAAATTAACTACATGAAATGCTCGCTCGCTGTTCGCACAAGTATATTCTTTACCCGTATCCTCCTGACAATCTGTCTCTCTGCCGACCTGAGGTACCTGCTTGGGCTTTTGTTGCATTTGCCATCCTGTCCTGCAGACATTCTCTCTGCATGTGATCTGCCACCATTCCTGTGTGCAGTATCTGAGCTCGGCCTTCTGCACTGCCTTGCCCAATGTCCTTGCATGCCACAAGCTCTGCACTGGTCCTGGTATGGCAGACAGCTGCGAATTGGGTGAGTCAGGCCACATTTGCCACAAGCCTTAGCAGACTTCTGAGCCTTGGTTACCATACCAATTGTCGTAGTCGCCCCCAATGCTTGTAACTGTTGGCGTCCAGCCATGATGGCTTCAAATTTCCCTCCATCATTACGTAGTGCATCTATTGTGTGCCCTTCATTCTTTTCTAGCAGGTCTTTTTGAAAGGCCTCCAGTGGGGTAGATGTGATTACTAGCTCTATAGACTGCTCTGACGACTCGATTTTTGCAAAGTCACAATATGAGCTTTGTCTCAGCACCTTTCAACAAACTGGTCAATGGACTTATTTTGCCTTTGCCGGTAGGCTGTAAGCTCAAGCCTATGTACTTGGAAATTTACCTTCACCTTGAGTTGCTGCTCCAGGAATGTCCATAGCTTGCTAGGGTCCTTATGATCCTCAGCTAACAATCCTGACGTATTGATCCATTGCAGGCTTCGTTGCCCAGTGCGGTCTTAATTTTGGTAGCTTGTTTCACTGGTTCGCTCACTTCTTGATCCAGGAAACACAGCTCCATTCATTGTCAAAACAGTTTAAGTTTAGATGCTATGTCCGACAACTTCCAATCTATAATTGGATATCTGAAAACAATTGCCTTAATGATCTTGCTTTTTCATAAATATAGAACTTTTTACAGGTTTTCTTTTTCACAGGCACACTTCTTTTGTCTTGTTTAGACAGATTTGTTTTCTGCAAGTCTCCCCTTTAAGGGTGAGACAATTTTTTTTTTTTAACTGTGAGACAGCTGCGTTTTTAAGGGCTACAGCTTGCAGTACAGACAGCTACCACAACCAGATTTTAACATTGTGCAGGACTTCCAGTGATGTTCTTGAGTTCTTCCCTCTTTTTATGGCTTAGTCCCTGCCCACAAAGCAAAAGAATGAGAAAACTAAAACGGTAATAGCTTCAGCTACTGCTTTTCAAATTTTTCGACCCACTGCCAGATTAGTTGAAAGCTCCGAGCTCCTGACAAATTGCATGCTATACTCAGAGTTTCAACATCTCCCGGAGTACTGTCTGTGGTCCTAGCTTGCTCCAGTGTTGTGGGGTTTCCTGCCAACTGCTCTCCTGAATCTTCAACTACTCCATGTAGGCAGCCTGCTGTTCGTTGTTCTCTTTCAGTGTGTTCTTCAGAAAAAAAATTGCCACGATGTAATATTTAGTGGTCTTTTGAAAAAAAATTTGTGCAAACATTGCCACTATGTAATATTACTTGTTTCTTTGGTGTGTGATCTAATGTCAGATTCACAGGACTCCAAGTAATATCCAAAGAAAATGTGGGTTTTCATTATAACCTAACTAGAACATATATATGCAAACAGTTACTGCACGAGTCACATCTAAACACATTTCACTCTGTCGGGCTACACCCACAGAGACACACCTGGTCATGTGTGACACAATATCACTTCCTCCGGTGATCTTCACTTACAGCTCTTAAGGTGGTCCATTCTTAAGGTGGTCAACTCTTAAGGTCATCCCACAACACATACCACGAAGAGTTTTAATGCTGTCAAACAACAACAACAACATCTTGCATTTATATAGCACCTTTTTAATGTAGTGAAGCATCTCAAGGCTCGACAGGAGCAATTATTAGACAAAAAATTGACACTGAGCCCACATAATTTTGGTGTTCAGAGGAATTTGGGTGTCCTTGTGAATGAAAGACTAAGTTAATCTTCTGGTACAGCAAGCAATTAGGAAGGCAAATGGTATGTTGGCCTCTATTGCAAGGGGATTGGAGCACAAGAGTAAGGAAGTCTTGCTGCAATTGTACAGGACTTTGGTGAGACCACACCTGGAGTACTGTGTATAGTTTTGGTCTCCATACCTAAGAATGGGTATACCTGCCTTAGAGAGGGTGCAACAAAGGTTCACTGGAATGATTCCTGGAATGACAGTGTTGGCCTCCAAGGAGGGATTGAGTAGAATGTTCCTATACTCTCTGCAGTTTAGAAGAATGGGAGGTGATCCCATAAGATTCTGAGAGGGCTTGACAGGATAGGTGGTGAAAGGCTGGTTCACCTGGACAGTCTAGAACTTGGCGGCATAGCCTTGGGATAAGTGGTTAGTCATTTAGGTCTGAGATGAGGTGAAATTTCTTCACTCAGAGGGTTGTTTAGTTTCGTTTAGAGATACAGCACTGAAACAGGCCCTTCGGCCCACCGAGTCTGTGCCGAGCATCAACCACCCATTTATTCTAATCCTGCACTAATCCCATATTCCTACCACATCCCCACCTGTCCCTATATTTCCCTACCACCTACCTATACTAGGGGCAATTTATAATGGCCAATTTACCTACCAACCTGCAAGTCTTTTGGCTTGTGGGAGGAAACCGGAGCACCCGGAGAAAACCCACGCAGACACAGGGAGAACTTGCAAACTCCACTCAGACAGTACCCAGAATTGAACCCGGGTCACTGGAGCTGTGAGGCTGCGGTGCTAACCACTGTGCCACTGTGCCGCCCCTTTGGAATTCTCCACCCCAGAGGGCTGTGGATGCTCAGTGATTGAGTATATTCAAGACTGAGATTGACAGATTTTTGAACTCTAAGGGAATCAAGGGATATGGGGATTGGACAGGAAAGTGGATCAGCCATGATCTTATTGAATGGCAGTGCAGTCTCAAAGGGTCATATGGCTCCCATTATGTTGTTATAAGGAGATATTAGGACATTTTCTTTTTTTTTAAGAACATTACAGCGCAGTACAGGCCCTTCGGCCCTCGATGTTGTGCCGACCTGTGAAACCATCTGACCTACACTATTCCATTTTCATCCATATGTCTATCCACTGACCACTTAAATGCCCTTAAAGTTGGCGAGTCTACTACTGCGGCAGGCAGGGCGTTCCACGCCCCTACTACTCTCTGAGTAAAGAAACTACCTCTGACATCTGTCCTATATCTATCACCCCTCAACTTAAAGCTATGTCCCCTCGTGTTTGCCATCACCATCCGAGGAAAAAGACTCTCACTATCCACCCTATCTAACCCTCTGATTATCTTATATGTCTCTATTAAGTCACCTCTCCTCCTCCTTCTCTCCAACGAAAACAACCTCAAGTCCCTCAGCCTTTCCTCGTAAGACCTTCCCTCCATACCAGGCAACATCCTAGTAAATCTCCTCTGCACCCTTTCCAAAGCTTCCACATCCTTCCTATAATGCGGTGACCAGAACTGCACGCAATACTCCAGTTGCGGTCTCACCAGAGTTTTGTACAGCTGCAGCATGACCTCGTGGCTCCGAAACTCAATCCCCCTACTAATAAAAGCTAACACACCATATGCCTTCTTAACAGCCCTATTAAATCCCTGAAAGTTGCTACCCAGGTTATGTACCTGGACACCAAGATCTCTCTGTTCATCTACACTACCAAGGATCTTCCCATTAGCCCAGTACTCTGTATTCCTGTTACTCCTTCCAAAGCGAATCACCTCACACTTTTCCGCATTAAACTCCATTTGCCATCTCTCAGCCCAGCTCTGCAGCCTATGTCCCTCTGTACCCTACAACATTTGGCCAAAATCTTGTTCAAAGAGGTAGACTTTAATGAGAAACTTAAAGGAGGAGAGAGAGACAGTGCGGTTTGGGGAGGGAATTCCAGAGTTTAGGGCCTAGGCAGCTAATTTGGGATCAACATTAGCACTTTCATTATTTCTTTGTTCCCAAAAGTTTATTTTTCTGCCCATTTTCTCCTCACATCCTCTCCTGAAGAAAAAAAGAACTTGCATTTATATCATACCTTTCACCACTGCAGGACATCCCAAAATACTTTTAAAGCCAGCAAAGTACTTTTGAAGTGGTAATGTAGGAAATGCAGCAGCCAATTTGTGCGCAGCAAGGTCCCATAAACAGCAATGAAATAGAAGGCAAGATAAACTGTTTTGTAGTGATATAAAAGCAGAAAATGCTGGAAATGCTCAGCAGGTCTGGCAGTATCTGTGGAGAGAGAAATAGAGCTAACATTTCAGGTCAATGGCCTTTAGGCGGAACTCATGAAAGCCCGTCGACCTGAAACGTTAACTGTTGTTTTTTCTCTCCACAGATGCTGCCTGACCTGCTGAGCATTTCCAGCAGTTTTTGTTTTTATTTCAGATTTCCAGCATCCGGAGTATTTTGCTTTTGTTTTGTAGTTGGTCGAGGGATACATACTGGCCAGGACAGCAGGGAAAATTCCCCTGCTCTTCAAAATAGTGCCAGGGGATCTTTTATGTCCACCTGAAAGGGCAGACACAGCCTCAGTTTAACATCTCAACTAAAAGATAGCACTTCTAAAGGTACATAATATATTTAATAATGGATCAAATAATGGAAGCAAGCAGGAATCCACTCAAAGGATTCCGAAGACATTTTTAGTAGTTTATAAAGATAAACTCCACTGGCTAGGATTAGACTCAGCATTCAGAGAGCTTCTGCTATGATCAGGTGAGAGGGTCATATCTTTTCACAAATCCATCAAGAGGCCACTCCTGTTTATAAGCTGTCGTTTTAGAACCAAACCTCGGCTACCAATTTCCAATTGATGTTGTCGAATCTACAGTGGTCCTTGTTTCCCAAAAAGTGAAAATAGTGTTTGTATAACATAGTGTCTGTTTGGTAAATCTAACGTTATATTCTTCAAAGTTCATCACAAACAGTCTCAGAATTCAAGGTACTCGGAGCTAATCGAGTGCTACAAGGCTGCCTTCTTATCAATCCATGTGTTATAGCTGGGCTCAAAAACTCACTCAGAGTGCAGGCTTTAGACTTTACAGGAACTGATGAAAATTAGAATTCAGCACAATACAATGCCTCACACAGTCAAATGTCCAGCCATCACCACTGTCAAAACCCACACAGGGAAATTGGCCATGTTGGTGAGATACGATAGGACAGACAGTACTGGCTGGTACCAGACCATGGGAAGGTACCAGGCTGCAGCCAGTACCGATACGACTGTATTGAAATGTACCCTTCCACAGCCAAAACAGATACCACCTCATGGGAAAGCATCATGGGTCAGCCATGTTGGAAACTGGAAAAAAACAAAAGCTTCAAAAAAAATTCAGTTCACTATCTACCAATTTTTCTAAGAACAAAGTTGGGGGGAACCTCATCCACCAGCAGTGCGCCCAGGGTTTTCTGCGCTACCAGCTGCGCATGTTCCCCATCACCTAGGAAAATGACCCTCAACATGTTAAGTACATGCCCACCTAAAATGTGCAACATCATTCACACAGCAATGCCCACAGTGAATATAGTCACCTAGTGTATTCATATGTCGTGAAACACAGGACAACTCCATTTTGTATAAGAGAATACCCCCCACTCAAATGGTGAAATGTGCAGGGAAGAACCATACTGCATATCCACTAAATGCTGTGTGTTTGAAGAGTGACAAGGAGCTGGGCATTTACTTTTAGACACCTGGGTTGTTCTGAGACAAAGACCAAAATTAAGTGGTGACTTTAGGAATGGAAAGCTGGCGACCTTGAATCAGATGAATTAAACTGGTCACAGAGTTCAACACAAACAAGACACAAGCCAGATGTAGATTGGAGGATTTGTGCTATAGGGTTGTAAATAGATGGACTAACCTGCCACCACCAGCAGTTAATGCTGTGTTGATTGACTCCTTTCACCAGGACCTGAGTGAATGCCTTTTTTGAAAGGAATTGATGATTCGAGAGGTAGATACAGGTGGTCAAGGTTCTGCTCAACACCAGAGCCCCAGTCATCTTAGGACTATCAAATATGAAATGCAACCAGTCAATGTTGCAATTGTGGGTTGAGGTTTATTCACCTTCTCAGTTGCCTTGGATTTGGGGATGAAGCGAGTAAGGAAAAGGCTCAGATTTTTCTCATTTGACGAATTAGTACACCTTCATGTTAAGGGTCACTTAGACAAAGCACTGGAGGAAGTAAAGGCCGAACATGTACTACAGGTGGCAGGTTCACATTGCCAACATAACAGCAGTTCAGTTGTACCAACTATCACAGCTCCAGCACCTCGCTATGGGGGTTCCTCAGACTTCCTTCAGCTGCTTCATCAATAGCCTTCCCTCTGTCAACAGCTCCATGGACAGGAAGACCACATTGGCCAATTTTTGTTCTTTAACTCAGAAGTGACTGGGGGCACCTGAGGTGGCTCTGCCTTCCAGGCAGCACTGAAGCACCCTTGCAGGTGCACTACACACGACCCACGTCACGCAAATGATGCCCTCCCCAGGATTTGAAATAAGTTTGCTGGTCTGGGCTACAGCAGAGGAATTTCTGCTTGGCTTAGAACAGAAGGAGGCCATTCAGCCCCTTGAGCCTGTTCCAACACCATTCAATTCAATTATGGCTGAGCTGTCTCTGAACTCCATTTACCCGCCTTGATTCCATATCCATTAATACTCTTGTAACAGCAGTGATGGCCTCTCCTCCCACCAAATATATATGGGCCCGGGAGCAGACCTGCTGCCTTTAGCCCATTCCTATAGTGAGCATTGTACATTTGGACTTTGAACCTTTATTAGTTAAAAAGTAACTGCAACCACCAGGGATCCCATTTTAAGAACAGCAAGATTTATAGGAGCTGTGATTGGTAGGGTTTTCTGCCCATGCAATTTTGAAGAAAAAGGTAATGGTTTGAACAGCAAGTCTGATGGAAACATTAAGGGGAGTCTGTGAACCAGCAGGACAAAGAAGTGGACTAAAATCAATGAAGACATTGATGCTTTAACAGCGTCAGCATTAAGGCTGTGTGGAATTACTCAAACCTCTTACATCCTAGGGTACTATAACTCCTCCAAGCCAATTCCCTCAGCAATGTCATCAGCTTCCAATCTATAATACGTTAGAAAGTCTTGCACCAGTCTGCACTTCCTGTCAGTTTTTGCCATTATAAATTCCAGTGTCCACATTTACAATGGGAGCTGCAAACGTAAGCTGGGCACATTGTATTCATACACAACTCCTAGAGGTGTCAGCCATGGCTCAGTGGATAGTCCTCTTACTTCGGAGTCAGAAGATCATAGGTTCAATAAAAGCAAAATACTGCGGATGCTGGAAATCTGAAATAAAAACAAGAAATGCTGGAACCACTCAGCAGGTCTGGCAGCATCGGTGAGGAAGGGTCACTGACCCGAAGCGTTAACTCTGCTTCTCTTTCCACAGATGCTGCCAGACCTGCTGAGTGGATCATAGGTTCAAGTCTCACTCCAGGAGACTTGAGCACAGAATCTATGCTGAATCTTCAGTGCAGTGTTGAGGGAGTCCTGCCTTTTGTTTGAAACATTAAAACAAGGTCAACCTACCTTCTTAGGTGCTTACAAAAGATACCATGGCACTTCTTCAAAAAGTGGCATTAAGGCATTAGGACAGGTAACCAAATGCTTGATTAAAGAGTTAGGTTTTAAGAGAAAAACAAAAGCCAAATACTGCCGATGCTGGAAATCTGAAATAAAAACAGAAAGTGCTGGAAATACTCAGCAGGTCTGGCAGCATCTGTGGAGAGAGAAATAAAGTTAACTTTTCAGGTCAATGACCCTTCCTTTGAAGAGAGGTTTGGGGAGGGAATTCCAGAGCTGACGACCCAGACAGCTGAAGGCACGGCCGCCAATGGTGGGGCAAAGGGAGGCACAAAAGGCTGGAGTTAGAGGAGCGCAGAGTTCTCGGAGGGCTGTAAGGCTGGAGGAAGTTACAGAGATAGGGTTGGACTTGAACAGGAGGATAAGAATTTTAATATTTGCACCAACATCAGTTTTAAGATAAAGACAGAACATGTGACTTTCAAGCAGTGAGTAAGTTACATCTGTGGGTGCTGGTCCAAATCTCCCAAGGCCTCTAACACTATTTATCTTGGTCAGTACCCCGGGAGATCCACTCGTGTATAAAACAAACACAAAGCCTAAGAATAGATAGAGGAAAGAAACTGTTGCCAATTGGAGTTAATTTGGTGCGATACTCATTTTGCTTTAAAAGTCTGTCCCATTTTCCCTCTTAAAAATGTTTGAAACTGTTCCACAAGGATGTTCAAACTCTGTTCTCCCACCACCGAACTTCACACACTGTGAGCGCACTGGGAATTCAGGCACAGCCCAATGAGATTCCCCATCCATGACTTCCACACCTGAATTCCCAAAGTGTGCTCCAGCCACACGAGACTCTGCACCAGAAGCCAAAATCACAAAATCCACCTTTAGACCGGCTTGCAAATCTCTCCAACCTTAAATCTCGCTCCTAACGTTTTGGAATGGTTTTGTTCCATTTGATCTTTAAACAGTGCGTTGAGGACGCAATTCCCTCATGAAACAAAACCAGAGAGGAAAAGGGAGGAGAGCGCTGCTAGTCACGTGAATATTGTGCGTACAAACTGCAAGCCGCCTACATTTGATAAAACAAAATGAGGCCTGAGGAGCACAGGCCTGTGGGGCTGAACACATGGCACTTGGCTGGACGTGTGCTTCCAATCACAGTCTCCGCAAGTCAGCAGAAACACTACCCGAGCAGTTATATTTAATAGAACAGTGTGTCAATTTGGATTGGGAGGAGAAAGCTGAGCCCCTTCCTCTACCACATGCACACAAACTCTTCCTACTCCTCAGTTCCAATGTCAACATTATGTGACTCAATCTTGAATTTTAGCCAATTGCATGTAAGTTTACTGGTCCAAAACCTCCCTGGCAGATATCCCAGGAGTACAAATTTGAAAGGCCTTTACAATTAATGCTCTCAGATGTTGCAGCCCAATTTTTCAATGTTTACAGGGCATCCCATGCCAGTCCACAAGATGTTGAGACCGGAGTCTTTCTGCTAAGTCATTATTGTTCTCCAAATTTGTTGTGGCAGTGAGACAGAGTCAGCTTCTCTCTACCCCACTTCACATGTAGCTGCTCCCCTCCTCACCGCAGACTTAGCCCTGCCTCTGGTTCTGAATGACCCCCATCATTTCCTCTCTTCTCCATCCCCACCCCTCCTCCAAGGCAAGTGGCCCAACACTTGTCCTCAAATCCGTGAGCTGCTCGTGGAGAAGAGATGGGCACCAGCAGCTCACGCGTAAAACGTTAAGCTTCAGGCCTCTGAAACGGAGTACGAGCTGCCTGTACAGCTCCGAGTCCGCAGCCCAGACGGATTTCCATTTCACTGTTAACCTTTATACAGATCGACAAGAATGTACTTTCTCTCTGTATTCAATTTTCAATTGGGTTTCTTTATGGCAAGAGACAGGATGAGAGAGCTTAAAGATACCTCATTATTATTTAAATGATCATTAATAGCATCTCATAAAAGACCCTCCAGAATGTAATTACACGTCAGATTAACTGGTCAATTATTATCCAGTTCATGCTTCACTCTTTTAAATATTGAGATTACATAGGCAATCTTCCAGTCTTCAGTACAGCACCAAGTACACACATCACATCCTACTCAAAGGAAAAGTCAGGAGCTGAGAAACCTGGCAAGCTGGCTCCTGTAGTCTTCACAAGCTGTAAAGTGTTAGGGGAAATCCCAAGAGGGAGTCATTTTTTAGTAGGTGTTGGAGTTTTACTTGGTTGGTGTTCTTGGTCACGGCTTTAGACCCTTTCAACATGCAAGGCTTGGCCAGCTGCCCCCAGGCAGCAGCAGACATACAGCAGTCTGGATCTCCTCTGACGGGTTAAGCGGTTGCTGCAATGGGCCAGGAGGGAAGCCTCCCCCGCGATGCACTCGAAAATATCATTCATGATGGTCATGGCCATGTTGGAGATGCCAGTGTTGGGGTGTACCTGTATATGTGGTTGGAGTAACTCTACTTCCTTGATCCCTTCCTTTTCTGGAGCTCTTCTTTGGAGCTGCTTTCTTCTGCTCCGCAGGAATTTTCAAACTCAATTTCAGATCCAGAATTAAATGCCTAACTGGCAGGAGACATCACATTCAATCACTGACTTTCTTGCCATTGTTTGGATATCAGTTTCACACCGATAAGGAAGTTGCAGTCTTTTGCATTACAGTCTTCTGTATGGACCGGTCTGTAAATTTATTCCCAAGACACCTTGGGACAGGTCTTTCAGTCGGGAACTGAGTCAATAATTGGCTGTAGTCCTCGTTGATGGACAGCTCAATGGCCAGGAGTCACCAATGACTGGATTAAATTAAGGGGGAAAAAAACTTGCATTTATATAACGCCTTTCACAACCTCAGGACATCCTATAGCGCATTACAGCCAATTAAGTACTTTTGAAGTGTAGTCACTGTTGTAATGTAGGAAACACAGCAGCAAATTTGCACACAGCAAAGCCCGACAGCAATGTGATAATGAGCAGATAATCTGATTTTAGGGATGTTGGTTGAGGGAAAATATTGGCCAGGGCACCAGGGATAACTCACCTGCACGTCTTCAAAACAGTGCCATGGGATCTTGTTCGTTTACAGAGAAAGCCTTGGTTGTCTCATCCAAAACACAGCACCTCCAACAGTGCAACACTCCCTCAGTACTGTACTGGAATGTCAGCTGAGATTTATTTGCTCAAGTCCGCAGCATGGGACTTGAACCCACAACCTTTGACTCGAGGCAAGAGTGCTGTTAAATGAGCCATAGCTGGCCTTCATGTGTTTACATTAGAAGTAAATTTTAATTTGCCAGCCCTGCATCATCATTCCGTGTTTAAGACTGTGCCAACCAGAAGAGAAGATAGATCAATATTGGAACTGGGGCCCATATTACAATAAAAGAAATAAGCTCATAAGCTCTGTTTTAAAGTGTGTGTACAGAGAGAAGGCATATTTATTGTTTTATATATCAGGGTGGCTGGTGGAGTGTATGAGTCACTGGTTTTATGCTGTTCATTTAGAAGTTTTATTTAAATAAACCAGCTGTTGGCTTAGAGTCAACAAGTGTATATTTAATCGTTATTTTCATAAAGAGAAGAATCACATGCTAACAAATTTCTGCAGCCAGAATACAAGGTAAGAGTTCTCGATTGTGATTCTTGCGTCTTGCTACAATTTACCTAGATATCGGGCTTATTACGGCATAGTCTGGGTCATAGGTGATACTGAAAGCAGAAGTCAGTGACAGTGGACCAGAGAAACCATCCAAAAGAAACCACCTCCCCCCACCCCACCCCAAAAACGTGACTTGCACAGGAACAAGAAACACAGGAACAGAATTAGGCCATTCAGCCCCTCAAGACTGTTCTGCATGGGCTTGCTCGGTGGATATATGCACAACTGCATGCATACTTGGCATGCATACCAGTTGGGTCATCAGTCTATGCCAAACCATGCCAGCAGGCAGGTAGGTTTGCTACAATTGACCCCAGTGCACAGGGAGAGCTACACCCCAATTTGAAGGGTTGGCCCTAATTGGACAGCATTTTGCCCTCTTATCAGGCTACATAGTCAAATGCTGCATCAGAAGCAGACTTTTTCCAATCTCAGGTCGGCTTACGTAGTGCAAAGCACGTTGGACGGTCAAGCACCCGACTGAAATTGAACATAACATGGGCAGATTTCGAAGCAATAGTGCAGAATTGGAAAAAAAAATGTTACCAAAGACTGTGTCCAACACAACACATGATTCAGTCAACCAATACAGATAGTGATGATTGGTTTCCTCTTTGCACTCTTTTTGTATGAACAGCCTGGTCCCCTTGACCCTAGTTTGCTTTGTGCTGTACTTTAACCAGCTGACAATTTTTATTCCCTTACTTAACATTGAGTAAGCTCACGGTTTTATATTTTCAATTAAGCGCCAGTGCTAAGCCTTCAAACAGCCTCGAACCTCATCAGTACAAAAATTCCTGATAATGACCAAAAATGCTTATGGATGTGCAAGAGTAAATAATACTGGATCTGCAGGAAAATGGGAATAGATCTACTGGAAAATGGCAGTTGATCCATAGGAAATTGCACTGGATCAACTGGGAAAAAGCTACTGGATCTGCAGGAAAATGGCAATACATCTACTAGAATGCTGTAGCCAACTACAGAAAATAAGTTTCATTGGTTGGAAGGGTAGGGTTCTGGCGGAGGGTCATGAGACCAGAAAAGTTAATCCGAACCTTCCTCTCTCAGATGTTGCCAGACCTGTTGAATGTTTCCAGCATTTTCTGTTTTTATTTTATTAGTTGTAGTCTTGCTAGTCACGTGAATGGCCTCAGGTTAGCTAATAACTAAATGCAGAGTACTATATTAAAGGCAGCACCTTGGGCAGGAGGAGGGGACACAACACAATTAGCACATTGTAAAACAGCTAGGTAGGGTTTCCTGCCAGATGCACCAAATTCTCATCCTTGTGATCAAATCCCCCCCATGCCCTCACTCCTCCCTATGTCTCTGACCTTCTCTGGGCCTGCATTTCTCCAAGAACTCTACATTCTTCCAATTCTGGCCTCTTAGGCATCCCTCACTTCCTTCGTCCTTCCATTGGGGGCTATGCCTTCAGCTGTCTAGGCCCTTAGCTCTGGAATTGCTTCCCTAAACCTCCCGACCTCTATCTCCTCCTTTTATGCTTCCCTTAAAATATATCCATTTGACCAAACTTTTGGTCATCTGTCCTGATATCTCCTTTTGTCTCTTGTTGTCAAATTCTATCTGATAATGCTCCTGCAAAGTGCCTTGGGGCATTTTACTCCATTAAAAGTGATATACAAATGCACATTGTTGGTGTTCTTCTTCGATGCTTTGCATCCATATGAGGGCTTTTGATGCAGTAAATAAGGAAAACCTGTTTTCGTTGGCAGGAGAGTCGGTAACTAGAGGACAGAGATTTAAACATAATTGGCAAAAGAGCCAGAGGTCAGACGAGGCCAAGTTTTTTTACTCAGCGAGTTATGATGATCTGGAAGTAGATTCAAAAGGAAATTGAAAAGCTATTGGGAAAGAGTGGGGTGAGTGGAAATAACTGGATCGTTCTTTCAAAAAACTGACACAGGTGCGTTGGGCTGAATGGCCTCATTCTTTACTGTACGATTCTATGATACAATATATACTTTTTTTTAAAAAAGAGGTAAATCTGAACAACCAGGAATGTCAGCAAATGTCCTGTGGGATAAATAAAATGCTTTGATACTTATAGCCACTTGCAATTGTAACCCACAAAGTCAGTTGGCTCATGTTTGCCTCAGCAACAACCCATGCGAGACCTCAGACTGTGTGCACTGTGTGGGCTTAAATGAGAATCTGTCCTTGTTTTATTTGTTTCCACTTTGTTCTAAATTTTCAGCACTTGCAAACTGATTCCAAGTTTCCAGAATCATTCAGTCTCTGAACCTGCTGGTTTCTTAAACACTCCTGCAGTTGTTTAGAGATCAACATTCCTGCTCAATCTGTTCAAGAGCAGGGAGAGCACCGACTGGCGCCAAAGACCAAATAAAAAAAAGTAAATACCAAAGCGATCGAAGCAGTTACAGTTTGCATGGGGAAAAAGGAAGCTGCTCACTACTAATTGGTGCTGAGTGACTCCTGTATTTGTACAGTACACCGCATCAGGTTACAAATTCACTCCCAGCTGGACTGTTCAGCTCTTGTGCAGGTGCAAGATAAGGAAGGCAGCAAGGGGTTAGGTTATTCAGCCCATCAAACCTGTTAGACTATTCAGTTAGATCTTGGCTGATCGATATCTTAACTCCATCTACTCAACTTGGTTCCATAACCCTAAATACCCTTGTTTAAAAAGAATCTATTGTAACAATTCAGTTGTAACAAATGATCTATACCCAATGCACTAATCCCATTTTCAGACCCACCGGCCGTCCATGTCTCCACTATAAAGACGTCTGCAAACGCGACATGAAATCGTGTGACATTGATCACAAGTCGTGGGAGTCAGTTGCCAGCATTCGCCAGAGCTGGCGGGCAGCCATAAAGGCGGGGCTAAATTGTGGCGAGTCGAAGAGACTTAGTAGTTGGCAGGAAAAAAGACAGAGGCGCAAGGGGAGAACCAACTGTGCAACAGCCCCGACAAACAAATTTCTCTGCAGCACCTGTGGAAGAGCCTGTCACTCCAGAATTGGCCTTTATAGCCACTCCAGGCGCTGCTTCACAAACCACTGACTACCTCCAGGCGCGTATCCATTGTCTCTCGAGATAAGGAGGCCCAAAAGAAAAAAAGAAGAAATCCCATTTTATCAGTGTTCTCCATTTGTTGACTGACTATTGTAGCTTTCCAGGCAGCTCTATTTTGTAACAATTGTAGCAAAAGAGGCCATTCATTTCATCACTCCCATGTCAATGCTATCTCTTCTACTGGAGCATTCTACTCCAATTCCATTTCCCTGCTCTTTTATAAGACCTAAGGCACTTACAAGGCATGACTCAGCTGTAGCACTCTCAACTCTGAGTCACAAGCTTGCTGGTTCAATCTTCATTCCTGAGCAGCCAGTGTCCAGATGCAGCAAGACCTGGACAACATCCAGGCTTGGGCTGATAAGCACAGGGCGGCACAGTGGTTAGCACCGCAGCCTCACAGCTCCAGCGACCCGGGTTCAATTCTGGGTACTGCCTGTGTGGAGTTTGCAAGTTCTCCCTGTGTCTGCGTGGGCTTTTCTCCGGGTGCTCCGGTTTCCTCCCACAAGCCAAAAGACTTGCAGGTTGGTAGGTAAATTGGCCATTATAAATTGCCCCTAGTATAGGTAGGTGGTAGGGACAGGTGGGGATGTGGTAGGAATATGGGATTAGTGTAGGATTAGTATAAATGGGTGGTTGATGGTCGGCACAGACTCGGTGGGCCGAAGGGCCTGTTTCAGTGCTGTATCTCTAAATTAAACTAAACTAAAACTAAAAGTAACATTCACGTCACACAAGTGCCAGGCAATGACCATCTCAAACAAGAGGGAATCCAACCATCTCCCCCCTTGATGTTCAATCGCATTATCATCACTGAATCCCCCACTATCAACATCCTGGGGGCTACCATTGACCAGAAACTGAACTGCTCCAGCCACATAAATACTGTGGCTACAACAGCAGGTCAGAGGCCGGGAATTCTGCAGCGAGTAACTCACCTCTTGTCTCCCCAATGCCTGTCCACCATCTACAAGGCACAGGGGCGGCACAGCGACGCAGTGGTTAGCACCACAGCCTCACAGCTCCAGCAACCCAGGTTCGGTTCTGGGTCCTGCCTCTGCGGAGTTTGCAAGTTCTCCCTGTGACCGTGTGGGTTTCTGCCGGGTGCTCCGGTTTCCTCCCACAGCCAAAGACTTGCTGGTTGACAGGTAAATTGGCCATTGTAAATTGCCCCTAGTGTAGGTAGGTGGTAGAAGAATTGTGGGGATGTGGTAGGAAATATGGGATAAATGTAGCATTAGTATAAATGGGTGGTTGATGGTCGGCAGAGACTTGGTGGGCCAAAGGGCCTGTTTCAGTGCTGTCTGACTCTAAGACAGGAGTGTGATGGAATACACTCCACTTGCCTGGAGTGCAGCTCCAACAACACTCAAGAAGCTTGACACCGTCCAGGAAAAAGCATCCCGCTTGATTGGTAGAGAGATTTAGGGAGGGCCAAATTGGAAAGGTACCATCATTTCTCTTAGCAACATAAAGGAAAAACCAGTCATGCCAAAGCCACACCCACCCAGCCCAAACTGAACAATTTCACTCATCAGCACACAGACACATACACCCACTCCAGGAAGCATGACTTGTAACATTGTGGGGAGGTGGGGAGAAGCACAGGTCAAGTTACTTAACACTGGTGACAAAGGGGTAACAGTGGTAGTGGTTGAGGAAATGCCAGGTGGCACAGGGCAGAGGACCACTTTGGGTGCAGAGTGCCCCTCACCCCCACCATGTTACATGGATAGAGAACTCTGTGTGCCTGCTTTCCAACAGAGACTGGTCCAGTTGCAGAGCCCTATTGAGGAGTCATTTATCTTGTGACAAAACCACACCTGCCAAATGAAACATATCAATTTCATCATATTTAACGCTATTTGAACATTTACTGGACATTGTTCAAAAAGACCACAGAGCTGAACGACTGAAAACATGGCTGCACATTTGCATTCTGAGAGACAGTTGAATAGAGAGATAATGGAAGTGCTCCCTGATTCAATTAGTAAGATTTGGCTGGGCAACAATGATGATCAAAAGACATTGAGAGCCATTGTCTGTGTAAGAGCCAGTATTCCGCACCCCTCACACCACCCCCCCCCCCCACTCCTCCCCCACCAAGTGTGTCTGGTAAGCTTTGAAGAATCAACAACCCTTACAGGTGATGCTGTTTCAAACAAATGACTAACCTACTGGCTAAACTGGGAATTGATTGAATTGTGCCTCACAGAAAGGTTTGGGACAGACTGTAATTGTACTTTAAGAAGAAAGCACTGCCCTCTCCCTGTCTCTCCCTTGCGCAAAGTTCCAGGGACCCAAGCAAGCAGCTTAAGCCTCAAGACAGAGCACTTCTTCAGCCTTCTGGTACCAGCGAAACAAGTTTGAAAGTATGCACTGGGCCCCAACGAGAACTGCAAGACTTAACTTCAATCAAAGACTAAAAACAGCAACTGAATTCCATCTACTACTCCAAATCCTCCCCCTTTAAATCTTTCTCCTCCTTTGTATCTACTTGTGTGTGTGTTTATCTCGTATGCATGCTGGTGTGTTTGCATCATGTATTTTTAGTAATTTTTACTGAGTTAGAGTGCTAAAGCTAATAAACCTACATCCTTCTTGTTTAAACCCTGTCTGAAGGCCTGTCTGATTGGCTCATTTACAATTACAATTAGAGAACAGTGCATAAGGGCTCACTAACGTGAAGCTAAAAATACCATGGTTTTAAAAATTAAACCCTGTTATGGCCAAACTAGGAAAGGGGCCAGAGGGGAGCCTGACACCCCTTCCTCACCCAGTCATAACTATCTCCTTACAACACCACCACCACCAACTTCCATTTGTATAGTGTCTTCACTGGAGCATTATAAAGTAAAATTTGACACCTAGCCACATATTAGCACAGGTGAGCAAAAGCTTGGTCGAAGCAGTAGGTTTTAACAAGCCGCTTAAAGGAGGAGAGAGAGGTGGAGAGTGGAAAGGTTTAGGAAGGGAACTCCAGACTTAGGGTCCAGGCAGTTGAAGGCACAGCCACCAATGGAAGGTTTTCTGATGAGTCTGGGGAAGTCCAGTACCCAAATTGGGATTGCAGTCCGGACTATGGGTGGCACAGTGGTTAGCACCGCAGCCTCACAGCTCCAGCGACCTGGGTTAAATTCCAGGTACTGCCTGTGTGGAGTTTGCAAGTTCTCCCTGTGTCTGCGTGGGTTTCCTCCGGGTGCTCCAGTTTCCTCCCACATGCCAAAGACTTGCAGGTTGATAGGTAAATTGGCCATCATAAATTGTCCCTAGTATAGGTAGGTGGTAGGGAAAATATAGGGATAGGTGGGGATGTGGTAGGAATATGGAATTAGTGTAGGATTAGTATAAATGGGTGGTTGATGGTCGGCACAGACTCGGTGGGCCGAAGGGCCTGTTTCAGTGCTGTATCTCTAAAACTAAAACCAGGCCTAATAGGTAAAATCATTGAATCTTGCAGTGCTTATCACACCTGTGCCCGTGCTCTGAAAGAGCTGTGTACTCACCTTTTATTTTTATTTTTCAAATATTCATCTACTTGTTTGTAAAGGCAAAGAACACTAATAAAATCTAACAGCTACACAATATTGTCCCTTAAATGTCTTGTCGCTAAGAAGGACTCTCAGCTTTGTTTTGCTCTCTCATTACATTTCCTGGCTTGTTCTACTCCCTCAATCTGGGGTTGAGCACTGAGACAGTTCATTTGAGAGAACGAGGGGATTTTTAGAAGCCTCATGAAACTCCCATTGTCATTTGTCCTCTAATCTTCCAATGGCCTCTCTTTTCATAGTTAATGCCTTCAGGTTAAACAGGTAACATTCCTAATCAATCAAACAGAGACAACACACAATATATCAGTTTAGCCACTTTATAAACACACACTCCCTGCCTGCGAACATTCTTTATGAATTCTTTTTGAGAAATGCCAGTTTACTGAGGAATGATTTAACCTGTCGTGTTCTTCAAGGGGTCAGATCATGAGTTGTTGGAAATTCCACAATCCAACATAACAAGAACACTGGCCGTCACTTCATTATTTCTTAATAAATCAAATCCTTTAAAAGGTTTCCCGATTTGAAAAGAAAATGAATTAATGAATTTTTAGAAATTCACTAAAAATAACATTTATAGATAACCAGCCTTCTGCCAAATAACATTTATAGATAACTAGCCTTCAGCTACACTATGTTCAACACTTCATTGGCGAATGTATTTTAGTGTCAGCAAGTGATGATGGTATTGCCAGAACTTCTAACACAACCCAGCATCCTGGAACACTTCATGGAGGAGGGATGGTAATGCATGTGGAGCAAGAGTGGGAAGGAGGTTGAGGGGAGGTGATCAAAGATGAGGACAAAGCAATGGGTTTTGAAGAAGCTTTTGAATGTGGGTAGCAAAACAAGCACATTATCAGCAGCGGCCAGTGCTATTTTGTGGGAGCAAGAGAGAAAAATGTATTTAAAGTAAACCTCAGAGCCTATCCCAATTCTGAGGCAGAGATCACTCCTTCTCCAGCCTTCTGTTATTTTGGGAATAAAGTTCCTCCATGCAACGAGGCCTCATCAAATTCTATAAAACCTACATTTATTGTTCGACATGAACCAACACATAAAGAAATGAAAGAACTTGCATTTCTATAGCGCCTTTCACTGTCCAATACCCAAATTGGTCTATTAGGTAAAATCATTGAATCTTGCAGCACTCATCACATCTGTGCCTGTGCTCTGAAAGAGCTTTTATTTACAGAGATATAAATTACAAACATGCACCTCCTAACCCAACAACTACTGTTGCAGTCTGTTCCTACATAGAGAAGTCGATTCCCAGTTAATGCCCACCTCCTGCATACAAGTAAAGACAATTAATATACAATTAACAAGGATATAGTTTATTCTCCACCTCATGGGTTGGATCCATTAGATGAGAATGTTTGAAGAAACTTCGAAAGGCAATCTTTACTTCTTCTACATTCCTCTCCCCTCTCCTGAGGATGCGGACACTTTCTGCAGTATACTTCCTAGGTTACTGACAGTCCTCTAGTACCTTATCCATAAGTGAGTACAAAGGAATCTCTGCAGACTATACAGCCTTGGTTGAATTCACAACTGAGCTTGATGGTGACCTCAATTCACCCGACCACTTCCAGCAAGAAGTTGCGTGATTATTCTTCCTCACATCGTCCAGAAGTGTGGAGGCCAGTTATGACAGCCTTGCACTGAGCTAGCTGAGCTAATGAACTCTGCACAGACTGGCGATCAACACTTCCATCTCTTTGGTCTATATGACTCAATAGCACATTGAGTAGCAGATTTATACACTGAGCCATTGAAGGAACCTCTTCTAAAAATTCATTCTGGTGATATGGACATCATGAGCACTTATTCCCATCCCTAAATGCCCTTGCGAATCATAGAAATTTTAAGACACAGAAAGAGGCCACTTGGCCAATTGTATCTGTGCCGGCTGAAAAACGATCCACCTATTCTAATCCCACCTTCCAGCATTTGGTCCATAGCCCTGCAGATTACGGCACTTGAGGTACTTATCCAGACACATTTTGAATGAGTTGAGGGTTTCTGCCTCAACTACCCTTTCAGGCAGTGAGTTCCAGACCCCCACCACCCTCTGGGTGAAAACGTTTTTCCTCATCTCCCCTCTAATTCTTCTACCAATCACTTTAAATCTTTGCCCCCTCATCACTGACCTCTCTGGTAAGGTGAATAGACCCTTCACCTCCACTCTATCCAGTCCCCTCAAAATTTTGTACATTTCAATCAGATCTCCCCTCAGCCTTCTCTGTTCCAAGGAGAACAACCCCAGCCTATCCAATCTTTCCTTATAGCTGCATTTTTTCAGTCCTGGCAACATCCTGGTAAATCTCCTCTGTACCCTCTTCAGTGAAATTACATCCTTTCTGTAATGAGCTGACCAGAACTGCACACAGTACTCAAGTTGTGGCTTAACCAATGATTTATAAAGTTCCAGCATAACTTCCCTGCTCTTATATTCTATACCTCGGCTAATAAAGGAAAGGATTCCATATGCCTTCTTAACCACCTTATTTACCTGTCCTGCTACTTTCAGGGATCTGTGGACATTCACTCCAAGGACCCTCACTTCCTCTACACTTCTCAGTATTTTCCCATTAATCATGTATTCCTTTGCCTTGTTTGATCTCCCCAAATGCAACACCTCACATTTCTCCCGGTTGAATTCCATTTGCCACTTTTCTGCCTATCTGATCAGACCATCAATATCTTCCTGCAGCCTACAGCTATCCTCACTATCTATCACACAGTCAATCTTTGTGCCATCTGAAAACTTCTTGATCATGCCCCCTACATTTACGTCCAAATCGTTAATATATACTACAAAAAGCAGGGGTCCAGTACTGAACCCTACGGAACACCACTGGAAACAGCCCTCCAGTCACTAAAACACCTATCAACAATTACCCTTTGTTTCCTGCCATTGAGCCAATTTTGTATCCACCTTTGCTCCATGACTTTCTGGTCAGTTATTCTCTGTGACCTGGTCCTATCAACACCTGCTCTTTGATTATCTCTGGCCCCTCCCCCACTTTATTTGATTAAAACCTATTACATTTCTAACATTTGCCAGTTCTGATGAAGGGTCACTGACCTGAAACGTAAACTCTGCTTCTCTCTCCACAGATGCTGACAGATCTGCTGAGTATTTCCAGCATTTTGTGTTTTTATTTGTATCCACCTTGCTGCATTTCCCTGGATCCCATGGGATTTTATTTTTTTAACCTGTCTGCCATGTGGGACCTTGTCAAAAGCCTTGCTAAAATCCATGTAGACCACATCAACTGCACTACCCTCATCTATCTTCCTTGTTACTTCTTCAAAAAATTCCATCAAATTGGTCAAACAAGATCTTCCCTTAATAAATCCATGCTGACAGTCGTTGATTAACCTATGCCTTTCTAAGTGACAGTTTATCCTGTCTCTCAGAATAGATTCCAATAATTTGCCCACTACTGAGGTTAGACTGACTAGCTTGTAATTATTCGGTTTATCCCTCGCCCCCTTTTTAAACAGAGATACAACATTAGCAGTTCTCCAATCCTCCGGCATCACACCAGCATCCAGTGAGGATTGGAAAATGATGGTCAGACCTTCTGCTAATTCCTCTCTTGCTTCTTTCAACAAACTAAGTTACATTTCATCTGGTACTGATGATTAATCAACTTTCAAGGATGCTAATCCCATTAATACTTCCTTTCTCCCTATGTTTATCACATCCAATACTTCACACTCCTCCTCCTTAACTACAATATCTGCATTGTCCCCCTCTTTTGTGAAGACAGATGCAAAATATTCATTAAGAACCATACCAACATTTTCCGCCCCTACACGTAGGTTACCTTTTTGGCCTTTTATGGGCCCTACTCTCTCCTTAATTATCCTCTTACTCTTAATGTATTGATAAAACATCTTTGGGTTCACCTTGATTTTGCTTGCCAATATTCTTTCATGCCCTCTCTTTGCTTTCCTAATTTCTTTTTTGATTTGACCCTTCCACTTTCTCCTCTTCTCAGCTTTCTGTAGTATTGAGTTCTCTGTGTCGGACATAAACTTTCCTTTTCTGCCTTATCTTCCCCTGTAAGCTCCTTGACATCGATGGGGCTCTAGTTTTGGTCACCTCACCCTTTTTCTTTGTGGGAACATGTTTACCCTGAACCTCTTGAATCTCCCTTTTGAATGCCTCCCACTGTTCTGACACTGATTTACGTTCAAGTATCTATTTCCAGTCCACTTTCGCTAAATCACTGCTCAGTTTAGTAAAATTGGCCTTGCCCCAATTGAGAACTCTAACCCCTGCTCTGTCAATGTCCTTTTCGATAATTAAGTTAAAACTGACTGAATTATGATCACTACCACCAAAATGCTCTCCCACTGCCACTCCTTCCACCTGCCCATCTTCATTTCCTAAAACTAAGTCTGAAACTGCTCCCTCTCTTGTTGGACTTGCCAACATACTGGCCAAAAAAGTTCCCCGGAATGAATCTCAAGAATTCTGCTCCCTCAATCCTTTCACACTAAAACTATTCCAGTTAATATTGGGGTAATTAAAATCCCTATTACTGCCCTATTGTTCTTGCACTTCGCAGAGATTTGCTTAAATAGCTGCTCTTCTATCTCCCTCTGACTGTTTGGAAG
The DNA here is from genome assembly GCF_036365525.1 of Heterodontus francisci. Classification (NCBI taxonomy): domain Eukaryota; kingdom Metazoa; phylum Chordata; class Chondrichthyes; order Heterodontiformes; family Heterodontidae; genus Heterodontus; species Heterodontus francisci. The sequence continues at coordinate 80,405,064 of NC_090389.1, read as the reverse complement.
TCTATAGTACACTCCCAGCAGTGTGATTGCCCCTTTTTTGTTCCTTAGCTCAATCCATATAGCCTCATTTGATGAACCTTCCAACATATCATCCCTCCTCACAGCTGTAAATTTCCTTGACCAAAATTGCCACTCCCCCGCCTTTCTTATCCCCCTCCCTATTGCGTCTGAAAACCAGGAACTTTGAGCTGCCATTCCAGTCCCTCCCTAAGCCATGTTTCTGCTATAGCTATAATATCATACTGGCACGTGTCCTCAGCTCATCTGCTTTATTTGCTATACTCCTTGCATTGAAATAGATACCCTTGAGCACTGCCAAACTCGATTTTTTATTTTCTGACCTTTGTTTCTTTTGTCTTCCAGTTTCATCCATTAATTTTCTGCCTTCCATTTTCATTTCTGATTTTGTCCCAACTGAGTCTACCCTCAGATCCTCATCCCCCTGCCAAACTAATTTAAACCTTCCCCAACTGCGCTAGCAAAACGTCCCACAAGGAACTCAGTCCCAGTGCTGTTCAGGTGCAACCTGTCCAGCCTGTACAGGTCCAATCTCTCCCAGAGCCAGTCCCAATGTCCCAGGAATCTGAAGCCACCCCTCCTGCAACATCTTTCCAGCCACACATTCATCTGTCTTATCCTTCTATTTCTATACTCACTTGCACATGGCACTGGGAGTAATCCAGAGATTACTACTTTTGAGGTCCTGCTTGCTAATTTCTTACCTAGCTCCCTACATTCTGACTGCAGGACCACATCCCTCTTTCTACCTATGTCGTTGGTTCCGATGTGGACCACGACTGCCGGCTGTTCACCCTCCCCCTTCAGGATGCTCTGCAGCCGCTCAGTGACATCCTTGATCCTGGTACCAGGGAGGCAACACACCATCCTGGATTCACATCTGTGGCCACACATTCGCCTGTCTGCTCCCCCGACTATTGAATCACCTATCACTATGGCTCTTCCAGTCTTCCCTGTAACCCCCATGTGCAGCTGAGCCACCCTTGGTGCCATGAACTTGGCTTTGGCTGCACTCCCCAGGTGAAGCATCACTTTCCTCAGTATTCAGAACTGAATACCTGTTGGAGAGTGAGATGCACTCAGGAGTCTCCTGTACTACCTGCCTGAATCTTTTTGACTGCCTGGTGGTCACCCATTCCCTTTCTCCCTGCATACTCTTAAGCTATGGGGTGACCACATCTATAAACGTGCTATCCAAGTAGCTCTCATCTTCATGAATGCCCTGCAGTATCGCCAGCTGCTGCTCAAGTTCCAAAACCTAGAACTCAAGCTGCTGCAATTGACAACAGTTCTTGCACAAATGGTTCTCCAGGATTTGGGAAGCATCCTGGAGCTCCCACATAGCACAGGAGGTTCAATCTTGAGGTTGAAGCCCCCCTGCCATTCCTTTATTTAATTAGTTGACCCTTTGCTACTGCTAAAAAAAAACCTTAATACTACAACACCTTACAATTATTAATAAAACTTACTAGTACTGATAAATCCTACTAAAAAACAATACAGTTTACTAGTTAAAATAAACCTTACTCAAAAGAAATAAAATAATACTCACCAGCCACTCATTTGTTCCTTATTACTAACACTTAATTTATACTCTTTTCTAGTCTGCCAGTTGTTGAGATGCCATAACCCAGCTATTTACACATGCATCCTAACAGTAGTGTACTAACCCAGCTATTTACTGATACTCCCTAACAGCAGTTACTCACCAACCAATCACCTTGCAGCTTTCCTGTGATGTCACTGTTGTCATGACCTACCACTCAAATCAAAGCCCCCAATCAAAATGTACGATTCTGATGGCGGTGAGAGCAACGCACTGTAAATTCAGTCCCATCACTCCACAGATCGCCTCACATATCACTTTAAACTTTACAAATTAAGGAAAACCACAGCAAAATTTAACCATCTATTAACCCCCCCAAATAAGGCGAACCAAACCAGGTGTCTTGAGATCAACAAGTTAACTGTTTAGTTAGAAAAACACTACTAAGATATAAACATTTAAAAAAATAGTAAATACAATAAAGTCCATGCAGATTTATGTTCCTGCCGAAGTGGAATCTTCTGACGTGGAACAGTCCAAGGTTGCTTGAAGTCCTCACAGCCGTCCGCTGGCAATAAAAAAAAGTCCAACATCCGAAGCTTCAACTCCTCATCTGTCCAGCGATGACCTCTATAGATCAACCATTGGCAAACACTCTTCAATGAATCAGTTTGGCTTCAGAATTTTTGAGGGATAAATGATTGTCACAGTCTAACTTCCCCTCCTTCGGTTTAAATTATCAGAGATCTCTGTTCCATTTATGCTGATACAGCTGTCTGTCTGTTAGAACTGTCTGTCTCCACTGTAACCCAGTTCAAAATTTAATTGCAATGTTGTATCTCTATCCTTAGTCTCTGAGTGGCTGCACCCAAGGCAACCAGGATGCACTAGCTGAAATTGGTTGGTTCCCCCTCTGTAGGGTTGTATCCAACAGCAACCAGGATTTTGACTCAGCGACGATGAAGGAACGGCGATATATTTCCAAGTAACGATGGTATGTGACTTTGGAGAGGAACTTGAGGTGAAGGTGTTCCATGCACCAACTGCCCTTGTTTTTCTAGGTGGTGGAGATCATGGGTTTGGAAGGTGCTGTTGAAGATGTTTTGTTGAGTTGCTGCAGTGTGTCCTGTAGATAGCACACTCTGCTGCCTTGATGCACTTGTGGTGGAGGGTGTGCAGGTTTAGGGTGGTTATAGTGTTAATCAGTTTACAGTACCCAGCCTTCTGTTATTTTATTTCCCAATTCATAGATCACCTCTCATTCTTCTATGTTCTCCAGAGTTTATAAGAATGAGAGGTGATCTCATTGAAGCATACAAAATTCTTACAGGGCTCAACAAAGTTGATGTTTCCCCTGGCTAGTGAGTCTAGAGCCAGAAGACACAGTCTCAGAATAAGAGGTAGGCCATTTAGGATTTCGATGAGGAGGAACCTTTTCACTCAGAGGCTGATGAATCTGTGGAATTCTCTACCTCAGAGGGCTGTAGAGGCTCAGTCATTGAGTATGTTCAAGACAGAGATCAACAGATAGCTAGATACTAAAGATATCAAGGGATATGAGGATAGTGCAGGAAAACAGCATTGAGGTAGAAGATCAGCAATGATCTAATTGAATAGCGGAGCAGGCTCAAGGGGCCGAATGGCCTACTCCTGCTCTTATTTCCCTCTGTTCCTCTGTTCTATAGAAGAACTGGGTTAAATAAAAGTATTTGGAGGACAGCGAAAATATCTATGTATTTAAATTTCCGAGTGACACACAGCTCATATGTCACAGATAATACCATTTTATTTCAATTCCCTTTCTGAATTTCCCTTGTACAATAAACGAATTAATACATGATTTTAGAAACCAGAAGGGTTTAACTAGTCAGTGAAAGATGGTTCTATCATACTTTCAAATACCCTGACAGCTGTAAAATCCTAGCTACTTGACTTTAATCCTTGGCTCATGTATTGTGAAAGGAATTCAGTGTTTAATATTTATATTGTTGTTGGCAAAATGGGAATTCAGGAAACTGAGGCATGTCGATATTGGGAATCCTAATTGTATCTTTATCCTCGGATAATATTAATTATAAAGGGTGTCTCATTGAGTAGGATAATGTGCTACTGGTCCTGTGCTATTAATTTAAAAAATGCCATTTTGGGTAGAGGCCAGCGAGAGGGGTAATGGCCTACTGACTTACTGCTAAGGACCCCACAGTGACTTGTTACTAAGTTCCATGGACGGGGCTCTGGAGAAAGTGTCGGCCATCCTGCCTCTTGGCCTGGAATACTGTGCCGATAAGATGATCACTGAGGAGGAGGAAGAGAAAAAATTCAGGCTTGTCACAAAATCCATTCCCTCACCACTGATGCCATCTTCCTTCCTGGGCTATTGTCTTGGGCTGAACTGGACTGTTTGTAACCTTTGCATCCAAACTGAGCTTCCAACCCCATGTCCTCTCCATCACCAACACCACCTGCTTCCACCTCAGTAACAATACTTGTTGCCATCCCCACTTTCGCTCATCTGCTGCTGAAACCCTCATCCATGCATTTGTAACCTCCAGACTCGTCTATTCCAATGCTCACTTACAGCACGTGCAAATGGGATTCCAGGAGAAATGAGCATTGGAAAAGTCCAGCCTTTGAGTTAATATAAGGATGGATAATGGTTTCTGCAGCAGATGGGGAGATCTAGGGGTGGAGGTGGGTGAAGATTAAGATCACCTACTTCCACCTCCATTACATCATCTGACCTCAGCTTATCTGCTGCTGAAACCCTCATCCATGCCTTTATTATTTCTGGAATTAACTATTACAATGCACTCCTGGCTGGCCTCTCACATTCTACCCTCTGTAAACTTGAGGTCATCCAAAACTCTGCTGCTTGTGTTCTAACTTGCACCAAGTCCCATTCACCTATCACTCATGTGCTCGCTGACCGACATTGGCTCGCAGTCCAGCAATGCCTCAATTTAAAAATTCCCATCCTTGTTTTCAAATCCCTCCACGGTCTTGCCGATCCCTATATCTGACATCTCTTCCAGCCCCACAACCCTCAGATATCTGCACTCCTCGAATCCTGGCCGCTTGAGCATCACCAATTTTAATCGCTCCACTATTGGTGGCCGTGCCTTCAGTCACCTCAGCCCTAAGCTCTGGAATTCCCTCCCTAAATCTCTCACCCTTCTACCTCTCTTTCCTCCTTTAAAATGCTCATTGAAACCTACCTCATTATTCAAGTTTTTGGCAAACTGCCATATCTCCTATGCCTCTCAGTGGCTAATTTGGTTTTATAATGTTCCTGTGAAACTCCTTGGGGGGAGGGGGGGGTGGTGTTCTATTAAGTTAAATGTAAGGTGTTTTTGTTGAAGGAAGGTAAATGTGGTGCTGGAGCAGATGTAGGAATGGAAGCTGTGCTTTAGGTCAAGCACCATGCCTGGGATACCCTGAGTTTACCCTGAGGGAGGTTGATGGAGAGGTTGTAGGTGTATGGGTCGTTGTGGGAGCTGCAGGCGATGGCTTCATTTTTTGCCAACATTCAGCTTAAAGAAATTTTGGCCCATCCAGGTCTTAATGTTGCATAGGAAGAGAATAATTCAATTAATACAGGGGATAACTCCGACTGTATTTAATACATTTAAAGGAAAGAGAAGATGCAATTGGGGCCTATTATTTCTCCATTGCCCTCACTCTCGCATCTCAGCACCCAAAAGCATTTTTCATAAGCTTAATATTTTTAGCTTAACTATCCTGCTGGGTATAAAAACACAACAATGTCAGCAGGCTAGGCAGCATCTGTTGTGGGAGAAACAGAGTTAATGGGCAGAATTTTCCCAGCCCCCATTGAGGCAGCTTTGGGGGCGGGTGCACAGCGGTGATGACAACCCACCCGGCAGCGGTGGGAATGCAATCAAGCTAATGTTACGGCAGCGCTGGCGTCAAGCAGGCCCTGTGCTGTGTCGGCAACCTGGCATTGAGACAAGGCAGCTGCACAGTGGGAGGTCAAGGCCGCGTTACAGCTGAAGGAGATCTAAATGTTTCCAGAAGAAAATGGCAAGGCCACTGTCATCCCATTGAGTGTGGAATTCCTGGAGATGGATGTCTCCGATCGAGATGGGCCTAATAAGTTCTCAGCCGCTTCCTTGATACTGATGGCGGCTCCAGTGCTTCCCAGCTGCTCCTACTGCTGGGAGCTCTGCAGCACTCTCACTGGTCACACAGTGAGGGCTGCTGCCCCCCCCCCCCACCTTGTAAAGATCCGTGCTCTCTGCAGCTCGGGCCTCTAGAACCCACCCGCTGTCCCGAATTGGATGGTGAGCGCGAAGGTGACTTACTAATTGGCCGCCACCTATAAAATACAGCTCGAAGGAACGCTACTGCCTCGAGCAGGTTCACCACCAGAAATAACCCCATCGCCGGGTTCCTGACACTCATGGAAAAACTCAGCACTGTAGTTCAGGTCGATAACAATTTTGTCATTGTTGGACAAATTATATTGAAGTTCCAAAAGGACAACGATCATTTGTTTTTTGGCACAAATGAGAGCGCTGATTGTGCAATGTACAGACTGAATAAAAGCAATTGCTCGATTGGTGAATCAAGCCATTGAGCTGTGAAATAGGTTTACATGCTATCCATTCACCTCAGGAATCTGGGTTCCGATAGAGTGCAGGCTGAGATGACATTCTATTGACTAGTAAAATGGTTTCCGGCAGTTTCATTCTAGCTCCGAGTAGGCATGGTACCACAGTAATAAGTGCACATAATTTAGCAGGCAGACTCAGCGAGAGAGGCCACAAGAATGGTTTGAGCGGGAACCAAGAAAGTTGCACCGGGACACTATTTGATCTGAAGGATGGGTTAAGGTTCAATATTGAGGCAGGGCTATAAAGTCAGGGAGCGTTACTCTGCAACTAATACATGCTCAAGCTGGCCAAGGATTGCTTGATACTAATATTAAATGCAACACGTGGAGAAGTGTTTTATTCTCCAGCACTGTCATTTTTCAGCTTGATGAGTATAAATTTCTCTACTTTCTCCAACTAAAACTGGAGAATGAGCTGAGCTTTATAATCCCAAATTGCTTGAAATAACATTTGTACATAGCCAGAAACTGTCTGGATTTTTTAATGTAACTTTTGCATTACATAGAACAGATAGTGAAATCTGATTAACTGCCAATGATGGCCTTCCTGTCTCGTTCAGCACCTTCATAGAAGTTGTAAATGTTTCACTATTGAGTAACCGATTCATATATGGTTTTACCATCGTGCTCTTTTTGAAAATACCAGTGTATCTTGCGTGACATCGTTTAGAATAATTTGGATGATACGCTGTTTTAAAACAATGGGGATGTCATATTATGTAGTGCACAATGTACTATTCTCCAGTTATGGCGCGATTAATGTGTTTAATGTGGATTGACCCTTTAAGGTCACATAATCCAATTGTAGAACTGCCCGAGGTCACTTCGAGTTTTATTGCTGTTAGTGAGAGAAGTTTGCACATTGGTCGGCGTGTGTAAATTTCTAGCTCGAGGCCAGAAGATATCAGTGTGAAATGGCTTTATCGTAAAATGATAGAATAGTACAGCATAGAAGGGTGGCATTTGGCCCATCAAGTCTATGCTACCTCTTTTGAAGAGCAATCCAGTTAGTCCCACTCCCTGGCTTTTTCCTGATGTCTTTGCAATTTTTGCCCCTTCCAGTTTTTATCCAATTCCCTTTTGAAAACTACTAATGAATCTGTTTCTTTTCTCTTTATACTTTTGACATTTATACGTTTATGTATAAAAGCAGTTACAAAACATGATGGTCAATTTTAAACTTTATTTCTGTTACTTTCATTGAATGTTTTAGTTTCAACTGCAAATGTTGAAATTAGAACGATCACTGGTTAATTACCATCAGTACGAATAATTCACCTCCCTCTCCTTTAGACCAAGTTATTGCCTCTGTTTTAGTGTCAACTTCTGTGTCAATGTATGACTTTTCATTGCCTGGTGTCTGTCTCAGTGGGTAGTGCTCACGCCCCTGAGTCAGAAGGTTGTGGGTCAAGTCCCACTTCAGAGACTTGAACAAAAGAATCTAAGCTGACATTCCAGTGCAGTTACCGCCAGAGTGCTGCACTGTTGCAGGTGCCATCTTTTAGATGAGAAGCTTGATCGAGGCCTAATTTGCCTTCTTGAGTGGATATAAAAGATCCCATGGCACTGTTTTGAAGAGGAGCAGATGAATTCTCCCCAGTGTCCCGGCCAATATTTATCCCTCAATCAACGTAATTAAAAAAGAATTACCTGGTCATTATCACATTGTTGTTTGTGGGAGCTTGCTGTGCACAAATTAGCTACTACATTTCCGACATTACAACAATTCAAGAAGTACTTCATTGTCCGTAAATATTGGCTCCTATTCTATCCTTCACTGCCTGGCTTTTTGGCAAAGAACAATCCTAACTGAGATATGTATCACCATTCCTTCATCATCACTGGGTCAAAATCCTGGAACTCCCAATCTAGCAGCACCATGGGAGTACTTTCACCACACGGCCTACAACAGCTCAAATTGGTGACTCACCACCAATTTCTAAAGGGCAGCTAGGAATGGGCAATAAATGCGCCCATATCCCCAGAATGATTTTGTTTCTTTTAGAAACACTTTAGGGTGTCAGAACGAGATTTGCAAATGTCTCAGAACATCTGAAAAAAATGCAATATGTGCTCCCCCAATGACTCAGTTGGTAAGTACACAGCAGTGTTAATATGGACCAGAAAGTTTCCTAATTTGGTGTGCGCTATGATTAACAATCTCAATTGGAGCAATATTAGGGATGCTTTTATTTGCCTCAGTACCTCTTGGCTAAACAAGATGGGCGGGGTGGGGGGTGGTTGTTGGGAATAATATTGGGTTTCCTATTCCTGATCATTACCCCATAACCACTGCTGGAAGGATGGCAGGTGCATGTGCATGTGAATGAGAGAGCCTGAGATAGAGAGAGAGACTGAGACTGAGATACACGTGTAAATATCAGGTGAAGAAAGGATCAAGGAAGCAGCCGACTGACACCGCCTAGAACCGCATGTGAAGAATGCTCACTGGGGTGAGGTTTTAGCGATGGCAGTATTCCTGAAATGATACCTCAGCCTGAATCAACAATGGAGACAAAAATAAGGAAAAAGTGGGGTAGGAAATGGCCATTTGGCCCATCAAGCCTACTCCTTCCCCACACCATGTCCGATCTACCCATCATGACTCTACCTGCCACATTTGGTTTTCTATGGAGAAGTTCCACATATATATCATTGGCTAGAGTAAATTAAGCAAAACCCCAGAATGTTGATCCACCCTCACGTCCTTAAATCCGAGCAACAGATGAATTGTGTCCAATGGAGTAGTTGTCAACTAATTGTCAGTCTGTGCACATCCTTATAACCTGTACAATGGTTTATGAGGCCATATTTGGGATGTGAGAAAATTCAGAACAGCGTGCTGGTTTCATCATGAACCCTACCACAAACAAGTAAAGGAACAATGTATTTCAATAAGAACTGTTATGGTGCTACAGATGAGCAGAGGAAAATGTGTGGGTCCGACTTAGCACCACAATCATTCCCGCCTTGATCTCAATCATTGCATCACCAGGAAAAGCTCAGTAGAGACCTGGCACCAACATATGTGAAGAAGAAAATCAAATCAAAAGGAATTGACATTCCCCAAAAGCCACTCTCGTGCATTACCTCATGGCGAGACCAATATAGGGATGGGCAGTGGACTGGCAACGGAAAGATTGGTAGTTGACCCAAAGAGGCCGAAAAGAACGAGGGAGATCAAAGGCATTCAAGGAACCAAAAATATTAATAAGTTGTCGCTGTTGTTCACCCAGTGTCTCTCTTTGGCCTCCTTATCTCGACAGACAATGGGTAAGCGCCTGGAGGTGGTCAGTCGTGTGTGGAGCAGCGCCTGGAGTGGCTATAAAGGCCAATTCTAGAGTGACAGGCTCTTCCACAGGTGCTGCAGAAAAATTTGTTTCTCGGGGCTGTTACACAGTTGGCTCTCCCCTTGCGCCTCCTTTTTTTCCTGCCAACTACTAAGTCTCTTCGACTCGCCACACTTTAGCCCCGCCTTTATGGCTGCCCGCCAGCTCTGGCGAACGCTGGCAACTGACTCCCACGACTTGTGATCAATGTCACAGGATTTCATGTTGCGTTTGCAGACGTCTTTAAAGCGGAGACATGGACGGCCGGTGGGTCTGATACCAGTGGCGAGCTCACTGTACAATGTGTCTTTGGGGATCCTGCCATCTTCCATGCGGCTCACATGGCCAAGCCATCTCAAGCGCCGCTGACTTAGTAGTGTGTATAAGCTGGGGATGTTGGCCGCCTCGAGGACTTCTGTGTTGGAGATACAGTCCTGCCACCTGATGCCATGTATTCTCCGGAGGCAGCGAAGATGGAATGAATTGAGACGCCGCTCTTGGCTGACATACGTTGTCCAGGCCTCGCTGCCATAGAGCAAGGTACTGAGGACACAGGCCTGATACACTCGGACTTTTGTGTTCCGTGTCAGTGCGCCATTTTCCCACACTCTCTTGGCCAGTCTGGACATAGCAATGGAAGCCTTTCCTGTGCGCTTGTTGATTTCTGCATCTAGAGACAGGTGATAGTTGAGCCGAGGTAGGTGAACTCTTGAACCACTTCCAGAGCGTGGTCACCAATATTGATGGATGGAGCATTTCTGATGTCCTGCCCCATGATGTTCGTTTTCTTGAGGCTGATGGTTAGGCCAAATTCATTGCAGGCAGCTGCAAACCTGTCGATGAGACTCTGCAGGCACTCTTCAATGTGAGATGTTAAAGCAGCATAGTCAGCAAAGAGGAGTTCCCTGATGAGGACTTTCCGTACATTTGGACTTGGCTCTTAGACGGGCAAGGTTGAACAACCTGCCCCCTGATCTTGTGTGGAGGAAAATTCCTTCTTCAGAGGACTTGAACGCATGTGAAAGCAGCAGGGAGAAGAAAATCCCAAAAAGTGTGGGTGCGAGAACACAGCCCTGTTTCACGCCACTCAGAATAGGAAAGGGCTCTGATGAGGAGCCACCATGTTGAATTGTGCCTTTCATATTGTCATGGAATGAGGTGATGATACTTAGTAGCTTTGGTGGGCATCCAATCTTTTCTAGTAGTCTGAAGAGACCACGTCTGCTGACGAGGTCAAAGGCTTTGGTGAGATCAATGAAAGCAATGTAGAGGGGCATCTGTTGTTCACGGCATTTCTCCTGTAGCTGACGAAGGGAGAACAGCATGTCAATGGTCGATCTCTCTGCACGAAAGCCACACTGTGCCTCAGGGTAGATGCGCTCGGCCAGCTTCTGGAGCCTGTTTAGAGCGACTCGAGCAAAGATTTTCCCCACTATGCTGAGCAGGGAGATTCCACGGTAGTTGTTGCAGTCACCGCGGTCACCTTTGTTTTTATAGAGGGTGATGATATTGGCATCGCGCATGTCCTGGGGTACTGCTCCCTCATCCCAGCACAGGCATAGCAGTTCATGTCGTGCTGAGAGTATAGCAGGCTTGGCATTCTTGATTATTTCAGGGGTAATGCTGTCCTTCCCAGGGGCTTTTCCGCTGGCTAGAGAATCAATGGCATCACTGAGTTCCGATTTGGTTGGCTGTATGTCCAGCTCGTCCATGACTGGCAGAGGCTGGGCTGCATTGAGGGCGGTCTCAGTGACAACATTCTCCCTGGAGTACAGTTCTAGGTAGTGCTCAACCCAGCGGTCCATTTGTTTGCGTTGGTCAGTGATTATGTCCCCTGATTTAGATTTGAGGGGGGCGATCTTCTTGATGGTTGGCCCAAGAGCTCTCTTAATGCCATCATACATTCCTCTGATGTTTCCGGTGTCTGAGGCCAGCTGAATATGACTGCATAGGTGTTGCCAGTAGTCGTTTAGCTGTTCTTTTTGCAGTGCTTCTGGCTGCTTTAAGTGCTGCGGATGTTAACTCGCTGGGGGCTTTCTTGTAGTTCAACAGTGCAATGCGCTGAGCGGCTATGACAGGTTCCAGCTCTTCATTATGAGATTGAAACCAGTCTGCATTTCTCTTTCGTAACAGCTGTGGGTGAGAAATTCTGCTCGTGTTGATGCGCGGGTGGCCCTTCTGCTTGGAATGATGCAAATTCTTTGGTCTGAGTCTAACCTTGCTGCACACCAGGGAGTGGTCGGTGTCGCAGTCCGCACTGTGGAAGCTGCGTGTGATTTGAACACTGTTTAAGGCGGCTCGCCTTGTGACAATGAGGTCTAGCTGGTGCCAACGACGCGATCTTGGGTGCCTCCATGAAACCTGGTGACAGGGTTTAGTGTGAAAGAACGAGTTGGTGATGCAGAGGTTATGATAGGTACACAACTCAAGCAGTCTCTGCCTGTTCTCATTCATCCTTCCAACGCCATAGCGCCCAAGGCAGGAGGGCCTGGAGTCATGGTCGGCCCCAACCCTGGCATTAAAGTCCCCCAGCAGGAATAGGTGTTGGGTGTTGGGGAGACTGCTAATGATATTATGGAGTTCCTCGTAGAACTGGTCTTTAGCTTCAGGTGGGGAGCAGAGTGTTGGAGCATAGATGCTGAGTAGGTGTACTGGACCAGAGGTGGTGAGCAGTCGGATGGACAGTATGCGTTCTGAGCCATTTGAGGGAGGCTCTATCATGCTGAGCAAGGAGTTTCTGATGGCGAAGCCCACTCTATGCTGTCTTGGTTCTTCAGGATCCCTGCCCTGCCAGAAGAAGGTGTAGTCTTGCTCTGCTAGAGATCCACTCGCGGGGAGGCGTGTCTCCTGAAGTGCTGCAATGTCTACATTGAGTCTACTGAGCTCGTTGTTAATGATGGCGGTCTTCCGAGAATCGTTGATTTGTGTAAGGTCTTCCGACGGGCCAGGACACATAGTTCTGACGTTCCAGCTTGCAAAGCGAAGGACTGGTACCTTCTTTCCTTTTTTCGTGTTGTTTGGTGCGGTGTATCAGTCCACCTTTCGGGCAATGACCCTGAGCTCCAAGCACCCATTGAAGCAGGTAGACTGTGGCGGGACAGAACCTTATTGACTGGGGGCTGCCCGGTTTGGGGCGGGCGGTAGCTGTCCAGTGAGGTGTGATGACCTCTCCCACCGACAAAGGCAACCCGTGGCACCCAGTTTCTACGCCAATTTATCTGGACTTATAACCCGTAACTGCTGCCTTCCGTGTTGTTTCAGTCGCTGTGAGGCAACAATGGAGTGACCTCTCCATGGCGCATGCCTGGGCGAATTTATGGAGGTTGAGAGTTGCCCAGTCGTCAAAACCCCCCTCTCGGCCTTTCTGGTGGGGTCCAAAGGAGTGCAGAGCGTGACGTTTGGCACTGGTCTGGCTGCAGGAACTGCCGGAAACATGCCAAAGGTGACACATGACCGCCTAAGGGGTTCCGCTCCGGATTTTCTGTTAGGGTTTACTCCCTTCGCCTTGGTCTCTCCCGAGACGCCCACAAGGCAGTGGGGTTGTTAGGGCCCCTACACAGGTGTAGGATGATGCCGGTGGGAGAAGGGGATGCGAGGGGGAAGGGTGGAGGGAGGGGGGGGTGCGAGGGGGAGCTGGGAAGGGGGCTGTAAGGGGGTGGGGGGGTGCAGGGGTAAGATGGTGCGAGGGGGGGGCTGGGACGGGGTTGTGAGGAGGTGAGCTGAGAAGGTGGAGCAGGGAAGGGGACGAGGGGGGTGGTGGAAGGGGGGGGGAGGGGGAGGGGAAGGGTGGGGGGTAAAGCGGGTGCAGGTAATAAACCATTTCCTCAGTGCCCACCATCGACGTCCAGAAAGCTCATCCGCGTCCTTCGGGAGGTGAAGCATCTTTTGGCAGACTTACAAAGGTGATTACATTCGCTGAGGGTTTTTTGATGTGGTTTATATAAAGGCAGTGTGGGAAAGGGTTAAAGTGGCTTTAATAGTAAAATTGTTTTACAGTCTATAATTACTACCCACAACACCCTGAACTCCCATTAAACTTCTTCTCCCAGTACTTATAAAGAAAACCCCAGTGACAATCCAGGACACCAGATTCCTCCGTTACAAAATGCCACCCCAACTCTGATCGTTATCAATGTACCTTTGAAGTATCCTGCTTGCAAATGGACCGAGTTACTTAAGAAGCATTTTCGCTAAGTTGTTTTCCTTTTTAATTTTATTTCAGACTGCACAGGTCTCTCATTAAAGTTTGCAGCAAGATCAAAGCCACGGAGAGCAGCTGCAGGATTTACTTGTGGAGATTTGTGGAGCTACAGAGCCGAACACACGCACGCATAACACTTTAAAAGGTCTATTGTCATCAGGGTCACATGCCTTGGCAAACACTTTGCTGTATTTTGGTGATAGTTTTTGTTGGGATTGCTTTAAAGAGTTGCTGCAAGTTATATTTCTTCAAAGTTTCAACTGCAGTTGATGTATCTTACAGCACAGAAGACGACCACTCAGTCCATCATGCCTGTGCTGGCCCTATGAAAGAGTTATCCAATGAATTCCACTCCCCTCCTCTTTCCCCCATAGCTCTGCAAAAAAATTTCCCCTAGTATTTAGTTAATTCCCTTTCGAATGTGACGATTGAATATGCTTGTACCAACCTTTCAGGCAGTGCATTCCAGATCACAACAATTCATTGGGTAAAGAATTTTTTTCTCATGTCACCTCTGGTTCTTTTGTTAATTAATTACCTTAAATGTGTGTCTTCTGGTTACCAACCCTCTTGCCACTGGAAACAGTTTCTCCTTATTGACTGTATCAAAACCCTTTATGTAGGGTTTGAGGTTCTGCAAACTTAGCCGACATTGCCCCTTTAATCAATCACGACTCACTGCAGATTCATCTATGACAGCGGAGCAAATCACACTTCAAAGTGAAGGGGCCTGTGCGTTAAATATACAACATTGTCACAATCGATAATTTGCATTGTTTGTTGAAAAGGCTGAGCAAAAATAAATAGCACACAACATATTATGCTCATGGCAAAATTTCTGCAAACGGAACAGGAGACTGAAGCCCAAGATCCCTTGCACCATTGAGCTGCAACCTTTATCAATGCCGCTGGCAGGAAGGTGCTTACTGGGTGGCAGTGGGTGACGGGCAGAGCATCTCTATTTTCCACCCGAAACAGGCATGGACTCAGCAGTGTGGCCATGACACTTGCCTGGTGCCAGCACTGGCAGACCTGAATCATCTTCAAGATCAATTGTAATTTTATTGCGGCTGGAAAGACCGCAGTGTTTTTGTGAAATCAGGAAAGAACTGAAGTGGCCTAACCAGCAGTGCCTTTAAATCGGTTAGGTTGCTCATCACCTGTCACAAATGGAGCCCAGCGGATGCTCCACCCAATTTGTACCTCAAAATTTTGCTCGGGGTCCTACAATGGTATAGGACTCCAATTTACATAGTTGAACAGCACCCCCCCCCCCCCCCCCACATCCAAAAATAGGTAGCTGTGCTGTTCACCCAGTTACAGGGTGCATCAGGCAGGCTTTGAGCCTCCAGGAGATGGTGACATGGCAAGTAGCATTCGAACGACACAAGTACCAGGCAATGATAATCTCCAACAAGGGATAATCTGATCATTTCCCTTTGACATTCAAAGACATTACCATTGCTGAATCCCCCATCATCAACGTCCTGGGGGTCGCCATTGACCAGAAACTGAACTGGACCAGCCATATAAATACTGCGTCTACAAGAACAGGTCAGAGGCTGGGAATTCTGCGGTGAGTAACTCACCTCCTGACTCCCCAAAGCCTGTCCACCATCTACAAGGCACAAGTCAGGAGTGTGATGGAATACTTTCCACTTGCCTGGATGGTTGCAGCTCCAACAACACTCAAGAAGCTTCACACCATCCAGCACAAAGCACCCCATCCACTACCTTCAACATTCACTCCCTCCACCACCAACGCACAGTGGCAGCAGTGCGTACCATCTACAAGATGCACTACAGCAACTCACCAAGGTTTCTTCGACAGCACCTTCCAAATCTGCAACCTCTACTGCCTAGAAGGACAAGGGCAGAAGACGAATGGGAACACCATCACCTGCAAGTTCCCCTCCAAGTCACACACCAACCTGACTTGGAACTATATCGCCGTTCCTTCATTCCTATTGAGTCAAAATCCTGGAACTCCCTCCCTAACAGCACTGCGGGTGCATCTACACCACATGGACTGCAGCGGTTAAAGAACACGGGTCACCACCAGCATCTCAAGGGCAATTAGGGATGGGTAATAAATGCTGGCCTAGCCAGTGAGGCTCACATCCCACGAATGAATAAAAAAAACAAGTTGCGCTTAGCTAGGTAATAGTAACTAGCACTCTAAGAACAAGAGAATTCATCACATGCAAAACACAATCACTCTGATTTTCCACAAAGATCTTCCAACATCCCTCCATAACATTGGTGAAAACCCAATGGAAATGGTATAAATGGTTGTTTTCAGCTGTTTTTCTCCATTTCTCTGGAGTTCCATTAATCCTCCACTGGTAAACTCCAGCGAAAACTCCACGTAAAAGGATGCCAACTGCCCAATAGAAATGACTTGTGCTGATCAGTACGTATGAATTAAGATTGTAAAACCAACGGGTTTCTGAAATCCCAACAGGGGCCATATTGGTGCACAGCAAGCTCCCGTGAACAGCAATGTGATGAAGACCTGATCATCTGTTTTTAGTGATGTTGTTGAGGATAAATATTGACTAGGACACTGGGAAAAACATCCCTGCTCTTCTTCTAATCGTACCATGGGATTTTATACATCCACATGAGAGGGCAGACAAGGCTTTGGTTTAGGCCCTAGACTCTGGAATTCCCTCCCGAAACCTCTCCACCACCCTTTCTTCCTTTAAGACATTCCTTAAGACCTACCTCTTTTACCAAGCTTTTGGCCATTTACCCTAATGTTGCCTCCTGTATCTTGGTATCAAATTTCACTTTGTAACACTCCTGTGAAGTACCTTGGGATATTTTATTAGGTTGTCGTTTTTTAGGTTGTTATTGTTGTAACGTTGCATCCGAAAGGCGGCACCTCCACCAATGCAGCACTCCCTCAGTACTGCACTGGAGTGTCAACCTAGGTTTTGTGCTTAAGTCTCTGCAGTGGGACTTTGAACCCACAATATCTGACTCAGAGGTGTGACTGCTACCCACTGAGCCACAGCTGCTACTCTGACAATCTGTGTGCTCACTACAAACAATGGTTGGGGTTTTATGCTGGTGACAGGGATCTAGACATCCAGAAAAATCGACGCTGAGAACCCTGCGTTGCCTCCTCTCCGTAAGTAGACAGCGGCGGGCCTTCCACGGGAGCAAGTACCCTGGCGCGGAAGTCCCACCCTCGGAGAACTGCCAGCCAATCAGAGGCCGGCAGCTCTTCCACTGAGCAGCGCCACCTGCTGGACGATCATCTACTCAGCGCCCAGGAGTGCCGTTGGACCCAGGCCACAGGTGGGTCAGGGTGGGAGGAGTCTCACAGCGTGGGGGTCATGGATGATGGGGGGGGGTTCAGTAGCAAGGGCAAGGGTGTGGCTCTCAGTGGGCCCTCCATTCCCAATGGCAGGTCCCTCATTCAGGTACTAAGTGCTTTTTTACAAGGGACGCCTCCCCCCACCCCCCCCCCACCCCCTGGAGCTGGGAAGCAGCCTGCACGGTTTTTCATGCCATGCTTCCCATGCAGCGACAGGGCCACCTGGCTAATTGCAGCAGCGATGGGATGTGGCTCTTAATTGGGGATTAATTGCCCATTTAAGGGCCTCAATTAGTGGCGGGCTGGGAAGGCCGTTCACAGGCCTCGGCACCTCAGACTAAATTTTGGCGGTGGCAGGGGCACCCAGCCGCCATCCCCCCTGATTTTATGCTCTCCCCACCTCCAAACCCGCCATGGGGGAAGAGCATAAAATTCCCCCCAGTGATAACTTCATGCAGATTCTACTGTTCTGACTGTAGATGTTGTCGATCATTTCAGTGGCAGTAAAGAGTAAATTGCATCCATATGATTACCAGTAAGGTACCATTCAGATACAGTGGCACATCCAGCCTCAAATATTCCGTTCAGAAGTCAGCACAGAACATTACCCTGAATACGCCGTGTGCACTTGTTTCATGGGTTGGGTCAACATGTGGAGTCAGCAAGCTAAGAATACGCTCTCAATCAACAGCATAATCGCCACTCTGGATATGGCTGATGTACAGATTGCTCTTCATGTGCAGTCAGCATGAGATTTCTGGCATTGACACGAAGGATTAGCTGAGACTCTGGGCGGATTTTGTAACCGTTAATCCATGTGGAAGGGACCACTTTGAGGCAGTCAAAAGAATTGAGCTTAGATGGTTGAGGAGCAGGATTCTCTGGGTAAATTGGCGCATTATGTCAATTGGAAGAAAGCAGGTAGCTGGCTACATTTGAAAGAAGGGCAAGTTTTAAATATCAAACTCAAAGGATAAGAACGGTCTCCTTGCGAGTTAGAGGAAGGCTTTAACAAGCTTGACGTAGGTCAGGGGTTGGCATCCTGCAGATCAAGAAAACTGTTGGATTTTCTAACTCTGACAAGCAGTGCATTGTCTAAACCACAGTTGAGTCATCTGGTGCGTTAACAGCCATTTAGATTCATGCCACACTGTAGGAATTTGGGAAAGGAATTTGGATTTGTATCAGAAATGTGAAAAATGAAACTTGAAATGGATATCTGAAGTTTGGGTTTAAGTTGGCATTTTAGATTCCTATCCCTCCCTTTTCTTCCCCTCCTCTCCAATGAAGTCAACTCACAAGTGAATTATTTTTTTTTTCTTTTGGGCCTCCTTATCTCGAGAGACAATGGATACGCGCCTGGAGGTGGTCAGTGGTTTGTGAAGCAGCGCCTGGAGTGGCTATAAAGGCCAATTCTGGAGTGACAGGCTCTTCCACAGGTGCTGCAGAGAAATTTGTTTGTTGGGGCTGTTGCACAGTTGGCTCTCCCCTTGCGCCTCTGTCTTTTTTCCTGCCAACTACTAAGTCTCTTCGACTCGCCACAATTTAGCCCTGTCTTTATGGCTGCCCGCCAGCTCTGGCGAGTGCTGGCAACTGACTCCCACGACTTGTGATCAATGTCACACAATTTCATGTCACGTTTGCAGACGTCTTTATAACGGAGACATGGACGGCCGGTGGGTCTGATACCAGTGGCGAGCTCGCTGTACAATGTGTCTTTGGGGATCCTGCCATCTTCCATGCGGCTCACATGGCCAAGCCATCTCAAGCGCCGCTGACTCAGTAGTGTGTATAAGCTGGGGGTGTTGGCCGCTTCAAGGACTTCTGTGTTGGAGATATAGTCCTGCCACCTGATGCCAAGTATTCTCCGAAGGCAGCGAAGATGGAATGAATTGAGACGTCGCTCTTGGCTGGCATACGTTGTCCAGGCCTCGCTGCCGTAGAGCAAGGTACTGAGGACACAGGCCTGATACACTCGGACTTTTGTGTTCCGTGTCAGTGCGCCATTTTCCCACACTCTCTTGGCCAGTCTGGACATAGCAGTGGAAGCCTTACCCATGCGCTTGTTGATTTCTGCATCTAGAGACAGGTTACTGGTGATAGTTGAGCCTAGGTAGGTGAATAGAGGCACATAATGTGCTGGGTTTTTAAGAGCCCGTTGCCATTCTCGGCGGCAGGCTACAAAATGGTGCCAGCGATCTCCCGCGTGGCGGTTCATTTAAATAGCCAAGACAGCCCGCACCCTCCCCCAATCACCAGCAATGGCATCAGCTGCCTGTGCGCAGGCACTGCCACCATTTTTAAAGGGCAGCCAGCCTGGCTGGCAAATTAGAATTTTTAAAGTGAACCCCAATGCCCCCCAAATTTACAAAATGAAATTGTAACGCCCCTTTCCAACCCCCAATAAAAATTACATTAGGTATTTGCCCTTCCACCCCGCCCCCAAAACACATTCCTTTGAATTCTGACCTTTCCCTACCACACTGTACAAAGTTAAAAGTTCACCCCTTCCCACCATCCCCTACATTGACGATGCTTATTTGACCCTGTTCCCACCCCACCAAGCGCCCGCAGTAAAAATCTCAGCTCTTCCCCCAGCTTCCCCTCCCCACCAGTGTCACGCCTGCTTTCCCTAGACGGGGAATCGAAGGTGCCGAAGATCGCGGCAGACCCGGAAGATTGAGGGTAAGTACATTTAAACTTATTCATCTCATTAATTTAAACACTGTAATTGAGGTCCCGGGGAGGGATGCTGCCACGGAGCCTCGCTGCCACCAGGAGGATCGGGCCATCTGTGTTCTGGCCCCCCCCCACTACGGAGCCCGTCGTCGGGGGCTTGGTAGCATCCAGCCCAATATCTATGAAGATATATTACTATATTACTTCGTATCACCCTGCAATAGCAGGTGTGCGGCCTTGGCCGACACAGGTTACAGTAAGAAAAGGAGCACATTGGGCTTAAAAATAATTGCAAGTTTAAGTTGAACAGTTATATTTTGACAAACCATCTAATGACAAGTGTTTGATCTCCAGGAGCAAACGCCACATTAGCTGACTTTGTGATCCTTCTGAATGTAACAATTCTAAGCTAATTTGTACCAAAATTTGAGCCCATTTTTCCGTGGGCTCATGCTTCCGAGGTATAAAGTTGAGGCAGCCCAAAATCAGCAAAGTATTTCTGTGCCATCAGCATAGGCTGAATTCAAATCCAAGATCACAGGGCTAAATGAACACTCAGAATCACATGTTAATGAGACTTGATTGTATCGGTCTCAGGAACATCGGAACAGGAAGAGGCCTTTCAGCCCATTGAGCCTATTCCACCAATTAAGTCATGGCTGATCTGTAACTTACACAGCCTGGTTCCATATCCCTCAATACCCTTGTCCAATAAAAATCAATCTCAGTTTCTAAGGGCAGTGATCCCGCCGCCAAGAGGTGCTGGCCAATCAGAGGGCCGGCAGCTCTTCAGTCCCAGCAGCGCCACTGGGAACGGTGGCCACTGTTGGGACTGCACGCAGCCTGGAGCAACATCATGTAAATAAAAGCAAAATACTGCAGACGCTGGAAATCTGAAATAAAAACAAGAAATGCGAGAAATGCTCAGCAGGTCTGGCAGCATCTGTGGGGCAGAAGCAGAGTTAATGTTTCAGGTCAGTGACCCTTCTTCAGAACTTCTCCAGTTAGCAACATCATGAATGCTACCCTGGAACCCAGGTGAGTGAGGTCAGGGTCACCAGGACCAGTCAGGCAGGCCCCGGCGAGGTGGGGGGGCTGCAGTCATCGATGAGGGCATGGGACAGTGTTTCTGCGGGGGCAGCCCTTGCCACGGAGGGGCCCTTCATGGGCTACAGCGTGCCCAACCAGAAGGGCAAACACCCACCCCGCCACTGAGCTTGCAGGGAAGCCGTCAGCTTTTACTGGGGGCAGGCCCTCCACGCGGCAGAGGGCCCTCCCGCCACTGGTAGAATGTCAGCAGCAGCGAGAAGAGGTCCTTAGGGGCCTTAATTGGCCTCTGGATGTTCCCCATGGCCGAGATAATTGCTCGGCATCAGGAAAGCGACAAACACTCCACCCCCCCACCTTCCTTCCCGATTCTACAGCAGCAACCCCCCCCTCCGCCTCTCAACCTGCTCCCCTCCCATGGAGCACATTAAATTTCACCCCTCGACTTTAAAATTCACATCCTTGTTTGCAAATCTCTGTGGCCTCACCCTTTCTTATCTCTGTAATCTCATCTCAACTCCACAACCCACCAAGATATCTGTACCAATTCTGGCTTCATGAGCATTCCCAATTTTAATCACTCCACCATTGGTGGCCTTGCCTTCAGCTGCCTGGGCCCAAAGCTTTGGAATTCCCTCCCTATATCTCTCCGGCTCTCTACCTCTCCTTCTTTAAGAAGCTCCTTAAAACCTACCTCCCTGTCTAAGCTTTTGGTCATTTGGCCTAAAATCTCCTGATGCATCTCGGTATCAAATTTTGTTCCATATTGTTCCTGCAAAGTACCCTGGGTCATTTCATCATAGTGAAGACGCTACATAAATACAAGTTGTTATTGTTATTATGTCTTCCACTAGGCCTCATTCAGCTTCTCAACAACCAATCAGATGGGAAAGTCATTGATCAGCGAATATACCACTTACCACACTTAATCTTGTTTTAGGAGTACCATTTTTTTAAGTTGCTGACACCCATGAAGTAAACCACTGGGTTTCACCCCAAAAAAATTGTCATATGGAGTATGATAAATGTCAATTTTCTCTCACTATTGCAAGTATCAATATTTCAATTAGCAAGTAGGTTGATCTAGCACTTAGCCCAATTTTTCACTCCTCACTTAAAGGCAATACAATTTGTTCACTTGATTTATACACAATTGTTACAACTGGAATTGGAAATATTCATCTTATCTTCCAGTTCCTCAGATAAAGAATAAATCCCCAGAGCCAAACTCAACCAGTGCCAAAAGAATGGTGAACTGGACATATGCCTGAAGCTATATTTGAGATGTTTACGACATTACAACAGTGTCAACGCTTCAAAATGCATTCCATTGGCTGTAAAGCACTTTGGGACATCCCAAGGTCATGAAAGAAGCTGTATAAATGTAAATTATTTCTTTTGTTCAGACTTCTGTCTCAGCTATTTTCGGGCAAACATATTGTGCAGCACTTACTCCTATATCTACTGTCAGATAGAATCATTTATCCTTGATTCCATATTACTCCTCAGTACCTTGCTCTACGGCAGCGAGGCCTGGACAATGTATGTCAGCCAAGAGCGACATCTCAATTCATTCCATCTTCGCTGCCTCCGGAGAATCCTTGGCATCAGGTGGCAGGACCGTATCTCCAACACAGAAGTCCTCGAAGCGACCAACGTCCCCAGCATATACACCCGACTGAGCCAGCGGCGCTTGAGATGGCTTGGCCATGTGAGCCGCATGGAAGATGGCAGGATCCCCAAGGACACATTGTACAGCGAGCTCGTCACTGGTATCAGACCACCGGCCGTCCATGGCTCTGCTTTAAAGACGTCTGCAAATGCGACATGACGTCCTGTGACATTGAACATAAGTCATGGGAGTCAGTTGCCAGCGATTGCCAGAGCTGGCGGGCAGCCATAAAGGCGGGGCTAAAATGTGGCAAGTCGAAGAGACTTAGCAGTTGACAGGAAAAAAGACAGAAGCGCAAGGAGACAGCCAACTGTGTAACAGCCCCGACAACCGATTTTATCTGTAGCACACGGGGAAGAGTCTGTCACTCTAGAATTGGCCTTTATAGCCACTCCAGGCGCTGCTTCACAAACCACTGACCACCTCCAGGCGCTTACCCATTGTCTCTCGAGACAAGGAGGCCAAAGAAGAAGAAGATATTACACCTTTAAGTCATACATCAGGAATTTGAGGAGCTGACAAAATCACCAGTAGAAGACAGAATAATTTGTTAAATAGCAGATAATTCACAACGTGACTTAGACAGTTTGGTAATCAACATGTAGAGCAACAAAAGTAATAAAATAGCAGGCATGTAATCGTTCAGTTGGTAGGGAAATAGCACCATTCAAGCAGCAGTTGGGAAAAACTTTAAGGAAATCAAATGATCGACTTGAACTGCAATCCATCAAAGCTAAAGGGGAAAAGGGAAGAGGGTCTGCACTGTGTGAAAGTATGCACCATTGTCTGTAAGCCAGTAGGTTGTGGGTCCAGGGACTCAAACACAAAAATCTAGGCTGACACTCCAATGCATTATTGAGGGTGAGCTACACTGTGGGAGGTGCTGTCTTTCAGATCAGGCATTAAACAAAGGCACTGTTGACTGTCTCATGTGGATCCCACAGCAGGGGAGTTATCCCAAGTGTCCTGGTCAACATTTATCCCTCAATCAGTATCACAGAAACAGATTATCGGGTTATTAACATATTGCTATTTGTGGGAGCTTGCTGTGCACAAAGTGGCTGCAGCATTTCCTACATTACAACACTGTCCACAGTTCATAGTTACTTCATTGGCTGCAAAATGTTTGGGATACCCTGAGGTTGTGAAAAGCACTATATAATTGCAAGTCTTTCTTCTTTCTGTGTTGTAAATCTATGTAAATTCTATGTTGTGGCAAGTCGATCCCACAAGCACTTTACAGGCCTCCCCGCCACGATCCACAACGACGAGGGGCTGGTAAAATCCAGCCCCATGTGTACAATGAAAGGATAGTGTTTTGCCAGCATCATATTTCAGGCCATTAATTCAAGTCATCACTTGTAGCGGTGCAAAATGATGGCCGGCCAGTCTTAGAATTAAGTGTTTTTTGAAGCACTCAATTGAGTAAAAAATTTAATTCAGAGTATAGGCTCAAAGTGATGCAAAATGCAGACTCTTACATGGAAATACTAGGATCTGTTTCAATAATTGTTTTTTTTGCCATGGGAATATTGGATTGGGATTGATAAACACACTATCCCTGTATTCTATCCAATCAAAGTACGAGTTGATCAACCACAAAAATTAAAATGAGACAGAATAGAATGGAGGCATTAGCGATCAAAGAAATGAATCAATGGAATAGATGAATAGATCAGCAATTAATGACAAAAATAATGGCAATTCGCAAATTAGTTCTGATTTGAGAAACTAAAGAGGGCTATTAAAAACTAGCATTTCAAGCTTCGAGCTGAAATGAAAATTATGGCACTGTTTGCTAACACAAAGTATTTTAGTGACTTAGATGTGGTCTCTGGTAGCCCAATCTGAAAAAGCCAGTTCCAAGTAGTGCATGTTGAATACTCCTTATGGGAGGTACAGATTCTTATATTTCCATTTGATATTGCTTCTGATCCAGAAGACCGTCCCAATCCACATGGTGTATGAGTATCAACACCAATGAATGTCACAACAGCCTGAGGTTCATCCAAAGATGAATGCAATGCCAGACTTTGGAAATTGCTTGAAGTTACAGCAGAAATCAACCAGAAACGTAACAGAAAAATTGGTGTATCTGGACTCACTGAGTGGGCATCTGTCACAGACATGTTTACTAATGAAGCTATTAAGCCTGACAATAAGAAAGTCTCAGCAATTGAATACTTACCAGGTTCACGGTGTGAGAAAGCAGTGAAGAGATTCCTAGGGATGGTCAGTTCCATGAGTCAATTATATAGAAAAGATCTGAAAAAATACCACCTCTTAAAACAGTTAGAAAGAATTACTGAATGGAACTTGAATCTGAAGCAGGAAAAAACATGGGAAAGCATAAAGTGATAGCTCATACAAGAACAGTCCTGGAGTTCTACAATCCTGAAAGTCCAATAAATGTTATAGCTGAAGCATTGTAGCCAGGCTTTGGAGTGGGAGTGGGGGTGATTGCAGGGATTGTGTTGCTGCAAATCATTCTGGATGTTTTATGTTCAAGGACTGATGGCACTTTATTCTAGATACTTCCTGCTCTTTGGCTGGTGCAGGAGCAGAGAAGGTTAAGGAAAGATTTGGCAGAAATACTCAAAATTATGGCAGGGATTCAGGAGGTAAATAGGAAAAGATTATTTCCACTGTTCAATGCAATCGATAAAGCAAAAAAATTTGTATTTACATAGTGCCGTCCATGACCCCAGAACGTCCCAAAGTGCTTTGCAGCCAACGAAGTACATTTGAAGTGTAGTCACTGTTGTAGTGAAGGAAATGGGACAAATAAATTGTGCGCAACAAGCTTCCACAAACAACAATGCAATAATGGTCAGGTAATCTGTTTTAGTGATGGTGGTTGAAGGATAAAAATTGGCCAGGAGTGATAAACTCAGGATTAGCTCTAGAATAATTAAGGGAAGGATAGAAAAAAATTCTCAAAGATTGTGAAGTGTGAGGTGATGCATTTTGGGAGCACTAACAAGTCAAGGGAATAGACAAGGGATGTAGAACCCTAGGAAGTACAGAGGGTCAGAGGGACCTTGGTGTACTTGTCCATAGATCACTGAAGGCAGCAGCACAGGTAGATAAGGTGGTTAGGAAGACATATGGGATACTTGCCTTTATTAGCCGAGGCATAGAATATAAGAGCAGGAAGGTTATGATGGAGCCATATAAAATGCTAGTTAGGCCACAGCTGGAGTACTGTGTGCAGTTCTGGTCACCACACTATAGGAAGGATGTGACTGCACTGGAGAGGGTGCAGAGGGCATTCACCAGGTGTTGCCTGGGCTGGAGCATTTCAGCTATGAAGAGAGACTGGATAGGTGAGGGTTGTCTTCCTTAGAACAGAGAAGGCTGAGGGGGGACCTGATTGAGGTATACAAAATTATGAGGGGCATTGATAGATTAGATAGGAAGAGACTTTTTCCCTTAGTTGTCAATAACCAGGGGGCATAGATTTAAGGTAAGGGGCAGGAGGTTTCGAGTGGATTCGAGGAAAAAAATTTTCACCTAGAGGGTGGTTGGAATCTGGAACGCACTGCCTGAAGAGGTGGTTGAGGCAGGAACCCTCACAACATTTAAGAAGTATTTAGATGAGCACTTGAAACACCATAGCATTCAAGGCTACGGGCCAAGTGCTGGAAAATGGGATTAGAATAGATAGGTGCTTGATGGCCGGCACGGACATGATGGACCGAAGGGCCTGTTTCTGTGCTCTGTGACTCTATGACTCTATTGTAGAATATATTAACACATGCAGCTATTGAAGCCCATTTGACATTTAAGAGGTAATTAAATAAACACGCTGTGACAGAACCCACACCAGCCAAATGGAAACATATTAATTTCATCACATGGAACACTATTTGCACTTTTACAGAACATTGAACATAACTTATTTAAAAAGACCACAGAGCTGAACTGTTGAAAACATGGCTGCACATTTGCATTCTAAGAGACAGCTGAATAGAGAGACAATGGAAGTGCTCCCTGATTCAATTAGCGAGATGGGTTTTGTCCATGAGGAGTATAGGACAGCATGCCAGGAGCAGCACCAGGCATACCTCAAAATGGTGAAGCTACAACCCAGGACTACCTGCATGCCAAACAGCATAAGCAGCATGCAATAGACAGAGCTTAGCGATCCCACAACCAACGGATCAGATCTAAGATCTGTAGTCCTGCCACATCCAGTTGTCAATGGTGGTGAACAATTAAACAAGTAACAGGAGGAGGTGGCTCCACAAATGACCCAATCCTCAATGATTGGGGAGTCCAGCACATGAGTGCAAAAGATAAGGCTGAAGTATTTACAACAATCTTCAGCCAGAAGTGACGAGTGGATGATCCATCTTGGCCTCCTCCTGATTCCCCAGCAACAGAGATGCCAGTCTTCAGCCAATTCAATTCACTCTGCGTGATATCAAGAAACGATTGAAGGCACTGGATACTGCAAAGGCTATGGGCCCTGACAACATTCCGGCAATAGTACTGAAGACCTGTGCTCCAGAACTTGCCACTCCCCTAGCCAAGCCGTTCCAGGACAGCTACAACACTGGCATCTACCCAGCAATGTGGAAAATTTCCCAGGTACGTCCTGTACACAAAAAGCAGGACAAGTCCAGCCTGGCCAATTACCGCTCAATCAGTCTACTCTCAATCATCAGTACCAATGTCTTCTACTTCAGAACTAGCTGCACTTCTAGCCAAGCTGTTCCAGTACAGCTATAACACTGGCATCTACCCAACAAAATGTGGAAACTTGCCCAGGTATGACCTGTTCATGAAAAGCAGGACAAACCCAATCCAGACAATTACCACTCCATCAATCTACTCTCAATCATCACGAAAGTGATGGAAACTGTCATTGACAGTGCTATCAAGTGGCACTTGCTCAGCAATAACCTGCTCAGTCACGCTCAGTTTGGATTCCGCCAGGGCTACTCAGCTCCTGACCTCATTACAGCCTTGGTTTAAACATGGACAAAAGAAGTTGACTGCCCTTGACATCAAGGCAGCATTTGACAGAGTATGACAATAAGGAGCCTAACAAAACTGGAGTCAATGGGAATCGGGAGAAAACTCTCTGCTGGCTGGAATCATACCTAGCGCAAAAGAAGATAGCTGTTGGAGGTCAATCATCTCAGCTCCAGGACATCACTGCAGGAGTTCCTCAGGGTAGTGTCCTCGGCCCAACCATCTTCAGCTTCTTCATCAATTACCTCCCTTCGATCATAAGGTCAGAAGTGGGATGTTTGCTGATGATTGCACAATGTTCAGCACCATTCGCGACTCCTCAGATACTGAAGCAGTCCTTGTGGAAATGCTCAAGACCTGGACAATATCCAGACTTGGACTGATAAGTGGCAAGTAACATGCATGCCACACAATTGCCAGGCAATGACCATCTCTAACAAGAGAGAATCTAACCATCTCCCCTTGACATTCAACATCATTATGATCGCTGAATCCCCGACTATCAACATCCTGGGACTTACCATTGACCAGAAACTGAATCAGAGTAGCCATATAAATATCACAGCTAGGAGAGCAGGTCAGAGGCTTGGAATCCTGCGGTGTGTAACTCACCTCCTGACTCACCAAATTCTGTCCACCATCTACAAGTCACAAGTCAGGAGTGTGATGGAATACTATCCACTTGCTTGGATGGGTGCAGCTCCAACAACACTCAAAAAGCTCGACACTATCCAGAACAAATCAGCCCTCTTGATTGGCACCCCATTCACAAACATTCACTCCCTCCACCACCGCGCACAGTGGCAGCAGTGTGTACCATCTACAAGATGCACTGCAGCAACACACCAAGGCTACTAAGGCAGCACCTTCCAAACCCGTGACCTCTATCACCTAGAAGGACAAGGGCAGCAGATGCATGGGAACACCACCACCTGCAAGTTCCCCTCCAAGTCACACACCATCCTGACTTGGAACTATATCGCCGCTCCTTCACTGTCGCTGGGTCAAAATCCTGGAACTCCCTTCCTAACAGCACTGTGGGTGTACCTGCCTCACATGAACTGCAGCGTTTCAAGAAGGCAGCTCACCACCTTCTCAAGGGCAATTAGGAATGGGTAATAAATGCTGGCCTGGCCAGCGATGCCCACATCCCATGAAATGAATAAAAAAAATATAGAGGCACAAGAGAGGGTGCAGAGAAGATTTACAAGGATGATACCAGAAATGCATGGGTATACATATCAGGAAAGGATGAACAAGCTGGGTCTCTTTCCTCTTGAAAAAAGAAGGCTGAGGGGTGATCTAATCGAGGTCTTTAAAATTATGAAAGGTTTTGATAAAGTGGATACAGAGAGAACGTTTCACTTTTGAGGAAGAACATAACTAGAGGCCATCAATATAAGATAGTCACCAAGAAAGCCAATAGGGAATTCAGAAGAAACTTCTTTATCCAAAGAGTGGTGTGAATGTGTATCCCGAACCACAGGGAGTGGTTGAAGCGAATAGCATAGATGCATTTAAGGGGAAGCTAGACAAGCATATGATGGAGAAAGGAATAGAGGGTTACCACGATAGATTTAGATGAGGAAAGATGGGAGGAAGCGAGAGAGGAGCATAAACACCAGCTTGGACTGGTTGGGTCGAATGGCCTGTTTCTGTGTCGCATATCCTTTCTAGGAGGGCAATTTTATGCAGCAAGACTCTCAGTGCAGAGCCTAACTCAACAGAAGCACAAATTGCAATTCAGGCATACTGCATCCAATTCCCTTCACTACTGGTTATCCAGTCATTACTTTAATGATGAGAAATTCAGGCATGCTTGGAATCAGCAAGTCAGTCAACATTCCCAATAAATGAGTCCCTTCGTCAGTAGGAGCACCTTGCAAATTTCTTCTCAAAACCAACTAATGACATTGAGTGCTTTGATGGATTTACGTATCACTTTATCACATTGAAGTTTGTGTCAAAACTGAAAGACATTTCTGAGCAGATTAGAAACTGATCCAATTAAAGAGTTGAAGTAACAAAGTGGATTGGGAGAGAAAGAGAGAGAATGACCAAGCCTCTATCCACACTAACAACTCGCATGTATAGCTCTAGCTCTCTAGCCATTACACCAAGGATAATTTTCAGCTGCACCACATGGGTGGTAACCTGACAGACCGAATCGCTTGTCCATTGCAGAACCCGATCAATTCTCATCCCAAATGGAATGAAAGATGGGCAGATTCTAAAACAGTTGATCAATCCACTCTGTCAGGCTACTGCCCTGGTGGCCAAGTTGAAGATGACCCCCCAACAGCCTTTATGCAGTGACGGCCACTTGGTAAGGTTCTAAATAAGGTTAGACAAGAATAAAACATGTTCTTCATAATGTTCTCCACATGGTATGCACATTTTCTGAACAAAATAGCCCGCAGAGTATATTCATGCACACAAGTAATTTTGATACAAAGCTGACTTCGTCAGTGGATGGACTATTTCTAAGTTGGGAGGGATTCAGTGAATTCTAGCTCCACCTTATATTTCCATTGACTGCAGGGGCAAAAGGATGGATGAACAGAACCAAAGTTAATAAACGATTGAAGCACCACTCCAAAGGATTTCAAATACCTGAGTGAACAAGTATAGATTTCTGGAATACACTTTTTCCTATCTGAAATGCAAGAAGTGTAATGAGAGCACTATGAGGTGGTATGGACAGCATGCAAATATCACGGTATTAATCCAGTTCTAAGATCCAGACAGTGTGAAAAGCTGGGACCACCTAATGGAAAATTCTTTACAGTCAAAGAATAAAAAAATACTTTAATGTTCAATGTTTATTGTTCAGATGGCTCTGAAGTGATTGCATATTTTGGGAATGTTTTTATAACGATATAAACAATATCGTGGGTTAATGTTCCATATGCACTTAAGTGATGATATATTTACATCATTTTAAAAGGGACACTGTTGTGAAAATTTTTGGCAAACCTTTATATCCTGTGAGAGAGAGAGTGAGAGAGAGAGAGAGAGGATAAAAGCTGGATGGCATGTGTGCTTTTTAAGTTAATTGTTTTTCCAGATTCATTCTATGTCCATGTGTTGTGTGCTTACAAACAGAAACATAGAAAATAGGAGCAGGAGTAGGCCATTCGGCCCTTCAAGCCTGCTCGGCCATTCATTATGATCATGGCTGATCATCCAACTCAGTAACCTGTTCCCGCTTCCTCCCCATATCCTTTGATCCCTTTTGCCCCAAGAGCTATATCTAACTCCTTCTTGAAAACATACAATGTTTTGGCCTCAACTGCTTTCTGTGGTAGCGAATTCCACAGGTTCACCACTCTCTGGGTGAAGTAATTTTTCCTCATCTCAGTCCTGAGAGGTATAGCCCGTATCCTTAGACTATGACCCCTGGTTCTGGACCGCCCCCCCACCCCCCGCCACAACCATCGAGAATATCCTTCCTGCATCTACGTTGTCAAGTCCTGTTAGAATTTTATAGGTTTCTATGAGATCCCCCCTCACTCTTCTGAACTCCAGCAAATATAATCCTAACCAATTCAATCTCTCCTCATACGTCAGTCCCACCATCCCAGGAATCAGTCTGGTAAACCTTCGCTGCACTCCCTCTATAGCAAGAACATCCTTCCTCAGATAAGGAGACCAAAACTGCGCACAGTATTCCAGGTGTGGCCTCACCAAGGCCCTGTATAATTTCAGCGAGACATCCCTGCTCCTGTACTCGAATCCACTTGCTATGAAGGACAACATACCATTTGCCTTTTTTACTGCCTGTTGCACCTGCGTGCTTACCTTCAGCGACAGGTGTACGAGAACACCCAGGTCGAGTTGCATATTCCCCTCTCTCAGTTTATAGCCGTTCAGATAATAAACTGCCTTCCTGTTTTTGCTACCAAACTGGATAACCTGACATTTATCCACAACTGTTCCAATGCATCTACCATGCATTTGCCCACTCACTTTACTTGTTCAAATCACCCTCAAATCAAATCAAATCATCCAACTCAGTAGCCTGTTCCCGCTTTCGTCCCATCCCCTTTGATCCCTTTAGACCCAAGAGCTATATCTAACTCCTTCTTGAAAACGTACAATGTTTTGGCCTCAACTGCTTTCTGTGGTAGCGAATTCCACAGGCTCACAACTCTCTGGGTGAACAAATTTCTCCTCATCTCAGTCCTGAAAGGTTTGCCCCATATCCTGAGACTATGGCCCATGGTTCTGGACTCCCCCACCATCGGGAACATCCTTCCTGCATCTACCCTGTCAAGTCCTGTTAGAATTTTATAGGTTTCTATGAGATCCACCCTCACTCTTCGGAACTCCAGCGAATATAATCCTAACCGACTCAATCTCTCTTCATACGTCAGTCCCACCATCCCAGGAATCAGTCTGGTGAACTTCGCTGCACTCCCTCTATAGCAAGAACATCCTTCCTCAGATAAGGAGACCAAAACTGCACACAATATTCCAGGTGTGGCCTCGCCAAGGCCCTGTATAATTGCAGCAAGACATCCCTGCTACTGTACTCGAATCCTGTCGCTGTGAAGGCCAACATAACATTTGCCTTTTTTATCGCCTGTTGCACCTGCATGCTTACCTTCAGCGACTGGTGTACGAGAACACCCAGGTCGAGTTGCATATTCCCCTCTCTCAGTTTATAGCCGTTCAGATAATAATCTGCCTTTCTGTTTTTGCTACCAAAGTGGATAACCTCACATTTATCCACGTTATACTGCATCTGCCATGCATTAGCCCACGCACTCAACTTGTCCAAATCACCCTGAAGCCTCTCTGCATCCTCCTCACAACTCACCCTCCCACCCAGTTTTGTGTTATCTGCAAATTTGGAGATATATTTAGTTCCCTCATCTAAATCATTAATGTATATTGTGAATAGCTGGGGTCCTAGCACCGATCCTTGCAGTACCCCACTAGTCACTGCCTGGAAAAAGACCCATTTATCCCGAACTCTTTGCTTCCTGTCCACCAATCAATTTTCTATCCATCACAATACACTACCCCCAATCCCATGCGTTTTAATTTTACATGCTAATCTCTTATGTGGGACTTTATCAAAAGCCTTCTGAAAGTCCAAATGAACCACATCCACTGACTCCCCCACATCAACTCTACTAGTTACATCCTTGAAGAATTCTAGTAGATTTGTCAAGCATGATTTCCCTTTCGTAAATCCATGCTGACTCTGCCCAATTCTACCATTGTTCTCTAAGTGCTCTGCTATAAAATCTTTGATGATGGACTCTAGAATTTTCCCCATTACCGATGTCAGGCTGACAGGTCTATAATTCCCAGTTTTCTCTCTACCTCCCTTGTTAAATAGTGGGGTTACATTAGCTACCCTCCAATCTGCAGGAACTGTTCCAGAGTCTATAGAATCTTGGGAGCTGACCACCAATGCATCCACTATTTCTAGGGCCACGTCCTTAAGTACTCTGGGATGCATACCATCAGGCCCTGGGGATTTATCGGCCTTCAATCCCATCAGTTTCCCCAACACCGTTTCTCTACTAATACTGATTTCTTTCAATTCCTCTCTCTCACTAAGCCCTGTGATCCCCAACATTTCTGGTATGATGTTTGTGTCCTCCTTTGTGAAGACAGAACCAAAGTATGCATTTAGTTGGTCAGCCGTTTCTTTGTTCCCCATAATAAATTCCCCTGTTTCTGACTGTAAGGGACCTACATTTGTCTTCACCAATCTTTTTCTCTTCACATACCGATAGAAACTTTTACAGTCATTTTTTATGTTCCCCGCAAGCTTGCTCTTGTACTCTATTTTCCTCTTCTTAATCAATCCTTTGGTCCTCCTTTGCTGAATTCTAAACTGCTCCCAATCCTCAGATCTGTTGTTTTTCCTGGCAAATCTATATGCTTCTTCCTTGGATCTAATGCTATCTCTAAACTCCCTTGTAAGCCATGGTTTGGGTACCTTTCCCATTTTACTTTTGCGCCAGACAGGAATAAACAATTGTTGCAGTTCATCCATGCGCTGTTTAAATGATTGCCATTGCCTATCCACCGTCATCCCTTTAAGTAACGTTTCCCAATCCGTCATGGCCAACTCGTGCCTCATACCTTCGTAGTTTCCTTTACTAAGATTCAGGGCCCTTGTCTCAGAATCAACTACGTCACTCTCCATCTTGATGAAGAATTCTATCATATTATGGTCGCACATCCCCAAAGGGTCTCGCACCCTAGATTGTCAATTATTCCTCTCTCGATACACAATACCCAGTCTTGGATGGCCTGTTCTCTAGTTGGTTCCTCAATGTATTGGTCCAGATAACCATCCCGTATACACTCCAAGAATTCCTCCTCTATGGCATTGTGACTAATTTGATTTGCCCAATCTATATGCAGATTAAACTCACCCATAATTACAGAAGTTTCTTTATCACATGCATCTCTAATTTCCTGTTTAATACCATTCCCAACATCACCACTACATTTTGGGGGTCTATATACAACCCCCATTAACATTTTTTGCCCCTTAGTGTTTCTCAGCTCTACCCATACAGATTCCACATCGTCAGAGCTAATGTCTTTCCTCACTATTGCGTTAATTTCCTCTTTAACCAGCAATGCAACTCCACCACCTTTTGCTTTTTGTCTATCCTTCCTAAATACTGAATATCCTTGGATGCTCATTTTCCATCCCTGGTCACCTTTCAGCCATGTCTCCGTAATCCCGACTATATCATACCAATGTTTGTCAAAGACATTTTCGTAAAGTTTGGTGCGAGAAGATGCCATTTGACCCATCAAGCCTACACCCTCCAGAGTCCATTTTATTTGTATTTGTTCATGGAATGTGAGCCTTGCTGGCAAGGGTTGCCCATCCCTTATTATCCTTGAGAAGGTGGTGCCTTCTTGAACCGCTGCAGTCAATGTCATGTAGGTACACACACAGTGCTGTTAGGAGGAGTTCCAGCTTTTTGATCCAGCAACAGTGAAGGAACGGCGATATAGTTCCAAGTCAGGATGGTGTGTGGCTTGGAGGGGAACTTGCAGGTGGTGGTGTTCCCATGCATTTGCTGCTGTTGTTCTTTTAGGTGGTAGAGGTCACGAGTTTGGAAGGTGCTGTCAAAGGAGCCTTGGTGAGTTGCTACAGTGCATCTTGTAGGTGGTAAACACAGCTGCTACTATGCGTCAGTGGTGGAGGTGTTGAACGTCGTGGATGGGGTGCTGATCAAGCGGGCCGCTTTTCCCTGGATGGTGTCGAGCTTCCTGAGTGTTGTTGGAGCTGCACTCATCCAGGCAAGTGGACAGTATTCCATCACGCTCCTGTCTTATAACTTGTAGATGGTGGACAGACTTTGGGAAGACAGGATGTGAGTTATTCCCTGCAGAATTCCCAGCCTCTGACCTGCTCTTGTAGACACAGTATTTATATGGCTGGTCCAGTTCAGTTTTGGGTCAACAGTAACCCCCAGGATGTTGACACTAGGGGATTCAGCGATGATAATGTTGTTGAATGTCAACAGGAGATACTTAGGTTCTCTCTTGTTGGAGTTGATCATTACCTGGCACTTGTGTGGTATGAATGTTATTTGTCACTTATCAGCCCAAGCCTGAATGTTGTCCAGGTTTTGATGCATGCAGGCACGGACTGCTACATTATCTGAGGAGTCATGAATAGTACTGCACACTGTACAATCATCAGCAGACACCCCACCTCAGACCATATGATGGAGGGAAGTTCATTGGTGAAGCAGCTGAAGATGGTTGGGCCTAGGACACTACCCTCAGGAACTCCTGCAGTGATGTCATGGGGCTCAGATGATTGGCCTCCAACAACCACAACTATTTGCCTTGTGCTAGGTATGACTCCAACCAATGGAGTGTTTTCCCATTTTGCTTGGGGACCTTCTTGACACACCCAGTCAAATGTTGCCTTGATGTCATGGGCAGTCACTCTCATCTCACCTCTGGAACTCAGCTCTTTTGTTCATGTTTAGACCAAGGCAGTAATGAGGTCTGGAGCTGAGTGACCCTGACAGAAGCCAAACTGAGCATGTGAGCATATTATTGCTGAGCAAGTGCTGCTTGATAGCACTGTCAATGACACCTTCCATCACTTTCGTGATGACCAAGAGTAGATTGATGGAGTAGTAATTGCCTGGATTGGGTTTGTCCTGCTTTTCGTGAATAGGTCACACCTGGGCAAGTTCCCACATTGTTGGGTAGATGCCAGTGTTGTAGCTGTACTGGAACAGCTTGGCTAGAGGCACAGCTAGTTCTGAAGTAGAAAACATCAGTACTACAGCCAGGATGTTGTCAAAGCCCATAGCCTTGGCAGTATCCAGTGCCTTCAGCTATTTCTTAATATTACGTGGAGTGAATCAAATTGGCTGAAGACTGGCATCTGTGATGCTGGGGACCTCAGGAGAAGGCCGAGATGGATCATCCACATGGCACTTCTGGTTGAAGATGGATGCAAATGCTTCAGCCTTGTCTTTTGCACTGATGTACTGGGCTCCCTCATCGTTGAGGACAGGGATATTTTTGGAGCCTCCTCCTCTGGTTAGTTGTTTAATTGTCCACCACCATTCACAACTGGATGTGGATGGACTGCAGAGTTGTGATCTGATCTGTTAGTTGTTGGATTGCTTTGCTATGTCTACCACATGCTGCTTCCATTATTTAGAATGCATTTAGTCTGTGTTGTAGACCGACCAACTTCAATCTCCCTACAGCTAATATCTGGGCAGGACAGGGCTGTCCCAAGCATACCTGTGCACATGAGAAGGTCATTAAGAGTTTTGTATACATGAGAAAGGACAGATGCAAACTTTTGTTATCTGCCCCAATATTATGAACTATCAACTTTGCAGTATGATTATCTTTCAAAAACTGTGATTTTTAATATAATGTAAAAAGGATTTGGAGGAGACATGTGACGTCACACCAACTCTGCCTAGAGACAAGACAAGGATCTTGGTCACCATGACCATAAGGAACCCAGATCAAAGACCCTTTTGAAAGCAGAATGCCAGATTGTAACACCTGAAGGATAATGGATTTCGCCCTCCCAGACTCTCAGATCATAAAGAGGGAGCCAGAAGCTCTGAAGATACACACTCGAGTTGAAATTTTTAGTACCTGGAAACAAAGGAAGACCCAGGTGGTTCTGCTGTGGCTGGCTTGTGGACTCTGCATATTGTAAAAGGTAAATGACTATTGATTTTTGATTCTAGACAAATTCAACATGCTTACTTAAATCTGACAGGCTGTAAGGAAAAAAGGAAGACACAAAGATCAGCAGTGGCTGCCTCTGAAGACAGAAGAGAAAATAACTACTGAGAAAATAACAGTGAAAGGCTGCTAAGACTTGAACCTGATTTGAAAGCTGAGGTTTGCGGAGGGGAGGTTAGCAGAGGAAAAAAGACCAATGGGGTCATCAGAGGTTGCCTTATTAACGGAAGTCCAGGTCAAAAATGCTCGGAGGAAGTGAGCGAAGAGGACATTGGCTTGGAGAAAGGACTGGGAAATCCAACCCATTATAACTAGGAGGAGTTTGAGACTTTTTAACTGCAAGAATATCACTTCAATGAGGACACTGTGTAGCATATAAATGTGGTGTGGGATTTTCAAGTGCTTTAATAAGTTAAGGGGTAATACCTTTCTCTGTAATTCAGTGTATTAGCTACTTAGAAAGTACTGTTTAATGTTGATTTTTAGTTTAGTTGTTATAGTGAAAGTCTTAAAATGTGAAATCTTCTTGTGTCCTTCTTTAACTTGGTCTGGGCAGTTCATATCTCTGGTTTTAAAGGTAACGGTTTCAACTAAGGTCATCACAAATTGGGGGCTTGGGTCCAGGTTATGAAATTCAGAGGCTGTAAAATGAGTGCACTGCAATTTGCTAGAATTTAAACAAACAAGATTTCACAATTATTTTTGCTGCACTCAAAAAGAAACGTCAGCATGTCTACTTTTACATTCAAGCCTTTGTGGGGAGATAAGATTTGACTCTCAATGATTTAACATAGTTAACAGTGGATGTGTTAATAGTTATAGCAGAGCAAGTGGGGGTTAGTTTAAGATCAAAAGCTAAAAAGACAGAAATTGTTGAAGTGCTGACTCAGCATTTTAACCTTGAGGAAGGAAAGAGTGATCTTGGTAGCTCTCAGATTGAGTTAGCTAGAATTCAGTTACAAATGAGGCAACTGGAACTTGAAAAAGGGCAAAAGTCAGACAATTACAACTTGAATTGAGAAAACTTGAACGTGAAAGCGAAAGAAAAGAAAGAGACTTACAGAGAGGAAGAGAAACCAGGAAAGCTTAGATTACAAAAACCGGGAGTTGCAGGAAGTCTTGAGGATGAATCTGATTTAACCCCTGGTTTTGATTTGGCAAGGAATATTCATTTAGTGCCTAAATTCAGAGAGGAAGGAGTTGAAATGTATTTTGTGCCCTTTGAAAAAATTGCTACAAAGTTGCAATGCCCAAAAGAAAATTGAACAATTTTATTGCAGGCTACGTTCGTGGGAAAAGTGTTAGCGGTATATTCAACAGTCTCGGAGCAACATTTGAATGACTATGAAATGGTTAAAACTGCAGTTCTCAATGCCTATGAGTTGGTACCAGAGGTTTACAGACAAAAATTCAGGAATTTAAAAAAACAGGACCAGACATTTATGGAATTTGCTAGAGAGGGGGAAATGGTGTTTGATAGGTAGTATAAGTCAAAGAAGATTAAGCAATATTTGAAAGCCTTAGGGAGGTAATCCTAATGGAAGAATTTAAAAACAGTGTCCCCCTAGAATAAGGTCCCACCAGGAAGAACATAAAAGTGTTAAAATAAGGGATGCCATGGCAATGGCAGATGATTACGAATTAACCCACAAAAGCAGTAGTTACAGGCCCCAGTTTGGAAGCTTTCAGAGAAGTTGGAGAGATAGGAAGGCTGATAATGAAAAGATATTTGTTTTTAGTGAGAGAAAGGGTAAAGGAGAGGATACAGGCAATCCGCAGAGTAGCAGAAAAGATAAACAGGAGACTAGGGTTGAGTCAAAAGGACCAGTGTGTTTTTTTTAATAAAAGAGGGCATATAAAATCAGCATGCTGGAACTTAAAAGGCAAATCAGTAATTGTGGTAGGTTTGCTGAAAGCCTGTCCTGAAAAGGATGCCCGAGAGGAGCTCTGCTGAGAAGCCAGTGGCTATGGCAATTTTGAATAAGGAGCAGAGGTGTTCTCCCCATGTGCTGATGTATTAAATCAGGTCCCTGAGGGTTATAGAAGTTTTGTGTTGAAGGTTAAGTTGTTTCCTTATCCATCAGGTGAGGCAGGCAAGTCAATTTTGCTGCTAAGAGATACAGGGGAAACACACTCAT
Source organism: Heterodontus francisci (assembly GCF_036365525.1). Lineage (NCBI taxonomy): Eukaryota > Metazoa > Chordata > Chondrichthyes > Heterodontiformes > Heterodontidae > Heterodontus > Heterodontus francisci. The sequence goes on along the minus strand of NC_090389.1, from coordinate 80,366,271 downwards.
TAATGTAGCAAAGGATGCAAATTTTCCCCCAATTAGTTCAATAAATGTGAAAGTCATGGAGCAGGGCATTGAGGGAGGTTATTTACCCATTCAATTGCATTAGGTTAATTTACAGGGTGACTTAGTCCCCAGTCCTGTAACTGTGGGAGCTGTCCCTGGTTGAAGGGGTGGATTTGTTGCCAGGAAATGACTTGGCTAGGGATAAGGTATTGGTGTTTCCAGTGGTTTCAGAAAAGCCAGTTGAGGTTGCTGAAATAGAAGTTTTGCTGGAAGAATTTCCCAGAATATTCCCACATTTTGTGGAAACAAGATCCCAGGCTCATAGGATTACACAAGATGAGAAAGACTCTGTGGTTATAAAGGACAAGCTAGATGTCTAGCTGGCTGAAACCTTTTTCAAGAATTTGAGCAGCAACCTGAATTGTTTAGCGGATTGTCTTTGATTGAGACACAACAGGCTGACCCCAATTTAAAGAAAATATCTCAGACAATGTGTTCTGCGGCTGAGAAAATCTCTGAGTACTATTAGGTTAAAAATGACATATTATTGAGAAAGTGGAGACCTCCCCAGAAGCCTCTTGATGAGGATTGGGCTATAGTTTATCAGGTTGTTGTTCCCCCGGGGTACGAGGAACATAGGAGCAGGAGTGTGCCATTCAGCACATCGAGCCTGCCCCACCATTCAATATGATCATGGCTGATCGTCCACTTCAATGCCTTTTTCCCACACTATCCTCATATCCCCTTATGTCATATGTATTTAGAAATCTGTTGATTTTTGCTTTAAACATACTCAATGACTGAGCTTCCACAGCCCTCTGGAGTAGAGAATTCCAAAGATTCACAACCCTCTGAGTAAAGAAATTTCTCTTCATCTCTGTCCTAAGTGGCTTCCTCCTTATTTTGAAATTGTGTCCCCTGGTTCTAGACTCCCCAACCAAGGGAAACATCTTAGCTGCATTTACCCTGTCTACCCCTTTATGTATTTTGTGGGTTTCAGATCACCTCTCATTCTTCAAAACTATAGCGAATACAGGCCCAGTTTCCCCAGTCTCTCTTGATAGGACAGTCCCGCCATCTCAGGAACAAGTCTGGTGAATCTTCGTTGCACTCCCTCTATGGCAATAATATCCTTCCTAAGATAAGGGAACCAAAACTGCACACAGTACTTCAAGTGCAGTCCTGGATGGTGTCGAGCTTCTTGAATGTTGTTGGAGCTGCACCCATCCAGGCAAGTGGAGAGTATTCCATCACACTCCTGACTTGTGCCTTGTAGATGGTGGACAGGCATTGGGGAGTCAGGAGGTGAGTTACTCGCCTCAGGATTCCTAGCCTCTAGATACTACGAATCCTAGGGATATGTGGGTTCTACCGGCAGGTTATTCATAACTTCAGTACAGTAGTTACCCCACTGATGAATTTGTTTAAAAAAGAGCGTGAAGGTTGAGTGAACAGAATCATGTCAAATGACATGAGAAATTAAAGGTCATTTTAATAAATGAACCCATTCTGGCGGTAAATTTCAGCAAGCCCTTTAAAGTGGCAATTGATGCCAATGATGTGAGGGTAGGAGCAGTGTTACTCCAGGATGATGATGCTAGTATCGAATGACCAGTCAGTTACTTCTCTTAAAAAAAAACTAAATAAGCACCAAAAGAAGTACTCCACGATTGAAAAGGAGGCTTTCAACATTTTGAAGTATATGTCAATAATGGCCAAAGGGAATTAACCATTTACACCGATCATAATCCATGAAGGTTTTTCAAGAAATTCAAGACCAAGAATGCCAGATTATTCTGATAGGGTTTAATGATACAACCATTTACCTTAAAGATTGTACATGTTACCGGGAAAAGCAAAGTAATTGCTGATGCTCTGTCCAGAATCTAAAGAAAGAATCTCATGGAGGAAAACAACTTGGAGAGATGAAAATACTGTGTAATATGTAATATGTTCGTGAGGGAAATGTTTACAATGTTATATGTTGATAATTTTGTAGAAAACGCATTACTACGGTCATGAATATTCTATTTTTAGGGGCGAGTTGTTATGAATGTGGGACTTAGTAGTATTATGTTTCAAAAACTGTGATTTTTAATGTAGTATAAAAAGGATTCAGAGAAAACATGTGATCTCACACCAACTCTGCCTAGAGACAAGACAGGGATCTTGGTTGCCATGACCACAAGGAACCCAGCTCAAAGACCCTTTTGAAAGCAGAATGCAAGTTTGTACACCTGAAGGACAATGGATTTCACTCTTCCAGACTCTCAGATCATAAACAGGGAACCAGGTGCTCTGAAGATGCAAACTCAAGTTGAAATTTTTAACACCTGAAAATGAAGGAAACCCAAGTGATTCCACTATGGCCAGACTTGTGGACTCTGCATATTGTAAAAAGTAAGTGACTATTGAGTTTTGACTCAGGCTTTCCTAAGTCTGACAGGCTATAAGGAAGAAAGAAAGACACAAAGACCAGCAGTTGCAGCCTCAGAAGAAAGCGAAAACAAGTGCTCTCAGAACACTCGTCTACATCAGGGAAATAGGCCACAGCCTGCGCACCAGGCTCAAGAAACACCAAACCTGCTTCAAATACACTGAATGAGATGAGTCAGCTATCATCAAGCATGCTCAACTCAATAACCACAGCATCAAATTGTCCAACTCCAAGCTCATCTGATCCAGCAAGCACTGGCGTACTAGATGCATCAGGGAGGCCATGGCGATCTACCAACACCACACCGTCCCCCAAGACAACAGCCTACTCATCAGTGACATTTGGATACCCCTTCTCAAGGAACACACCGTCATCCACTCTGCGGCCAGCATGCCAAAGTGCAACCAACTTTAACAACATACAACCCTCCATACACTCAAGATCCACCACACAGCAAGAATATTTGCATGTACTGACCTACCAGAGGATAGATTAGCTGACCAATCAGTAGCAAGAACGATAGCATATCCTGACCAATCACGGAACAGAATAGCCAACCAATCAGCAGCAAGAACAACATGTACCGACCTATCACAGACACGCTAAGCCTGACCAATCAGCAAGGTCCCACCCACACGTCCATCCTCCACCATCTATAGACCCATCTTTTCCACAGATCCAGTCTTTTCTCCAGAAGACAGGCAGAGTGCGTTGCCCAAAATACCAAGCCCTAACAGTTCTCAGAACTCTTCTTTCAAGAAAACAAGTGCTCTTTTCAGAGCAATTCACATTGTGTAAATTCTAAATCGTATTATTCAAACTTACAAAGTACTGTTTATTTGATGTTGATTTTTAGTTTCGTTGTTATAGTAAAAGCCTTAAAACGTAAAATCTTGTCATGTAGTTCTTTAAATTGGTCTGGGGAGTTCATATCTCTGGTTTTAGAGTTAATGGTCTCAACTGAGGTCATAACACCCAATCCTATCTGATCGCACCACGCACAAGGATTAAAAATACGTTGCAGATTCCTCTTCTGTGAGGCATTAACTATAATAGGTACCTTCCATCCAACATGCTATTTTTATTGTGACGCCACATGATTACAACAAATTGAACTGAGTACTCTATGACTATGACTTGCATTTATGCAGTGTGTTATGACTTTGAAATATCTCAAAGTACTTTTGAAATCTAATGGGAAGAATGTTGAGGCTTTAGAGAGGATACAGTGCAGATTCACTAGGATGTTGCCTGGTGTGAGGAAACACAAATATAATAAAAGGCTTGAAAAGATTAGTTAAAGTAATGCAGGTAACAGGCAAATGATATTCGTGTTTAAAACTGGAATGATAGGACAGGGAAGATAGAAGCAGACTGTTTCCATTAGTTCAAATGTCTACAATGAGGAGTGTAAACTAGTGGTTCTCAAACTGTTTTGGTTCAAGGCCTCATTTTCAAATGGATTAGTAATCACAGACACAGCTGCTATTGAAATTATAATGCTATATAATACTTATAGCATGAAAGTGCTGCATGTAAAGAGTGCTTTAATAATGTTTTTAAGAAAACAGTTATTTACTACTAGAGAGCAGTGAGATAGGTGTGTCTGCTTTCAATTGCAGAGTCTGTCTAGCCTTGGCAGGAGCAAGTACAGGGTAGGAACCCAGAGACAGCAAGAGATGGGGGAGAGCAGAGGACGTAGAAAGCATTTGGGTGTAGGGGGACAGCAGGAGCACTGGAAAGGCACAGCAGAGAGAGAGCAAAAGTATGGGAAGAGCCAGAACCTGGAGAGAGTCAGAGCCTGGAGAAAGCAGGAGCGCAGAGAGAGCACTAGAGGAGTAAGGGAAGAGCAGGAGTGCTGCAGAAGCAGAGAACAGAAGAGGAAGGAGCATGGGAGAGCAAGAACCCAAAGGGAGCAGGTGTACAGGGGGGGAAGCAGAGCACGGAGAGAACACTAAAGGGGTAGGAGGAGGGCAGGAGCGCAGGGTGGGGGCAGAGCACATCTCTGGCTGCCTTTCATTCTTTTACTCTTGATCATCTTTGCCCACCCGTAAATCTAGCCCTGCGCAGCGGACCCCCAGTAGGTCCCTGCTGAGCCCCAGGTGTCTGCAAACCCCAGTGTGAGAACCACTGCTGTAGATACAAGATTAAATATATGTGATTCAGAAAAGAGGGCGAGAGAAACTTCTCTACACAGACAAGGTTGGTCTTTGAGACAGAAACTATGTCAACATTGATGATTAGATTAGATTATTAACTGGGCATTAACTGCCCAATTAAAAGCCTCAATTGGCAACAAGGCAGGTAGGCTGTTCACAGGCCTGCCCACCCCAAGAAAATTTTTTGGCAGAGGCGGGAAAGTGTTGGGTTCCCCCCTCCCCGTCACCATTCCACCCGATTCTTTGCTCTCCCCACCTCTAAACCTGCCACAGGGGAGAACATAAAATTCCCCCCAAAGTTTCTACAATGTGAATAAGTCATCATGGTGCTGTTGTGTTGCATTCTTATGGACAAAAAAGTGTGACAATGGCCCTTTAACAATAGTTGTGTAATCTTTGTTTCTCACTTTTTAGATCAGCATGTGTTATTTACCATTCTCCACTGAGTGAGAGGGCAGCAAATTCCACCCAGCAAATCCATAACACAGAAATAAAATAAAATAATTACAGGGCAGGCTCAGTAGATTATTTTGGCCCTATGAAAGTGATGTTAATTTGCATATAGAAAAATAAATACTTTAGTTTAGGCAACATGTAGTTGACTCCAAGTGTTTTTTTTTACTTATTCACACTAAGTAGGCATCATTGGCAAAGCCAGCAGATTAATTGCCTAATTTAGAAGGTGTGGTGAGCCACTGGAAGTGTAGCAGTTTCGGTACAACTGAGTTGCTTTTTAGTTTGCCAGTTAGTTGCCAGTTTAGAGGGCAGTTAAGAGTCAACCACATTGCAACGTGTCTGGAGTCATATGTAGGCCAGACCAGGTAAGGAGGGCAGATTTCCTTCCCTAAAAGATATTAATGAATCAGATTGGTTTTTACGACAATCTGGTAGTTTTATGGTCACCATTACTGATACCGAGAGAAGGGATTTTCGGTATTTCTAGGCCCAGCCAAGGTCAGGAATGGAGGCAAATGGGGCCCAAAAATACCAGCACCAGCTGGCGTGCTGGTTTCCTGACACCATTCCCAGCAGAAACATTTTGGGAGGTGGGTTTGGGGTCCTGCAAGGCTGAGCACCCCTACAAGGTGGGCACCCAACTGGACTCATTAAGAGCCTTGCTAACATAGTTAAAGGAGGGCAACTGGGATTTTCCAGTCGGCCTCCAGTTTCCGGGCGCAACATGGGGGCCCTATAGAGGGATTCTCCCCCACCCTCCCCACAGTGGTGGCCTCAATGCTTTTCCAATTTTTATTTGAATTTTTAAAAAAGTTGGTGAGAGGGCACCTTCATGTTGAAGCGCCCTCTCGGTTACTTACCCTCTACTGCAGCATGCTGCTCCTGTCAAGCTGGAAGGCCTCTGATTGGCTCTCCTGCCACCCTTACTTGGAACCTGTTACCATGCCAATTAAGGGGGCACCCCAGCCAAAATCCCTACAAGTGATGGCTTCCCACTGGAGGCAGGTTCGGAATCTGGAAACCCCCAAAGCAAAAATTCAGCACTGGTTTTAATTGTTAATTTATTTCGTGAACTGAATTTAAATTCCCCAGCTGCTGAGGTGGGATTTGAGCTCATGTCTCATTTATCATTCGTCCAGTCCTCTGGGTTACTAGCCCGGGAACATGGCCAGAATCAGAGTGCCTTTTAAATCTTTGTGTCATGCCAGTTTCTGACCTCCTTGAGATTCCTGGTATGATTTAGCTAAATTTAGCCTGTACGTTCACATTGTGGTTACACAACACTGTATGTATAAATGTGAAGCCAAAACTGGTTTGCGCCAACTCAATAGCTGTTAATAGAGGTAAAATAAATATACACAGTACCCCAACATATGTTCCTGTTCACAACTCAACCAGCTCCTACCTTGTGCTCCCAATCTGAAGAAATTCAGGAAAGATCCCAGTCAAGCTGAAAGAAATAATTTTGAAAAAGTTGTTATTACAAGTAAGGTAAAGGAAAAAATGAGTACTATTTATATAGTGCCTCTCACAACCTCAGGGCATCCCAAAGTGCCTATGAAGTGCTTTTGTAATGCAGTTAATGTGTCTGCCAATTCACGCACAGCAAGCTCCCACAAACGAACAATGAGATAAATGACAAGATAATCTATTGCTTGGTGACGTTGGATGAAGGATAAATAGTGTCCAGCACACTGGGGAGAACTGCCCCACTCTTCTTCAAAATAGTGGCACACGACCTTTTATGTCCACTTGAGAGGGCAGGAGGGGCCTTGGTTTAATGGCTCATCCGAAAGACAGCACCACTGACAGTGCAGCACTCCCTCAGTACTGCATTGGAATGTCAGCCTAGTCTGTTGAGTGGGACAACCGCCCAACTAAGAGGCAGCAGAGCTACCAACTGGACGACAGCTGACACCAAACTAAGCTGAAACTAGAGTAGTTGGACTTGGTAAATGTCAAGGACACAGAGACAATTGAAGGCTGAAGCAACATGCCCTCACTTCCATGCACACCCGTGTACGCACACCCACACGCACGCCTATACTCAGGCATTTTCTGCAAGCCACCAAAATCCCTGTCCTCCTTTTCTCACCCCTGTTAACTACAGTAAGGAAAAAAATTGACCCTGTCCTGATTGGAGCTATAATGTCGCAGAGCAGGCACAGATGTTGAAAAAAAAAGAGAGAAGGCTGGAAAAAGCCAGGAATGTCCCATGCATCAGGCACTGGCATGAGACAGAGGGAATTATAAAGGGCAATCAGTAATGTGGGAATAACAGAGGCAGCTGACATGCAAGCAGTCATTCAACAAGTCATTGTGAAGGACAGGCAGGTTTAAACAAACGTCACAGTTCTGATACAAGAAGCCAGAAATTCTAATCAGAAGCAAAATTCTGCTGACGTGTTTAGTTACTAGGATTTGGTAATGTGAGAACAACAAATTTTATAACACTTTTTTAACAAAGTTATTTAATTACATTTGATAACTTGAAGTGAAAATTCCCTGTGAATAAAATAGAGAATAAACTGCTCGCTAACATTGCTGTATTTTGTCTGCCCAGATTAACCATTAACATCGGGAACTGTCTGTGGAAACGAAGTTCCCCCACTTTTCACTTACATCCTGTAAACATCCTCACTGGAAGAGGATTTAGTTCCAAACTGTATTTCACGAGTTTTAATGATGTAGACAGTGCACAACCTACAGTGTCCAGGAGGTTTTGGCCAGACCTAGCGCTGACCTGAGATTTTGACCTTGTCTGGTTCTGAGTTGAAGCTTTCTGCCTCGCTCTTCCCCCTATGGGTTAATGGCTAAAATAAAACAATTATCATGATCAGCAAGAACTTGTTACTGTCATTTTTACTGTTCAATTCAGGAGAAGAAAATGGGGACAGAGAGACAGACAATCTATCCATCCTATCATTCAGAATTGGCAGATGCAATTACTAATACCACAGCTGGCACAGGTCAGCAAACATTCCCGTCGGCCAGCAACAGGAACTATGGTAACGGGAAAAGCCTTGCACGAGGGCAGGCCAACACCCACTCAGACTCTGACCTTCTCCTTCAATATGACTGAGCAAATGGTACTTTCATGGTTATGAGGACGATGACAAGGTTGTGAAGCCTGCACTGTCTTCTCTCTTTCAATCCAACACCGACCGATCAGCCCCAGTGGAAGGCAGCATCATTTAGATGAGGTACCAATTCGTCCATCCTGTTTTAAAGGCGAGTCAATATTCCTCTACCGAAGAGCAGGAGAGTTCTCCCCATTGTCCTGCTCCAATATCAATAAAACAGATTATCTGGTTGTTACCTCATTGCTGTTTGTGAGACCAGTTTGTGTGCAGATTGGATCATGATTTTCCCTTTCATTGCAACAGTGACCACACTTCAAAAATACTTCATTGATTGTAAAGCGCATTGGGACTAAAATAGTGAAAAGTGCTAAATAAATGCGAGTCCTTTCTAATAAGAAATTTTATTGAAATGAGTGCAGCCGCATGTGTCTTGCCCTTCTGATGGGCATTTGACCTCATTCATCAGGCATAGTAAGGGCTTTTATTCATTCACGGGACGTGGGCATTGCTGCCAAGGCCAGCATTTATTCCCCATCATTATATAACCGGGTGGCGTACTAAACCATTTCAGAGGGTAATTAAGTGTCAACCACATTGCTATGGGTCTGGTGTCACATATGGACCAGACCAAGTAAAGACAACAGATTTGGGGCATTAGTGAACCGGATGGGTTTTTAAACAGCAATCTGGCAGTTTCATGGTTACCGTGTCTGGTACTCACCTTTTATTCCAGATTTATTTAATTAACTGAATTTAAATTCCCCAACTGCTGTGGTGGGATTTGAACTCATGTCTCCAGAAACCAGCTCACCATCAACCCTGGCAGTCATCTGGCTCCAAGGATCCCCACACACATGCAGTGCCATAGTGAGGAGTGCCAGAGCAGACAAGATTGACCTGAATCAGTGGCTCACTGTGTTTGGGGACAAGGTCATCTGGGCCAACGTTTAAAGATGAAACGAAGATTCTGTTAAATTATTACCAAATGTATGGCGTTCCTGAATTATTTGTTTGAAATTCAAAAATATTCAAGAATAATGACATATCCTTTAATAACCAGACAGCTGAAGGTGTACCCTACCCAGCTACTTCAAGATTGATATCAACAGACATTTGAGACAAAGTACAAATCTAACAAAAAATTGTAATGATCTATGGTTATTTTGCTCCACATGAGCCTTCTCCCACTTTACTTCATCTCACACTATCAACATATCTTCTATTCCTTTCTCACTCATGTACCTTTCTAGCTTCCACCTAAATACATCTATGTTATTCACCTAAATCACTCCATATGGTAGCAAGTTTCATATTCTCATCACTCTCTCAGTAAGGAATCTTCTCCTGAATTCCTTATTAGATTCATTAGTGATGAACATATACACCAGGCATGGTGTAGAGCTCATAGGATTGGGAGTAATATATTAGCATGGTTTGAGGATTGGTTAATGGACAGAAAACAGAGAGTTGGAACAAAGGGGGCATATTTAGATTGTCAGGCTGTAACTAGTGCAAGTATCAGTGCTCGAGTCTCAGCTATTTGCAATCTTTATCCATGGCTTAGATGAGGGGACGGAGTGTAATATTTCTAAATTTGCTGATGATACAAAGTGATTTGGGAAAGTAAGTTGTGAGGAGGATGCAAAGAGGTTACAAAGGGATATAGATCAGTTTAGTGATCAGGCAAAAAGGTGGCAAATTAAGCATAATGGCCGGAATTTTTCAAGCTCGCCGCTGATCTCGGCGGCTCATTTACATGTCCGAGGCGGTCCTCCTGCCACCAACGACGTAGAGGCGGTGGGCGCTCTGTCCCCGGCAACGGCGTCCGGTGCCACCACGCAGGCACCGGTGCCATTTGTAAACGGCTTCAGGTCCTGCCACACCATTTCAATTTTTAAAGTGAAGGGGGAGAGAAAATTAAACATTAAAATATATTCACCATTTCAATTCCTTCTCCCCTTCCCCCACCATGACTAATCACTTCATTAATTGCCCTCTCCCCCCATTAAAACATTTCTTCCAATCCCGAACATTCCCCGCCCACCACCCCCCCCCCCCCCCCCACCCCAACCGCACTTTATTAACTTTGACCTTCAGCCACTTCACACCATCTCCTCAACCAATAGCAGGAGTTTTCCCCCCTCCTCCCCGCCCTGAAAACTTCACTCCTCCCCCCTTCCTACCAGTGTTCCGTCTCAGATCTCCGAATGGAGATCCGAAGGTGTGGGAGTTTCGGCAACCTGCCAGAATATTGGAGCGGCACAGCCGTTGCTACATGGCAAGTCTTTGTTCATGCAATTTAAATAAATTAAAATATTTTAATTTAGTTCCCGTTGCCGGGGAGCGGGGGTGGGGGGCCCGCCATGAGGCCCCGCTGCCACTGGTAATATGGGGTGGGGCCTTCCCTACATCGAGGTCCATGGTGGGCCTCTCCTGGAGAATATTTCCTGGGCCCCCACACCCGGCCGCAACCCCCGAAGTCGGGGGGCTGGTAAAATCCAGCCCAATATGAGAAAATGTGAAATTATCCATTTTGATAGGAAGAATAGAAAAACAAAATAATTTTTAAAAAGTGAGAGACTAGTAAATGCTGGTGTTCAGAGGGATTTGGGTAATCTTGTGCATGAATCACAGAAAGTTAGCATGCAGATACTGCAAGCAATTAGGAAGGCAAATGATATTTTAGCCTTTCCTGCAAGAGGGTTAGATTATGAGTAAGGAAGTCTTGCTGCAATTATATAAGGCTTTGGTGAGACCGCACCTGGAGTATTGTGTATAGTTTTGGTCTCTACCTAAGGAAGGATATAATTGCCTTGGAGTGGGTGCAGCATAGGTTCACGAGATCAATTCCTGGGATGACAGGGCTGCCCTCTGAGGAGAGATTGTGTAGAATGGGCCTATACGCTCTAGAGTTTAGAAGAATGAAGGGTGATCTCGTTGAAACATACAAAATTCTTAGAGAGCTTGATTGGGAAGAATAAAGTGTTGGGCATTTAGGACTGAGACGAGGAGAAATTTCTTCACTCAGAGGGTTGTGAAGCTTTGGAATTCTATACTACAGTATATTCAAGACTGAGATTGATAGATTTTTGGACACTAAAAGAATCAAGAGATATAGGGATAGGATAGGAAAGTTAACTTGATGTAGAAGATCAGCCATGATCTTACTGAATGGTAGAGTAGCCTTGAGGGACTGTATTACCTACTCTTGTTCCTATTTCTTGTTCTCACATTTATTAGTAACTATCTTATATCAGTGAGGTAGTGACCATTTGCATTCCCGGGCACCATTCTGTTAAATCAAGGAGATGGATCACCTCATAAGGCACTTCACCACGACAAGGTCGTCCCTTTTAGCTGGCACAGTGGCACATGACCAAAGATACCATATCAATTGTATTTGAGATTTAATAAGTCAAGAGCACCAACTACAGTTCTTTGTGGGTAAGACAGGCACTGTTCTCTCTCTCGTGCGCTCTCATACCACATGTCCGGCACTCTGCTTTAGTCTTCGTTGTAAATAATGTCTTTATCCTCACAGCAAGGAACAACAGATTAGTCACAACTCAGGTTGCCAAGATACTCGATGCCAAACCACCGGGTGTCTGTAGAATTGCTTGGGTCTCAGCTGATTTGAAACAGCAAACTTAAGCAGCGGGCACTGAGAAACTTTTACTTTGCAACGAGAGCCCAGTGGAACAAAGACCATGTCAACTGGGCAGTATTCAATACTTTTCATTAACATACCACAACTGACAAAAGAGCAAAAAAAAAAGAAACTCAAAGCTGGTTAACCCTTTCAGCCCACAATATGTTTCCCACTGTACAAACTTGGCTTAGGCTTTGTTTTTAATGGAACTGTGGTCCATACCATACTTCCAGTTTGTTAACAGAGGGCCAGTCACCTCTTGAAATTGGCAGTACGACAGGCAAATGGTCCATTGGCATCATCACACCATTGGACACGGAAATGATTCGTAACAAAAACAAAACAGCTGGTCCTGCATTGTCTTTGAGGCAGCCCATGTTAACATTCCTTTCTGTTGCTCTCCCGCTCCCCTTTCCACATTCAGGGGGCTAGATGACGCAGGTTTGTTCTCTCTTTCCCTTGGTGTCCTAACCGACATTACTCACTCACCCAACACCCAAATACCAGATGAACTGGTCATTTGTATTCTTGGTGCTTGCTACCCTACCAGTCCAATGCCCTGGGTGAGAGGCCCAAGGCATTGTGTTAGGAAACAACAACTTACATTTATATAACATAGTAAAATGGCCCAAGGCACTTCATAGGAGCATTATCAAACAAAGTTTGACACCAAGCCACATCAGGGGATACTAGGATGGATAACCAAAAGCTTGGCTAAAGAGGTCGGGTTTTAAGGAACATCTTTAATGAGGAGAGAAAGGTAAAGAGGTTTAGGGAGGGAATTCCAGAGCTTAGGGCCCAGTCAGCTGTAAGCACAGCCACCAATGGTGGAGCAATGGAAATCGGGTGTGTGATTTCAGAGGGTTGTGGGGCTGGAGGAGGTTACAAGGCTCGGGAAGGGCGAAACCATGGAAGGGTTTAAAAACATGGAAATGAATTTTAAAATTGTGGAGTTGCTGGATCAGAAGCCACTGCACAATGTTCACAGTCCATCTCTCAGCATTTGGGTGGGAAGAAGTGGGCCGGCTGGGGGAGGCTGGGGAGTGGGCTGGGGGCTGGGTGTGATGGTGGAAGGATTGGATAGCTGGAAGTTCAACATTTTTTAATTCATTCACAGGATGTGAGCATCGCTGGCTAGGGCAACATTTATTGCCCATCCCTAATTGCCCTTGAGAAGGTGGTGGTGAGCTGCCTTCTTGAACCACTGCAGTACATGTGGTGTAGGTACATCCACAGTGCTGTTAGGAAGGGAGTTTCAGGATTTTTAACCAGCGAGAATGAAGGAACGGTGATGTGTTTCCAAGTCGGAGAGAGGCCATCGTGGGCCAGCAGTTTGCCACAAAAATGTTGTGGGGGTCAAAAGAAGCGTGAAGACAGACAAGGACTTGCCTCCTTCTGCAGCAGTATGTAGCAGTCCCTTTAAAGGTCACTGGAAAGGATGCTCAATGCCCGGTATCAATGGTCAGAACATACGTGGTGTCTGCTCCACCCAATGGTACATCAGTTTAGGGTCACACAACTGGCATACAACCCCCAATTTGCATCTTATTAGTAGGCTCCCACCTGAAACAGGCAGATGCCTGAGCCACCCATGTAAAGGCCCCTGGCGAAAATCTCAGCAGCAGGAATTGGGCCAGGAGGTCAGCCCTGCAATTTCCAAAGTGATGCCACTCCACTCCCGGCCAAAAACAGGGACGGAATCGCTCTATGTATATGATATAATATATACCACTCTCTTTTTCTCATTTTTACATTCAGATCATGCTCTGCTGAGCTCAAACCGAGTTTCATTTCCTGGTTCAGTACAAAGAACAGCCTTCAAATCCAAAAGCAGGCATCAAACTATGCAGTAATAACTAAAACTGCCAAACATTAAGTCTGACCACGGTTTCAATTTGTATTGAGTACAACTGGACAATTCAAGATCATTATAGAGGCAAAGACATAGAACACCATTAACTACTTACACAACTGTTGAGAACAAAAAGGGAAGACAGCAACAGAATCAGAACTGGATTGGACTGTGTCTCTTTTTTTTTTGAGTGGACAAAGCAAAGAAGAGCAGATCAGTTGTCCATGTAGGAAGCTGGAAGCTTTAAGCAACAAGCAGCTTTTGTTTGGTTAATTCCATTGTGCTTTGTGAGTGTGACAAAGTTAAACTTTCCCTCCTCGTCCTTCTCGACCTGTCTGCAGCCTTTGACATGGTTGACCACACCATCCTCTTCCAACACCTCTCCACTGTCGTCCAGCTGGGTAGGACTGCTGTCACCTGGTTCCATTCTTATCTATCTAACCGTAGCCAGAGAACCACTTGCAATGGCTTCTCTTCCTGCTCCCACACCATTTCCTCATCTGTCCCCCAAGGATCTATCCTTAGCCCCCTGCTATTTCTCATCTACATGATGGTCCCTAGCGACATCATCTGAAAGCACAGCATCAGTATTCACGTATACGCTCAGCGCTACCTCACCACCAGCTCTCTCGACTCCTCCACTGTGGCTAAATTATCAGACTGCTTATCTGACATCCAGTACTGGTTGAGCAAAAATTTCCTTCCATTAAACATTGGAAGGCTGAAGCCATAGTTTTCAGTCCCTGCTCCAAACTCCAGTCCCCAGCTACTGACCTCATCGCTCTGCCTGCCAACAGTCTGAGATTAAGCCAGTCTGTTCGCAACCTTGCTGTCACACTAAACCCTGAAACGAGCTTCCAAACTCATATTCGCAGCATCACCAAGACAGCTATTACCTTCTCTGTAACATCACCCGACTTTGCCCCTGTTTCAGCTCGTCTGATGCTGAAATCCTCATTTATATCTTTGCTATCTCTAGACTTGACTGTTCCAACACACCCCTGGCTAGTCTCCGACACTCTACTCTCCGTAAAGTTGAGGTCGTCTGCTGCCTGTGTCTTAACTCGCACCAAGTTCCATTCCCCCATCACCCCTGTGCTCGCTGAGCTACTCTGGCTCCTGGTCAAGCAAAGTCTTGAATTTAAAGTTCTTATCCCCCATGGCCTCGCCCTTTCCTATCTCTGTAATCTCCTCCAGCCCCACAACCCTCCAGGATATCTCTGTTCTTCTAATTCTGGCCTCTTGTGCATCCTTGATTTTAAGCACTCCACTATTGGTGGCTGTGCCTTCAGTTGCCTAGGCCCCAAGCTCTGGAATACCCTCCCTAAACCTCTCTGTCTTGCCGCCACGCTATTTTCCTTTAAGACAAGATTTTGGTCATCTGACCTAATATCTCCTTTTGTGGCTCGGTGTCATACTTCATTTTATAATACTCCTGTAAAATGCCTTGGGACATTTAGAACAAAGAACAAAAGAACAAAGAAAATTACAGCACAGGAACAGGCCCTTCGGCCCTCCAAGCCTACGCCGATCCAAATCCTCTATCTAAACCTGTCGCCTATTTTCTAAGGGTCTGTAATTATGTTAAAGGTGCTATAGAAATATAAGTTGTTGTTGTTTTGCAGAAAGCTGCCAGCGATGTACAGATACATCCAAGGGACTGATCACCTGTTCGGAGTCCAGCCAGATCTGTATGATTCCTTACACAGAAATACCTGCCCCCTGCCCAGCTCTCAACACAACAGGAAGAAACTCTGCAATCCTGACAGCATGGGAGGAAGAGACCAATGGGTTCTCTCAGTGCGAGGCAATTTAGTTGTTTCTTTATCATGTGCTGTCTGTAGGTAACAACAGGTCTATGCAGCAGGGAAAGGCACAACATGGCAGTGGGCTGGAAGGGCGAGGGAAAATATGTCAGGCTGACTAATAGCTGACAGGGGAGTAAAAGCTGGCCTCCTTTATGAAGAGTCTGGGCCTTTGTCACTAGCCGTCATTCTCTACCCACTCCCAGCTTGGGCCCAGTTCTGTCACCATGGTTACAAGCTGCAGTAAGTGTGAAATTTAGGTCTTCCATTGTGTTTTCTTTGCACATAACACTCTGCAAACAAGTTATCAACTGAGTTTGGTCGTGCTTCTCTGCGCCAGGTCGAACACCACCTCAATCTACTTTTCTCTCCTGAGGCCTGCAATTGAAACTGGGGCACAGTTGAGAGTGACAGCCCTGTGGTACCTTACCCACGCAGCCTGTTCGAGTCTAGCTAGTGAGTGCTGACAGGTTATTCAACCGTGAGCGGCCTAGCAGTGGGGCCTCATCCTGTCCTTACCAGTGCTCGCACACATGCCTTTTCCAGTAATCAGTCACTGCTCAGCAATGAAGACGGGGAACCCTGGGCAGATTTTTTTTTTTAACCCTCTCTTTAGCCGGGGGCGCTGCGGTTTAGAAAT
Organism: Heterodontus francisci; assembly: GCF_036365525.1. Taxonomy (NCBI): domain Eukaryota; kingdom Metazoa; phylum Chordata; class Chondrichthyes; order Heterodontiformes; family Heterodontidae; genus Heterodontus; species Heterodontus francisci. Next base: position 80,350,190 of record NC_090389.1, on the reverse strand, counting down.
TCATCTTGACCGGCAGCACAAAACAAACGGTAGCGGAATCAGCAGCCCACTTCACACTCTGAAACCAATGGAAAAGAAAAATAGGGCAGATTGTAAAGCAGGAGGCCAATTCACTTCCAGCTGCCCAAGACAAATTTCTACTCACTGAGTCTAATTGTAATATTGCACTGCTGCTCCAAAAAGGAGATTCTAAACATTGGGTCCCATTTTTAAAAAGGAGGAGGACTTACACTGGTTGGCAGTCTCACCAAACTGAGCGTCAAGTAATGCAGAGGAAAAATCAAACTCAGACTAATCTGTGATGGACCTGAACTGCGAGTAATTAATGCTGGCACTTGGTGCAAAAAAGAATAAAAGCATTTCAGCAACATGGATATCTCTCACCTGAATGAAATCAAAATCAAAAGGTTATTTTAAAAAAATCACACATGACCCAAAATATTAGGAAGAGCAAACCGAGGGAAGATTTGCTCTGCTTGTTATGTGCTTGTCACAATATAAGCATAGTGGGAAAATTTCCTGTGCCTACAGGAGACATAAACCCAATTCTTTTAAAGAAAACTTTCACCATTTCAGAAACGGTCACACTAAAGATAACATGGAAATACACTATAAATACGCATCAGAGCAGATTCAAGTTTATTTCAGTGAAACACTGACAAATTTTACACTTTTCCATCTCTGTATATCCTGTACCCTCGGCCACATCATCACCTAGGAAATGAGTAGGTGACTAAGCCTCTTTCAATAGCCAAAGGGAGATTTTCCCTCCAATTTCCCCCTTTCTTCCATTCGCTGCTTGCTTCAAATTATATCAGAAGCCTGCTGTGTACAATCAATGACTCAATGGCCAGAATTTTATTGAGGGTGGAGGGGAGCTGTCCACCAACTGTAAAGTTGGTGGAGATCCCACTTCCGGCGGGCCTGGGAATCCAGACCGGATTTTACGGTCCCCAGGCCCTTAATTGATCTTAGGCGGGTCTTCCGCCCCATTTGAGGCAGGAAGTCCCGCCTAATGGAGATGCTGGCCAATCAGCAGGCTGGCAGCTCTTAGTCCCAGCAGTGCCACTGGGAGTGTGGCCACTGCTGGGACTGCAAACAGCTGAAGAATGAAGATGTCGGGGAGCACCAGAAAACAGGTAAGTTTTTGGGGCCTCACTGGGGGCGATCATTCGGGCCCCAACAAGGCAGGGGGGATAGCGTGGGGGGGAGAGACGGGTGGCGTGTTGGGCACTGGGGGCTGTTGGGACATCGGGGGCTGCCCTCCGTTGGGCACAGGGTTGTGTCAGAAGCCCGCCTACTTTTATCAGGCGGCTTTTCTGAGGCCTTGGCCACCAGCCTGCCAACCATAAAATCCCTGTGGCGGCCACTTAAGGGCCTTGATTGGCTTGAGAAGGGCAGGCCGTTTCTCGCCACCACCCACGTAAATTGACGGCGGAGGTGGGAACCAGTCGAGAAGGACCCGTTGAGCCTCCCACTCCAATTTAAGCACCCCCCACCCTCCCGCCACCAGCCTGCTCTTTGCGGGGTGGGGTGGGGGGGGGGGGGGGTGTAAAATTCCAGCCAATGTAACTCCTGTGATGTCTTCTCTGTGTTACTGAAAAATTAACAGCAATTTCACTTGTGTGGAGAAAGAAGTCCATTTGGAAATGTAGCTAGAGAATTGGGTTCTGAATTGGTAGGCCGCTGCTCCATGCCAACAATGACTTCACCCAACAAGCTAACTATCCCTTGCTCTATGCAAGCAGCAGCTCAAAGGCAGGGACATAGGAATGGGAGTAAGCCATCTAGCCCTTCAAATCTGTTGTGCCACACGATAAGATTATGGCCTATCTGTGAGCTAACTCCACGTACCTCCCTTTGCCCCATATCCCTTAATAACTTTGGTTCACAAAAAGTCCATCAATCTCAGATTTAAGGGGGTCTCAGATCAGGGGGGAGAATCACCACATGCTGGAGTTGCCAACCCTGCAGGATTGAGCCTCCAGCAACTAACAATTAATCTCCAGGGCACTGTTGCGAGCAACTCAAGGAGATAAATCATAAGGGTATTAAAAAATCTTTTTTTTTCAATTTTCTTTGAACACTCATTTATTAGTTACATAAATATCAGAGATGATGAAAAAAAAGGCCATTTGACTTAGAGTCAAAAATCATCCAATCAGGCAACAGTCTTTTCAGTTGGTGTGGAAAGGCGTGCAAGGTTGGACGTGTCAGATGACCAATGGCAGCAATGTGGGGGCGGGGCAGTTGGATGTGGGAGGTAATGTGATAAAACCTCCAGGAATGCATCCAACCAGAGTTGGCAACCCTACCGCATGCCCTTCCTGTGCAACTCTCAGCAGTTACATGAGAGCAGCACCAGCCAATGTCAGACACAAGATCTTGTGTAGATCTTGGCTTTAGTTGGTACTTGGTAGATGGAGATCAGAAAGGGAAGTGGAGAAAATCATAAATTGCCTTAAAAAAAAGTGAGAGCCGTTTGACTATATTTAGGGCTTAGTGTGAGAGAGGAACTGAAAGAAATCGGTATTAGTAGAGAAATGGTGTTGTGGGAATTGATGGGATTGAAGGCCGATAAATCCCCAGGGCCTGATGGTATGCATCCCAGATGGATGGACAGTAGTCCACACAATAGAAACCTTCACTAATTTGCACTAAATTGTCAGCTCTATTCAGGGATCAGTCACAAGGATGATTGAAATGGCAATATCATATGTTGAAATTAAGTATTTTAAGAAGTGGCCCTAGAAATAGTGGATGCATTGGTGGTCAGCTTCCAAGATTCTATAGACTCTGGAACAGTTCCTACAGATTGGAGGGTAGCTAATGTAACCCCACTATTTAAAAAGGGAGGTAGAGAGAAAACAGGGAATTAGAGACCAGTCAGCCTGACGTCGGTAGTGGGGAAAATTCTAGAGTCCATTATCAAAGATTTTATAGCAGAGCACTTAGAGAACAGTGGTAGAATCGGGCTGAGTCAGCATGGATTTATGAAAGGGAAATCGTGCTTGACAAATCTACTAGAATTCTTCAAGGATGTAACTAGTAGAGTTGATGAGGGGGAGCCAGTGGATGTGGTTTATTTGGACTTTCAGAAGGCTTTCGACAAAGTCCCACATCAGAGATTAGCATGTAAAATTAAAGCGCATGGGATTGGGGGTAGTGTATTGCGATGGATAGAAAATTGGTTGGTGGACAGGAAACAAAGAGTAGGGATAAATGGGTCTTTTTCTCAGTGGCAGACAGTGACGAGTTGGGTACCACAGCGATCGGAGCTAGGACCCCAGCTATTGACAATATATATTAATGATTTAGATGAGGGAACTAAATAGAATATCTCCAAATTTGCAGATGATGCAAAACTGGGTGGGAGGGTGAGTTGTGAGGAGGATGCAGAGAGGCTTCAGGGTGATTTGGACAAGTTGAGTGAGTGGCAGATGCAGTATAATGTGGATAAATGTGAGGTTATCTACTTTGGTAGCAAAAACAGGAAGGCAGATGAATGGCTATAAACTGAGGGAGGGGAATATGCAACGAGACCTGGTTCTCGTACACCAGTCGCTGAAGGTAAGCATGCAGGTGCAACAGGTGGTAAAAAAGGCAAATGGTGTGTTGGCCTTCATAGCGAGAGGATTCGAGTACAGAAGCAGGGATGTCTTGCTGCAATTATACAGGGCCTTGGTGAGGCCACACCTGGAATATTGTGTGCAGTTTTGGTCTCCTTATCTGAGGAAGGATGTTCTTGCTATAGAGGGAGTGCAGCGAAGATTTACCAGACTGATTCCTGGAATGGCGGGACTGACACATGAGGAGAGACTGAGTCAGTTAGGATTATATTCGCTGGAGTTCAGAAGAGTGAGGGGGGATCTCATAGAAACCAATAAAATTCTAACAGGATTTGACAGGGTAGATTCAGGAAGGATGTTCCCGATGGTGGGGGAGTCCAGAACCAGGAGTCATAGTCTAAGGATACAGGGTAAACCTTTCAGGACTGAGATGAGGAGAAATTTCTTCACCTAGAGAGTGGTGAGCCTGTGGAATTCGCTACCACAGACAGCAGTTGAGGCCAAAACATTGTATGTTTTCAAACAGAAGTTAGATATAGCTCTTGGGTCTAAAGGGATCAAAGGGTATGAGGTGAAAGCCGGAACAGGCTACTGAGTTGGATGATCTGCCATGAACATAATGAATGGCGGAGCATACTCGAAGGGCCAAATGGCCTGCTCGTATTTTCTATGTTTCTACTTCAAATTACATACAGTAAACAATGACTGCAGTCACTGCTTGCACACAAAAGAATTTAATCTCAATGATTTATATACTCTAATTAAACCATTGCCAGTCGGCAAGGATTTGACATCATGGACAGGCTGGGCAAACTGCTGGGATGGAATATTAAGAGTAAGCCTGCCTGAACAGCTCTCAACCACAGTAAAGCAGAAACTATCAAGGGGAATGACTTCATACTTTAAATCATGCAGTTATTGAGAAAAGTCAAACATATTATTAAACTGTTAATTAACCTTTCGGTAACCTGTGCTCGCTGACCTACTTTGGCTCCTGATCAAGCAATATCTTGATTTTAAAATACTCATCCTTATTTTAAAATTTCTCCATGGCCTCGCCCCTCCCTATCTCTGTAATCTCCTCCAGCTTCACAACCCTCCAAGATATCTGCGCTCCTCTAACGCTGGCCTCTTGTGTATCTCTGATTTTAGTTGCTCCACCATTAGAGGCTGTGCCTTCAATTGACTAGGCCCCAAGCTCTAGAAAATGCTCCCTATACCTCTCCCCCTCATTTTCCTCCTTTAAGACAGTCCTTAAAACCAACTGTTTGAGCAAGCTTTTGGTCATCTGCCCTAATATCTCCTTGTGTGGCTCAGTATCATATTTATTTTATAATGCTCCTGTGAAGTGCCTTGGGACATTTTATGACATTAAAGGTGCTATATAAATATAAGTTGTTGGTGTTACTCTTCATCAATGCAGCCCATTACAACTGGAAATGTAAAAGGTGCCAATATGTCTGTATCAGCAAACTCAGGAACTGACACCAAGCCCAGTGAATGTGGCAAGTCCAGAACTGCAGCTAACACAAACGCGAGCACGAGTCTGAAGCATCACAACCAGAGGGTTGACAGCTCAGCAGCCACGGCAGCACCACCACCACTAGCGGTGGCCACTTCTGAGGCTGCCAACCGTGGGAGAGGGTGCCTCAATGATGAGGCACCATCAAAGAGCAGATAGGTTTTTTTTGAGGAAGACGAGGTCACGCAGGCAGGCTCCGGTGATTGGGTCAGTGGTGTGGATGATGTTGTGGTGCACCGGTGGCCATGGAGTGCCCATCAAGGGCAAAATGACCATGGGGGTAGGAAGTGGCCCTTAGTTGAGGACTTAAATGACTCGATTCACCACCCAGTAGGCGGTCAAGCTGCTGACATACCCGCCACTGGCAAAATGCCATGGCAGGAAGAAGGCGTCAGGCTCCCCTCACGCTGCCTTCCCCTGCCATGTTGCCAGCTGTCCTGCCTCCCAGCCCGGCCCAAAAATTCAGCCCATTAACTCTGTTTCTCTCTCCACAGATACTGCCTGATCTGCTGAGTATTTTCAGTGCTTTCTGTTTATATTTCAGAATTCCAGCATCTGCGGTATTTTCCCTTATATCCTAGAATATGAGTTTTAATAACCAAAGAAAAAAGGCCATTGGATAATGTAGCAAGGATTGCACATGCTCTAATGCAGAGATAATGTTTCATCAACATTTTGAAACAGAGAAAACATAATCTTTATTTCAGCAGCAGGAGCCCATTCCTGGCACAGAGTCACACCCACCAGGGGCAGCTCCCACCACACTCACACCTGCCAGGGGCAACTCCCACCACACTCACACCCGCCAGGGGCAACTCCCACCACACTCACACCCGCCAGGGGCAACTCCCACCACACTCACACCCGCCAGGGGCAGCTCCCACCACACTCACACCCGTCAGGGGCAGCTCCCACCACACTCACACCCGTCAGGGGCAGCTCCCACCACACTCACACCCGCCAGGGGCAGCTCCCACCACACTCACACCCGCCAGGGGCAGCTCCCACCACACTCACACCCGCCAGGGGCAACTCCCACCACACTCACACCCGCCAGGGGCAGCTCCCACCACACTCACACCCGCCAGGGGCAGCTCCCACCACACTCACACCCGCCAGGGGCAGCTCCCACCACACTCACACCCGCCAGGGGCAGCTCCCACCACACTCACACCCGCCAGGGGCAGCTCCCACCACACTCACACCCGCCAGGGGCAGCTCCCACCACACTCACACCCGCCAGGGGTAACTCCCACCACACTCACACCCGCCAGGGGCAACTCCCACCACACTCACACCCGCCAGGGGCAACTTCCGCCACACTTAGACCCGCCAGGGGCAACTCCCGCCACACTCACACCCGCCAGGGGCAACTCCCACCACACTCACACCCGCCAGCGGCAACTCCCACCACACTCACACCCGCCAGGGGCAACTCCCACCACACTCACACCCGCCAGGGGTACACTCGAAGCACAATCACATCCGCCAGGGGCAACTCCCACCACACTCACATCCGCCAGGGGCAACTCCCACCACACTCACACCTGCCAGGGGCAGCTCCCACCACACTCACACCCGCCAGGGGCAACTCCCACCACACTCACACCTGCCAGGGGTACACTCAAAGCACAATCACATCCGCCAGGGGCAGCTACCACCACACTCACGTGCCAGGGGCAACTCCCACCACACTCACACCTGCCAGGGGTACACTCAAAGCACAATCACATCCGCCAGGGGCAACTCCCACCACACTCACACCCGCCAGGGATACACTTGAAGCACACTCACACCCACCAGGGGCAACTCCCACCACACTCACACCCGCCAGGGGTACACTTGAAGCACAATCACACCCGCCAGGGGCAACTCCCACCACACTCACACCCGCCAGGGGCAACTCCCACCACACTCACACCTGCCAGGGGCAGCTCCCACCACACTCACACCCGCCAGGGGCAACTCCCACCACACTCACACCTGCCAGGGGTACACTCAAAGCACAATCACATCCGCCAGGGGCAGCTACCACCACACTCACGTGCCGGGGCAACTCCCACCACACTCACACCCGCCAGGGGTACACTTGAAGCACAATCACATCCGCCAGGGGCAACTCCCGCCACACTCACACCCGCCAGGGCCAACTCCCGCCACACTCACACCCGCCAGGGGCAACTCCCGCCACACTCACACCCGCCAGGGGCAACTCCCGCCACACTCACACCCGCCAGGGGCAACTCCCGCCACACTCACACCCGCCAGGGGCAACTCCCGCCACACTCACACCCGCCAGGGGTACACTCGAAGCACAATCACATCCGCCAGGGGCAACTCCCGCCACACTCACATCCGCCAGGGGCAACTCCCGCCACACTCACACCCGCCAGGGGCAACTCCCGCCACACTCAAACCCGCCAGGGGCAACTCCCACCACACTCACACCCGCCAGGGGCAACTCCCACCACACTCACACCCGCCAGGGGCAACTCCCACCACACTCACACCCGCCAGGGGTACACTCGAAGCACAATCACATCCGCCAGGGGTACACTCGAAGCACAATCACATCCGCCAGGGGCAACTCCCAGCACACTTACACCCGCCAGGGGCAACTCCCACCACAGAAACACCCGCCAGGGGCAACTCCCACCACACTCACACCCTCCAGGGGTATACTCGAAGCACAATCACATCCGCCAGGGGCAACTCCCGCCACACTCACACCCGCCAGGGGCAACTCCCGCCACACTCACACCCGCCAGGGGCAACTCCCGCCACACTCACACCCGCCAGGGGCAACTCCCGCCACACTCACACCCGCCAGGGGCAACTCCCGCCACACTCACACCCGCCAGGGGCAACTCCCGCCACACTCACACCCGCCAGGGGCAACTCCCGCCACACTCACACCCGCCAGGGGCAACTCCCGCCACACTCACACCCGCCAGGGGCAACTCCCGCCACACTCACACCCGCCAGGGGCAACTCCCGCCACACTCACACCCGCCAGGGGCAACTCCCGCCACACTCACACCCGCCAGGGGCAACTCCCGCCACACTCACACCCGCCAGGGGCAACTCCCACCACATTCACACCCGTCAGGGGCAACTCTCACCACACTCACACCCGCCAGGGGTACACTCGAAGCACAATCACATCCGCCAGGGGCAACTCCCACCACACTCACACCCGCCAGGGGCAACTCCCACCACACTCACACCCGCCAGGGGTACACTCGAAGCACAATCACATCCGCCAGGGGCAACTCCCACCACACTCACATCCGCCAGGGGCAACTCCCACCACACTCACACCTGCCAGGGGCAGCTCCCACCACACTCACACCCGCCAGGGGCAACTCCCACCACACTCACACCCGCCAGGGGTACACTCAAAGCACAATCACATCCGCCAGGGGCAGCTACCACCACACTCACGTGCCAGGGGCAACTCCCACCACACTCACACCTGCCAGGGGTACACTCAAAGCACAATCACATCCGCCAGGGGCAACTCCCACCACACTCACACCCGCCAGGGGTACACTTGAAGCACACTCACACCCACCAGGGGCAACTCCCACCACACTCACATTTGCCAGGGCCAACTCCCACCACACTCACACCCGCCAGGGGTACACTCGAAGCACAATCACATCCACCAGGGGCAACTCCCGCCACACTCATACCCGCCAGGGGCAACCCCCGCCACACTCACATCCGCCAGGGGTACACTCGAAGCACAATCACATCCACCAGGGGAAACTCCCGCCACACTCATACCCGCCAGGGGCAACTTCCGCCACACTTAGACCCGCCAGGGGCAACTCCCGCCACACTCACACCCGCCAGGGGCAACTCCCGCCACACTCACACCCGCCAGGGGCAACTCCCGCCACACTCACACCTGCCAGGGGTACACTCGAAGCACAATCACATCCGCCAGGGGCAACTCCCGCCACACTCACACCCGCCAGGGGCAACTCCCGCCACACTCACACCCGCCAGGGGCAACTCCCGCCACACTCACACCTGCCAGGGGCAACTCCCACCACACTCACACCCGCCAGGGGCAACTCCCACCACACTCACACCCGCCAGGGGCAACTCTCGCCACACTCACACCCGCCAGGGGCAACTCTCGCCACACTCACACCCGCCAGGGGCAACTCCCGCCACACTCACACCCGCCAGGGGCAACTCCCGCCTCACTCACACCCGCCAGGGGCAACTCCCACCACACTCACACCCGCCAGGGGCAACTCCCACCACACTCACACCCGCCAGGGGCAACTCCCACCACACTCACACCCGCCAGGGGTACACTCGAAGCACAATCACATCCGCCAGGGGCAACTCCCAGCACACTTACACCCGCCAGGGGCAACTCCCACCACAGAAACACCCGCCAGGGGCAACTCCCACCACAGAAACACCCTCCAGGGGTACACTCGAAGCACAATCACATCCGCCAGGGGCAACTCCCACCACACTCACACCCGCCAGGGGCAACTCCCACCACACTCACACCCGCCAGGGGCAACTCCCACCACACTCACACCCGCCAGGGGTACACTCGAAGCACAATCACATCCGCCAGCGGCAACTCCCACCACACTCACACCCGCCGGGGCAACTCCCACCACACTCACACCCGCCAGGGGCAACTCCCACCACACTCACACCCGCCAGGGGCCCACTCGCAGCACAATCACATCAGCCCTGGGAAAACCCCTGGCACAGAATCACGCACTGCAGGCGAAAACTACTGGAACACTCCTACCTGTCAAGGGCATATTCACTCACACCCACCAGCGGCACATGTCGGAAAGTAACCGGAGCAATTTTCAAAATCACGGACTTGCGATTAACTGCTGTGTGAGCTTTTGTACGTTGATTTTATTCATTAAACATACCTTCTCCTTTCTGGTTGTGGTAACCCTGGTATTGTTTCAGGTGTCTCGGCATGGGAGCTGTGAAACATAAGCACTTTCTCCCCGTCAGTGAAAACAAATAGGGCCACATGCACACACGCAAATACAGAGATACATTTTACCATTTACAAAGAGTCAGCAGCAACATTCCCAGTGCTGCATTATATACGATAGTGTCATGGAGGTCTGGAAAGAGCCCATCAGTCTTCAGAAGCAATAACTTGGGGACAATTTTTTTGACAGGCCTAAAATAATGACCAAGCACTGGGTCCAAGAGCCGGCTGGTTTGATTAAGTGCATGATTGTAACAGTTTGACTTTGCCTTGGCCTCATTGGCAGTATTTGGCAGCGCCCATGTGAAAGTCACTGTGGCAGCTGGCCTTTGCAATCTGCTATCACTGCCAGAAATACCCTAAGAAAAAAAATCAATTGTAAATAACATCTCCAATGAGGCTCCCTTTGATTTTGCAATGAAACAAAAAGTTACTTCCCAATCCTTCCCAAGAGTTTAAAAAAAAACAAATAAAATGTGGTGAGGACAGAATAGATGATGCAGTCACCCACTTGGAACATTCTTCCACCTCTGGGATCTAGGTGCAAATGCCAGCCAAAGATTGAGAAAGATGGCACCATATTTACTCCCTCCTAAAATGAAGCAAGCTCCTTTTGGCAACAGGCTCATAGCCCAATCTGACAAAATTTTTTCACTGACTAGCTATTTGTTTCTGACCAAGTTGCATTAATAATATAGCATCTGATTCATTTGTAACTAACAAGCAGTTATTTAATCAGTGCGATGAACCTTCACCGTGCCAGCTCATAAATAATCTGGCAACACAAGCAAGGGGAATGACCCTGATTCCAGTGCAATCCGTCATCCACGGAGCAGACACCTTAATCATGAAGATGGTACTACAAGTGACCAAAACGCATAAATAGTAATTCTGGGAAGAGCAATCCATCAATATCAACCACATCAGGACTACAAAAAGTAACGATGGAATCACTGGCAGGAAAATGAAAAGGAAGAGGACTCCCTATGTTTGCGCCCAAACAACATTTGATCAATTAATGATGGCACTTTGACCAAAAGCTATACTTTTAATCTCTAGCATTTTTCCCTTTCTGACACTCAATGTCAAGCTCAAGTATAATGCAAATCTCTCTCTCTTTTCTACTCAACCTCAACAATAATCTGAGAACAGATCTGTTATGATACAAAGCGATTTTCTCTTTTTCTCACTCCTGACCAACATTCCCATTGACTCTGGATGTGTGAAAAATCACTATAAACATGTTATGATGGTGCTTCTATATTTTTAAGTATTTTTGAGGACCTTTATTTAAATTGTGAAGATTTTATAAATGCTGGACTTTGTGTCTTTTTTTTTAGAAAAGAGGTCATCAGACTTGGTTTGTAAACAACCCTTACTGGAAGTCACCTATCTAGAGATAAGTACCCAGCGGGGACTTTTTGACCTGGGAAAGATGTTTACAGAGAAGTGACAGGTCAAGATTTATAGGGGCCAGGAGGCTTAACTCTTGAGATATTGTTTTGGTTTCACTTTGGACAGTCAGTTAGGGTATGGACAGTGTTTTAAAAGGATTTTAAAATCAACCTGAAGGACAAAACCCCAGCTCAGTCTGTTCCATCTGTTTGAAAAGCCTGCCAGCTTTTTCATCTCTCTGAGAAGCTCTCAGAAACGAGTATAAGAAATAGAGAAATTGATGCTGCATTCGTCCTGAAAGGCCTGCCAGAAACCCCTGTTGCCGCATTTCTCCTGGAAAGCCAGCCAAACTGATCTTCAACGTCACCTGAAAAGAACTGTTCTAGAAATATCCCAGTAACAGCCATCTACACATATTTTGCTCGCCAAACCAAAAAGGGACAACTGACATCTTTCCATATCTTCTCTTTTTTTCTTCAAGAATTAGCAAGTATTTGGCCAAAGTATTCTTTTTTGGGTTTTTTGTAACAGAGCTCTAAAGAGAAAATCTCTTTATTTTTCGGTTAACCCGTGTGTGTGCATCTGTGTGTGTGAGGGGCTAAGGTAAAAGGGAACTTTCATATTTCAATCTGTGTGTTGATGCTTTGTTTTGTTACTGGTTATGTCTTGCTTTATGATAAACTGATAATTTTGTTGTTTATTAAAGAATTAAAGATTGGTTGTTGTATTTTATTCTGGAATAAAAGTGGAGTCTATGATTGACCATATCGATAATTGGGTAAACAATTAAATATATGTTGTGATCTGTGGAGAAGAGGAACTAGAAAAACAGTGCACTCCTCCCGCCTCGGTCGTGACAAACACAATACCTGTTTCTAACTCTAACCTCCAATTCTGGCCTCTGTCATATCCCCGATTTCCATTGCTTCCCCATTGGTGGCCATGCCTTCAGTTGCCTAGGCCCTAAATTCTGGAATTCCCTCCCTAAACCTCTCCACCTCTTTCTCCCCCTTAAAACCTACCTCTTTACCTGTCCTAATATCTCTATATGTGGCTCTGTGTTCAAGTTTGGTTGGCAAAACTCCTGTGAAGCACCTTGGGAGGTTTTACTAGGTTAAAGGTGCTATGCACATGCAAGCTGTTGTTGCAACTCTCAAGCATACACAAAGTCTGATGTAAAAATATATTTCTGTGGATTCCCTGCTTTACTGTGCTAAAAAAAACTTCAATTTATCATACCCCCTGATATAAAAGGCATTGTCTACAGTCTCACCAAAAGATTAGCCATACAAAACATCCTAATGATGCTCTAAGGTGACAAGCTCCAATATAACATTCATTATCTACGGTTGTCGAGTTGCTATAACGCCTGCATAAAAGTAACCTCTCTAAAGCATCTTCCATTACATGCTGATACACCACAATCTCAGAAATCTTTCAATTTGTGGTTGCCTTTTACTAGTTCTATATCATCAAAGCAGCAGTCAACAATTGCTGACGAAAGCTCAAGGTATAGATTAGATCTGGAGGTACAACACAGGAAGGGGTTGATTTCCTCAGGTGAAATAAATCTTAAACTTCTTTATAAAGAACAGTTTGCAATTTGTGTTACAGATAATAAGCAGAGGAAATATTCACCCCTCCCCCCACCCCACCTGTAAAATACGCAGTTTGGGCTGAATTTTATTCAGGCACCGCCCCCCGCGACAACGCCCTTTGAACTCAGCTGGGTGCCCGCATTCAGCGGCCGCCGCCAAGCCCCCGTGATATTTTGCGCTGGGTCACATTTAAACAGTGGGGACGGCGCGCCCACCCCCGATGACGTGTAGGGGCAGCCTCCGCATCCACAGCAACGGCATCCAGTGCCACCGTGCAGGCGCCGGTGCCATTTTTAAATGGCTTTAAGCCCTTAGAATTACTTTAAATTTTTAACGGGCAGCGGTATTAAATTTTTATTCAACCATAAGAAATATGTGGACGGCCCTTCCCTAACCCCCCAATGGTCATTTCAATGCCAGAAATAACCAACACATTCCTTTTTCCCGACCCCGACTTTACCCCCTAAACTTACAACATTCATCCTATAACCCCTCCCCATCATCCCCACATCCAATAAAAATGGATTTCCCCACTCTTCCACCCCTCCCTCCCTGAAATTTCTATTACTCCCCCCCCCCCCACCAGGTTCTCGCCTTGGAACTCAGTGCAGAGCTCCGAAGGCGCGCTAAGGCCGAACAGAGGCCGTAAAGTCGGTCTTGGACGGCAGGTAAGTTCAATTGAATATTATTGTCAATTTAAATATGCAGATGAAGGGCCCGCCACCTGGCGGTCGGGGGGCCGCACCGAGGTCCCCCCACCACCAGTAATATGCCGTGAGCACTTCTCAGTGTTGCAGGTTGAGGCAGGCCTCTCCCCGTAACATTTTGCTGGCCCCCACGCCATGAACGGCGGCATCGAGGGCCGGTAAAATTCAACCCTTTGTTTTAATTACATTACAAAGTTTGTATCTCATTCACCTTTTATATTGAATTTACAGCACAGCAACAGGCCATTCGGCCCAACTGGTCTGTGCTGGTGTTTGTGCTCCACACTAGTCGCCTTCCATCTATCTAACACTATCAGCATATCCTCTATTTCTTTCTCCCACATGTGTTTTATTTAGCTTTCTGTTTAAATGAGAAACCTTAGCCTCATATTAAAATGCATATATCTAGAGATATATGCAATAATTAGACAGAAATTAGGCTTAAGAACAAAGAACAAAGAAAATTACAGCACAGGAACAGGCCCTTCGGCCCTCCAAGCCTACGCCGATCCAAATCCTCTATCTAAACCTGTCGCCTATTTTCTAAGGGTCTGCATCTCTTTACTTCCTGCCCATTCATGTATCTGTCTAGATACATCTTAAAAGACGCTATCGTGCCCACGTCTACCACCTCCGCTGGCAAAGCGTTCCATGCACCCACCACCCTCTGCGTAAAGAAATTTCCACGCATATCCCCCCTAAACTTTTCCCCTTTCACTTTGAACTCATGTCCCCTTGTAATTGAATCCCCCACTCTGGGAAAAAGCTTCTTGCTATCCACTCTGTCTATACCTCTCATGATTTTGTACACCTCAATCAGGTCCCCCCTCAACCTCCGTCTTTCTAATGAAAATAATCCTAATCTACTCAACCTCTCTTCATAGCTAGCGCCCTCCATACCAGGCAACATCCTGATGAATCTCCTCTGCACCCTCTCCAAAGCATCCACATCCTTTTGGTAATGTGGCGACCAGAACTGCACTTAGTTTCTCTCCATTTTCTCCCTTCCCCCACTTCCTCATCCAAGAATTTTAAGTCCTTGCTGAGGTCCAGTTCTCGAGGTGTTAGTTATCCTCCTACACTTTTCCTGAATTTCGATTATTCATGTACGAGTTAGACAACGTTAGCTGGATGTGTGACCGTGGAGGGGTGGAGACCAATTCCATCCTCACTCGACATCCAACATAAGAACACGCTCAGCAAATGATCGAGAGTGGGAAACACTGGCTAGGTGTCCTCTTCCCTAACTCAGGGATGCCCAGGTCAATTGCAGCACCCATGTACGGTTTTGGCCAAGATCAGCACCGACCAGGAATCCGTGCCTGGGACCCTTCTGGTCTGTGTAACCCAGCTACTCACTGTCCTCATTCATTCAGAACAAGGATTTAACAAGGATCTGGATTTACTGCTGATTTGGAAGCAAAGAGTTGGAAATGCAACACTGGCTGACTAACTTGTTTCGCCACAGATGGTTCCTGACCCACTGAGCATTCCCAGCACTTTCTGTTTTTGTTTTCAGATTTTTAGCCTTTTTCATTTTGTGTTTTCTGATGAGTCGCTAAGGAATGAAGTCCAGGTAACCACTCGAAATATAATCATTTATTATGTCCCTAATTAAATGGGCAGGACACCTCTAATCAGGACTTCATTTGCCCCTAGTTTTGATCGACGGATGGATGGAAAGAAAAAGATAGATAGAGATGGACAGATAGATAGAGATGGAGAGAGAAAAAGATATAGATAGACAGACAGACAGAGAGAAAGAGAGAAATAGCTAGATAAAAAGATAGATAGATAGATGGATACAGTGAGCAAAAAAGATAGATACAGACAGATAGGTAGATAGAAACAGACAGACAGAAAAAGAGAGAGATAGAGAGAGAAAAAGAGAGATAGATACAGAGAGAGAAAGATGGATCGGATAGATAGATGGATCAGATAGATAGATAGATATCTAGAGACAGACAGAGAAAAAGAAAGAGCAAGATAGATAGATAGAGAGAGAGAAAGAGAGAGAGAAATAGATAGATAGATAGATAGATAGATAGATAGATAGATAGAGAGAAATAGAGAGAGAAATAGAGAGAGAGAGAGAGATAAAAAGAGAGATAGAGAGAGAGAGAGAGAGATAGAGAGAGAGAGATAGAGTGAGAAAATAAAATTATGACTTACAAAACAGCAAATTATCTTTCAGTTTACTCAGAAACTCAATATGCAAAATGCCACCTTAAAATCTGCTTCTCTTTCCCTTCCATTTAGTCTAAGCAGTGCTTTCCATTTCACAGCACAGCTAGTTTACAGCTGCAGATCTGGAGCTGTGCTACTTCTGATTTACCTTTCATACTTCTTGGTTCCCTGTTTACTTATTCAAAAAACCCTGACCTCTCTGGGACAATGCCATCCCAATGAAGTGAAGTGACTCTGTTGCAGTTTGCAACCAAAGTTTACTTTTATTCTTAAACTGGATGCCTTCGGGCTTAAAAGTAGGTACTGTATTAGTTTATACCCTGTCTTTAAAGGCGTCCCCATTTAGTATATAAGGCCTGCCGGCTTAATGTATGTTTGCTGTCAGATTTCACATTGCCATCTGGAAGCGTACAGACAGTACAGGGTTTCAGGTTTTGTAACCACACTGCTTACAGTTTGAGAGAAAAAGATCCCAAAAAGTCTCACAAATAAAACAACTTCAACACAGCAAGAACAGGTGCAGTCAGTGACATGAAGTTTAACAAAATGTGCACTTACCGGATATGAACAGCAGCTTCTCAGCCTCCCGGCTACCAGCCAGTGTCCTATCCTCAGCCTCCTCCGAGATTAATTCCAAGCTGCGGGAGATTGCACAGGACTTTCAGTAATCACAGAAAGAACCAAATTCCACAGCAGCCCACCATCGGCGGAGCACAGACTGAGCATTGTGTCCTGTTGCTTTAAAAATTCTTTCTGGGATTCCAACGGCCAGATATGTCTGAAATGGCTGGCCAAGACTTGGCTGTACAAAAGAAAAATTAAATTAAATAATGCAACAGTCCCGAGGTGTAAGAAAAGTTCAGATGAAGCAATGTCTTCATTCACATCCCCTCCTTTGCACATTCTAACATTGAGTTAGTGGTACCTTGTAAGCCAGAGCCATAGATGGAAGTTTAAGTGCAATAAACACTGCACAGTGAGGTGTGCCTCTTAACTCATTTGACTTTTGAAATTACAGCTCTCTTGCAGGCTTTTGAGGCTCATTTGGTAACACTCTGGCCTCTAGATTAGACATTCATGGATTCAAACCCCACTCCAGCACTTGAACATTTATTCTAGAATGATACCCCATTGCAGTACTCTGGGAGTGCTGGACTGTCAAGAGATCCCATCTTTCTGAGACGGCATTAAATCAACATTCTGCATGTCTGTTAATGGAGTTGTTAAAGATCCCCTGGCCCACAGCTCACCCAGTTCCACCAACAACTGATCATTCCCTCACTGTTGTTAGTGGAATCTTGCTGTGTAAAAAAAAAAATGGTTAGTGCACTTATCTACATAACAGACATTTCACTTCAGTAGTATGAGAGTCACTTTTGAGAATATTGCTACGGTGTGTGAATGAAAGTCTTACTTTGTCAAATTAGTAACTTTATGAAGTGAGAAACAGAAACCGGTTATATCACTGCCAGCCCGTAATGACGCTCGTCTCCAACTGGTCCAGTATGTGATTTCTCTGAATACATCTGCCTCTTATTTTATGGGACCCTATGTAGCTCTTTATCATGTTCTCTGTGTCACTATCTGTCTCACCTCTCTTGGCTTTCCCTCCAGTTCCACTCAACTGCATTTGGTCTTACACAATTGACTAGATCATTGCAAGAACCATTTACTTCACAGACAGACAACATAACAGATGTGGAGCACACCACTGGGCCACTGGGGAAACTCACTATGAGCAACCAGCTCCCAAGACCCACTATGGAAGTTTGAAGGAAGGAGAGCTACCCTGCTCTGAGAGAAACAGAACAACACAAGCAGGCAGTTCTGATAAATCATGGAAACAGGGATCAGAGAATGGGCACTAGAAGATCCTCAGTGAAAACAAACCCAATAATAGGCTGGATCACAAAGGCCAGCCCAGATAGACCCAGACTGCCAAGCAAGTGGAGTAGATAGCCATTGTAACAACAACAAACTCAAGTCAGACATGTCATCACCCTGTATCTGTACAATGTAGCTGCATATCTTTTGTGAGCCTGATGTGTGTAACATCAGTTCAAACTACTAATTGGAAATGGGTCAATAACCTGTGATATATTAAACTACACATTGCGAATCTTTTTTTTTATTCATTCATGGGATGTGGGCATCGCTGGCCAGGCCAGCATTTATTGCCCATCCCTAACTGCCCTTGAGAAGGTGGTGCTGCCTTCTTGAACCGCTGCAGCCATGTTGGGTAGTTACATCCACAGTGCTGTTAGGAAGGGGGTTCCAGGATTTTGACCCAGCGACAGTGAAGGAACGGCGATATAGTTCCAAGTCAGGATGGTGTGTGACTTGGAGGGGAACTTGCAGGTGGTGGTGTTCCCATACATTTGCTGCCCTTGTCCTTCTAGTTGGTAGAGGTCGCGGGTTTGGAAGGTGCTGTCTAAGGAGCCTTGGTGCGTTGCTGCAGTCCATCTTGTAGATGGTACACACTGCTGCCACTGTGCATCGATGGTGGAGGGAGTGAATGTTTGTGGATGGGGTGCCAATCAAGTGGGCTGCTTTGTCCTGGATGGTGTTGAGCTTCTTGAGTGTTGTTGGAGCTGCACCCATCCAAGCAAGTGGAGAGTATTCCATCACACTCCTGACTTGTGCCTTGTAGATGGTAGACAGGCTATGGGGAGTTTAGTTTAGTTTAGTTTAGAGATACAGCACTGAAACAGGCCCTTCGGCCCAACGAGTCTGTGCCGACCATCAACAGGTGAATTACTCACCACAGGATTCCTAGCCTCTGACCTGCTCTTGTAGCCACAGTATTCATATGGCTACTCCAGTTCAGTTTCTGGTCAATGGTAGCCCCTAGGATGTTGATAATGGGGGATTCAGTGATTGTAATGCCATTGACTGTCAAGGGGAGATGGTTACATTCTCTCTTGTTGGAGATGGTCATTGCCTGGCACTTGTGTGGCACGAATGTTATTTGCCACTTGTCAGCCCAAGCCTGGATATTGTCCAAATCTTGCTGCATTTCTATACGGACTGCTTCAGTATCTGAGTAGTCACGAATGGTGCTGAACATTGTGCAATCATCAGCGAACATCCCTACTTCTGACCTTGTGACTGAAGGAAGGTCATTGATGAAGCAGCTGAAGATGGTTGGGCCTAGGACACTACCCTGAGGAACTCCTGCAGTAATGTCCTGGAGCTCAGATGATTGACCTCCAACAACCACAATCATCTACCGCTGAATTTGTAGGATTTCAGCAGAGAAAAAAGATTGGGGTAACATAAGAACATATGAAATAGGAGCAGGAGCAGATCATACGGCCCCTCGAGCCTGCTCTGCCATTCAATACGATCATAGCTGATCTTCTGTCATAATTCCACTTTCCCACCCATACCCCTTATCCCTTGATTCCCAGAGATCAAAACTCTGTCCATCTCAGCTTTGAATACACTCAATGATGAAGCATCCACAACCCTCTAGAGTAGAGAATTCCAAAGATTCACAAACCTCTGAGTGAAGAAATTTCTCCTCATTTCAGTCCAAAATGATCAACCCCATACCTGAGACTGTGTTCTTAGATTCCCCAGCCAAGGAAAACAACCTCTGTGTCGACCCTGTCCAGCTCCTTCAGAATCTTGTATGTTTCAATGTGATCACCCTCTCATTCTTCTACACGCCAGAGAGTATAGACCCAATTTATTCAGCCTCTCATCTTAGAGCAACACTCTCATCCCAGGAAAAAATCTAGTGAACCTTTGCTGTACCACCTCCAAGGCGAGCATATCCTTCCTTAGATATAGAGACCAAAATTCTGCACACTATTCCAGGTCTGATCTCACCAAAGCCCTAACAGTAGCTTTGGAATAATGGTTATTAAACCGTATGCTGTAAACTGCACAAACTCTTTTTAACACATCCTCCATAGTGGCTGCACAATTTTAGTCAGAATTTATGAGGTAATAAACACCTGTTAACACTGACATTACTGCTTGTACTCAATTCCAGTGTTACCAATTTAGTTACAATTGAAAAGGAAGAAACAGACAAGAGGCAGAGAGAAAGAAAAGAGACCGACAAGAAGAAATTGAGAGGAATCCATTAATTCCAGAGATCATGCTAATTTGATTTCAGTTCTTTGGAACTCCTGAAAACACATTGAGCACTCCACCAGTTTAAATTCCCAATGATCTCTTGGCTGTTGCATGATTATTTAAGTTTATCAGTAAATTGATGTCAATCAACTGACCCATTTGTGGTCTTATGATTGGCTAATGATTACATCATTTGGTACAATGACTGACATATCTATTTCCTCACTGACATTAAAAGAAGTAATTAAATGTTTTGAAACCGCTCCACTGTTTTATTACTAAAATGCAATTACTCCATTGCTCTTTTAGAGTTACTTGGCTGTTCACTCATCAGGATAACATCATGGAGGGGGAGTTACATTAAGGAACATCTATTGAAGGCTTACATTACTTCATATTAACACTTACAAAAGACACTTTAATAACTGCCTGTGTAAATGCAGCAAATTCGTTATGTCCAGTACAAAGCATAAACCATTGATAGAATCACTGTTGCCGCATTTTAAGTGAGTTATAAAAGAACCATTTAGCCTTTGTTCAATGATGCTTAAACTGCTGGCATGCTGGCTAAAGATAGAACTGGGGAATTAGATTAGCTCAAGAGAATTACTTATCCTGTGATGAATCAGGTTCTTATTTTACTGAAATGCAACTCTGGCATTACATGGAGAATCGCAGCGTTAGAGGGCGAGTCAGAAACTGCCAAAGGATGACATCAAGGGGGTTGGGCAGGGTCAAACTATGACAGCAAAATTACCTCAGCCAATCTGCTACTATGAGTTGTAGCAAGACTTATTCAATTGTGCTGACAGGCACTGTCAGTGCCAACCATCATGACCCATTACTCCACACTACAGTACCCTCTACAGCAAATTATTCCACACTAGGGAAGGAAAGAAAAGAGAAAAGAGGAAACAAGCTCAGGACGACTCAAAGCGCTTTACAGCCAATGAAGTACTTTTGAAGTGTAGTCACTGTTGTAATGCAGGAAACACAGCAGCCATTTTGCACACAGCAAGCTCCCACAACTGGCAATGAGATAATGACCAGATAATCTGTTTGAGTGATGTTGGTTGAAGGATAAATATTCCCTGTTGAGATATTCTCTGTTACACATTATTTACCACTGGGATATACTCTACAGTTCATTGATCCCAACAATGGTATCTTCCACAGCCCATTAATCCACATAGGGGTGGTTTTCAAAGCCCATTGCTCCCCATGGGCATAACATCTGCAGCTCCTACTCCACATTGGTCTATACTTCATAGCCTCTGTTGCCCACTGAGGTATACAGGAGTGTAACACTTACGTCCCCTATAAAGTGCACTCCATATACATATATAAGTTATATAAGTGCCATTTATATTTATTCCATATGCTAATGCTTTGTTTTCTCAGTTAATTGAGACAGTTGGGAAAAAATCAATTAAGGTGGTTATTTTGGTGTCTGATCTCCTGAGAGAGCCTCATGTGACCATAAATAATAGTCACTGTGGGAAAAGAAGTCATTATACAAAAATCAGACACAAAGGTACCATCAACAATAGCCGGTGACATACAGTAGTGTGCTTAGCTTTTCAGTTAAACACTCCAGAAATGTTGCCTGGCCGTGTGCCTAAGCTACTTAAAATCAGCTGCAGTTTTTGGAGAATTGAATTTTACATTTCTGCACAGTTGAAGAGACCTCAGTGATCTTGTGCAACCCAACTCCTGTGTTGGTCCAATAAAAAGCATGAAATGTATCCATCCTGACACTTGCTCCCTTCCCTGTTCTGTAGGTTGATTTTCTCCTGCTTCCTTTGAAACGACGTTCCCAATTGGGGAGTTTGGGCAGATGGCCAGTTCTTTCACCAAAGCTGGTCCTGAATGTTCGAAGACATGTGAGTGGATCACATACTGACAGCATCTCTACCTGTCTCAGGAAGTGCCTTACCTCCACTGCGTAACTCCTCCCAACACCAAGGGCTGAGATTATAAATTCACCAATTAGGGATAATGTGGGGATAGTGATAGGTGGTTGGGAAGAGAGAGAAGCTCCACTCTGCATCTCCAGGACACCCAAACATTTGTTTAAAGAGCTGCCTGACTCTCAGTGTGCTCTCTCTGTGCCATGCCACGCCACGTCACTGACAGTGTGTTGCCCCATTTCCTACCCTCACCCTCTCCCCCGCAGCAGTCATTCCCACTCACCCCTGAACCATGTGAAAATAGCAGGGGCGGCCGATCCCAGCAAGCCTCCACCACGAACCACCAATCAGCACTCACCCCGCCAGGGCAGCCCACTGTCAGTCACAGACAAGTGATCAATCACAGACAGGCATCTGCCATCTGCCAAATGCAGGTTCCGCCTTCACCTGATGTACCCTTTAATAGGAGAGCCATCAATCAAAGCCAAGCCACGAGCAACCCAACGTCAGCCAGGGGACTGGCGGGCCAGATGGAAACTACGTACCTCAAAACTTTTCACTATGGACACTGGTGTCAGACACGTTGCTGATCCCTGGTTAGAAGAAAGACAGACTTGCATTTATATAGCAACGTTCATGACCTCAGGTATCCCAAAGTGCTTTACAGCCAATGAAGTATTTTTGAAGTGTGGTCACTGTGGTAATGTAGAAAACATGGCAGCCAATTTGCGCACAGAAAGATCCCACAGACAACACTGAAATAAATGACCAGATCATCTGTTTTAGTGATGTTGTTTGAGGGATAAATATTCGCCAGGTCACGGGGCAGAACTCCCTCCCTCTTCTTCAAAACAGTGGCATGACATCTGTTACAGCCACCTAAGAGGGCAGACGGGGCTTAATGTCTCATGCAAAAGACGGTACTTCTGACAGTGCAGCACCTGCTCATTACTGCACTGGAGTGTTGGCCTAGAATTTTTGCTGGCTGCATATAATAACACCAAAAGTCTTGGCCAGAATGGAGATGATTGAGTAATTATTTTGTCGCATTTGCTTCCTGTCATATTCTTCCATTCATTTTTCTCACGTCATTCTTCGCTGGTAACACACATAACATTATAGAACTCCATATCCTCTGATTGACTAGGAGGAATAGCATGGTAAATTGTTGCTTATTTATTAAATTGAAAACTGTGAGGTTTCAAGTTAAACGCTTGAAATGGGTAAGAAATTGGCTAAAGGTAGGAAACAAGTACTCATTCAAGGTGGAATGTCAGAGTGCTTCAGTGCTTGGAACACCCCTGTTTCTAATTTACACAAATGGCCTGCATTCAGAAACTCAATGTAGAATGGTCAAATTGGCAAGTGATACCAAATTAGAAGGGACAGTGGAATCAGAGGAGGTAAGCTCAGAAATTACAGCATGAGTTGGACAAAACAGTGGGCAGAACAATGACAGATGGAATTCAATGCAGATGAACAGAAGGTGCTACATCTAGGAGGAATAGATTACAAGCATGCTTTATGAATGATGTTATAGTGACTATCAAAGAACCTAAAAGAGAATTAGGGCAGGATTTTGAGCCCTTCCCAGGGCCGGGAAAGGAGGCAGGTGGGAGCTAAAAGTAGCCCCACCAGCAGGCCTGCCAGTTCCTTGGCTCCATCCTGTCCCTGGGCCATTTTTGCATGGGCAGGATGGTGGTGGTGGTGGTGGGGGGGGGGCAGCAGGGCTACCCACCTGCATGCGGCTGACAGCCGACACAGCTCATTGAGAGCCTATTGAGGCCGAATGGGGTTTTCTAGTTGGCTTCCAGGTCTCTGCAGGTGTCAGGGACCAGGTTAGCTGACTGGAGGCAGCCTCCCAGTGGCAGACCAGCATTCCGGGTAAACCCAGAGACCCTCCCTGCCTGCCTGGGTGCAGTCACAGGCCACCCTGTAGAGCAGCTTCTCCCCACACAGTGGTGGCCTGACTGCAAGATCCACTTTTTATTTTAAGTTTAAAAAAGTTAGAGAGACGGTGTCCCCATTTTGAAGCACCCTCTCTCTTACTTACCCTCTATTGCAGCCTGCTGCTACTTTCAAGCTGGAAGGCCTCTGATTAGCCCTCCATCTTTGAAAGCCTGCCCAACATCCTTAATTGGACGGCAAGCCCATCTCCAGGCCAATTAAAGGGGCACTCCCCCGTGAAAATTGCAATCAGCCATCTGATTGGCCGGCAGCTCTTGGAGGTGGGGCATCCTGCCTCAGAGGGGCAGAAGCCACCACTGCAGGCAGATATCTGCCTGAGGACTATTAAATACGGTCATGGCTTCCAGGGCCAATGGAGACAGGCTCGCCCCTGGCTTTCCAGCCTGTGGGTGGGGCCACTGCCTCAAAATACCAGCCAGGGATTCTGAGTTAGGAAAAAAGACGGGAGAAACCTGGATTCTTCAGCTTAGAAAGGATGAGACTAAAAGGTGATCATGTAGAGATATCAAAGACTGTAAATGGGAGGGGGAGTAGGGGGCAAGAGTCTTAGGATCCATTTGGATAGATGAATTTAGACGAGCCAAATGGCCTTCCATATCTGTAACTATCATGTGAACAGTAGGATTGGCAGCTGTCACTCTCAGTCAAGGATTGGAATGTGATCCAAGGGCAGTGTAATAAAGAAATAAGAAAGAACTTTCAATTTTATAGCACCTTTCATGACCTCAAGATGACCCAAAGCACTTTACAGCCAATGAACTACTTTCAAAGCGTGGTCACTGTTGTAATGAAACATGGCAGCCAATTTGTGCACAGCAAGGTCCCACAAACAGCAATGTGATAATGACCAGATCATCTGTTTAAGTGATGTTGATTGAGGGTTAAACATTGGCCATGATACTGGGGAGAACTCCCCTGCTCTTCTTCAAAATAGTGACACAGAATCTTTTACACCCACCTGAGGGGGCAGATGGAGCCTCAGTTTAAAGTCTCATTTGAAAGACGGCAACTCCGACAGTCCCTCTGCCTAGATTTTGTGCTCAAGTCTCTGGACTGGGGCTTGAACCTACAACCTTCTGACTTCAGAGGTGAGAGGTCAGAGGTAACTGTGTTATGACTGATACTGCAAAGCAAGAGATTTAAAGGAATATAAATTCCTTTCAAATTAATGTGAAATTGCCCCGGAGATGGGAAGTGATGGTGAATTTTCTCCAGATCGTTGAAACATGCCTTCAGATCTTCGACTGTATGACCTCTGAGGGTTAATGAATTGTCGCCTGTGTTCAGTGGTAAATTATGTGTTATTGTCTTAAAAACCATTATCCTTTGTGGAGGCCAAATTAAATTCCTTCCTCAGAAGCTGCCACCAATAGCTTAACAATTTCTTTGAACATTTCTCCAGGAATTTATTAACTGAGGTGTAATTTATTGGATCATTTCTGAGAAACCACAGACTGTTATATCCAGCAATGGATTTTGGCATCAAACCTAATAATACCAAGATGACTTCCTCTCCCAGACTTGGTCTCATGCATTCTCATTGTGTCTTTTCCTCCTCTACTTGGGAGGCCCACAGATTCTTGGATTCAGCTGTCGCTATAGGAGCCGGCTTACCCTTGTTTAATTCCACAAAACACCAATTCCCACCTTGCTTCTGCAAGGGATCAACATCCTTTCATGCTAAATTGTAGTTATGAATTATTGGCCTTTAAGTTTAAATTCAAGTAAATTAATTTATTAAATGTCTAAATGTCAATAAGTCTGTATTGAAAATAATAGGTTATTATTGGAACGAAATTGCCAAGTGCACAAACAATGAGTCTATCACCTCAGTTATTATTTGGTTGGATAGACCGTCAATAATGTCAAGGAGGTGAACACTAGGGAGGTATCCTTCAATCAGAAACAAATTAATTTCCAAAAAGACAAAATTGGCCCAGGCAATTACAAACCTATTGGGGTTGCATCAGCCAGAAGTGCTGAGTGGATGATCCATCTCAGCCTCCTCCTGAGGTCACCATCACAGATGCCAGCCTTCAGCAAATTCGATTTACTCCACGTGATATCAAGAAACGGCTGAAGGCACTGGATACAGCAAAGGCGATGGGCACAAACAACATCCCAACTGTAGTACCTAAGACTTATGCTCCAGAACTAGCCATTCCCCAGCAAAGATGTTCCAGTAAAGCTACAACACTGGCATCTACCTGTCAATGTGGAAAACTGCCCAGGTATGTCCTGTCCACAAAGCGCAGGAAGTATGCCAATTACTGCCCTATCAATTTACTCTCAATCATTACCAAAGTGATGGAAGGTGTCATTGACAGTGCTAACAAGTAGCACTTACTCAGCAATAACCTGCTCACCAATGCTCAGTTTGGCTTCTACCAGGGCCAAACATGAACAAAAGAGCTGAATTCCAGAGGTGAGGTGAGAGTGACTGTCCTTGATATCAAGGCAGCATTTGACCAAGTGTGGCATCATAGTGCCCTAGAAAAATTGGTCAATGAAAATCAAGGGGAAAACTCTCCTCTGGTTGGAGTCATACCCAGCACAGATGAAGATGGTTGAGATTGTTGGAGGCCAATCAGCTCAGCCCCAGGAAATTGCTGCAGGAATTCCTCAGAGTAGTGTCCGAGGCCCAACCATCTTCAGCAGCTTCATCAATGGCCTTCTCTCCATGATTACAGTGTTCAGTACTGTTCACAACTCCTCAGATAATGAGGAGGCTGTGTCTGCATGCAGCAAGACCTGGACAGCAATTAGGCTTGAGCTGATAAGTGGCAACTAACATTCATTCAAGTGTCAGGCAATGTCCATCTCCAACAAGAGAGAATCTAACCATCTTCCTTTGATGTTCAGTGGCATAACTATTGCTGAATTCCCCATTATCAACATCCTGGGGGTCACCATTGACCAGAAACCTAACTGGACCAGGCATATAAATATTGTGGCTACAAGAACAGTTCAGAGGCTGAAATTCTGCAGTGAGTAACACACCTCCTGACTCCCCAAAGCCTGTCCACCATCCACAAGGCACAAGTCAGGTGTGCGATGGAATACTTTACATTTACCAGGATGAGTACAGCTTCAACAACACTCAAGAAGTGTGCCATCATCCAGGACAAAGCAGCCCGCTTGACTGGCACCCCATCCATCACCTTAAACATTCAATCCCTCCACCACCAGTGCACAATGGCAGCAGTGTGTATCATCTAAAGAGGCACTGCATCAACTAGCCAAGCTTCCTTCGACTGCACCTTCCACCTAGAAGGACAAGGGCAGCAGACACATGGGAACACCACCACCTGCAAGTTTCCCTCCAAGCCACACGCCATCTGGATTTGGAACTATATCACTGTTCCTTCACTGTCACTGGGTCAAAATCCTGGAACTCCCTTCCTAACAGTACTGTGGGTGTACCAACATCCCAAGGACTGCAAGAAAGCAGCTCACCACCACCTTCTCAAGGGCAATTAGGGATGGAAAATAAATATCAACCTTGTCAGTGATGCACACCTCCCAAAAATGAATTTATAAAAAGTGGTGAGCACATACACAAGATTTTTAATTCAGTAAAAAGAGAAGTGACAATTACAATACAGGTGGAGTGCCAGCTAGCACAATACAAACCAGGCACATCCTAACAAAACCAATTCCTATAAAGGAGCCATTCCACCTCCATCCGACTTCTGGAACATTTTTAAAATCAGATATTCGAAGTTCTTACATAAAACAGGGATTTTTTACAAAATTAAAGCAATTGAAAAATGGGGTGGGGGAAGGTGTGGGAAAGACAGGTTAACATTTTGGGTCCCATCCTGATGAAGAGTTCCAACTCTGGTTGCCAACTCTCCAGGATTGTCCTGGAGTCTCCAAGGAATTCCAGATTAATCTCTTCGACGTTGTTGTAAGCAACCAGGGAGAAAAATCAAAGATATTTTAACATCTTTTTCCTGTTTTCTTTGAATACTTTCAGTTATTAATTCAAAAATATTGGAGATGGGGAAAAAAAAAAGCTGTTCGAGTAGGTAGACTGGTTGTAGGCAAGAGGTCATGTGATGAAACCTCCAGGAAGACATCCAACCAAAGTTGGCAACCCCGTTTCCATCTGAAACATTAAATTAGAATTCCCTCTTTCAAATGCTGAGTTGTCTGCTTTTTTTTTATACCTTTCAGTTTTCCTTGTCATCTCAACTCTAATTAATTCTTTGTTCTCACTAATGTTTGACACCAGATAGCGCTCAATGAGAACAAATAAAAATTAAAAAGCGCTTTCTAGATTTACTATCAAATATCAGAGCAGAGAATGGTGGAAGCTTTGGCTGGCAGTGAAACCAAAGGTAGCTTTGCAAAAATGGAGGTGGCGGAGAGGACTGGAAGTTTAAGAACTGCATGTTGAAGGTGTCTGGTTCCTTTAAACTGGCTTTAATTTTTTCACATGCAGCAAGCACAGTAAGACACATAAAATGTGTCTACAGTAAGTCACAGGCTAATATAACAAAGAACAGACCATGAAGAAAAGTTTGCCAATGCTCCATGGATTTACCACACACAAAGATTGAAAACTGGCATTTATGTATGTGTTTTTTTTTTAAAGATTCAGATGTATTGCTGCTGATATCTCATGGCCTTGTTAACCAGTTCCACGACCAACACTCGAAACTTCATCGTTAGATCTTTTCATTAAGCTGGTGCCCTGCCCCATCTCACATCCCCATGACACATTCCCCACCCAGGTGTGGAACTGAGCCAGGCAGAGCAGGAAGGTTATTAATTTGATCCCTGGCCTGGGTCAATGTGGCCTCTCTCACCCGTGGTAGAAATATAATTAACCTTAGTGTCTCAGGGTTAGAAAGATAAGCAAAAATTTAATTCAGCAAGGGGTCCAGTCTCGATTGTTGACCAGTTAATCTTACTGGAAAGTGTGTGCGTATTAGTGTGTATGGACATTGGATTCAGGCATTAGATTAGAGATACAGCACTGAAACAGGCCCTTCGGCCCACCGAGTCTGTGCCGAACATCAACCACCCATTTATACTAATCCTACACTAATCCCATATTCCTACCAAACATCCCCACCTATTCCTACCAAACATCCCCACCTATTCCTATATTTCCCTACCACCTACCTATACTAGTGACAATTTATAATGGCCAATTTACCTATCAACCTGCAAGTCTTTTGGCTTGTGGGAGGAAACCGGAGCACCCGGAGAAAACCCACGCAGACACAGGGAGAACTTGCAAACTCCACACAGGCAGTACCCGGAATCGAACCCGGGTCCCTGGAGCTGTGAGGCTGCGGTGCTAACCACTGCGCCACTGTGCCGCCTCAAGCATGCTTGAGCTTGAAGCAGAACTTACTCCACTTGACCAATGGGGAAGATCAAAGCCAACTTATTCATTCCCACCAAAAGTTTTGTATACTTGCCTTCCCAATTCCATCTGTATTCCCAATTGCTTTCTGAACCTGAATCAGACAGTGGATAATCTACTGATGCTACCTTCCATGACGGTGCTTCTGATATGACCTCCTTTTTCCTCAACCGAGGATTTCCCCCCACTGTGGTTGACAGGGCCCTCAACCGTGTCCGACCCATTCCCCGCACCTCTACCCTCACCCCTTCCCCTCCCTCCCAGAACCGTGACAGGGTTCCCCTTGTCCTCACTTTTCATCCCACCAGCCTCCATATCCAAAGGATCATCCTCCGCCATTTTCGCCACCTCCAGCGTGATGCCACTACCAGTCGCATCTTCCCCTCCCTTCCCCTGTCAGCATTCCGAAGGGATCGTTCCCTCCGCGACACCCTGGTCCACTCCTCCATTACCCCCACCACCTCGTCCCCGTCCCAGGGCACCTTCCCTTGCAATCGCAGGAGGTGTAATACCTGCCCATTTACCTCCTCTCTCCTCACTATCCCAGGCCCCAAACACTCCTTTCAGGTGAAGCAGCGATTTACTTGTACTTCTTTCAATGTAGTATACTGCATTCGCTGCTCACAGTGTGGTCTCCTCTACATTGGGGAGACCAAGCGCAGACTGGGTGACCGCTTTGCGGAACATCTCCGCTCAGTCCGCAAGCAGGACCCTGAGCTTCCGGTTGCTTGCCATTTCAACACTCCCCCCTGCTCTCATGCTCACATCTCTGTCCTGGGATTGCTGCAGTGTTCCAGTGAACATCAACGCAAGCTCGAGGAACAGCATCTCATCTACCGATTAGGCACACTACAGCCTGCCGGACTGAACATTGAGTTCAATAATTTCAGAGCATGACAGCCCCCCACTTTACTTTCATTTTTAGTCATTTTTTCTTCCTTTATTTTTGCATTCCTTTTTACATTTTTTACAATCTTTTTTTGCATTTATTTCATTTCATCTTAGTTTGTTCAGTTTGCTTACCCACTGTTTTTTTCAGGTTGTTTTTCTTCAGGTTTGCACTTGCTGATGTTCAATATTCAGTATATTCACACCTAATCTGTACTAATGCTTTGTCTTTCAACACACCATTAACATATTGTTTGCCTTTGCTCCGTGACCTTTTGGTCAGCTATGTGGCCTGGTCCAATCTGCACCTTCTCCTTTGTTATCTCTTGCCCAACCCCCACCTCACTTGTTTATAATCTGTGACTTTTCTAATATTTGTCAGTTCCGAAGAAGGGTCACTGACCCGAAACGTTAACTCTACTTCTCTTTCCACAGATGCTGCCAGACCTGCTGAGTGAATCCAGCATTTCTTGTTTTTGTTTCAGTGGATAATCTAGATGTCCTGCTCAATCCCCAAATGAAGTTTATCCATCATAAAAACCACTTACTTCCATTTTTTGCATTAGCTTCCACCTCTGTTCTTACCACAGTCCCACCAGCACTGAATCGTTTATGTTTTCCCTTCCTCCTTCTCACCATCACCCTCCCCAAACTCTTAACTTGTTCAAAACTTCACCACACACATCTTATCTAACTTGTCCTTCATTCACTACCCGTCCCCAACTCAAATTCATAATAGTTTTTCCCTTATTTACAAGTCCATTCTTTTCATCACTCCACCCTAACCTATGCAACTGCCCCATCTCTTGCACTCAAACTCCTCAACTACCTTCGTCACCTCCCGCCTACCTTTTAATCTCCTATCTCAGCCCTACTCTCTACAATTCCCTCACTGAACCCTCCCATCATGTCAATTTTCTCCCTGCCTTTAAAAGTCTCCTCCAAGCTTCTGTTTTCCTCCCTCTTTTTATTATTACTTGGCATCATTTTCTCTGTGAATTGTCTTGGGACAATTTCTTCTCTGAAGATGTTATATGAATGCAAGTTGTTGCTGGTCTTGATGCAGTCCATGAATGTCTGTGCTCGTCAACAACTCTGTCTAGATTTTCACATGACAAACGCTTGAGTGACTGTCACACATGGAATGGAACCGTTTCCAAGCACAAATCAGTACAACAGAAACGTGAACAAAACTGAAGAGAATCTCTTCCATTATTGCAAAATGTGACGAGCATGAAATAATTGGCTAGGGATACCTTGTGGATGTGAACACAATGGAGAGTTCAAATTGCAGCTTTCAAAAAAAGGACCTGTGGTTTATCAATGTCCTTTGGACATGTAACTTGAAACAGATCCCTATGTTCTTTATTTCAAATTTTCTTTTTTTAAATACCTCCAACTTTCAAAATACAAATGAAATTTAGACAATTATAAGTCAAATGATAGCAAAGAAACATAAATCATGGGACAGTTGAAGCAACGTCCAATTTTACTTGGCTGGTACCAAGAAATGCAATGCACTGTCGGTGCATGAGGCATGCAATGAATTGAGCAAGTGATCTAGTGCAACATCCCACGATAAATCCCACACATGACTGAGCTGTGCAAGAGAACAACCTTGAACACATAGCAAAAAACCTTCAGGAAAACATCCCGGGGGCATTAGTAACAGCACATCTATTCAATTAGGAGAGTAGAACAGGCAACAAGGCCAGACATTTGTAATTACATGATTAGCAAAAAGTCTTGTCAGCTGCAATTACACAATAAGTAAAAAGCTTTTGCAATTACAAGTACATGATTACCGAGCCAGCTCTGGCCTCGTTAGTTAATGGCACTCTTATTCAACAAGACATTCGACAAATTATATCCCATTAGGACGCATTCATGCTCAAGGCTTGCAAATAACAAACTGTACGTGACCCACTGAAGTCAAGTAATTGAAACAATTTTATGCACTTTTTAATGGACCTTCCATCAGAAAGCTAGTCCTGAACTGTATGGAGATTACCAATTGTGTTAATGTGCAGGGGAAAGGGAAGAGGAGCTTTGATATCGATGTATATGTGGTAATGTTATATTCGGTGTTTTATCTTATATGTGTGTTATATATTGAATCATAGAATGATCGTGCAAAAGGAAGCCATTTGGCCCATTGTACCTGTGCTGACTCTTTGAAAGAGCTATCCAATTAGTCCCACTCCCCTGCTCTTCTTTCTGTAGTCCTGCAAATATTTTCAAGTATGCATCCAATTTCCTTTTGAAAGTTATAAGTGAATCTGCTTCCATCACTCTTTAAGGTCGCACATTCCAGATCCTTGTAATTCACTGCATAAAAAGTTTTTTCTCATGTCGCCTCTGGTACTTTCGTCAATTACCTTAAATCTGTGTCCTCTACTTACCAACTCTGAAGTCGCTGGGAACAGTTTCTCCTTACTTACTCCATCCAAATCCTTCATGATTTTGAACATCTCTATTAAATATTCCCTTAACCTTCTCTGCTCTAAACAGTGACTACCCTTCAAAAGTACTTTATTGGCTGTAAAGCGCTTTGAGATGCCTGGTGATCATGAAAGGTGTTATATAAATGCAAGTCTTTCACTGCTGTAAGGATCCTCTCTAAGACCTTGGCATCCTTTCCAAAAGTATGGTGCCCAGAATTGGCTACAATACTCCAGCCTGACCATATTTAGAAAGGTTTAGCAGAACCTTTGTATTCTTATGCCTATATTTATAAGGCCAAGGATTCCAAATACTATTTTTTTTTTTAAAACAGCCTTCTCAACTTGTCCTGCCACCTTCATAGACTTGTACACATATACTCCAGGTGTCTCTGTTCCTGCACCCCTTTTAAAATTGTACCATTTACTTTATTTTGCCTCTCCCCATTCTTCCTACCAAAATGAACCACTTCACACTTCTGTGCTAGATTGTATCTGCCATTTCACCACTCTGACAATATCCTCCTACATTCTGTTACTATCCTCCTCACTGTTTACTACATCAGTCAGTGCTGCACGTCAAAAAGTGTGACATGGAAACATAGAAAACTTACGGTACAGAAAGAGTTAAGTGTTAATGCTAGATTTATTGGACTGGATTTTAGTGACCCCCCCCCCCCCACCCCACGTCAGGGTTTGTGGTGTGGGTGGGCCAGAAAATGCCTCCAGGTGAGGGCTGCCATGCACCCCAACGCCGGGAAGGCCAGGCCCGATATTGCCGGCGGTGGCAATGCCTCGTGGCGGCCCCCTGCCGCTCATCGACGGGAGCCCCATTAAAATATTTAAATTCATTAAAATCAATGAATTAATTACCCTTACACTCCCGCCGTCTGTCCTGGTGCAATCTTCCTGCCACTGGCCGGCATTCCCATGCCCCCATATCCCCGTCCAGGGAACCGAGGCGGAACGCTGGTGGGGAGGGGCGGGGGGGTGGAGGAGGTAGGTTTCTCAGTGTGGGAGTGGGGGAGTAGTGGGATCAAAGTAATATCATTGGTATAAGGGATGGTGGAAAGGGTTATAGTTTAAAGTTTATGTGTTTATGTACTTTGAGGTGGGGGCGGGGGGGGGGGGGGGGGGGAAGGTCAGGTGGACAAGGTAAGTGTTTTGGGGGGGAGCTGACACCATTGCCGGGGATGGACAGCCCGCCCCCTCCACATCATGGGTGGGGGTGGGGGGGGGGGGGGTGGAGATGGTGGGGGGCGGCTGTCTGCCCCAGCTATTTAAATGAGTCGCCGTGTTTAATATAGCGGTGGCACTGCGATGTGCGGCCCGCCATTGTTTTTGTCCGCAGGAGTATAAATTTCAGCCCATTATGTTTTCTGTATAGGAAGGAGCATCAGAACACCAGAGACCTTTCAGCCACTCGCACCTGCTCTACCATTCAATTAGATCATGGCTAATCTGCATCTTAACTGCCTTGATTCAGTAACTCT
The DNA here is from genome assembly GCF_036365525.1 of Heterodontus francisci. Taxonomy (NCBI): domain Eukaryota; kingdom Metazoa; phylum Chordata; class Chondrichthyes; order Heterodontiformes; family Heterodontidae; genus Heterodontus; species Heterodontus francisci. The sequence goes on along the minus strand of NC_090389.1, from coordinate 80,316,053 downwards.
TATTACACTTGCCTGACAAAAATCTATCAACCACAGTTTTGAAACCTAGCATCAACAGTTTTGTTGGGGAAGAGAGTTCCAGATAACATTACAAATTATGGCAAAGTTTAGCTTCGGTATAAAATGTTACAAATATGATGTAAAACATATCATACATTCAGGATTTTACATTTAAAAGTTGCGCTCTACCTGTGTTATTAATATGATTTGATTGCCAACAGAAGTACGCTCCACATTCCTGTTTATAGCAGTCATTTTTGAAAGAACCAATCACAGTAATAGCAGGTAAGACAGTTCAAAGCTGTTTACTTTGAGTTGTTTGTCCGTAGAAAGGTTTGAAACGTGAAAGGTAAATGTCTGTTGATGAAAGTGGCAGTGATGGCTCAGCCTTTCCTGCTCAGTGTGATATTAACTAAGCTCCAGCAGTCCGTCCTCAGGACCTGCTAAGTTGGCTGAACAGCATTGGCGAGCACTGCTTTTGAAATAACCCCGGCATAAGGTGGGGTAAGAAGAGACAAAAGAAAAATCACCCAGGTCCCCTAACTCTTGACTGCTGAACAGTGGCCATTGCTGGAAAGCGTGCATGTTGAATGACAGCAGGATTGGGCAGTAGCATGGCAAAAGGAACTTGTCCATTGGAGAAATGGTCGATGCTGCAGGAAGACGATACAAGTAACCAAACTTCCCTCTGCAACCAAACCAAAAAATACCATCCTGGTCAGTTGTAGATGGCACTCTATTCTAATCGAATTTACATTCACTGCACTAGGGTGCATTCTATTTACCCGAGTCAATTTTCACTGCATTGGGCAGCAGGCTACTCCAACCAAGTTTACATACATTGAGCAAGGTCACAGATGAGTTCTCCAAATTTTTCGCCTAACTCCATGTTCACTGTGCTAGGCTAGAGGAATTGCATATTCACTGCGCCATTCTGCACTATAAATTAGCTTGCTCAAGTGGTTGCTCTGCAATTTCAGTAAAGCAATAAAAAATTTTCACTGCAAAGTCCACTTGACTTGTGAATAAATTTAGCTAAATACAATTCTAGGTTTTGCCCTTGACTTGGAGAGAGGGTGAGAGACCGGTGATAACAGATCAGTCACTGACAGTGTTAGTGGTAGGTCCAATTTAGGGTACTGCATCATCAACATCTATCACAACCACCATAATACAGCAAAGCATCCCGAAGACAGACCAGACAATGATCTGGAGTTTGGGAGGATGATTAGGGAAGATGACTGAAGGTGCTGTTAAAGAGGTAGGTTTTTTTGAAAATAGGGGCAGCTTTGTAGGAGGGGAGTTCCAGCTTGCTGGGCCATAATGACTAAAGGCTGAGATTGAAGAAAAATATCTCCAGGAGAGGAGGGGGGAAAAAAAAATACAAATTTAACCCAGAGTTAGAAATGTAGATTAGGTGATCAGGAACATAGGGTCGGAGGACATTGCAGAAACAGGATGGGCGTAACCTTGACAGACAAGCACGATGACTTTTGAAATCAGTGCTCTGGGGAACAGGAATCAGTGAATCAGGAATCAGAGACTGACAGGTGAGCAGGAATGGTATGTGGGTACTAAAGAAATGTGAGCTGGAATAGGACATACTGCCCCTCAAGCCTGCTCCACCATTCAATAAAATTATGGCTGATCTTCTACCTCAACTCCACTTTCCTGCCCTATCCACATATCCCTGTGGTAGTGTTCCAGTTGAGATTGAGCTGGATGGACCTTTGGAAACAGATGGGGAGAGCACTGGAGAGGTCATGCCTGGTGGTGGGGAAAGGCCTGAGTGAAAGGTGATGGGGAAAGTGATAAAGAAAAGTGAAGAATATCAAATGATATAATTATAGTTTAAGAAAACTTCTCAACATAACGAGTAAATGCTTCACATTTAGATCTTGATGTTATCACTAGAACCATAATGTATTGGCACCAATATACATTGCAATGTTGTACAAATATAATTATGTAAAGATTTTAATTGTGAATTGATCAAATCTGATTAAAACCTTCTTCTTCGGCCTCCTTGTCTCGAGAGACAATGGGTAAGTGCCTGGAGGTGGTCAGTGGTTTGTGAAGCAGCGCCTGGAGTGGCTATAAAGGCAACTTCTAGAGTGACAGACTCTTCCACAGGCGCTGCAGATAAAATTGGTTGTCGGGACTGTTACACAGTTGGCTCTCTCCTTGCGCTTCTGTCTTTACTCCTGCCAACAGCTAAGTCTCTTCAAAACCTCAACATTGGAAAGCGTTTGGGAACCATTGGTCCAAAGTGACCTCTTCCTCCCAAGCTGACTATATTTATCACACGTCCTGTCTACACGGATTTGCACAACTAGTCCGATCCAGAGATGATGGCCAAACTAGCTGCACACCATGTACAACAAAGCCTGTGGCCCTCAGATTTGACTGACCCCTCTCTCCTCCTTTAAGACACTCCTTAAACCTGCCTCTGTGACCAAGGGTCACCTGTCTTAATATCTCCTTATGTGACTTGGTGTCAAATTTTGTTTGATAGCACTTCTGTAAAACGTCTCAGGATATTTTACTACATTAAAGGCGCTATACAAATGCAAGATGCTGTTGTGGATTGATTGCTCGGATTAGTCGGCAACTCCATTAACATTGTGTCAGGAGACTATCAGGAGGATAGAAGGTAGAGGGGGGGGTGTGGCATTGTTAATCAAGAAAAGTATTACAGCGGCAGAAAGGACGTTTGAGGACTCGTCTACTGAGGTAGTCTGGGCCGAGGTTAGAAACAGGAGAGGAGAGGTCACCCTGTTGGGAGTTTTCTATATACCTCCAAATAGTTCCAGAGATGTAGAGGAAAGGATAGCAAAGATGATTCTTGACAGGAGCGAGAGTAACAGGGTAGTGGTTATGGGGGACTTTAACTTTCCAAATGTCGACTGGAAATACCATAGTTCGAGTACTTTAGATGGGTCTGTTTTTGTCCAGTGTGTGCAGGAGGGTTTTCTGACACAGTATGTAGACAGGCCAACCAGGGGTGATGCCACATTGGATTTGGTACTGGGTAATGAACCCGGCCAGGTGTTAGATTTAGAAGTTGGTGAGCACTTTGGTGATAGTGATCACAATTCGGTTAGGTTTACCTTAGCGATGGGCAGGGACAGGCATATACAGCAGGGCAACAATTATAGCTGGGGGAAAGGAAATTATGATGCAATTAGGCAAGATTTAGGATGCGTAGGATGGGGAAGGAAACTGCAGGGGATGGGCACAATCGAAATGTGGAGCTTATTCAAGGAGCAGCTACTGCGTGTCCTTGATAAGTATGTACCTGTCAGGCAGGGAGGAAGTTGTCGAGCGAGGGAGCCGTGGTTTACTAAAGAAGTTGAAGAGCTTGTCAAGAGGAAGAAGAAGGCTTATGTTAGGATGAGACGTGAAGGCTCAGTTAGGGCGCTTGAGAGTTACAAGCTAGCCAGGAAGGATCTAAAGGGAGAGATAAGAAGAGCAAGGAGAGGACACGAGAAGTCATTGGCGGATAGGATCAAAGAAAACCCCAAGGCTTTCTATAGGTATATCAGGAATAAAAGAATGACTAGAGTTAGATTAGTGCCAATCAAGGATAGTAGTGGGAAGTTGTGTGTGGAATCGGAGGAGATAGGGGAAGTGTTAAATGAATATTTTTCGTCAGTATTTACAGTGGAGAAAGAAAATGTTGTCGAGGAGAATACTGAGATACAGACTACTAGGCTAGATGGGATTGAGGTTCACAAGGGGGAGGTGTTAGCAATTTTGGAAAGTGTGAAAATAGATAAGTCCCCTGGGCCAGATGGGATTTATCCTAGGATTCTCTGGGAAGCCAGGGAGGAGATTGCAGAGTCTTTGTCCTTGATTTTTATGTCGTCTTTGTCGACAGGAATAGTGCCGGAAGACTGGAGGATAGCAAATGTTGTCCCCTTGTGCAAGAAGGGGAGTAGAGACAGCCCTGGTAATTATAGACCTGTGAGCCTTACTTCGGTTGTGGGTAAAATGTTGGAAAGGGTTATAAGAGATAGGATTTATAATCATCTTGAAAAGAATAAGTTCATTAGAGATAGTCAGCACGGTTTTGTGAAGGGGAGGTCGTGCCTCACAAACCTTATTGAGTTTTTTGACAAGGTGACCAAACAGGTGGATGAGGGTAAAGCCGTGGATGTGGTCTATATGGATTTCAGTAAGGTGTTTGATAAAGTTCCCCACGGTAGGCTATTGCAGAAAATACAGAAGTATGGGATTGAAGGTGAATTAGTGCTTTGGATCAGAAATTGGCTAGCTGAAAGAAGACAGAGGGTGATGGTTGATGGTAAATGTTCAACCTGGAGTATAGTTTCTAGTGGTGTACCGCAAGGATCTGTTTTGGGGCCACTGCTGTTTGTCATTTTTATAAATGACCTGGATGAGGGTGTAGAAGGGTGGGTTAGTAAATTTGCGGATGACACGAAGGTCGGTGGAGTTGTGGATAGTGCCGAAGGATGTTGTAGGGTACAGAGGGACATAGATAGGCTGCAGAGCTGGGCTGAGAGATGGCAAATGGAGTTTAATGCGGAGAAGTGTGAGGTGATTCACTTCGGAAGGAGTAATAGGATTGCAGAATACTGGGCTAATGGGAAGATTCTTGGTAGTGTAGATGAGCAGAGAGATCTTGGTGTCCAGGTACATAAATCCCTGAAAGTTGCCACCCAGGTTAATAGAGCTGTTAAGAAGGCATATGGTGTGTTAGCTTTAATTAGTAGGGGGATCGAGTTTAGGAGCCACGAGGTCATGCTGCAGCTGTACAGAACTCTGGTGCGGCCGCACCTGGAGTATTGCGTGCAGTTCTGGTCACCGCATTATAGGAAGGATGTGGAAGCTTTGGAAAAGGTGCAGAGGAGATTTACTAGGATGTTGCCTGGTATGGAGGGAAGGTCTTACGAGGAAAGGCTGAGGGACTTGAGGTTGTTTTCGTTAGAGAGAAGGAGGAGAAGAGGTGACTTAATAGAGACATACAAGATAATCAGAGGGTTGGACAGGGTGGATAGTGAGAGCCTTTTTCCTCGGATGGTGATGGCAAACACGAGGGGACATAGCTTTAAGTTGAGGGGTGATAGATATAGGACAGATGTCAGAGGTAGTTTCTTTACACAGAGAGTAGTAGAGGCGTGGAACGCCCTGCCTGCAACAGTAGTAGACTCGCCAACTTTAAGGGCATTTAAGTGGTCATTGGATAGACATATGGATGAAAATGGAATAGTGTAGGTCAGATGGTTTCACAGGTCGGCGCAACATCGAGGGCTGAAGAGCCTGTACTGCGCTGTAATGTTCTATGTTCTATGTTCTAAGGTGAGCTAGGTAGGTCTAGCAATTCCTGCATTCCTATCCTACGACCACACTGAGACACCAACACACAAGTATCATCCACCACCTACTTGTCTTCACAAGGTTCTGTACAAGGAGCTTTTCTCCTTGGTCTCCAGAAACTCCTTTCATAGCTTTGCAAAACAAAAACAGGAACATGTCAAACCATCCTTGAATTGCAGTACCACATACTATATAATTTCCAATATAAATCTCATGCTCTCTATAATGCAAAGGCCCACAAACATTTCAGTTGGAATTTGACATTCTAAAAGCAACATATCTTTTCATGCCATTATAATCTATTGCTCTTGGTCGGTATGTTGGCACAGTGGAAATAAAAATCCTTTGTTCTCACACTCACATGACATCAGCAAGTAATCACTACTTTTACTGCATGGAGAACCAACACAAAAAAAACATGACAGAAATAAACTCTGAAACATGTAACTCCAGTATTATAATGTATTAAAATGAAATTGGCCAAGAACAGCAGCAACACACGATAAAGATCATCACTTATTGAGGCTGACTGTGTCTCATTTATGGTTCCCTCACTAATGAATCTTCATGCTCATAAAGATATGATTACATCTCTCTCCTGACTCTAATATAGGCTCTGTTTGGAAGAGTTTTGGGAATCAGTTCCACCTAGTCTGTATAGAATGCTACCAAATTACAGTGGTTCTCAAACTTGATCGTGGGGGAGCCTCAGTGCTATATTAACATGTGCTCAGAGACCCGTGTCCTAATGTGTCAAAGCTGAACAGTACTATAATTATAGGAAACATGTTAGATTAGTACAGTGAAACCTGCAAATTACTTTACGTACCAACACAGTTGTCCTTTTTTTTCAATATGTCCCAGAAGCTCAACTTGAAAACCTTTATCATAAGGAATGCTGCATTGCCTGAACAAAATAGCTCAAAGGTCTCAAGGAAAAAATTGATTACCTATAAATACTCTAGTCGTCCAAGATCTTGTTCAAAATGCATTCATTTTAAAATATAACAATTACTATGTCAATAAACCAATAATTTTCAATCTAGCAAAATCCAGGAACTCCCTAATAGCACTGTGGGTGTACCTACACCGCATGGAGTGCAGCAGTTCAAGAAGGTGACTCACCACTACCTTCTCAAGAGCAGTTAAGGATGGGCAATAAATGCTGGCCGAGCCAGCAATGCCTACATCCTGCGAAAGAATTTTTAAAAATCCAACGCTACTTAGTCATTGTATAAATGTCAGATGACATCACCTTCAACAACACTGCCCAAGTATGACCTGTCCACAAAAAACAGGACAAATCCAATCCGGCCAATTACCACCCCATCAGTCTCTTTTAATCATCAGCAAAATTATGAAAGGTGTCGTCGACGGTACTATCAAGCAGCATTTACACAGCAATTAGCCTGCTCACCAATGTTCAGTTTGGTTTCTGCCAGAACCACTTGGCTCCAGACCTCATTACAGCCTTGGTCCAAACATGGACAGAAGAACTGAATTTCAGAGGTGATTGGAGAGTGACTGCCCTTGACATCAAGGCAGCATTTGACCAAGTGAGGCGTTGAAGAGCCCTAGCAAAATTGAAGTCAGGGGGGATCAGAGTGGGGGAGGGCAGGGGGTAATCTCCAATTCCTGGAGTCATACCTTGCACAAAGGAAGATGCTTGTGGTTATTAGAGGCCAATCATTTCGGCCCCAGGATATCGCTGCAGGAGTTCCTCTGGGTAGTGTCCTTTGCCCACTCATCTTCAGCTGCTTCATCAATAACTTTCCCTCCAACATAAGGTCACAAGTAGGGATGTTTATTGATGATTGCACAGTGTTCAGTCCCATTTGTAACTCCTCAAATAATGAATCAGGCTGTGCCGCATGCAACAAGACCTGGACAACATTCAGGCTCAGGCTGATAAACGGCAGCTAACATTTGCACAATACAAGTGCCAGGCAATGACCATCCCCAGCAAAACAGAATCTCATCATCTCCCCTTGTCATTCAACAGCATTAGCAACATGGATATGAAATTGGCTGAGTGACAGGAAACAAAGAGCAGTGGTTAATGGATGTTTTTCGGGCTGGAGGAAGGTTTGTAGTGGAGTTCCCCAGGGTTGAGTGTTGGGTCCCTTTCTTTTCCTGATGTATATTAATGACTATACCTTGGTGTACAGGGCACAATTTCAAAGTTTGCAGATGATACGTGAAAAGAAGAATGTGCAGGTTTATGGGGAGAAGGCAGGGGAATGGAACTGAGGGAATTGCTCTTTCAGACAGCCAGTGTGGACACGATGGGCCGAATGGCTTCCTTCTGCACTGTAACAATTCTGTGATTCTGTGATTATCATCGCTGAATCCCCCACTATCAACATCCTAAGGGTTACCATTAACCAGAAACAACTCGACCAGCCATATAAATACTGTGACTACAAGAACAGGTTAGAGAGTGGGAATTCTGTGGCCAGTGACCCACCTCCTGACACCTCAAAGCCGGTCCACCATCTATAAGGTGCAAGTCAGGAATTTGATGGAATACTCTCTATTTTCTGGATAAGTACCACTCCAGCAAACATAAGAAATTTGACACCATCTAGGACAAAGCAGCCCACTTGATCGGCACCCCTTCTACCAGCTTCACCATTCACTACCTCCATCAACAGTGCACATTGGCAGCAGTGTATCTCATCTACAAAGCTCTATACAGCAATTTGCCAAGGCTCCTTCAACAGCACCTTCCAAACCCACAAACTCTACCATTTTCTCAAGGACAATTAAGGATGGGCAATAAATGCTGCCCTTTCCAGCGATGCCCACAACCCTGGAACGAATAAAATAAATCATTCATGTACCAATCACAAAATTGCATCAGGTTTTAAACGTCATGTCTGGTGGGTCAGTGCAATTCCAGAAGTTTTGTCCTTTATTTTGGGAAGGGGTGTGGAGTTCCTTTATAGGCTTCCACTCTATTCTGCATCATTCAAAATCATAGGTGGAGACCTGCTTCCATTCCCAACATCACTCATCACTTCCTACATTACAACAGTGATTACACTTCAAAAGTAGTTCATTGGCTGTAAAAGCACTTTGGGATATCCTGTGGTCATGAAAGGTACTATATAAATACAAGTTTTTATTTTCTTTTAATAAAGCAAAGGAGTATTGGTGAACACCACAATGGAACAAATGTCTGATCTGCCATGTCTATTTATATGGGGGGAAGCAGCTCCACACAATAGCTCCTCCCCACTCACCTCCAGTCATCCCACCTGAGAATGTGTGTGGGAATTCACAGGAGAAAACCCCACAACTACCAACCACTCCAAAGTGCAGTGGATCAGTCAGTTAATGCACTACACTACTACGCCACCCAATATTTGGACTTTCATTGGGGTTGCACATCTTGCTAACCACCAGGTTGCACAATGTTTTTAGGAAATAGAAGGAAGCTTTAAAAAAAAACACGAGAGTCATCACAGGGTCATTCTATCACCTCCTAGTCACCTGCTGCCAAACCTGTTGGCAATGATCTGGGATCCCATTCTTTTGGGTCAGTAAATGGGCACAGCCAAAATTACAGAAGGGAAAATGGGAAGAAATGCAATACAAGGAGAAGAATGCAAATCTCTAAAGAAATTTGACAAGTTTGACAGACACTAATCAATCAAAGATGCAAACATGAGCAAGAGTGTATTGCGATGACACTAAGTCGGGGGGGAGGGGGGGGGCAGTAATTTGTTCAATTTAACAGGAGGGTCAGTAACGAGAGGAAACAAATTCAAGATTATTGGCAAAAGAACCAGAGCGCGATGAGAAGCTCTTTTTTGGCAGCGAGTTATGATCTGGAACGCACTGCCTGAAAAGGTGGTGGGAACAGATTCGATAGTAAAATTCAGAACAGAATCGGAGAATATGAGAACATTTACAGGGCTATGGGGAAAGAGCTGTGGAGTGCAACTAATTGGGTAACTTTTTCAAAGACTCTCTCACAGGTACGATGGGTCAAATGGCCTCCTTCTGTGCTATATGATTCTACGAACAGTTTATCACTAAAGCTTAATGGCAATGTGAATCAAAGCTTGAAGTGATGAGAACACAGTGTCTGTGGCACTGACATTAGACAGATAACAGTTCTCTTACACTGTATTTACACACTCTGCGGAATCCTGCTCTGTACCTGGATGTGTTCTACCTGCTCTGAGCGCACTTAATGGTGACAGGTGACAAAACTGGAAATGTGTTCCAATTCCCAACAATGACATCCATCACCTTGATGAACACAAAAATTCACCTCATAAGTAGTTTTTTTTTAAATATTTGAATTGAGATTGCTTTCGGAGTGACATGTTTTGCATCTGTTGTGGAAAAGAAATCAGAAATATATACAAAGTAGCTCTGCAGCACCATTTCTAAAGAGGGCTATTGCAGAAACTAAGCCATACACTTCCTGAGGTGATAATGGCTCTTTAAATATAGGGGAAGATATTGGAAGATAAGCAGAAACTCTGAGGTAGAGGGAATGTTACAATAACAGCAATTAGGGGCTGCTTACAATACCATCCCCTAGGCAGAACTTGATTGATGGGTTGAATGGCCTTATCTCATTCCATCGATCTTGCCAATGTTATCTCTGACCAGTTTAAACAGTGCTTCGTGCCGAGACTTGGACAGTTTAAACTTGTCACAAACATTATTTCCAACCATCCTCGTGGCTCAGAGATAAAGGGTTGGGTTTTCCCCTGGGGTGAGACTGCTGACAGAAGAGGGGCAGGACAGGGCTTCTGCCCACTGTGTCAATCTCAGCATGACCCCCACTTTATTCTTGGAGCCTGTAGTGAAGGTAAGGTATCCACTACTGGGCCCTCTCCCTACAGAATGGGGGGAAACAATCGGTCAGCTGTGGCTCAGTGGGTAGCACTGTCACCTCTGAGTCCAGAAGGTTGAGAGCGAAACCCCACTCCAGAGAGTTGAACACAAAATTCTAGGCTGGCATTCCAATGCAATACTGAGGGAGTGCTGCACTGTTGGAGGTACCATCTTTCAGATAAGACACGAAACCAAAAGTTTACCACCCCTCTCAGGTGAATCGAAAAAGATCCCATGGCCATTATTTTGAAGAATAGGAAGGGAGTTCTTCCCTGCATCCTGGCCAATATTTATCCCTCAATTATCATCACTAAAGACAGATTGTCTGCTCATTCTCATATTACTATTTGCAGGAGCTTGCTGTGTGCAAATTGACTGCCACATTTCCTATTGCAGCAGTGACTAGCTTCAAAAAGTGCATCATTAGCTGTAGGGCGCCTCAGACATCCTGATGTCACGGGGGGAGCTGTGCAAAGGCAAGTCTTTTTTTTATTCTACCAGTGTTCCCCAATGTGCTCTCTTCTGAAAGTTTCTAGGGCCAGTGGGCAAGCTCCTCAAAGCATCATTTATATGTGGTGCAGCAGTAAGGGTGGGCCACGGGATGTGGCAGGGGAGGAGGGGGTGCCATGTGGATGTATTAATTGAGTTAATGATCTGTGCTATGTTGACTGATCTTGACTAGCATTACGATACCATGGTTATTGTACAGCACTCCCTGCTGGGAGGCTGGGCACCAAATGACAACAGGATTGTGCTAAATCGTGATGCCAACTACAGCTGCGTAGAATGCTATCACTCACTCTCAAGGCTCACATGTAATGGCTATTGAGGTAAGGTACTGCAGGAAAACCATCTCCCATTGAATAATATCCCTTCAAAATTGGCATTTGTACTCATAATCTTCCGTCATGTTATATCTTGCTAACTAGATTGACTGCTTTTCTTGTCCAAGGACCAGCAGCACTTCATGTTGTTAGTGTCATTTACAATTAAGACTTGGTTATGACTTGTGAAATTTCCTATTGTTTAAACAAAGTAGCTCATCGCCAAATGCCAGTCTTGACAAAACCGCATTTCCTGCTGTCAATCACAGGCTCAGAATGCCGAGATAGGAACTACTGGCTTAGCTGTGTCTGGTTGGGAGTCTGCTATTATTTACATACAGTTCAAAATTAACACGAGCTAACTTGTGAAATTCTGGAAAAGCTTTCAAGCATATTCTGTCAACTTGTTCCACTCCCACCAGCAGATAATCCTTGCACCATGCAGAGATTCTTGACCCAGCATTAAATGGAAGAACGTCTGCACTCGAGTTCTACTGCAATATCATGACACCCCTGTGTCCCAAACTGTAGAAATAAATAGGGTACAGATTATGCCTAGGCACAATTTGCTTTTTGCCAGTTTCCCAATATAGAATCACACATTACAGAAGCAGGCCCGTTGGTCCATCATGCCTGTGCCAGGTCGCTGAAAGAGTTATCCAATTAGTTCACTCCCCTGCTCTTTCCCCATGGTGCTGCAAATCTTTCCTTTTCAATTATATATACAATTCCCTTTTGAAAATTACTATGGAATCTGCTTTTCAGGCATTGAATTCCAGCTCATAACAACCTGCAATGTAAAAAAAAAAAAATTCTCCTCATTTCACCTCTGGTTCCTTTGCCAGTTATCTTCAGCACTCATATTATGTACTAGCTGATTTCCCATGCTATTCCCCACAGGTAGTGTGGGGTCTGCAGCACAGTTGTGATGCCTGTACCTTTAAGGCCCCTGCTCAATTCCTCATGGTCGAAAGGCTCTAGAGGCACATCCTGTAATCAATTAACAGCTGTTGCTGAGAGTAAATGGTCAAGGTTGGCAACTCTTCATAAAATGTTGCAGCTTTCACCTTGGGGAAATAGACCAGGTTATCAACAAAGCAGCAGGAAATGACCAATATTTTATTTTACACTTTATGATTGCTCAGTTGTGATTTGTTGCTGCTATGTTATGAGTAAGATATTAAGCCAATCAGGTGCAAGCGCAACATGCAATGTGACTGCAACTGACGCACTAGGCACAAGATTTATTATATATTTTTAAAGAAAGTAGATGCATACTTCCAATGATAAAAGGCAGAGGCGGTATAAGGCTACAATCGAAGGTATGTGATTTACGTTACTCTGGGCAGAATCTTGCTGCCTAAGTTTTTAAATGCCGCCTCTGGAAGCCCTGTCCCATCAGGGACGGCAGGCAGGCTCCCCAGGTGGGAGGGTCAATGGGAGCGCCCGAGGCTGTGGGCAGCCTACAGCCCCACTGATGTGGAAGGGCGCCTCAAGATGATGGTGCCCTCTGAAGACATAAAAAAGGGGAAACCTTTCCACAGGATGGCCTGCAGAAGACACAGCTCCAGGGTGAGGGGGTGATAACAGAGGCCTTGCTGGTCTCCTGGCCTCAGCGCAGGGTTCGTCCGCCGCTGGTATGACCTCACCTCCGGCAAGATCATTTGGAGGCGGGATCGCTCTAACCTGCAAGTTTGCTCCAGGTCCTGCTTGCAACCCGCCTTGGTGGGACCAGAAAGGTTGTGCCCGTTGAGTGCAGAATAGAGTACAGAATGAAGAACAGTCATACAACTGACTAACCCCAATCCTTTCAATGGACAATGTATCATCGTACTGCAGTGAACTCTCCCCCATTTAGTTAATCTTCTGAAGTGGTCATTAACTGGAGGTGAAACTTGCAGGAAGAGAAAGCTCATGTCTCCATGACCGCCAATAGCAAACAAGCAAGACTAAACCCTCCAGGCCAGCAGTCTAACATTACAATTGACATTATTCACTCCTGCCGCATACATTCAGCAGATCGCATTCCCATCGCCCAAGTAAAACAGGAGCACATTGCTTTCAGCAGAGTATTTAATCATCTATGTCCACAAATACCCTGTAGCACTTGATAACCAGACAAGACAGTTATGGAACAAAAGAAAATTGACATTAAGATCTTTGCTCGTCATCAAATCCCCCTGCGGCCTTTCAGCAATCTCTCTCAGACATACACCCGTACACAGTGCTCCAGTTATCCAAAATCGGCCTACTAAACCCTCATCCATGTCTTTGTTGTCTCCCGTCTTAACTAATCCAACCCACATTAGTGGTTGGTCTCCCACATTATTTCCTCCCTAAACTTGAAGTCATGCAGGATTCCGCTGCCTGTGTCCTTACTCACGCTAATTCCCGTTCACCCATCACCCTGTGCTCGCTGATCTAAATCAGCTTCTGGTTAAGCAAAGTTTTGATTGTAAAATTTGCATCCCTGTTTTCAAATCCCTCCATGGCCTCGCCTCTCCCTATCTCCAAAATCTCCAGCCCTACAAGATATCTCGTCTAATTCTGCCCTGCTGAGCATCCTTGATTTTAATCGCTCCACCATTGGTGGACGTGCCTTCAGCTCCCTGAGACCTACACTCTGGTTGAGAATAAGATACCTGAAAGTTATAAGGAATTCTTGTTGAAAGAGAAAGTAACTCCATATTCCTCAAGTGAGGCAGGCAAACCTATCGTCATACTTAGGGATACAGGACCAACCCAAACTCTTTTGCTGGGGAAAGATATAACATTTCCACCAGAGTGCGCACTGAATGCTAAAGTTTTAGAGAAGGGTATTAAGCAGGGAGTATATACCTGTATCCATACCTTTGTACTGAGTGCATCTACAGTATGACCTAATGTCTGGGACAGTAACTGTAGGAGTTGTCCATAGTTTGCCGATAGATGGAATTGACCTACTCCTAGGGAATGGTTTGGCCAGAGCAAAAGTATTAGCTTCTCCCGTAGTCACAGAGAAACCAAGTGAAGTTAAAGAAACAGAACAATTACAGGAAAAAGTTCCAGGAATATTTCCTTTGTGCGTAGTAGCCCGAGCAATGGCTAAACAAGTTCCATTGTCGGAGGTAAAATTGGCACCACAGACAGATAGCCGAATATCTGAAACTTTCCTTAGGGATTTAGGCAATCCAAATGGGATGTTTAACTAATCTTCTCTAATCACAGCACAACAGGCTGATCCAGAGTTACGTAAAATGGCACAATCAGCTCTGACAGAAGCTGAGGCAAAAGGAGTTCAGAAGGCTATTATGTTAAAGATGGGGTTCTGATGAGGAAATGGAGACCACCTCATAGACTTGCGGACAAAGACTGGATGGTTGTTCGACAGGTAGTGGTACCACCTAAATATCACCAGGAATTATTAAGGTTAGCGCATAAAATTCCTAAAGCAGGACATATGGGTATCCGGAAGACCAAATCACGTATATGTCAACATTATTACTGACCAGGTCTTACAAAGGATGTGGTGCAGTTTTGTAAAACATGCCATACATGCCAGATGGTGGGAAAACCACAACCTGCTATAAAACCAGCACCTCTAATTCCTATACCAGTTATTGAAGAACCATTTAGTAGGGTGTTGGTAGACTGCGTAGAACCTTTACTGAAAATGAAAGTGGGACACCAATATATACTCTCTATCATGGACATGGCTACTCGATTCCCAGAGGCCATTCCCTTGAGAACAATTATTGCTAAGGTAGTAGTAGAGAAGTTAACCCAATTCTTTACAAGATATGGATTACCAATTGAAGTTCAATCGGATCAAGGTTCCAATTTTATGTCTAAGATATTTCAGAAGTTATGGGTAATTTGGGTATCAAACAGTTAAAGTCTTCAGCATATCACCCAGAGACACAGGGAGCATTAGAAAGGTACCATCAAACTCTCAAAACAATGATTAGGGCATACTGTCATGAATATCCCCATGACTGGGATAAAGGGCAAGGACTTAAATCGGGGTTAGATTGTTTTAAGTATAATAAACTTATCTCTTTCTTGTTTAAACTCAAGAAAACCTGTCCAATTGGTTCTTTCACGATCACAATAAAGGAAAAACGTAAAACACTCAGAGATGGTAAGCACAACTATTGTTTAAAAGGAATAAACCCTGTTGAGATCAAATAAGAGGAAGGGGCAAGAGGAGAGCCTGAGACCCCCCCCCCCTCCTCACCTGGCAAGTCCAGTATTCATTGCCCATGACATAGTAGTTGTGAGCCATTTACTTGAATACAACTGAGTGACTTGCTAGGTCATTTCAGGCAGCAGCTAAAAGTCAACGACATATAGGTCTGGTGTCACATGTAAGTCAGATGATGTAAGGACACCAGATGACTTTCTCAAAACTCTTCAGTGAACCAGATGGGTTTTTATGACAATCTGGTAGTTCCATGGGCATCATTACTGATGTTTTTTTTAAGTAACTAAATTTAAATTCCCCCAACTGCTGTGGTGGGATTTGAACTCATGTCTCTAGATCATCAAGTTCAGGCCTCTGGATTACTAGCTCACTAACATGACCACTGTGCTACCATACTCCTGCAAGGCTGCTGTCGTTTTTCAAATGGGGTATATAAACTACAGAAGGCGATTTGGTTCCATTAATAGTCCAATTTATTTTTATCAGCAGTGGTTAGTGACAGACAGTATGTGCTAAGTGCAGAAAGACATCCACATTTAAGAGTTCATATTAACAATGCAACCACTACCTGTTTATCAACTGAGAATCTATTCAGTTCAAAGCCCTCATGGCCTCACCCATCCCGATCTCTGAAACCTCCTCCAGTCCCACAATCTCTCCCTGGATTGGGACATAAACCTGAGTCACATTTTCAGAGAAGAGAGTTCTACCAACTGAATTATGGCTGGTAAATCACAATAGGCCTCTAAAGGGCTTGTCAGCTCTCCACTGCATAAAACTCTTAGGGGCCAATATTGGCTAATTCGCTATGGGTCATTTTGCATTATTGCCAAAGACCAGTTTCACCCCCTTAAATTTAAACAAGTTAAGAACCATTCTAGATGTGATATTCTCTACATAGCTTCTACCATCAGAGGTGGAATATCCATGGACAGGCATCATCTCACACAAGACAAATTAAAAGCAACCTTCATCTGCACAAGATAATATAAAATGTATGGACAGTACTGTAGATATGTCTATAACTTGGTGCTGATCCTCTGAGGCAGTGAAGCTCCAACCACTACTTCCTGATTTATCTGGTCTTTTCCCTGACACATTTCATACATGGAGTTATCCTGCAAGTATGTCTCAGGCCATCTAGGTTTTTCAATGAAAATATAAGCCTGGGTTCCTTGGTCAAGGCAATGAGTAGCAGAGCCATATTGAATAGGAAGACCCTAGGTTCAATTGGTGACTGTGTTGTTAAGAGTTTCTGTTGGGATGGAGGTAAGGGTGTTACCATTGACTTCAGTGCTCCTAGCTTGAGTGGGGAGGGGGACAAATTGTTTTTAAGAAAATCAGTCACAGTTCGCACCCCTGAGCATTATCCAGGGATCCCTACTAGAAATGTCATGCATGTGCGCATCAGGTGAGAATCCAGACTTGGGCAAGATGCACATTGGCCAAATAGCCTGCTGACATGCTCTGCTTCGAGTCATATGTAAAGACTGGCTATTCGAGCAAGAGTGAATTGTGCGTGCACTATCTTCAGGAAAGGAAGGGCAAAAAGGAACAAAAAAAAAAACAGTACAAAGGCAAATTACTGCAGATTCTGGAAATCTGAAACAAAAACGGAAAATGCTGGAAATACTCGGCAGGTCAGGCAGCATCTGTGGAGTGAAAAACAGAGTTAACATTTCAAGTCTGTGGCCTTTCATCAGAATTGGGCTCTGTTTGGCAAAACCTCAATTTTAAAATTCTTGCCCTTGTTTTCAAATCCTTCCATGGCCTCACCTCTCTCTATCTCTGTGACCTCCCCCCGCCCTGAAACCCTCCGATCTATCTGTGCTCTTTGATTTCCTTCGCTCTGCTATTGGGGGCCATCCGTTCAGCTGTCTAGGCTTTAAGCTCTAGAATTCCCTCTCTCAGCATTTCCACCGCTCTCTCCTCCTTTAAACGCCTTTTTAAAACCTACCTCTTTGACTAAGCTTTTGGACGCCTATCCTAATATCTTTTCACGTGGCTCAGTGTCAAATTTTATCTGTGAGGTACCTTGGGATGTTTTGCTGTGTTAAAGGAACTATATAAATACAAGTTGTTGTTTCAATTCTCAACTCACACTAGAGCACAGGACATGCCAGTTCCCTATAAACAGGAGAATCAGCACTTCTGAGTGAGTTAGTTATCCTCATCTCCAACATCATCTCATCTCTCAATTTATTCTGAAAAGGACAGTGAAGCAAGTACATTGGAAAGTCACACAGTTTAAATAAATGAAAGGCACATGTTAGAGAGGAACAGTCAATTTGCAATCACCATCCAATTTCTGACTAACCTGATGCTGAACAGCTTTTACTAACTAAACATGACTGGTCATACACAATTACTCCCTGATCCAGGCATTCCACTTTACGTTCCTAACCCAACAAATTTGACACTAAACAGAAGGGACTGACCAGCCTGCAGGGCTTTCCCAGGGGTTGGGGGGGATGCCTGTGTTCACTTGGTTACATCTTGGTTCAGTCCCAGGGCCTTACCTCACAACCCCGCTCGCCTTGTTCCCATCTCCATCTCTCTCAAACTGAAGGACATTCAAAAAAAAAGCACAAACAGTTCTTAACTTATTCTCTAACAGTCAGCATTCACAATGTTGAATGCTCTACTGAACACTGATGCAGATTTTGTGTGTGTCTGTGTGTCTCTTGGAGCTGACACTCCCTAAACTGAATCTGGAAGCTCTTTGCTTTCAATAAGCTGGACATAACCATACAGAGAATGTGTAGACAAACTGAGAGAAAGGGAGAGTTTCAATGCTGCAATCTAATGGGGGGAGAGTGTTAGATTATGTCACATACCATGAGGGTGAAGCTTGAGGCCTTTTTAAATACTATCTGAACTCAGTGAGGTTAAGTTACTGCCTCTCAATCGCCATTGGCATTTGATGTTTTCAGGTGATGTTATTTCCTGCTAATCAGCTCTTCATTGGGATCCCCCAGAAGTGCTGTGAGAATCCTGCAAGGGAAAGGAAGATGGGGGTGGCAGTGAGGATATGTATGTCCAAAGTAATCTCCTCTTTCTGCGTGTAGAAAAAAATAATGATATTATACAAGCTCTTACCTGAGAACACACGGTGGATTTTTATTACATCGTGAAGACTCGAGTGATCCCTGCGACTCTGTTCCTGCCTCAACTCATCTACTGCTTTCATCCATGCCTTTGTTATCTCTAAACTTGACTATGTCAACGCACTCCTCACAGGCCTCTCACGTTCTACCCTCTATAAACTTCAGGTCATCCAAAACTCTGCTGCCCGTGTCCTAACTCGCACTGTCTCGATCACCCACCGTCCGAGTGCTCGCTGCTCTACGTTGACTCCCGGTTGAGCAACACCTCAATTTTAAAATTCTCATTCTTGTTTGTAAATCCCCCCATGCCTCACCCCTCCCTATCTCTATAAGCCCCACAACCCTCCAAGATATCTGCACTTCTCTAATTCTGGTCTCTCAAGCATCCCAGTTCTAATTGTTCCACCATCAGTGGCCACATCTTCAGCTGCCAAGGCCCAAACCTCTAAGCACCTTCCCTCAACCTCTTTGCTTCTCTACCTGTCTTTCCTCCTTTAAGTCTCTCCCTCAAAGCTTTCTATCATCTGCCCTAGTATCTCTTGATGTAGATCGTTGTCAAAGTTTGTTTCATAAAGCTGTGTGAAGCACATTTGGGTGCATGCTGCCTGTGATTTTGAGATTATTCGTGGTCAGAAAATTGGAGGTAACTTGTACCGCAATTTCCAATTTGCGCTGCTGGAGGGTGGAGCTCTCTGGTGGCAGTATAGACTATTTAAATTGTCTTTTCAAGTTTACCCATAAACAAGGTAAGATGAATTGATCCCTGATCCCAGTGCTGCACAAGAGTGACCCAGTCTCATCATGAGACTGAGCTGAAGACCTCTCTGTGGTGATTTGGGTTAGATGGGTATGAAGAGGCTGAAATTCTTGTGTGTGCTAATTTCATCAAATTTGAACTTGTTTATTTTAAATGGTTCATGACTTTGTTAAAACAGCTTACACAGGAATGTCAACCCTTAAGTGGTTGATCACAAAAGGTTCTCCAACCCACTTCATCAATGTGAGTTGCCTTGGGCTTTCCTAACTTACTTATCGACCAGAGAGAATTACATAACAACATTTCAAGCAATGTACATCATCCATGTGTAAACTTATCCCTGTAATCTTTAATTCCTCAGAAAATAAAATATTACTTTGCAAAATTAATATTACTTTACAAATTGGAAAAGATTCAAGTACAGCAACATAAAATAAACCTGCAAGCTATTCCCTGATGGCTTACTGGGTAAGCATTCATGGCATACAAGTGTCAGACAATGACCATTGCTGCCGCATTACAACAGTGACTATGCTTCAAAAAGTACTCCATTTGGTTGTAAAGTTCTTTGGGGAATCCTGAGGTTGTGAAAGGTGCTATAGAAATGCAAGATCTTTCTTGTAATTGGAGAATTGGATACAGTATTGGATAGCTGGCAGTACCTGTGGGGCCTTAACCCAGCACAGCTTAGCGGTCTAAATTTTCCAAGTACATACAGAATCTCAGCAATCACCCGTGCATGTTGAAAAATTACGTGCAGAGTGCCTACACATTCCTGATATAGGCTGGCAGTGGGCAAGTGAGGCCAGAGAGGAACAGACTAAATTGGAAAGAATAGTAAACACATTTTGAAAGGAACACCGCGTACTTACAGCTCTTTGGAATGGAAAGGAGACACGTCCTAACTTGATTTCCAGAATCCATCCCTAGGGTAAAAATTAATCTCTGAACCATTTCAAGATAAACGAGGCAAGATTTACCTGATCTCCTCTGACTAATTTTCATGATAGTTTGAATTGATTTTACAACAGGGTTCAGGTTGCAGTGACCATAACAGCCCAGAACCACACAGAACATGCAACAGCATTCATCAACGAAACCTTACCTAGCTGCATTTTATACATTATTTTCAGAGACCAGCTAGAAGCTGTTACTATTTATGTCAACTGGGGATTTCGTTTTTCAGTTGAATTGTATCAAAGACAAGAGGAAGCCTTGGATTTCACCCAACATTGAAACTTCTTAGTCTAATTCGGCCGTGCCTGATCTGCAAAAATAACGCCCACCGACCCTCGTCTATCATCCTAATTTGGCAGGAGGGAAAAGTAAAACTCAAACAGCCATTTGTATTTGAGTGCATGTGGTGAAAAAGTCTTGAATCGACAACAGAAGGAGGGGAGCGAGGGGAAAATCCTCTTCAATAGAGTGCGTGTGAGGTCTAATCCACCATTATTCAGAAGAGAATTTATTTTTAAGCTTAGTTGTGTAAATGATTCATCCATCAGTGTCAGCATTCTCATGCCACTGCTTAAAGGATTGCCTCAAGGCTGTGTACAAGGTTCTTTGGAATGTGCGAATGCATCTTGAAAAAAAGGGTCCATACATTTGCAATCATGGTTAAGCTTTCAACCTTCTTGTTCTTTTCATTCTTTCTCTATTTTTTTAATTCAATGCTTTGGGTCAATGTTTCTTCCCATGAAAGCTTTCAGGGCCAAGGAAACAAAGCACAATGTTTGTCCCAGATTGTGCAACCACAGTCATTTTCCTCCTTTTGCCTCTTCGAGTTGACAATTGAGCTGTCACTCACTGCCTGTTCTGAGTGTTCAGGTGCAAGCGTCCATGGCAGATGGCTGCTGCAAGAGCTGCCACTAATGGCAAAGCCTGATTCTCTTTGCTTTTCCCCCATTTAGAATTACATAGAATTGACAGCGCAGAAACAGCCTGTCGGTTATGCTTATGCTTCACACCATCCTCCTCTCATGCTACTTCATCTAACCCTTAACTTTCTCGCTCATGTGTTTGTCTAGCATCTCCTTAAATGTATGCTATCTATTCACCTTAACAACTGCTTGTGAAATTAAAGCGCATGGGATTGGGGGTAGTGTATTGCGATGGATAGAAAATTGGTTGGCAGACAGGAAACAAAGAGTAGGAATAAACGGATCTTTTTCCGAATGGCCGACAGTGACTAGTGGGGTACCACAGGGATCGGACCCCAGCTATTCACAATATATATTAATGATTTACATGAGGACACTAAATGTAATATCTCCAAATTTGCAGATGACACAAAACTGGGTGGGAGGGTGAGTTGTGAGGAGGATGCAGAGAGGCTTCAGGGTGATTTGGGCAAGTTAAGTGAGTGGGCAAATGCATGGCAGATGCAGTAGAATGTGGATAAATGTGAGGTTATCCACTTTGGTAGCAGAAACAGGAAGGCGGATTATTATCTAAACAGCTATAAACTGAGAGAGGGGAATATGCAACAAGACCTGGGTGTTCTCATACACCAGTCACTGAAAGTAAGCATGCAGGTACAACAGGTAGCAAAAAAGGCAAATGGTATGTTGGCCTTCATAGTGAGAGGATTCAAGTACAGGAGCAGGGATATCTTGCTGCAATTATACAGGGCCTTGGTGAGGCCACACCTGGAATATTGTGTGCAGTTTTGGTCTCCTTATCTGAGGAAGGATGTTCTTGCTATAGAGGGAGTGCAGCGAAGATTTACCAGCCTGATTCCTGGGATGGCGGGACTGACATTTGAGGAGAGATTGAGTTGGTTAGGATTATATTTGCTGGAGTTCAGAAGAGTGAGGGGGATCTCATAAAAACCTATAAAATTCTAACAGGACTTGACAGGGTAGATGCAGGAAGGATGTTCCCGATGGTGGGGGAGTCCAGAACCAGGGGTCATAGTCTAAGGATACAGGGTAAACCTTTCAGTACCGAGATGAGGAGAAACTTCTTCACCTAGAGAGTGGTGAGCCTGTGGAATTCGCTACCACAGAAAGCAGTTGAGGCCAAAACATTGAATATTTTCAAGAAGGAGTTAGATATAGCTCTTGGGGCGAAAGGGATCAAAGGATATGGGGGGAAGTGGGAACAGGTTACTGAGTTGGATAATCAGCCATGATCATAATGAATGGTAGAGCAGGCTTGAAGGGTCGAATAGCCTACTCCTTCTCCTATTTTCTATGTTTCTATGCTTGTGATAGCAAGTTCCACATTCTAAGGACTCTCTGGATAAAGAAGTTTCGCCTAAATTCTTTATTGGATTTATTAATGACTATCTTATATTTATGAGCCCTAGTTTTGGACTTCCTCGCAAATTGTTGTAATGCATAACATACAGGTGTTTTATACTTCATTAACTCTTAAATCGCTGGCAGGTTGAGGGAAATGCCCATATTCCTGGGCTGAGTGGTTTGTCTATTCCAGTACATATGTGGCACTGAAAAAAAGCAAAGAAGAGTTCGAGCTTCCATGTCCTCGTCCACTATAAGGGTGTAACGGAAATTCTTGCACATATTGCCCTGCACACATTGCAACATTATTAAATCTATTTCTATTCGCCAGAGTCCTTGCAAAAACAAGACTTCACATTAACATCACCACATTTCATAAACTTAGATAACAACGAACATACAGTAACAAAGATTTGCATTTATGTAGCACCTTTCACTACCTCAGGATGTCCCAAAGCACTTTACAACCAATGAAGTAATTTTGAAGTGTACTCACTATTGTAATATAGGAAATGCTGCAGCCGATTTGCGCACAGCAAGCTCCCACAAACAGCAATGTGGCACTGGCTAGATAATCTGAGTTTTTTTAGGGATGTTGATTGAGGGTTAAATATTGGCCAGGACTTTGCGAATAACTCTCCTCGTCTTTGTAATTGTGTCATTGAATCTTTTGCTATGTTATGAATATGATAATTGCTATTAGTAATGCTTTAGTGATAGACATATCTGTAGTATCTCTTGCTGAAGAGCTCTTGACAAGAGAGCCTAGGCAGATTCTGTGTTGGAATTTCCAAGTAAGGAATCTAACTTACGTGGCCCAGAACCTGTGAAACTGCGTCATCTTCATAATAAACAGCTGACTACCACTGGAAAGCTCAATTGATCTTTGGAGTATTAACCGATAGTCGGCAGCATAGAGAACCAATCCATGTCTAATAGGATTATCTGCTATATTTCATTGAGAAATAAGGCAATGAGATGACACGCCCTTGCAAGGGGCAAGCAACCTCTTTCATTTCTGGAGACAAGAGCAGCTTTCCTCTCGAGATGGGAGCAACTATCTTTCCATTGGTTAAAAACAACCGCCAGTGAAAATGCCCACAATCTGCATCACCGCCTAGTCTGTGGCGGACAAACTGCATCAAAATTGCTTTCTTCTGACATGTCGCTTGCTGCCCCCATAATCTGGCATCACTTAGACAGAAAAACATGTCCATGGCTATGTTGAGCGTGATATATAATACTAGCAGAGAGCCGCAAAAATATTTGTAGTCAAATTAGTACCTTTATTGCAATAGTACTTCTTTAAATATAGGATTTATAGGTACTTTTTCACCAAAGACTTTAACAGAATAAAAACTCATCACTCTGGAAAAAGCTACATAAAGGTGTCCATGTGTACAAACAGGTCTAGGAATGTAAATACAAATTTTGTCAAGTGTCCAGCCTTGTGACTTGTTTATAATCATGGAATATGAAAGTCGAATTGGGAACGGTTTTCTCCTGAGTTGAAAAAGCAGGCTTAAACCTGATGGGCTCAATATTATTCAAGGCATAAACACTGTAGGCTGGATTTTGTGCTGAAGCCAGGGCTCCCAGCGATGGCTGAAAAGGTGAGGACAACCCTCCCTCAGCGATCCTCGCGCCTTTAACTTTTAAGTTTCAGGAACCAGGATCCCCATCTCTTTGAAGATGGGGACCCGCCCGCATGAGTTGCCGGCCAATCAGAGGGCTGGCAGCTCAGCGGTATTGGCAGCGCCACTGGGAGTGGTAGCCAGTACTACAGAGGCCTCAGACCAAGGAATCTGAGTGAGAGGTAGGTGAGGCTAGGTCACCAGGGTCAGTCAGGAAGGACCCAGCAAAGTGGGGTGGGGGGGGTGGTCGTGCAGTCCAGGGGGAGGGGGTCCCAGGGGGTAAAGTGGTTCCCAGTGGGGGTCCTCCGTGTGCCACAAATCGCTCAGGATGGAGGGGCCCCCATCTCCAAAGTCTGCATGGAGGGCGTCTTGTTTTACTGTAGGAGTTCCTCAGGGTAGTGTCCTAGGTACAACCATCTTCAGCTGCTTCATCAATGACCTTCCTTCAGTCACAGGGTCAGAAGTGGGGATGTTCGCTGATGATTGCACAATGTTCATTACCATTCGTGATTGCATAATATTCAACACCTGAGATACTGAAGCAGTCCATGTAGAAATACAGCAAGACCTGGAAAATATCCAGGCTTGGACTGATAAGTGGCAAGTAACATTCGCGCCACATAAGTGCCAGGCAATGACCATCTCCAACAAGAGAGAATCCACCCATTTCCCCTTGACATTCAATGGCATTACTATCGCTGAATTCCCCACTATCAACATCCTTGGGGCTACCATTAACCAGAAACTGAACTGGAGTAGCCATATAAATATTGTGGCTACAAGAGCAGGTCAGGGGCTAGGAATCCTGTGGCAAGTAACTCACCTCCTGACTCCCCAAAGCCTGTCCACCATCTACAAGGCACAAGTCAGGAGTGTGATGGAATACTCTCCACTTGCCTGGATGGGTGCAGCTCCAACAACACTCAAGAGGCTCGACACCATGCAGGACAAAGCAGCCCGTTTAATTGGCACCCCATCTACAAACATTCACTCTCTCCACCACCGATGCACAGTGGCAGCAGTGTGTACCATCTACAAGATGCACTGCAGCAATGCACCAAGGCCCTTTAGACACCACCTTCCAAACCCATGACCTCTACCAACTAGAAGGACAAGAGCAGCAAACACATGGGAACATCACCACCTGCAAGTTCCCCTCCAAGTCATACATCATCCTGACTTGGAACTATATCGCGTTCCTTCACTGTCACTGGGTCAAAATCCTGGAACTCCCTTCCTAAAAACACTGTGGATGTACCTATCCCAAATGGACTGCAGCAGTTTAAGAAGGCAGCTCACCACCACCTTCTCAAGGGCAATTAGGGATGGGCAATAAATGCTGGCCTGGCCAGCAACACCCACATCCCATGAATGAATAAAAAAAAAATTGAAGACAAAAGAGAAGGAAGGTCTCTCTGTCTCTCTCTCTTTCAAGCAAAGTTCCAGGGTCACAGAAGTAACCCAAGCCTCAAGACAGAAGACCAGCGAAACAAGTTTGAAAGTGTGCACTGGGCCCCAACGAGAACTGCAAGACTTAACTTCAATCAAAGACTTTACATCAAACCCAAAGCCAGTAATTGAACTCCAGCTATTACTTCAAGCCTTTCCCCTTCTTTCCATGCATGTTTGTCACATCTGCATGCTAGCGTGGTTGCTAGTCGTGTATTTTTAGTAGTTTTAACTGAATTAGAGTTTTAAGGTTGATAAACTTAAACCTTTCTTGTTTAAATCTGAGAAAACCTGTCTGGTTGATTTCTTTGCCATTACAATTAGAGAGCAATGAGCAAGGACTCATTGAGAGGGAAGCTAAAACACAGTGTTTTAAAAGTTAAACCCTGTGACGACCAAACTAGGAAGAGGCTGAGAGGGGAAGTCCTAGACCCCTTTCTCACCTGGTTGTAACAAGGGCTATGGGGAAAGACCGGGGGAGAGGGACTAATTGGATAACTCTTTCAAAGAGCTGGCACTGGCGAGATGGGAAGAATGGTCTCTTTCTGTGCTCTGGAATTCTATGATGCTATGGTTCAATTACATGCGTGCTCACACATTGCTTGCAATATGTTATGATCCAATCAAATCTGTTTCGTTAAATGCTACTGATTATACTTAGTGCAAAAATTAGTTTATATAAGATTATGTTTTAAGGCTTAAACATGCTCCTGATTCAAATGAGGTTCATAAGTTCGTTTGGAATTTTATGATATCATCTACAATCGCTATGATTACTGCCTTGTAAACACTTAGTAACCATCTGTAGCTATCTAACATATGACTATGCACAGGATGAAACTATGTGTTACAAAGCTGCAACACCTAAGGGCACAGATAAGATCATAAACCATAAGAACAAAGCCCAATCTTAGCTGAACACAGATATCTGACATCCCCTGAAATACACCAGTTTGCACAGAGCCTGAATCTTCTGCAAGGTTTCAGGTGTTGGACAAGCATAATGGAATTTTTGATGGTGGATTCTGCAGTGTCCCATTCCATTCCAGCACAGCGTTCCAGAACAGTAAGTGTAAATGCTGCTGGGAGATTGTTACACAAAATGCTAATGAATCATAGAAAATTTATGGCACAGAAAGAGGCCACTTGGCCCATCGTGTCTCTTGCCAGCCGAAAAACGTTCCACCTATTCTAATCCCACCTTCCAGCATTTGGTCTGTAGCCCTGCAGATTATGGCACTTGAGGTGCATATCCAGACTCCTTTTGAATGAGTTGAGGATTTCTGCCTCAACTACCCCTTCAGGCAGTGAGTTCCAGACCCCCACCACCCTCTGGATGAAAAAACTTTTCCTCATCTCCCCTCTAATCTTTCTACCAATCACTTCAAATCTATGCCCCCTAGTCATTGACCTCTCTGCTAAGGTAAATAGGCTCTTCACATCCACTCTATCCAGGCCCCTCAAAATTTTGTACATCTCAATCAGTTGTCCCCTCAGCCTTCCCTGTTCCAAGGAGAACAACCCCAGCCTATCCAATCTTGCCTCATAGCAGCATTTTTCCAGTCCTGGCAACATCCTCGTAAATCTCCTCTGTACCCTCTCTAGTGCAATTACATTCTTGCTGTAATGAGGTGACCAGAACTGCACACAGTGCTCAAGTTGTGGCCTAACCAATGATTTATACAGTTCTTATATTCTATACCTCGGCTAATAAAGGAAAGGATTCCATATGCCTTCTTAACCACTTTATCAACCTGTCCTGCTATCTTCAGGGATCTGTAGACATTTACTACAGTTCCCTCACTTCCTCTACACTTCTTAGTATTTTCTCATTAATCGTGTATTCCTTTACCTTGTCTGACCTCCCCAAATGCATCATCTCACACTTCTCTGGGTTGAATTCCATTTGCCACTTTTCTGCCCATCTGGCTAGTACATGGATATCTTCCTGCAGTTACAGCTATCCTCCTCGCTCTCAATCACACAGCATTGTGGGAGGAGTGCCAAAACCCTGGTCTTGAGTACCATTGCACCAAGAATGAGTTAAATGAGGTGTCAGCCATAGCTCAGCGGTATCACACTCACACTCAGAAGGTCATGGTTGGAGTCCCACTGCAGGGACTTGAACACAAAGTCGAGGCTGACGCTCCAGTGCAGTACTGAAGGGAGTGCTGCACTCTCTGAGATGCCATCTTTCAGATGAGACAATAAACTGAGGCCACATGTGCCCTCTCAGGTGGATGTAAAAGATCACATGGCATATTCGAAGAACAGCAAGGGAGTTCTCCTGGCCAATATTTATTCCTCAACTGATGTCGCAAAAACAGCTTATCTGGTTATCTCATTTTTATTTGCGGGACCTTGTTGTGCACAAATTGGATGGCACATTTCCTACCGTACAACAGTGACTAGACTTCAAAAAGGACATCTTTGGCTGTAAGGTGCTTTCAGAAGTCCTGAGATTTTGAAAGTTGCTATAAAAATGCAATGGCTTTCTTTACCTAAGCAAAACATTGCAGATGCTGGAAATCTGATTGAATTTTACATCCAGTTTGAAAGAGAGAAGAGTGGGTCTAAGACTAGTATTTTAAACTTAAGTACAGGCAACTATGTGGGCATGAAAGCTGAGTTAGCTGAAGTGAACTGGGTTACTAGGCTAGGAGATAGATTAATAGAGAGGCAGTGGCTGATATTTAAGGGGATATTTCAGAATGCTCAGAATAAGTCTACTCCTACAATAAAGAAAAATTCTATGGGGAGGACCCACCATCCATGGTTAACTAAAGAAGTTAAGGAAAGCATCAAACTTAAGGAAAAAGCACATAATTGCACAAAGATGAGCGGCAGGTCAGATGATTGGTCACAATATAAAGAACAGCAGAGACTGACGAAAAGGTTAATCGGGAGAAAGAAATTAGAGTATGACAGGAAGCTAGTTAGAAATGTAAAAACAGATAGCAAGAGTTTCTGTGGGTATTTAAAAAGGAAAAGAGTAAGTAAAGTGAGTGTTGGTCCTCTAGAGAGTGAGAACGGGGAGTTAATAGTAGATAATAAGGAGATGGCGGATTAAATGAACAAATATTTTGCTTCTGTCTTCACTATAGAGGATACAAAAAACATTCCAGTAATAGCTGTAAATCAGGAGATGGAAGGAAGAGAGGAACTTGGGGAAATTACAATCACCAGGGAAGCGGTACTGAGCAAACTGATGGAGCTGCGGGCTGACAAGTCCCCGGGCCCTGTTGGGCTTCATCCTAGGGTCTCAAAAGAGATGTCAAATGAGGTAATAGATGCATTGGTTTTAATTTTTCAAAATTTGCTAGATTCTGGAAAGGTTCCATCAGATTGGAAAGTAGCAAATATAACTCCTCTATTCAAGAAGTGGGGGGGAGGGGCAAAAAACAGCTAACTATAGGTCAGTTAGCTTGATGTCTGTCGTGGGGAAAGTGCTAGAATCAATCATTAACGAGGCTATAGCTGTGCACTTAGAAAAACTCAAGGTAATCAGGAATAGTCAGTATGGTTTTGTGAAAGGGAAATCATGTTTAACCAGTTTATTGGAGTTCTTTGAAGGAGTAACATGCACTGTAGATAAAGGGGTGCCCATTGACATACTGTATTTGGATTTCCAGAAGGCATTTGACAAGGTGCCACATTAAAGGTAATTGCTCAAAGTAGGAGCTCTTGATGTAATGGGTAACATATTAGCATGGTTAGAAGATTGGCTGGTTGGCAGAAAACAGAGAGTATGCATAAATGGGTCCTTTCCTAATTGGCAGGATGTGACGAGTGGAGTCCGGCAGGGGCCAGGACCACAACTTTTTACAATTTATATCAATGATTTAGATCAGCAGAGTAATGGTTTGGTAGCTACATTTTCAGATGACACAAAGATAGGTAGGAAAGTATGTTGTGAAGAGGACATAAGGAAGCTGCAAACGAATATAGATAGGTTGAGTGAGTGGGCAAAAATCTGGCAGATGGTGTAAAATGTAGGAAAATGTGAAGTTTTTCACTTTGGCAGTAAGAATAAAAAAGCAGAGTATTACTTAAATGGAGAACGACTGCAGAATTCCGAGGTGCAGAGGGATCTGGGTGTTCCAGTACATGAGTCACAAAAAGTTAGTATGCAGGTACAGCAAGTAATAAAGAAGGCTAATGGAATGCTATCCTTTATTACGAGAGGAATAGAAAATAAAAGCAAGGATGTTATGCTTCAGTTATGCAGGGAATTGGTGAGACCACATCTTGAATACTGTGTGTAGTTTTGGTCTCCTTATTTAAGGAAGGATGTGAATGCGTTGGAGGCAGCTCAGAGGAGGTTTACTAGATTGATACTTGGAATGAGCGGATTGTCTTATGAAGAAAGGTTGGACAGACTGGGCAGTTTTCATTGGAGTTTAGAAGAATGAGGGGAGACTTTACTGAAATATATAAGATCCTTAACAGTCTTGACAAGATGGATGTGGACAGGATGTGTCCTCTTGTGGGCGAGTCCAGAACTAGGGGGCACTGTTTTAAAATTAGGGGTTGCCCTTTTAGAACAGAGATGAGGAGAATTTTTTCTCTCAGTGGGTTGTGCGACTTTGGAATTCTCTGCCTCAGAAGGTGGTGGAGGCAGGGTCATTGAATAATTTTAAGGCGGAGGTAGATAGATTCTTGTCAGGCAAGGGAATCAAAGGTTATTGGAGGTAGATGGGAGTGTGGAATTCAAGATACAAACAGATCAGCCGTGATCTTATTGAACGGCGGAGCAGGCTAGAGGGGCCGAATGGCCTACTTCTACTCCTAATTCATATGTTCGTATCTGAAATAAAAACAGAAAATGCTGGAAATACTCAACAGGTTAGGCAGCATCTGCGGAGAGAGAAATAGAGTTAACGATTCACCCTATCAAAGACCTCCCCTTTCGATCTTCTTCCCACCGCCCCCAACCCTTTCACTTGCCCAAACCTATTACATTTCTAATTTCTCCCAGTTCTGATGAAAGGTCATTGACCTGAAACATTAACTGTTTCTCTGTCTCCACAGATGCTGCCAGACTGCTGAGTATTTCCAGCATTTCCTGTTTTTATTTCAGACCTGTTGGCAGATCAGTTCACACTGACAAAGATACTTTTCTTTGGCGCCTTTCTTTTTATTTTGCTTTGCACCTTTCCACTGGCGGTCTGAGGGCCTGTGAGATCACCAGGATATTTTGTCACCATTTGTTTCACCGTTGTAATCTCTAAGAAATTCTGTGCTGTACTGCTAATGCCCTGCCTTCACATAAATTACAGCTGAAGCCCGCTTGTTGTTGCTTAGCTTCCTGCTGTCCTTCTGAACTTGTCAATAACTTCCCAGCTTCTTGTTTTTCTTCTCCTTTACCTGCCTTTTCTGTTCATTTCTCAGTTTTTGCACATTCTCACATTTCTTCTGGTCACTCAGAGAAAGGTGGAAACATAGTGAAACAATGAAATGCTTTGAACCAGACAGTGCTTACAATATGCACATGAAGGCAAATAGCATAGATGCATTTAAAGTGAAGCTAGACAAGTACATGAGGGGGAACGGAATAACAGGTTTTGCCAGAGCATAGCTTTGGCAGTGTGAGATTGGGAAGTGTTTGAGGATGAATGTGTGTGTAGTTTCTTTTATTTCTATTTTATTTTTACAACCTTATAGTGAAATGCTCCTGTCGTCACATTTCATTCCGTGTGGTGTGGAGGTGTCGTAACCACATGCTATGCCGAATGATGGTTTTTTAATCCATCAGCCGGAAACCTGAATTAAATTTTTTATAAAGGTGACTGCTAGCAGCTAAAATGGCCACTGAAACTTGCATCAAAACACTCTACATTCCAATGCATCAAGGTGGAATCAAATTGTCCGTTCATTCCCCCTTAACAAGGTATTTAAATGAAATCACTTGGGACATTAAACTGGTGGGGATGAACCACTCAAAGGCAATCACTTGAACAATGGGACCCTGATCGAGAACAGGGAATTCCTAAACATGAATTAATTAAGTTGTAAGAGGAAATACACACTGAGCCATCATGCGACAGGCCCACCATCTGTGTGTTTTAAGCTGGGTTTTTCTTTCTCTCTGCAGCAGAGAAGCAACTGGACACTGATCAGAAAAGACCCAAGTGGGTCCTTCTCTCTCTCTCCCCAGTCCACCTGGCAAGTTTCAAACCCTGCCTGCTGGCTGTAACCGCTCAAGTCTATCATTGCTGCAGACAGAGACCCCGTGAAGGAAATTATCTGCACCACTATTCTCCAGGAAAACCCCGAATCTGCTGTCCACATCTAGAAGCCAGAAGCCTCAGTCATCTGGAAGATAACTGAGCTACCAAACTCCACAGACTGTATACCCCTTTTTACTGCTCCAGGCTCTAATCAGACCAATCTATCCTTCCCCACTCTGTAACCTATTTGTGTGTGTGTGTGTGAGAGAGCGAGTGAGAGAGAGAGAGAAAGTTGGCGTGTAGTTTATTATTTTACTTAGATCCGTTTAAGTATAATAAAACTAACCTCTTTCTTTGTTAAACTCAAGAAAACCTGTCTGATTGGCTATTTATGTGCTACGATCATAAAAGAACCAAACACTCGCTGAATTGCTAAGCACATTCACTTTATAAAAAAAGAAATAAACCCTGTTGCAGTCAAACAAGGAGAAGGACAAGAGGGGAGCCCTTCGACCCTTCCTTACCCGATCGTAACAGACTGCAATAGTCTTCTTGAGATCACATACTATATCCTGCTCTCTAAACAATCAGGCTTGAGCCTGTTTATCTCAGCAGCCTAGCACCATCCTAACTCCCAATATCTCATCAAGCAGCATACCAAACTTGTAGGCTCAGCTCACTGTCTCAATTGGACCACTAACTGGTCAACACTCTCATTTGACAGCTGGCTGGCACCATGAAAATTGCATCTGTCACACAAAACATTACTTGCAGGTGCAGAATGTTCAGATAATTTGTCAATTATCTTGCTTGGCTCTTTTGTATCACCTTCACTCATTCCAAGCGTGCTCAACCTTTCTTTGCACTCCTGACCCATTACAGCTCTCAGGGGTCGCTACCTGGACTGTCTTGGCTTCTTATCCAGTTCTCTAGCCAATAGAAAATCTTGCCAGGATTCTTTAAAAACTTCCCAGTTCACCTCTAAATTCCCCTTGCAGCACATCAGCTATAGCACCGGAATCTGGAAATACACCAATTTGACTCTATGAGACTATGATCAAGTCACTCAGTCAGTGGGTGTGTTGCATTAGCCACTAGAGGGAGCTAATATAAATAGCCTCACATCAAGTCACATGCAGGGTCTTAAAGGTAGACTGCTCTAGTTATCACAACATGACAATATTCCGGCAATGGTACTGAAGGCCTGTACTCCAGAACTTGCCGCGCTCCTAATCTTGCTGTTCCAGTACAGCTACAACACCGGCATCTACCCAGCAAAGTGGAAAATTGCCCAGGTATGTCCTGTACACAAAAAGCAGGACAAGCCCAACCCGGCCAATTACACCCCATCAGTCTACTCTCAATCATCAGTAAAGTGACGGAAGGTGTCAACAACAGTGCTATCAAGCGCCATTTGCTTAGCAATAACCTGCACAGTGATGCTCAGTTTGGGTTCCGCCAGGGCCACTCAGCTCCTGACCTCATTACAGCCTTGGTTCAAACATGGACTCAAGAGGTGAGGTGAGAGTAACTGCCCTTGACATCAAGGCAGCATTTGACCGAGTATGGCATCAAGGAGTCCTAGCAAAACTGAAGTCAATTGAAATCAGGGGGAAAACTCTCCGCTGGTTGGAGTCATACCTAGCACAAAGGAAGATGATTGTGGTTGTTGGAGGTCAATCATCTGAGCTCCAGGACATCACTGCAGGAGTTCCTCAGGGTAGTGTCCTAGGCCCAACCATCTTCAGCTGCTTCATCAATGACCTTCCTTCAATCATAAGGTGAGAAGTGAGGATGTTCGCTGACGATTGCACAATGTTCAGCACCATTCGCGACTCCTCAGATGCTGAAACAGTCAGTGTAGAAATGCAGCAAGACCTGGAAAATATCCAGGCTTGGGCTGATAAGTGGCAAGTAACATTTGCGCCACTCAAGTGCCTGGCAATGACCATCTCCAACAAGAGAGAATCTAACCATCTCCCCTTGACATTCAATGGCATTATCATCACTGAATCCCCCACTATCAACATCCTAGGGGTTACCATTAACCAGAAACTGATCTGCAGTAGCCATATAAATACCGTGGCTACAAAAGCAGGTCAGAGGCTAGGAATCCTGTGGCGACTAACACACCTCCTGATTCCCCAAAGCCTGTCCACCATCTACAAGGCACAAGTCAGGAGTCTGGTCGAATACTCTCCACTTGCCTGGATGGGTGCAGCTCCAAACACACTCGAGAAGCTCGACACCATCGAGGACAAGGCAGCCCGCTTGACGTACAGTGGCAGCAGTGTCTACCATCTACAAGATGCACTGCAGCAAAGTACCAAGGTTCCTTAGACAGTACCTTTCAAACCTGTGACCTAGACGGACAAGGGCAGCAGATGCATGGGAACACCACCACCACCTGCAAGTTCCCCTCCAAGCCACACACCATCCTGACTTGGAATTATATCGCCGTTCCTTCACTGTCGCTGGGTCAAAATCCTGGAACTCCCTTCCGAACAGCACTGTGGATGTACCTACCTCACATGGACTGCAGCGGTTCAAGAAGGCAGCTCACCACCACCTTCACAAGGGCAATTAGGGATGGGCAATAAATGCTGGCCTAGCCAGCGATGCCTACATCCCATGAATGAATAAAACAAAACAACAACACAGCAAATAAGTCATGTTCCCCTCACATGCCATAATATACTGCACTGTGGGAGGTGTGGTCTTTCAGATGAAGCATTAAGCCAAGGCCCCATCTGCAAGCTCGGGTGGATGCAAAAGATCCGATGGCACTATTTCAAAGAGGAATAAGAATGTTATCCCTGGTGTCCCGGCCAATAACTATATCCCAATCAAAATCACAACAAACACAGATTGTCTGGTCTTTATTACATTGCTGTTTGTGGGTGTTTGCTCTGCACAAATTGGTTGCTGTGTTTCCTACATTACAACAGTGATTACACTGATGACTGTGAAAATGCTCTATAAATGCAAGTCTTTTTTCCAATTTAGGCTGAAAACAGGCAGGAACATCCTGCATATATTTACAATCGCAGTCCTACAAAGTATTGTCACACTCATGCGAAGTGCAGCAATTGAAAATACAGAACCCAAACTGAAGGGTCATAAAAAAGTGATTTTTCCTTTAAGAAGTGGAAAATGTGCTGGAAAAAATGACTGCCAGAGGTCATAAACCTGGCCCTGTATATTCAAAGTTTCTCACTGTCTGTTAAGGACAAAAGGATATATTCCAAGCTAGGAGATGTCAATTACACCCATCCTGAACCCATCAGGAGACATTTTTGAATTGAACGGGTACTTATGAAACCAAGTGTGAAGCAGCCACATTCTGGGCCACTGTTGGTCACCACCGGCCAGCAGATCTGCATCTCCCAACAGAGGCAACATTTTGGCCTTAAAAAGTAGCTCTCTAGAGAGAGAGAAAAAGAGAGAGAGAGAGAGAGAATCAGAGCAACACCTCCAAAAAGCCCGTCCAGCTGAGTGCTGAGATCTCCAGTAAAAGCCAAAGAAGGTGCCCTGCTGTGAATTCTACACTTCAACTTGTGCAGCAGAGAAATGAAAGTGATCTCTCATCTCCAGATTGAAGTCTCAACTACCAGAGAAATCTACAAACAACTCAGGCCTGCAACTTTAAAAGAGAAATTGACCTCCAAGAAGATTCAACAGGTTTGCCGTGAACCCTGAAAACCTACCTCACTTCAAACCACTTACCCATTTTCCTCTCTATCTCTGATAAAACAAAATAAAATAAAAGAATAATAGAGCATGACCGGCCTTTTTTATTATTATTTTATTTTGTTTTTTTTTTAACCATGTACCCGCCTTAAACTGGTTTCTCATGTTTGTGCTTTTGGCTAGGGCTGTTCATTATTCTGTCATTAACACTCTCTCTGCACTGATGCTTTGTCTTTCACCACACACAGCAGACAAGCTTTGAGAGCTAATCAGTGCGGGACAGTGGGGCTGTCTCTCTCTCTCTCGGTATACTGCAAACTTCAAATCCTGTCCAAGCCTATAGAAAAAGAACCCGGGGCGAGAAAGCTACCAACATCACTGTCTCCAAGACAACATAATTACCAGACCCACACACTGGGCTGGATTTTAAGAGCCCGCCATCGATGTTGGCGGCGAGCTCAAAAACTGGCGGCCTGCACCAAAGAGCTGCCGTGATCTCACGCATGGTGACTCATTTAAATAGCCGGGGTGGCCCGCGTCGCCCAATCTCGTGGAGGGGGGCAGGCTGTGCACCCCCAGGAATGGCGTTAGCTGCCTGTGTGCAGACGCTGGCACCATTTTCAAAGGACAGCCAGCCCTGCTGGTCAATTTGAATTTTTAAAGATACATCCCCCAAAATGCCAAAATGTATTAAATACATTTCTAACACCCCTTTCCCAGCCCCCAATAACAATTACATTAACTATTTGCCCTTCCCCCGCCAAAACACTTACCTTTTAAATCTGACCTTCACCCCACACCGCACCTCCCCCCCCCCCCCCAAAACTGCACAAAGTTTAAAGTTCACCCCTTCCCACCTTCCCCTACACCCATTACGTTTACTTGACCCTGTCCACGACCTCCCGCACTGAAAATCTTAACTCCTCTCCCCTCCCCACCAGTGTCATGCTGGCTTTCCCTGGACGGGGAATTGAAGGCATGGGAGTACTGGCTGCTGTGCCAAAGATTGGGGGTGTGGGGGCCCAGAAGATTGAAGGGGAGTTCATTTAAATTTATGTACGTCATTGATTTAAATATTGAAATCCAGGTCCCGTCGCCCAGCGGTCGGGGGACCACCGCAGAGCCTCTCCACTGCCGGTACGATCAGGCCGGGCCCCCCAGCATTGGCCTCCGTGGCGGACTGCTGCTAGCCCCATCTTTCGGCCCCACCCTACCACAGAGCCCACATCGAGGGCTTGGAAAAATCCAACCCACTGTATATTATTTTTATTTGTTCTGGACAATAATCCAACCAAACTATTCTTCATCATTCTTTAACCTATTGGTGTGTTTGTAATTCTCGTGTATGTGAGAGATCCTCGTGTGTGTGTGAAAGTTGGAGTGTAGTTTATTATTTTACTTCGATCGGGTTTTGATTTTAAGTACAATAAACTAACCTCTTTCTTGTTTAAACGCAAGAAAACCTGTCCGATTCGTTCTTTTATGATCATAGCACAAAAAGCGTTAAGCACTCACTGAGTTGGTGAGCATATCCGCTGTTTATAAAGGAATAAACCCTGTTGCGGTCAAACAAGGAGAGGGGCAATAGGGGAGCCTTTCGATCCCTCCTCACCTGATCGTAACAAGACATATCTGTGATTGGGACAGTGTGTACTTGTTCATAGGTACTGAAACATTGTGCTACCCTACATTTAATAAACTCAATTCTAATTCTACTGTTGATGTGTGGTAGGTTGGGAGGTGGAGGGAACGCAGTTGGGAAAGCTTCAGAATGTAAAGTGCGATTGGAAAATGTGATTTTGCAAAAGAATCCCAGCTGCAATCCACCATGTTTAAATCTTAATCCAAGCAGCCAACAGGAGCTGGCATCACCAACACCCAGCAGTCCTATTAAATCTTGTGCAAAGTTCATTCTTAAAGCAGAGCCCCAGCAAAGCAAGGTGCAATACAAAAAACTAAAGCAATACTTGCGTCTATATTGCTTCTCTTTCACATTGAAAGTGTCTCAAAAGCACTTCAAACCATGAATTACTTTCAAGTACATGACTGTTATTACAGAGACAACCTAATTTATTGCAGTAAAACTGTCACATATTTATGGTCAGATGCTTTAACAATTTAGAAGGGATATCATTTATATTGCTTGTAGCTAGTGAGATGGTAATCCTTGCCCTTGCTTTTTAACAGATTTGTATTCACAGATACATTGTCTTCATCTAAAATTCGAGCTACACTGTTAAAAAAGGAAGGATTATGTCTCAATATTTATCACTTGCAAAGGTGAGAATTAGGTCATTGTGTTGCAGCATCCAATGACAGGGAGACTGTTTAATGAAGGCTAATATGTTTTATCTTGGTGCTGAGTGGCAGATAGCTGAGAACAACACTTCACAGGAGAATCATAGCGCAGAAGGAGGCCATTCAGTCCATCATGTCTGCACTGGCTCTCCTAATGAGCATTTCACCTAGTGCCACTCCCTACCTTCTCCCCATAACCCTGCACGTTCTTCCTTTTCATGTAACTGTCTAATTCCCTTTTGAATGCTTCAATTGAACCTGCCTCCACCACGTTCCCAGGCAGCACATTAACCACTCTCTGCGTGAAAAAGTTTTTCCCCGTGTCACTTTTGCTTCTTTTACCAATTACTTTAAATCTGTGCCCTCTCTTTCTCAATCCTTTCATGAGTGGGAACAGTTTCTCTCTATCTACTCTCTCCAGACCCCTCATGATTTTGAATACCTCTATCAAATCTCCTCTCAGCCTTCTCTCCTCCAAGGAAAACAGTCCCAACTTCGCCAATCTATCGTCATAACTGAAGTTCCTAATCCCTGGAATCATTCTCGTAAATCTTTTCTGCAACTCCTTCACATCTTTCCTAAAGTGCAGTGCCCACTTTATGACAATGCTGCTCCATGATGATGTTTTCTATAGGATTTTGATCGTGCAGCGATGAAGGAATGGTAGCATATGTCTGAATCAGTATGGTGTGCGACTTGGAGGCAGGCAATTGTGTTCCTATGGTCTCGCTACTCTTGTCCTCCTTGGTGGAGGTGGCTGTGGAGCTAAAAAGATGCTGTCAGGTCAAGCTTGGCGAGATGCTGCAACACATCCTGTAGATCGCAAATACTGCAGCCCAATATTCACATCATACAACAACAACTTGCATTTCATAAAATTCCCCAAGGCGCCTCACAGAAGTGTTATCAAACAAAATTTCACACTGAGCTGCATTAGGAGATATTAGGATAGGTGAGCCAAATCTTGGTCAAAGAGGTAGGTTTTAAGGTGCACCATAAAAGAGCAGAGAGAAGTTTAGAGAGGGAATTCCAGAGTTTAGGGCCAAGGCACCTGAAGGCACACTATGAACATTCTTGTGTTCAGTATTTATAAGCAAATTGCTGTTCATCATTTTTACACTATTATAAATTTATCGCACAGTATGTTCTTTGTTGAAACTGAATTGAAAGAGATTAAGCTGTCTAAAGGGATATTTCCTGTTGCTTTAGGTCAAAAGTAGCCGTACTCTTACATATGCATCTGCTGAAAATTTGCCCTAAGGAGAAGACACTGCTTAACGTGTTATGTGGTGCAATGAATTTACTTAGCTAGCACACAAGAGCTGAGGGGTGGGGGTTTGCAGGGTTTAATCTGTTGATTGTACATCAGTTCTGACAGCCTACTGACTCCTTCATATGGAACTGCTGCCCCAAGCCAGAATTACCAAACAGTCACTTACAGGAATTAAAGGGAGCCAAAAGAAAGTCAGTTAATCCTCAGGGAGGAGGGCTGTAGTAGTTTGACTCAATGTATTTTAGGAACATCGTTAAATTGAGAAACATTTGACATGAGACTGAGTGGCCTAAACCAGTCTGGCTGCAATTCAGCAGCTGCTCTGACCATAGACCAGTACCTTCTAGTCTTCAAGATCTTAGCAAACTTCAGACCAACCTTAGTCTCACTGGCACATGGCTTCACATGTATTAAAGTATACCTGTGCAAAACTTCACACTATCCCCAACAACTAACCTATAAATTATTATGAAAGATCTTCTGAACTGCATGCATCTCCTGTCCATAAATCTTAATTTCACCAACAACTTGCATTCATATAGCACCTTTAACATAGTAAAACTCTTCAAGGTGCTTCACAGAAATGTAATCAAATAAAATTTGGCACCGAGCCACATAAGGAGATATTAGGAGAGGTGACCAAAACTTTTGTCAAAGAGGTTGGTTTTAAGGAGTGTTTTAAAGGAGGATAGCGAGGTAGAAAGGCAGAGAGGTTTAGGGAGTAAATTTTGAAATTTAGGGTCTGAACAGCTGAATTCACAATTGCCAATGGTGGAGCAATTAAAAGTGGGAATGTTCGAGAGGATAGAATTGGAGGAGCACAGCGATCACAGAGGGTTGTAGGACTGGAGAAGGGGTGAAGGCATGCAGCGATTTGAAAACAAGGGTGAGAATTTTAAAATTGAGGCATTGCTGGTACAGGAGCCAATGTAAGTCAGCCAGCACAGGGGTGATGAGTGATGGGGCTTGGGAGATAGTACAATCAAATAAATACATTTTTTGAAGGAAAGGACAGAGTTAGTGGGGTGAAGATGTTTTGGAAAACTGAATATGCCAGGCACAAAGGCAAGGATCGTAAAGGCGCAGCTAAGGTGGACTGGTCATCTAGTCAGAACGTCTGAGACCAGACTACCCAAGGAGGCATTCTACAGTGAGCTGAAGCTTAGTAATCGTTCTTGTGGTCGTCAGTTCAGAAGATATAAGGATTGCCTAAAAAACAAATTAATAAAATGTGGCATCTCAACTGATGCATGATGCTTGTGTCAGGAAAAAGTGGCAACAGGTGATTCACAATGGCATAACAAAGCTTGAAGCAAGTCATATCCAGCTCGATGAAGGAAGGAGAGTCCAAGGGAAATCAAGGAAAGATCAGCCCCCAAGTCAACCTGACATCCAATCTCCTGTGCATGGGGCAAACATTCCTCATAAGATTAGACATTACGGTGAGTACAGTTTGTGACCATATAACTTGTGACCAGATAAATCGTCGGCACCAACATCAATGATGGGCAAATCATCATCATCGAAAGAACATTCTTAGGCAGAAGAAAGAAAGACTTACATTTATGTAGTGCCTTTCACAATCTTAGGATGTTCCAAAGTGCTATACACCCAATGAAGCACTTTTGATGTGTAGACACTGTTGCAATACAGGAAACACAGCAGCTAATTTGCATATAGCAAGGTTCTACAAACAGCAATTGTGATAATGACCAGTAGATCTGTTTTTTTTTGTGTTGATTGAGGGACAAATATTGTCCAGGACACTGGGGATAAGTCCCCTGTTCTTCTTCAAAAGAGTGCAATAGGATCTTTTATATCCACCTGAAAGTGCAGATGAGGTCTTGGTTTAACATTGCATCTAAAAGACAGCATCACCAACAATGCAGCACTGAAGTGTCGCTGGAATGGGACTTAAACGCCTTCTAACTCAATTGGCTGACACCGCAAGGAACATTACTGTACATCTGGCCTACAAGTGTTTGCTGCGAAGAAATGGTCGCCTAAAGTGAACAGGCTAGGTTTGTATCCACTGGAATTTAGAAGAGAAAGAGGTGACTTGATTGAAACATATAAGATCCTGAGGGGTCTTGACAGGGTGGATGTGGAAAGGATGTTTCCCCTTGTGGGAGAATCTCGAACTAGGGGCCACTGTTTAAAAATAAGGGATCGCCCATTTAAGTCAGAGATGAGGAGAAATTTCTTCTCTCAGAGGGTCGTGAGTCTTTGGAATTCTCTTCCTCAAAAGGTGGTGGAAGCAGAGTCTTTGAATATTTTTAAGGCAGAAGTGGATAGATTCTTGATAAACAAGGGGGTGGAAGGTTATCGGGGGTAGGTGGAAATGTGGTGTAATCAGTTCAGCCATGAACTTATTGAATAGCGGAGCAGGCTCGAGGGACCGAGTGGCCTACTCCTGCTCCTAATTCGTAACATAATCTTCAATTCCTTAGCACGCACATTTTTGCACCAGATTTTAATGTAGAAAAGAAAAAGGACTTTGAGGTCACGTTTTCCCTAGTTTGCATCCTTGCTCTCTGATGAGCTGCAACACAAATTATCTTGTTCCCTGTTCAGGCTGCAGCCCACTCATGCCCAGTGACTCACCATGTGCTGATCCAACTCAATACATGTCTCTAAGGTACATGCAGTGGCAGTATTTGAGCTGGTGGCTGTAAGTGTCAGATCAAGTGATGGTGCCTCTTCATCAGTGCTGTGCTATTGCTGTCTTTCCTCCTGGGTGTGCTGAGAATGGGCAGGCAGCAATTCAGGAGTGTCTGAAAGGCAGAAAATCAGAAAGGGGAAAGTTGTGGTGAGGGAAGGATAGTGGAGCTAAAAGTATGAGGTCCATAGTCACACCATTT
This sequence comes from Heterodontus francisci, assembly GCF_036365525.1. NCBI lineage: Eukaryota > Metazoa > Chordata > Chondrichthyes > Heterodontiformes > Heterodontidae > Heterodontus > Heterodontus francisci. The sequence goes on along the minus strand of NC_090389.1, from coordinate 80,274,365 downwards.
GCATGTTGCTCATCATGCCAGATAGCAGGACGAGAGTGAGCCGGGATTTGAGAAGATGCATAAGGGGCAAACATGCCGTCATCCTCAATGTTCTCAGTGGCGACAAATGATGTGGAGAACCATCTCTTCCGTAGGGCTCAGGAGATGCAGGCATCCTTGCCCCCAGCCGGTTCTGCTCTTCTCCCTTCTGTCGCATGCCACCTTGTCCTGCAAGAGAGAAGGGAGACTGTCAGCAATTGTGTAGTGCTGTGGCTAGCTGATGTGCCTGCCATAGCTGAATAGCTGGAAGCACGTGGAAGCAGCGGAAGTTGGGTGTGAGGCTGGCAGCAATTAAATGTGCGTGAGGATGAGGTGGAGTATCCGGATGTTAGTTGTGAGTCCTGAGTGCCAGGGAGTGCTGCTGGGTGAGTGATGGGAGTGTGGCGCATTGAGCAGCATGAGAGGCTGGTGGTGTGATGGGTAGGAGATGTCATGTGAATTTGCATTCACTGACCTTGACCAGCCACATGACGTCATTAGACTTCTTGCGGCACTGCTGCCAGGTCCATGTGGCCAGACTCCGAGAACTAGCTTCCCTGGCCACCTGCTTCCAATCCTTTCTGAGGGTGGTCTTTGAGGGCCTCTTGGCCCCTTGCAGAAGCACAGCGTCTCTCCTCCTGTCCACCTACATGACTAACCCTCCAATGCCACATCCGTGAACCTAAGATCCCTCCCTCTGCCCTGGTGTTCCATGTTCCTTCTGAATTGCAGAATTAGCATTCAGCAGCACCTTCCTGTGGTTCAGTGCAGATTCCCTTTATAAGGGACAGACTTCCTTTAAGAGGAGCAGGCTGGCTGCACCACATGCTATTGGCACACACTGCTCAGCCCGCAGTGTGGGCCCCATTACAATGCTACATGGTAATTAAGGAGGCAACATCAAGAGGCATGGACAGGTCGCAAATCACAACTCTCGCACCCAGAAAACAGTGTGCACTAATTTCTAGCCTCCATGTTTAAATCAGTGAATTGTTTAAACCAGGCAAATAGTGCTAACCAATTTGCGTTACCATTATTGTCAATTTCAGGATCGCCGCTTCCAGCGTGTTTGTCATCTGCTTTCCCTACCAAGTTACAGTGCAGTTTAAGCTCCTCCATCGCTGCTACTGCCTCCGCTCTTCCCATGCAGGCAGATAGTCATGCAGAGAAAGAAGAAAGTTTCGGCAAACAACCAACACAGATCCAATGAGAGTGCGTCTTTCCTCTGCAAAGCATCAATGGCAAGGTGCACAAGTTTTCCGTGAGGGATTTTTTTTGTTTGTTTCAAGGTTTAATTATCAGACCTTTTTGATCATGTGACTCATCCAACGAAAGAGGGCCAATCGCTTTAGCGCCAACATTCCTGCTATAAGGTAGTGAGGACTGTACTTGGAATGGCCATCTGGGAAGGTTAGTGAAGATAAAAACCCTGGAAACACTTCACAAAAGGGCTTTCTGGATCTTCAATCTACAACTGGCGAAATGGTCTTCCTCACTCCATTTATCTGATGTGGACTTCTCATTCAATGAACACTTCAGGTTTAATTCTGGAGTCTTAACTGAAGGTTTTCTTCTGAAAATTCATGGGGTAGAATCTTCTTCTGAGTGGTTTATCACTCAAGACAATTGGTTATACCGACTGTTGTTGAGCAAAGCACAACCTTACAACCTTTTACTAACCTTCCTCCTCCTTAACTGCACCCCCCCCCCACCCCCCCGGCTGCCCTTCCCCCAAATTCCCATCTCCCCATCTCGTGGACTACTCTTCAAAAACAACTTCACCTCACTAACTCTTTCCTTTCCTATAAAAATGTATTTATTTGACTGTGCTATTGGTTCTCCCACGCCCATCTTCCCGGCTCTGCTGTTCCGTGTCCTCTTGCTGTTCTGAAGGACTCGTGTCCCTTTACATGAGAATTGCTGCTTTTGCCTTTTCGACAATACGTTCATTGTACACACCCGATTGGATACCTGTTTCAGCGCCAAAGTGCTGATTAGATTGAACAAACTTGACAAACAAATAACTGACCGAGACAGCACCTTGCCTCTGATTCACTCCACAACATTGCACAGCTGTAATCCTGCCGTGTTGTAAAATACAATGTCGGCATTCAATTTTTTTTTTTTAAAAGTGATAGAAGCTGCTTTCTTCTGCCGTCACCTCCATGGGCATTTTGGAAAGGAAAGAAAATCAAGGATGGGGCAAATGAACATATGAACTATGGCTGACAGGTAAAGACTCTTTGATCCATCCACCCTGTCCCACAGAATTGTGATACCTTGTCATAGAGAGAGAGAGAGATACAGCACTGAAGCAGGCCCTTCAGCCCACCGCGCCGACCATCAACCACCCATTTATACTAATCCTATATTAATCCCATACTCTTTACCACATCCCCACCTTCCCTCAATTCTCCTACCACCTACCCATTGTGTATCACAATGTATTGTGATGTCTGTGGAGATACTTGTATCTGCAGTGAACGTGAAAGGCCATGATGTGGAGAAAAGGAGAATGCAGGAAAACTTTGTTTCAGTGCTACAGGAATTGTGCAGGATGAGTAGAAGTTCTTTGAGTTGGAGATCATTTAGGACTGGAATACTGAAATTTTAGGGTCGTTTCGCTAATTGATTGCATTCAAATAGGCAGAAAGTGGGCATAACTACATCCAATTGAGGAGAAGTGATATATGCATCATAGCTTTCAATACTGTTATTATCACATTTTAAATCATGACTGGAAAATATTTAAGGGTTCTTAAAATAGGAACTGACTTTAACTATGTTCAAAAATATCGAACAGTTGTCTATTCATTAAAAAGATAATGATGTGGCAGCAATTTAATTTTTTTTAAAACATAACCAGCCAATGAAGAATTTTAATATAAGGACCAGAAATGCCACCTTGCCGGAAGGACCAACTCATTTTCAGTTACTTATATCATTCACCTTCAAGCAGATTAGCTATCCATACAATTTCAAAGCGATTTACAAGGTTGCTAGGGTGTGATATTTCTGGAAGTGGATTTAAAGAGCTCTGTACTACGGTTTACAGCAGCATTTGGAGGCTATTTCTGAATGCCTTGTGCTTGTTTTATCTGTTTGTTGCCCTGTTACCACCTTGTGGCAGAAGAATCAGTACCCAGAGGATACAGATTTAAGTTAATTGGCGAAAGAACCAGAGGCAGGATGAGAATTTCTTTTTACACAGCGAGTTGTTGTGATGTGGAATGCACTGCCCAAAAGAGCAGTGGAAGCAAATTCAATAATTTTCAAAAGGGAATTGGATATATACTTGAAAGGGAAAAAAAATTCAAGGTTATGGGGAATGAGAGGGACTGATTGGGTAGATCTTTTCAACAGCTGGCAAGAACACGATGAATGTCCTCCATCTGTGTTGTATCATTCTATAATTTTATGAATACACTGTGCCCAGTTCTCTGGCACTGCTATTTTTCATGTGCCTACAAAATTGGGTCAACTCCCTTCGCTTACCCCTTTACAGGAAGAAAAGAAGGAGCAGGGAGAGACATATGACATAACAGGCTGGTACCAGGCACAAACTGTGGTGATTTGGAAACCCCCCCACCAAACTTTACCAATCTGAACAACAGCCACACAGAACTGGCTACAAATAAGAGGTGGATCTTGGCTCCCTATCCCCAGTGGAAACCAGGCAGAATGGGTGTTAAAACCATGCGGTACTATTTACTGCTTGCATACCTCCCAATTGCAGTTTCAGCACCAGGTGATTTAGGTGGATACCTAATGCTAATTGGGGTCCGAGCTCTGAACTAGAATCCCAAGGCAATTTTAATAGCCTGCAGTGTCAGAGATGCTGTCTTTAGGATGAGACATTAAACCAAGGTCCCTTCTCGCCTGTTAGATGAATGTAAAAGTTCCAATGACACTATTTCGAAGAGGAGCTGGGGAGTTCTCAATATTTATCCCTCAAATAACACCACGAAAACAGATTATTCACAACAGTCTGAGATTAAATCAATCTATTTACAACCTTAGTGTCACAATTGACACCAAGGCACACTTCTGACCTCAGATTCATGCCTTCACTAAGACTGCCTATTTCCACCTCCGTAACATCGCCCAACATCACCCCATCTCAGCTCATCTGCTGCTGAAACCCTCATTCATGCCTTTGTTACCTCTAGATTTGACTATTCCAACACATGTCTGCACACAATGTCTCCCACATTCTACCCTCTGCAAACTTGAGGTCATCCAAAACTCTGCTGCCATGTCCTAACTTGCACCAGGTCCCTTTCACCGATCATCCCTGTGCTCGCTGACCGACATTGGCACCCGGTCAAGCAACATCTTCATTTTAAAATTCTCATCCTTATTTTCAATTCCCTCCATGGCCTCACCCCTCCCTATCTCTGTAATCTCCTCCAGCCCCACACCATCAAAGATATCCATACTCCTCTAATTCTGGCCTCTGGTGCATCCCTGATTTTAACCACACAACCATTGGTGGCCATGCATTCAGTTACCTAGGGCCCAAGCTCTGGAATACCCTCCCTAAACCTCTCTGCCTCTCCACCTCGCTTTCCTCCTTTAAGACACTCCCTAAATCCTACCTCTTTGACCAAGCTTTTGGCCACTTTTACAAATAATCTGACCTAATATCTCATGTGTCGGGGTGTCATATTTTGTTTTATAATGCTCCTATGAAATGTCATGGGACATTTTATTATGTTAAAAGCATTACACAAGTTTAAGTTGGTGTTGTTTTTGTTAGTAATCATGCAGCTGACAAAGCCCCAAGTTCTGGGTTTTTCTCTCTAAATCTCCCCCACCTCTCTACCTCTGTCTTCTGCTTTAAGATGCTTTTTAAAACCTATCTCTTTGACCAAACTTTTGATCACTTGTACTAATATCTCCTTACGGGGCTAGTGTCACGCTTCATCTGATAACACCTTGGGACATTTTACTATGTTAAAGTCGCTATATAAATGCAAGTGCCTGTTGTTATCTCACAGCTTTTTGTGGGAACTTATGAATGAAAATTATCTCCTGCAATCCCTACATTACAACAGTGACTACACTTCAAAAGTACTTCATTGGCTGTAAAGAGCTTTGAGACATTCCAAATGGACTTACAAAAGGTGTTATACAGGTGCAAGTTCTTTTTAAGAAAGGGCTTTGTCAGTGTGCATCCTCGAAGAAAGCCACCCTTTTAATAAGTGTTTCATCTGCAACAGAAACAATATGTTTAGCTTGAAACATCCAGCCACCCTTCTCTCCTTTTTATTACCACAAGCAGCCAAATGCACACTTTGGAAGTGAGTGAGTGCGTGCCCTGGTTTTGATTCAACCATCCAGTGTTATCAAAGGTTTGATTCAATGCAATTGGCATCTCTCTTTGCCCTTCGCCCCACTCTTGCCCACCTCTCCCCTTCAAATAAGAGAGCTGACAGCCTGATAAATTCATCCTTTAAACGAGATGTTGAAAACATCTGTTCAGGTAAAAATCTAAAGGCACAATAAAAGGACGACATTCGCCTTGTGCCTTTCCCAGCATTTCCTCCTTGAACTATTGTGAGCAAAAACCAATGAACTGGTCATTCCTCACATGACAGTTTGTGGAGTCTTGCTGTGCAGAAATGGTTGCTATGTTTGAAGGGCTTTCCTGTTCATAGAAGCCAGGTAATTCATTGTGAAGCACTGAGACATTTCAGAGACATGTTTTGGGGGGTTTCATAAAGCAAGACTTTCCTTTTTTTTTTTGCAATTGCATTGCACTGCAGAGTGATGGGTTCACATTGAGAAGAGGCCAACCCAGCATCTCAGCTGCCAATACCCTGGGTGATAAAGATTGACCTCCTGGTCGCTGCTGCGAGCAACTCAGGAGAAACCTCATGGGGGCATTAAAAAAAAAGCGTCTTTTTAAATTTTCTTTCAATAACTTTGTTTGAAGATGGGATAGAAAGGCTTTTTGGCTGGATGGGATGGTTAGAGGTCTTTTGATGATAGTTCCAGGAACATGTGCAACCAGAGTTGGCAGCGCTAAGCAGATGGTGTGAGACCTAAGGAAAGACACTTTAGAATTCAATAGCTTACTTAAGTAATTTTCACCATCAGGAGAAACATCAGCACATCAGGTTTTTTTTGGTCACATTTGACCTCCAGTCAGTTTAAATTAGTCTTTATGCTACCATTCCAGTGTTGGGAGTCTCTAGTGTATCTGCACATTTTCAAATGTTGGGATAAATCACATTTAATGGGAGTTTCAGACATTCCACAGAGATTTGGAGGTTCAAGTACAGGCTCTCTAATGATGAATAACTGCTCCCATCTCCAACTTAGCAGCACCTCAATAAACATTTCAGTCAATTTAGCCATTGTCCACCACATAACATATCAATTGTACTGCATTTCATTGCAACACGGCTCCCTGGCCTGCAAGCTAACAGTCAAATCACTTGTGCAGACATCCTAAGGAAACACTGCTAACAGAACTAGAAGAAAGACAGACTTGCATTCATATAGCAACTTTCCCAACCTCAGGACAGCCCATGAAGTACTTTTGAAGCATAGTCACTGTTGTAAGGTGGGAAACACAGCAGCCAATTTAAGCGTAGGAAGCTCCCACAAACAGAGGGGAGGTGGTGGCGTGGTGGTAATATCACTGGCCTAGTAATCCCAAACCCAAGCTAATGCTCTGGGGCATGGGTTCAAATCCCACCACAGCAGATGGTGAAATTAGAATTCAGTTAATAAATCTGGAATTTAAAGCTAGTCTAACTATGAACCCATCTGGTTCACTAACGCCCTTTAGGGAAGGAAATCTGCTCTCCTTACCTGGTCTGTCCTACATGTGACTACAGACCCACAGCAATGTGGTTGACTCTTGAAATGGCCTAGCTCACCACTCAGTTCAAGGATTAGGGATGGGCAGTGACACTCACATCCCACAAAAAAACAAATTTTAAAAAAGCAGAGCAATAATCTGTTTTTGGGGTGTTGATGGAGGGATAAATATTGGCCAGGATGCCACGGATAACCTCCCTGCTCTTTTTCACAATAGTGAAAAGGGATCTTTTACATCCACCTGAGAGGAAAGACAGGGCCTCAGTTTAACCTCTCAACCAAATAGATGACACCTCTGACAGTGCAACACTCCCTCAGTACTGCACTGGAGTGTCAGCCTCAGTTTTCGTGCTCAACTCTGGAGTAGGACTTAAACCCACAACCTTCAGAGGTAAGAGTGCTACCAACTGAACCAGGGCAGGGTAGACCTCTGCAATACAGAATTCCTTGCTTCAGGTGAGTGTGATGCATGATGAAAGGTATTTAAATAGCATGTTGACATATTTATTGCACAATGAGAAAGACATTACATTTCACCCCAACGTCCTAAATGTAGCATTCATTTAATCAAAAAATGGCAGTCAAAATTCATTTGAGTATTAAAACAACATTTATTTCTTAACCTTCAGCCTCATATGATACATTTTCTCTGCTCAGGTACATCTAAATTGCCTCCAAATCCCATTAAACAAACCCTTTGATCTGGCCAACAAATATTGCAGACTTTTGAAACGTAATTTGTTCCCAGCCTCTAGATCCTCAATCTCAGATGTCCACTTCCATCATGAGTCCTGAATTAACAGTCTCTCCGTTTGTTTCATGTGCAATGTTCCTCTGACAACTCTCTCTGAAGCCGTGCCAGACTTGCAGCTAAAGAAAATTGGAATATAAAGTCCATTTTGGGGAAATTTCATTCTTGTTTTATATCAGCAAGTAAAAAGCCTTTGAAAGTAAGATATCGGAGTCCGGTAACAAAATACACTCAAGCAACTGTGGACCTTGTATAAAACATGAAATTAAGGGAAAAATCCTCTTCAAAGTTCAATTCTGCATTTCAAAGATCAAGATTTGCGACACAATTATCATCATTTATATTTTGACTTGTCTGATGTTAGTTTGGGAAGATATTTTAACTATAGTCTGGCACAGGATGAGAACCAGGGCATATAATCTGATCACAGCAATCTTGAACCATCATCTGGCCATTCCACATCTAAGTCATTTTTAACTTTTCGTATGGTGCCTTATCGCATTGAAACATCTCTGACACTTACCCAGAGTGAATGACATTTTTATCCTCCCATTGAAGTGCAGTGCGTTCAAACATCATCATTCTGTGCCAGCAACATCCCACAAACAACCAGTGTGTTTTGGTAGTTGCATTAAATAACAAACTTGCATTTAAATAACACTTTTCACGATATCTCAAAGCAATTTACAAACAATTAAATACTTTTTTTATTGTAGTCACTGGTGTAATGTCGGAAAAACAGCGGACAGCTAGCAAACGGCAAGGTCTCACAAGCACCAATGAGATACTGACTAGATGAGTTGTTTTAGTGATGTTTGTTGAGGAATAAATAATGGGCAGGACACTTGGGAACCCTTCCCCCAAACCCTTCCTTCTTCAAAATAATGCCATGGAGTCTTTTACATTCACCTGAGAGGACAGGGACCTCAGTTTCATGCTTCATCTGAAAGACAGTACCAACAGTATAGCACTCCCTCATGCTGCACTGGAGTGTCCAGCTCACGTATTTGGAGAGAAACTTGAAACCACAACCTCCTGACTCAGAAATGAGAATGCTACAGAATGAGCCAAGGCTGACACCTAAGAGAGTAGGAAAGCTCACTGATATTTTCCAAATAACTTGTGTGGTCTTCAACATCCACCCAGAACGGAGAGCTGGGAGTTCAATATAACAGCTCATCTAAAGCACAGGAACTCCAACTCCAGCACTCCCCTCAGTACTTAATGCCAAATAACAGCATGAATTGGGACCTCACGTCTTTACGTAAACATCAAACCCGCAACCCCTTGGCACACAATGCTACAAACTGAATCAAACTGACATTAAACATTTTTCCTCCGTTTAATTATAGGAAAAGATTTCTACAGCAATCCCCTTTGAAGCCATCATTGTCGGTGGAAGAAAACAGACTACTAGCATTTCTCAACTTCCTCAGGTTCCTCCTACACAGCATACAAGTTCTTGGTTGAGGGGACAGGCGGCTGATCTACTTGCAGGCTGCTACTGATATTGTCCTGTAATTAGTCGCAAGGAGCTGATTTCCTTACCCCTCAAGAGAAACCGTTCAGTTTAACATCTTCCTGCTCACCAGTGAGGGAAAACATGAGTTCACATTTGCTAGTTAACTAAATTGAGACTCAGTGTCAGCTTGGATAAAAAATTGGCTAAGGACAGAAAACAGTGAGTCATGGTAAAAGGTCATTTTTCAGAGGATGGTAGCCAGTGGTGTTCCCCAAGGTTCAGTGCTAGGACCACTGCTTCTTTGATGTGTATAAATGGCTTGGATATTGGAATACAGAATAAAGTTTCAAAATTTGCCAATGGTACCAAACTAAAGTGTGGCAAAAAGTGAGGATGATACCAATCAACTGCAACAGGACATAGATAGGCTAGCAGAATGGGCAGTCAAGTGGCAGATGGAATTTAATACACAGAAGTGTGGTAATGCATTTTGACAGAAGGGACAAAGAGAGAGGCATAATTATCTAAATGGTACAGTTCTAAAGAGTGTGCAGGGACAGAAAGACCTGGGGGTTCATGTGCATAGACCTTTGAAGGTGGCAGGACATATTGGAAGAGTAGTTAGCACATGGGATCTTGGGCTTCATGAATAGAAGTATTGAGAACAAAAGCAGGGAAAGTTATGCTGAACCTTTATAAAGCTCTGGTTAGGCCACAACTAGAGTATTGCATCTAGTTCTGGTCACCACACTTTAGGAAGGATGTGAAAGCCCTCGAGAGGGTGCAGAAGAGATTTACCAGAATGGTTCCAGGGATGAGTGACTTTAGCTACAAGGTTAGGTTAAAGAAGCTGGGGTTGTTCTCCTTGGAGCACAGGAGATTGAGGGGAGATTTGATAGAGGTGTACAAGACTATGACAGGTTTAGATAAGGTAGACAAAGAAAAACTGTTCCAATTAGCTGATGGTACAAGGATTAGGGGACACAGCTTTAAGCTTTTGGACAAGAGATGCAGGGGGGGATGTGAGGAAGAACTTTTTTATACAGCGAGTGTTAATGGCCTGGGCCTTGCTGCCTACGAGGGTGGCACAAACGGAGGCAATGACTGACTTTGAAAGGAAATTGGATGGGCATTTGAGGAAATTAAACTTGCAGGGCTACAGGGATATAGTGGGAGAATGGAACTGACTGGATTGCTCTACAGAAGGTCGGCATGAATCAATGGACCAAATGGTCTCCTTCTGTTCCGCAATGACTCTGATCCCTGACTGGAAATTCACGTAGCCAAGTCGGAAGAGAGGGATGTCACATTTCAGGCTGAAGAATCACACTTGAGGTCACAGATTTAACTTTAATAAAGATTTATCAAGTTTTAATAAAAAGACTTCTGTACAGTTCTTGCTTACTACTGCTCACTGTGGCTACAAAGCCTATCTGACCTTACAACAACCCCCACCTCAGGTGTTTTCCCCAAAGCACTGTGTTCCTATCAGTTTCATTTCCAAGTACCATATAGTTTCCAATACTCAAGCCCACACATACAATCATGACAAGGGGAGGTGGGAAAATAATGGGGGGATAAAATGAAGAGAATGAAGAGAAAGGAAGGATATAACAACACCAACTGGCAGTTCGGACATTCCCACAAGTCAGATACAGCTTGCCATTCAGTTAGAGCTGACAACTCAAAACTCACACCAAGGATTTGTTCAGTGTTGATGGCTCTGACCATATTAGGTAAGACTGTAATGTAACTGGGGATATCCAGGTGAGAATTGCAATCTAAAGCAAAATGTCATCCAGGTAAAGATACAGCAATGTAACGTGCCATCTAGGCAAGAGGACAGAAAATAATTAATTTTGTAACTGTTTCGATCTCAAGTTCCACAATGGGATAGATTGGGTGCATTTTCCTGGCTGGTTCACCAACCATTTGAAAAGTCATGCTCCTCCAAAACTCTGCTGCTGGAACCTATCCCAAACCAAGTCCTGCTCATTCATCACCCTGTTCTTGATGGCCTACATTGGCTTCCTGTCTCCCAATGCCTCCAATTTAAAATTTAGAACCATAGAAAACTTACAGCACAGAAGGAGGCCATTCAGCCCGTTATGCTTGCGTCAGCTGAAAAAAACTATCCACCCAATCTAATCCCACCTTCCAGCACCTAGTCCATAGCCTTGCAGGTTACAGCACTTCAGGTAAATGTCCTGGTACCTTTTAAAAAAAGCTGAGGGTTTCTGCCTCCACCACCGATCGAGGGTCATGTTTCAATCCATTCTTGGCCTCGTCCCTCCCTAATCCTGTAACCTCCTCTAGCCCTGCTATTCCTCCAGAACTCTCTGTTCCACCAACCCTGGCTTCTTATGCATCCTTCCCCTTTACCCCACCATTGGCAGCTGTAACCTCATGGCCCAGTATATCCCTGATTGCCATCAAGACAGGGGATCAACCGTGGTTCAAAGAAGAGGGCAGTACAGTATGCCAGGAGCAACACCAGGCAGACTTAAAAAGGAGGGGTCAGCCTGGTGAAGCTACAACACTGGACTACATGCATGCTAAACATTGGAAGCAGCATGCGATAGACAGAGCTAAGCGATCCCACAACCAATGGATCAGATCAAATCTCTGTAGTCCAGCCACATCCAGTCGTGAATGATGGTGGACAATTAAATAACGAACCAGAGAAGGAGGCTCCACAAACATCCTCATCCACAACAATGGGGGAACCCAACACATCAGCGCAAAAGACAAGGGTGAAGTATTTGCAATCATCTTCAGACAGAAGTGCCGAGTGAATGATCCATCTTGGCTTCTTCCTGAGGTCCCCAGCATCATAGATGCCAGACTTCATCCAATTCAATTCACCCCACATGATATCAAGAAACGGCTGAAGACACTGGATACAGCAAAGACTATGGGCCCTGACAACATTCTGGTTGTAATACTGAAGACTTGTGCTACAGAACTAGTCGTGCCCTTAGCCAAGCTACAGCTACAACACTGGCATCTACTCAATAATGTGGAAAATTGCCCAGATATGTCCTGTCCATAAAAAGCAAGAAAAATCCAATCTGACCAATTACCGCCCCATAATCTACTCTCAAACATCAGCAAAGTGATAGAAGGTGTTATTGACAGTGCTATCAAGCGCCACTTACATAGCAATAACCTAATCACCAATGCTCAGTTTGGGGACACCAGGGCTGCTCGCTCCAGACCTCATCACAGCGTTGGTCCAAACATGAACAAAAGGTGTGAATTCCAAGGGTGGGGTGAGAGAGACTACCCTTGGCATCAAGTCAGCATTTGATCGAGTGTGGCATTAACGAATCCTAGCAAAATTGAAGCCAATGAGAATCAGGAAGAAAACTCTTCGCTGGTTGGAGGCCTACCAAGCACAAAGGAAGATGGTTGTGGTTGTTGGAGGCCAATTATCTCAGCCCCAGGACATTGCTGCAGGAGTTCCTCAGGGTAGTGTGCTAGGCCCAACCATCTTCAACTGCTTCATCAATGGCCTTCCCTCCATCGTAAAGTCAGAAGTGGGGATATTCGCTGAAGTTTACACAGTGTACAGCACCATTCACGACTCCTCAGATACTGAAGCAGTCTGTGCCTGCATGCAGCAAGACTTGGACAACTATCAGGCTTAGCTGATAACTGGCAAGTAACATTCGCACCACACAAGTACTAGGCAATGACCATCTCCAACAAGAGAGAATCTAACCATCTACCATTAACCAAAAACCTAACTGGATCAGCCATATAAATACTGGAACTACAAGAACAGCTCAGAGGCTGGGAATTCTGCAGTGAGCAACTCCCCAAGCATGTCCACCATCGACAAAACCATTTACCATCCACAAGGCACTGGTCAGGAATTTGATGGAATACTCTCCACTTGCCTGGATGGGTGCAGCTGCAACAACGCTCAAGAAGCTCAACACCATCCAGGACAAAGTAGCCCGCTTGATTGGCACCCCATCTACCACCTTAAACTTTCACTCCCTCCACCACCGGCATACAGTGGCCAATAGTGTGTACCATCTATAAGATGCACTGCCGCAATTCACTAAGCCTCCTTTGACAGCACCTTCCTAATCTGCGACTTCTACCATCCAGAAGGACAAGGGCAGTAGGTGCATAGGAACACCACCACCTGCAATTTCCCCTCCAAACCACCCACCATCCTGACTTGGAACTATAATCGCTGTTCCCTCACTGTCACTGGGTCAAAAAGCTGGAACTCCCTCACTAACAACATTGTACCTATAACACAGGGACTGTAGTGGTTCAAGAAGGCAGCTCACCACAACCTTCTCAAAGGCAATTAGGGATGGGTCTCAAGGATTTTTTAAAAAGGTGTCTATGTCCCACACATTGGAAATCCCTCCCTAAACCTCTCCACCTCCTTGTCCTCTAAGACCTTCCGTAAAACACATTGCTTTGACCAGGCTTTGGGTCGCCCTTTTTAACATCTCCTTATTTGGCTTGCCATCCATATTTGTCCAGTTGCACTACTGTGAACTGCCTTGGGACATTGTTCTACAAGGAAACTCTGTATGAAACATCAACTTTGATTTATATGACACTTTCAATGTAGCAAAAACAGCCTACAGGAGCATTATCAAACAAAATTTGACACTGACCCACATAAAAAGATATCAGGACAGATGGAGGTAGGTTTTAATGAGCATCTGCAAGGAGGAGAGCAAGGTAAAGAGACAGAGAGTCTTCAGGAGGGAATTCCAGTTTAGGGCCTAGGCAGCTGAAGGCACAGCCACTGTTAATCTGTTAATTGAGAATCAATTGTTTGATTAGACGCAGGTGGAGGGTGTTAAATTTGGGTCTTACTTGAACACTTATAAGCAGACACTTACTGAAACTGGTGGAGAGTTTTGAGTGAGAAGCTACATGTTTGTAATACCTTTACTCTATACAATAAATGTGACACTGAGTAAAGATAGGCTCCAGCATTATCCTTCCACACAAGCTTTCTGGAGTTTAACAGCCACCAATGGCAGTGATGAAAATCAGGGATGCGCAAGATACCAGAAGCGCAGAGATCTCAGAGGGGTTCGGGCTGGAGGAGGTTGCAGAAATAAGTACGGGTGAAGCCCTGGAGGGATTTGAAAGCAAGGCTTTGCCAGACTTGGAGCCAATGTAAGTCAGCAAGCACAAGGGTGACGAGTAAACAGGACTTTGCATGAGTTAGGATATGGGCAGCAATGTTTTGGATGAGCTCAAGTTTACGGAGGGTGGGGGGGACCAGTCATGTCTAGCGGTAACAAAGGCATGGATGAGGGTTTTAGCAGCATATAAATACAAGTTGTTTTTGACATCCCTCAGTGAACTGGCATAGGACATACCCGTGGGCGTGTAGCTACAACTTCAGTCCATGGCAATCATTGTCTTTTCCACTGGGGTGGCTGTGCAGGATGAAATGAAGTGTACAATGTTCAAATCAAAGCTCTGTCGTTAAGAAGCAGGCAACAGAGAATGCTATTCTACATACTCATCCCTGGATAACAAACTACAATTGTACAACTCATGAAATCACCTCAATAACTTATTTCCTATTTATTCCCTTCTTTCTTGCACAGAAACTAAAATGTGATTCAAGCAGCTTTCATAAAAAGAAAGCAAAACTTTTTGTTAAACAAAAACATATATGTTTTCAAACAGCCTCTGATTCTGAATGGATATTTTGGACCGAAACCCATGTAGTGTCAAATGGATGAACGGAGACCAGTTATGGAAAATTTTGTGTGATCTGAAAGTTGAACATTGTTCATTGAGAAAAGGCAAGAATGTGAAAAATGCGAATTGATTTCGGAAGGTAGCTGGTTAATTGCTTGGGTCAGGTTGGTTTGAGTCTCAAGCCATCGCTGACAGTGCTAATGGAGGAATGATGAGGCTGAGAGGAGAGAAGGATATTCCATAGAGCTGCTTTTTATAAACTACCAAGGGTAAGTAAGGAAGGAGAGGAAGAAGTAAAGTAATATATAACGCCCTTCACAAATCCAGAATGTCCCAAAGCACTTTATGGCCAATTAACTAATTTTGAAACGTAATCACTGTTGGAGTGTTGGAAAAGCAGCAGCCAATTTGCAAACAGCAAGCTCCCACAATCAGCAATGTGTTAATAGCTGGATAATTTGCTTTTGTGATGATGGTTAAAGGGGAAATATAGACCAGGACACGGGGAAAATTCCCTTGCTATTCTCGAAATAGTGCCACGACATCTTTTATATCCACCCAAGGGAACAGACAGGACCTTGGTTTGATGTCACATAAGAAGGACACAAGTTCAAAGTGAGGAAGTTAGAAGCAGGAATGAAAGTCAGGGAAAACTCATTTACCTATAAAGGAAAGTCATTGAAATGGACAGAATAAACTGTTGCCCACCTCCTTCTGGAATGTACCTTTCCAAAAAGCAGGTCTGGAAAGAGATGCAGTGGTTTTTGTCGAGGTTTATCCCGAGCAGCTCTGCAACACAGGAGTCTGTGCTCTACGGGCTGATCCCAGGGACACACAACGAGATAAACATCAACTGTTGCTGGACGACCATCAACTTGGTGAAGGATGCACTTTGGTCTGCCCAAAACTTCCTGGTCTTCCAGAGCAAAGGGTTGTCCACGACCGAGTGTTGCAGACTGACACGTTCCAAGGTCCAGGACTACGTGTTGAGGGATGCACTAAAGCTTGGGGCAGCTGCTGCAAAGGCTCAATGGGGTAAGGCCACTGTGTAAGGTCCTCCCGCCCTAGTATGCTGAGGGTCTGGAACCTGTGTAAAACCCCTCGGGCTGTATGCACCAAAATGTTTTTTACTATGTAATGCCAATGTACATTGCGTTTAAAATGGAATGGCAAGAATTGTGAGGCACTTCATGTTTTCTGTATTGAATATTTCTATTGTACTTCTCGGAATGTGAAATTTGAACTGTTTTGTAATGTATTTTTGCACTTTATGAATAAAGTATATTTTTGGAAAAAAAATAAACTGAGCTCAAGAGACACTGAGATGCATTGCAAAAGGAGACATGACTGAGGAATATTTGAGACAATGGCTTTATTAAGAGGACATGTTTGTTGGGCCTAATGGAATTTCATTGTGATCTATCCAAAGCTGCATTTGCTTTCAAAACATGGGTCAGTGGTGGCTCAGTGGGTAGCACTTCTGCTTCTGCATTGGAATGTTGAGAGTTCAAGTCCTTATGTGGAGACTTTAACACAAAATTCTGGTCTAACTCTCCAGTGCACTACTGAGGTAGTGCTGCATTGTCAGACGAGATGTTAAATTGAGGTCCCATCTGCTCTCAGGTGGATGTAAAAGATCCCATGGCCCTATTTGAACAAGAGGAAGGGAGTTATTCCTGATCAATGTCACTTTAAAAAAATAACAGATCTCAATGTAATTATGTTGGGCTTTGATTGAGAACTTACTGCATAAATTGCCTACATTAAATCAGTGACTACACTTCAAAAATACTTCATTATCTGTAAAGCACTTCAGGATACCCTGAGGTATTGAAAGCGATATATAAATGCAAGTCTTTCTTGTTTATTAACTGATAAATCTTATTGTTTGCTGCCTGGGGATAGATATTTCTGGCAGGTTTCCAACAAATGATTTTTATAACCCTTTTAATGCATTGAATGTACAGAAGACATGGATATGGATATGTGCCTTCTTTGGTATGTCAAGAAGTAATAGCTTCACTTTGCCTGGAATCATCCCTGGGGTTCAGATGTTGTGCTCCTCCATGATTTGCGTACCGACTCGGTTTTATGTCATTGTATTCACTTTGCTACTCACAACTTTTTCCCAGATGCTTATTTTGTCCCAGCTGGTCTTTGCAAAGATGCAGACAGTTTTCAGCTTCACATGCAGCTATTTGCCTTTAAGTAGCTGTATCCCTTTAAGGGGCGCTGATGGGCCAGGTATGCTGTCCCACCTTTGTGAAATTCGCTGCATGGAACCCAAACTACAGCAAGGACTTTCCTTCAAATGTTAAATGAACGGCAGCCTGAAAGATCAGATGAGTGCTGGCCTTTCAAGCTTGTATAAAACAACAACATGCATTTATATAGTGCCTTTAACTTAGTAAAACGTCCCGAGATGCTTCACCAGCACATAATCAGGACAATATTGACACCAGACTTGGTCAAAAAGGTAGATTTTAAGCAATGTCCGAAAGGAGACGAGAGAGTTGGAGAGGCAAAGTTTTAGGGAGGCATTTTCAGTGCTTAGGGCCGACACAGCTGAAGGCACAGTCGCCAATGATGTCGATGGAGGAAGTGGAGGATGAATGAGAGAGAAGAATTAGAAGAGCACAGAGATTTTGGAGGGCTGTAGGACTGGAGGAGGTTACAGAGATTGGGGGGGGGGTGGGGTGGGGGAGAGACGGTCAAAGCCATAGGGGGATTGAACCCAAGGATGAGAATTTTAAAATCTAGGCGTTGGTGAACCTGGAGCCAATGCAGGTCGGCGAGCACAAGGGTGATGAGTGAGGTCACAGTTAGGTCACAGGTACTAGAATTTTGGATAAACTCAAGTTTATAGAGTGCAGTAGATGGGAGACTAACCAGAAGAGTATTGAAATAGTTGAGTATCCAGGTAACGAAAGCATTGCTAAGGACTTCTTCAGCAGCTGGGCTGAGATAGGAATGGAGACGGGTGATATTACAGAGACAGAGCTGCACAACAACAATCCCAGTACCTTAGTCTGTAAATTTTCAAGATAAACCAGCACTTATCAAACAAAAAATTCCATATTTACAAAAGTGAAAAAAACAATTATGATGATGGTTGATTGCAAGTTCTGATGCTGGGTGTCACCAAGTACACAATTTGGTGATATCAGGGCCTGTGTTCTTTAAAATCAAAAGACACAAATTGCAAGAGATCAGAGAGAGAAGTTAAAACTCAGAGGAAAGAATCATAGGGCTGAATCACTCAGCCATTTTTATACATATTGTTTGACGTTGAGCATTTGGAAGCAGGTCACCTGACTCACCTCTCAACCAGAGAACGAGATGAGGCATGGTTAGAGAAAGACATACAGCATGTCAAAATCCAACAAGAGGGCAGCAAAATATTCAAGCAAATTAAGCAGAGATACAAGTTTCTTTCTGAATACATTTTCTGAAGTTCAGCATCATAGTAGGTCTATGGTCACAAAAGAACTACTGCTTGGTTGTAATATAAAGTGATATTCCTCTTCAAATGCTGCACTGTTTGTTCCCCATTCTCCACCCCGCAACCCCCAACCCAACACAGCAAAGTATAACGTTTAGCGATTGATTTTATACCCACAAATTTCCCTATAAGATTTTTCTCCGTATTTCTTTTCCAAATACTTCATGAATATATATATATACCAGGTGTCATAGTCTAAGGATATGGGGTAAACCTTTCAGGACTGAGATGAGGAGAAATTTCTTTACCCAGAGAGTGGGGAGCCTGTGGAATTCGCTACCACAGAAAGCAGTTGAGGCCAAAACGTTGTATGTTTTCAAGAAGGAGTTAGGCAAAAGCTGTTGGGTCTAAAGGGATCAAAGGGTATGGGGGGAAAGCAGGAACAGGTTACTGAGTTGGATGATCAGCCATGATCATAATGAATGACAGAGCAGGCTTGAAGGGCCGAATGGCCCACTCCTGCTCCTATTTTCGATGTTTCTATGTATCAGAACTGCTTTGATTTAGATGTTGCTTCTAACGTGATTATTGGTTTCAACGATTGCATGAAGGTGGTGAATCATAGAAATTTACAGCACAGAGGAGGCCATTCGGCCCATCATGGCCACACAGGCCAACAAGTAGCCATCCAGCCTAATCCCACTTTCCATCTCTTGGTCCACAGCCTTGTAGGTTACAGCACTTCAAGTGCATATCCAAGTACTTTGTAAATGTTATGAGGGTTTCTGCCTCTACCACCCTTTCAGGCAATAAGTTCCAGATCTCCACCACCCTCTGGGTAAATAAAATTCCTCTCAAATCCCCTCTAAACCTTCCATCTCTTACCCTAATTCCATGCCCCCTGTTTATGGACCCCTCAGTCATGGGGAATAGGGCCTTCCTATCCACTTTATCTGGATCCCTCATAAATTTATACACTTCAATTAGGTCTCCCCTCAGCCTCCTCTGTTCCAAAGAAAACAACTCTAGCCTATCCAATCTTTCCTCATAACTAAAATTCTCCAGTCCAGGCAACATCTCATAAATCTACTCTCTACCCTTTCTAGTGCAATCACATCTGTCCTATAATGTGGTGACCAGAACTGCAAGCAGTATTCCAGCTGTGGCCTAACTAGTATTTTATACAGTTCCAGCATAACCTGCCAGCTTTTATATTCTATGACTCGGCTAATAAAGACAAATATCCCGTCTGCCTTCATGGCCATCTTATCTACCTGATCGAGGGAATGCTGAACTCTTTCAAACTGAGGGACAGGAAAATGGTCCAGGTAAAAGTTGGATGTTTATGTAAATTGTCAGCAGTGCCTTCAGCTGTCTACGTCAAAACCTCTGCAATTTCCTCTTTCAGCTGAAACTTAAAACCGAGGCCCCAACTGCCCTCTCAGGTAAACATAAAAAAATCCCATGGAACTATTCACAGAGGAGCAGGGGAGTTAGGGGAGTCCTCCCTCACCCAATGCCTAAAAACAGAAAATCTGGTTATCACATTGCTGTTTGTAAGGACCTTGCTGTGCTCAAATTGGCTCCCACGTTTCCTACATAACAACAGTGACTTCAGAAGTACTTAATTGGTTGTAAAACACTCTGGGATGCCCAGAGGTCATGAAAGGCACTATATAAATGCAAGATTTTCTTTTTCCTTCAAACCTCTTTGCCTGTCCACCTCAATCTCATGCTTTAAGGCACTGCTTAAAACCTAACCCTTTGACCAAGTATTTGGTCACCTGTTCTAATTTCTCCTTCTTTGGCTCGCTTTTGTTGGTTAACACTCCTGTGAAGCACCTTGGGATGTTTCAATTTGTTAAAGGCACTATATAAATCCAAGTCGTTCTTGTACAAAATTCCACTTTGTTAGCAGCAAGATTGAGAGAAGAATCTCTTTTAAAGATTAGCTTCAGTGGGTTTACCACTTACTGGACTTATCTAGCACCCTCCGATCACCTCCTATCCTGAAATGCTGGGGGTAACAATTCCACTGAGGGCCTGGTACCCTCCTGTATCTTGTCCAAGTGGACACTCTTGATAAAAACAGTGAGTGCTGGAAATACACAGCAGGTCTGGTAGCATCTGTGGAGAGAGAAGCAGAGTTAATGAAGAATGAAAGGTCACAGACCTGAAACATTAACTCTGCTTCTTTCTCCATAGATGCTGCCTGACCTGCTGTGTATTTCCAGCACTTCCTGTTTTTATTTCAGATTTCCAGCCTCTGCAGTATTTTGCTTTTATTTTAGTGGACACTCGATGTTTGAGCTCAAGGCAGTGAGAGTCAAAAAACTATCTGACCATGGGAAATACCAAGCCTAGCCCCATTTTGTTCTCACCCACCATTCACACTTCCCAGATGAGGTCTCTGGACTTTCAAGTGTGATCTATAAAGACACCTACCTTCTATATGATGCAATCTCTGTCCCAGTCAAGAAGTGGTACAGCTCCCTCTTCACACAAGTAGGTGTAATATTCTGAGTATTGTTAGTTTAATGCAGAATACTTAATCAGTCTGCTGAGGTAAATGAAACAGGAGCTTTATTGAAACACATCTTACTTCTCTGGCTTACATCTTCCAAGAGACTGCAGGAGAGACCAAAGCCATGTGGTATTACATCACTTCCTGTGATGAGGTACACACTATGATTAGCATATTAACCACTTAGAATTAACCCATTAACAACCCAATATCCAATTTGACACATTATACAACATCTCCCCCCCCCAAGTCTCTGATTTCCCTTTCTATATGGTCAATCACTATGGCGTTTTCACAAGTCTACCAGAACGTATCCTCTTCTCCTTTGGATGAGATTGAGGTTTTGATTCCTGTAAGTGGTATCTCAGACTCTGCTGGGCAGGAAGGGAATTGATAGATAACTGAGGTTCGCCATGCGGGTTGTCATCTGGATTGGTGGATGAATGCAGCATGTCTGGTCGGTTAGATTGGGTAGATTCCCTGGGATAGGAGGCTTCTTCTGCATGGCCACCAGTGCACATCTGTTCTGTCTCACCATACCATGCTCTATTTGGATGAGGTAGGGCTGTGGATGTGGTGTCCGTTCAACCACTTCTCCATAACAAGCTTGGTCTCAGATCCAGACCTGGTTGGAGTTCTGGCAGGTTTTGTGCCTTGGGACATTTGTCATAGTTGCACATTTGGCCGGAACGATCTTTGTCCTCTTTCTCTCTCACTTTGTCCAAGTCATCAACTTGTACTTGTGACATGAGTGTGTCTGTGAGAGTAAGTCTTCTTCCCATTAGGAGTTCACATGGTGCCAGACCATTTTGGAGTGGAGTTGAACCCGATAGCTCAGACGTGCAAGTTGGACGTCCTTGTTCTTCTTCAGCAATGCTTTCACTGTACGCACTCCTCTTTCAGCTTCACCATTGGCTTGAGGGTATCTTGGTGATCTGGTAGTATGGAAAAATCCATACGATGCCATGAACTCTTTAAAGTATTCATTGGCAAACTGCGATCCATTGTCTGAGATTACAAGATCTGTGATTCCATGTGTTGCAAATATCTCCTTCAACAATGTAATTACTGCTTCAGATGTGTGACCCTGCAATTGCTTGACTTCTACTCCATCTGGAGCAGCAGTCTACTACGATCAAGAACATCTTATCAGTGTTCAAAGAGGTCCACCCCAAGACGTTCACATAGTCGTGATGGGACGGAAGATGACATCAACGGTTTTCTTGTCTCCTGACGATGAATAGTACAAGTGATATCATCTCTTCTAATGACTTTGAAAGACCTGGCCACCAAACAGAGAATATCTTGCTCTGGTTCGACATTTAGTGATGCCCAAATGTCCTTGACATAATCTTTGTAGTATGTCAAGTGTCAGAACTCTCGGAATGACCAATCGCTCATCATAGATGAGTAAATCATCAACTACACTGAAACGTCCTCTCTGTTCATAGTACTGTCTGAGAATGGGAGTGTGTGGTATGTCTGCTGGCCATCCTTTGACACAGGACTCTCTGACCTGAGCACATTCTTCATCAGATTTCTGTGCACCTCTAATTTCATTCAGTCTCTCAGTTGTTGCTGGTTGTGTTGTGGTTGCTGTCGATGCAAAGCTTTCTACCTCTTCACCAAGCGCTACATCACCTTGTTCAGGCTTTGCCACTCATACGCAGGACAAAGCAACCGCTGTGATCTGCTCCATTCCGGAACATACTCTATCTTTGCATCAAACTTCATCATCCTCAGTCTAAATCGTTGTACTCCTGGAGGCATTTTTGCCAACACCTTCGAATTTAAGAGAGTCACCAATGGCTTGTGGTCTGTGGAGACCAAGTACATAATCTGCAAACTTCTGGCAAGCTCATGTGGACCATAGTGCTTCTTTCTCTATCACTGCATAACTCTGTTCGGTCTCTGTCAGTGAATGGGATGCATAGTAAACTGCTCTGTGTTTTCCATCTATCTGTATCGGAAAGAGTACAGCTCCCAGTCCTGTAGAAGATGCAACTGCAGAAATGATAGTGGGTAGCTCTGGGTCATAGTGAGCTAACACATCAGGTGACTTCACTATCTCTTTGATTTTCTCAAAAGACCTCTGTTGTGCTTCCTCCCAGCTCCATGTATTGTCCTGTCACAACAGTTGACGTAGTGGCTCATTGACAACAGCTAGATTGGGCAGGAACTTTCCGACTTGGTTTACCATACCCATGAATCTCTGGAGCTCAGTCACGTTCCAAAGAGCTGGAAACTCCTTGATTGTCTTCTGTGGATCAACTCCTGACACTAGATGCATCCACAATATGTCCAAGAAACTTGACAGTCGACTGCAGAAATTAGCATTTGCTGTTGAGTGTAAATCCTGTTTCCTCAAGGCTTGACAGCACTGCTCGCACTCTAGTGCCATGTCCTATCTGAGTGGACCCATTGATCAGGACATCATCCATGTGACACATGAGTCCATCCAGTCCTTCTAGGATGCTTGACATTGTCCTCTGGAAGATTTCTGGTGCTGATGTATGTAGTATAAGGGCCTGAAAGGGTTACTGTTTGAGACAGTGAGAGTAAACCCCTTCCACTGTTACAGTGACGAGATAATAGTCACTTGGGTATTAGGCTTGGAAGAAGCAGCACAGGGTGTGCTGTCTAGACAGGCTTGTGGAGAGTGTAAATAACTATATGTATATAATAAATGAGTAATCCTTAGCCCTATAAAGACTCTGAAACTTCTATAGAGAACACCCGATCTACACTACAACAATACACAATATGGTGGCAGTGGTGAACAACCAAAGAATTTAAAGAAAAATACTTGCTGATACAGTACAGCCTGATGACTGAAGAAAACTGCTTACCTGCAGAAGAGGATGTGAAGTACTCCAGAGCTGCTCCAACACAGACAGTCGGGGAGTCAATGCACAGGAATACAGGCTACAACAACGAAGCGTGTTGGCCTTCAAGAAGAATCCAACAATTTGGCAAGTCATGGGACCGATGGTCGGGGATCGGGTAAGAAGCCTTTTGAAAAGGTAATTTTCTCACGGCATTGTGCACAGAAAGAAAAAATAACGGGGAGAAAACTAAATCCTGTACTTGGGCTGAACACAAGGGCGAAGAGCGGGAAACCCTCGAAAAGAGCGGGAACTGCCGAAATGTGTGGGAAACCCCCGGAAAAAGCACAGAAACTTCTTAATTGAGAGGGGACACCGCCATTAAAGCAAGCAGGCCTATAAAGAAAAAAGAAAAATGTCTTAAAGAAAGGTAAACACCCTTAAAAAGTCTAACAAAGAATAGATTCTAAACATGTGATGCCTGAAAGCTTCCGGAATTGGTAAGGACCCAATCAGATACAGAATTGGACATTGTGGAGAAAAAAAATCCCTAATATTTAGAATAGCTTCTCAGCTACGCATTAAAACAGAGGCTGATCAAGTTAATACTTTTATATTCCGGGGGTGCCATTGCTGATGGCATGATTGTAAGGCAAGACATAAATGAAGCGTCAAACAAATTGGAAGACATGTTACAAGCATTTGACAAGTATTTTAATTTGAAAAGTAATAAGATTCTGGAAAGAGCAAAATTTAATAAGAGGGCCCAGAAGATAGGCGAATCTGTGGATGCTTTCATTAATGATTTGTACAGATTGGCTAAGGGCTGCAAGTACAGAGAACTGAAGTCTGAGTTGATCAGGGACAATATAGTAGTCGGAATAGCTGACGAGTCCTTAATCAGACCTCTTGCAGTCCAAAGATGACCTCACACTCGAGAAAGCGATTCAGATGGTGTCAGGCTGAATTCTGAAGACAAAACGGA
The DNA here is from genome assembly GCF_036365525.1 of Heterodontus francisci. Taxonomy (NCBI): domain Eukaryota; kingdom Metazoa; phylum Chordata; class Chondrichthyes; order Heterodontiformes; family Heterodontidae; genus Heterodontus; species Heterodontus francisci. The sequence goes on along the minus strand of NC_090389.1, from coordinate 80,249,830 downwards.
GTCATTCTGCAGCCCGAACAGAAGCCTTGCATCAGAAAAGATCCAATGACAGTCCAGTTCCCGAATGGAAAGGTAATCCTTGCTAAGAAGGTACACATAGGTTCGAGGTACGGTGAAACCGTACTAGTGTTGTGGAGCCAGAAAGACCCATAGACAAGATCAGTGCCCTGCTAATAAAGTGGAATGCTTTAACTGCAACAAGACAGGCCACTTCGGAAAGATGTGCCAGAGCAAGATGTCTTCTCTCAAATTTACAAAACAAAAAGCCTTCACACATAGAGTGGTGAATGAGGTGGAACAACTTCCAGTGGAAGATAAACCAGGAGACTTCCTCGGGGAAATTAATGACCCCAATCAAGGATGTTGGACAGCAGACATCTATGTCAATGAACACAGGTGCAAGTGTCACAGTTCTGTCTGACCAAGAGCTATGGTTGACGTGACTTTGCTTACAACCAGTGGCCACATAGTTGAATGGTCCAGGAGGGACCCAAGTGAAACCAAATGGTACTCCTTGTATCTGTGTGGATTTAATGCAGCTTAACAAAGCAGTGAAAAGTGTTATGACTGACCACTCCTGTCAAAGCCCCCAATCAAAATATACAGTTCTGATTGTGGTGGGACCAACGCACTGTTAATTCAATCCCGTCGTTCCACAGATCGGCTAACATATCATTTAAAACTTTCCAAATTAAAGAAAGACCCAACCAAATTGTACCATCTATTAACCCCCAAATGAGGCTAACCAAACCAGGTGTCTTTAAATCAATAAATTAACTCTTTAATTAGAAGAACTAAATTCTTAAACACTATGAAGATATAAACAACACTTAAAATAGAAAAAATTAGAGTCCTTGCAAATTTACAGTCCAATGTTGTTTAAAGTCCTCACGGGATGTTGCTCGAAGCCCTCACAGAATGTTGCTTTCCTTCTCCAGCGAATTTCAATAATGAACGACTTGCAAACTCTTTCAATGGAATTAAGCTGACTTTAGAGTTTTTGAAGGATAAAAGATTGTCACAGTCCAACTTCCCTTTCTTCAATTTAAATTACTAGAGATCTCTGTTTTGGCTTGACTTTTTCTTCGAATTTTGAGAGATAATAATAAACAGACTAAAATCCTATTCCTTCAGTCTAAATGGTAGAGAACTCTTTTTCAGGTGTGCTCATCACAGCTGTGTCCTCTGTGTCTGTGTGTCTGTTAGAACAAACTGTCTCGCTAAAGGCCAGTTCAAACTGAATTAAAACAAATGTATTGCTTCAGGCTCATTCCCAGTGACTGTTTCCATGGTATTGAGAAAGCACACTTTAAATTGCAGTCTCCAAATGGCTGTTTCTAAGGCAACATAAATGCACCTTCCCATAACTCCTAAAACTTGCCGGCTATGAAAGCAATACTGATCCCTTGCAAACCTTAAAGGCAAACCTGTGCTGGAGTTCACTGCAAGAACAGGCATTCTGAAAGATTCAAGAAATGTTCATTTCGCCTGACATCTTAGCACACTATAACCCTACATGACCAACAGTGTTCACTGCAGACGCCTCATCCACAGGGTTAGGGGCAGCCCTTTTCCAAGCCTGATGGTTGTCGACGACCAATCTTCTATACATCAGGAGCTTTGTCCGAGACAGAGACCAGATATGTGGTAATTGAAAAACAAGCACTGGCAGTCATGTGGGCTTGCGAGAAGTTCTCTGATTACATTATGGGATTGAAAGTTGTCGTTGAGACAGACCACAAACCGTTAATTTCCTTATTGGATGAGAAGGAGATTGCAAAATGCCTCCAAGAATTCAGAGGTTCCGGTTATAATTGATGTGATATACGTACGTATATGTTCAGGGAAAGATGCAAACTTCTGCTGATGCATTATCAAGAGACTATCCAACTCAACAGGATGTGAACTTTGTGGACAAGATAGAGTAGTCCTCACAATATACTGCACAACAGTGGCTAGCAGGTATACAGAAACTGCAAGAAATTTGTCATGTCCAAAAGCAGGATGAGGAATGTACTCGTTGATGTCAATACTGCGCAGAGGGTTGGCCTTAAGAATGTCCAAGTGTAAGATCATGGAAACTTTCTATGTATTCAGAAAATACTTCACAATCACGGATGATTTGCTGGTGTGACAGACTAGTCATTCCGAGTTCACTCAGATCAGATATCTTGGAATGTCTACATCAGGGCCACATGGGAAGAACAAAGTGCAGAGCACGGGCTCAGTCATCCGTGTGCTGGCCAGGAATATCCAAAGACATAGAAAACATGGTCCTGAACTTCCATGTATGTGCAATACATAGACCGGACCAGAGAGAACCTCTGGTTACAACAAAATTCCCACACAGACCATGGGAACGGCTAGGGATGGATTTATTTATGTACAATGGAAAATCCTATATAATTGTGATCAATTATTTCTCACAATGGAATGAAGTGAAAAGATTGCACTCAACAACAACAGAATCTCTTATTTGAGCTTTGCAGGAGACCTTTGTGACACATGGTATCCCTGACGAAGTCATGTCAGACAATGGACCACAGCTCAAAAATGAATACTTCACACAATTTGCAAGAAAATGGGGATTTGAACATCTCACGAGTTGACCACAACATCTTCAGTTGAACAGCGAAACCAAGACAGGAGTAAGAACCATAAAGGCGTTGTTGAAGAAAAACGAAGATCTTCCCACCACATTGATTAACCATCAAACTATTCCGTTGTTGTGTGGACTATCATCTTCTGAGCTATTGATGGTGAGGAAGATAAAAACCCAACTTCCCATTTTGCCTCGAAAACTGCTTCAAAAACTACCGAAAAGTCCAAGATAGAGAAAAGTACAACAGAAACCAACAAGCTCACAATTACAGCAAAAGATTTCATGCCAGAAACTTACCTCAGTTAAAGGAAGGTAAGAGGTATGGATACGAGACCTAGAACGGGAAGGGGTTGACATCCAAAAAGATGAAAATTATCAGAGATCATATCTAGTATACACAGCAGAGAATACTAGCGACAAAATAGGAGAAACATTATCCCTATTCCATAGAAGTATCTGGATGAACCAGATGATGATCAACAAAACTAGAGACAACAGGATACTACAAACATTGGCCAAAGCCATCCAAGTCGTCCATAAAGACTTTCAAGCATGACTACCGATCTTCCGACCCCAAGAAGGGAGAGTCGTGAAGCCTCCTGATAGGCTGAACCTGTGATGGATGGACATAGACTTGGGGGGAGCTGGGGTAGTATGTAAAGTCAAAATGAATTAATATAAACATATAAAAAATAAATAGGGACAAAGACTTGGGGGATATGTAGTATAAGGGCCTGAAAGGGTTAATGTTTGAGACAGTGAGAGTAAACTCCTCCCGCTGTAGCGATGACAAGGTAATAGTCACTTGGATATTCGGCTTGTAAGAAGCTAGAAGCGGCACGAGGTGTGCTGGCTAGATAGGCTTGTGGAGAGTGTAAATAATTATATGTATATAATAAATGAGTTATTCTTTAGCCCTATAAAGACTCTGAGACTTCTGTAGACAACACATGATCTATGCTACAACAATACGATGCCAAAGTATATTCTATTGTCTTTTTCTCAATATTGGAGGGTTGCCTTCAGTTCTCCTAGGACCTTGAGTTTTTTGCCTCCCAGCCCGTATAGTTTTATGCATGATGGCAGAAGAGAGCTTCTCTCTAGCCATGGCTCAGCATCAGAAAGAACTGAAACTGCTGCACTGGTGTCTAACTTAAAGTGCATCTTGTTTCCCTCTACTAGGATCTCAGCACTCTAGCAACTTCCACTTGTTTCCTGGATCTCTCAAGGAAAGGCATCTTGTTATCATGGACATCATCTACTTCATGGATCTTGCCATCTTTCGAAGGCTTCCCTTTGTACATATTCTGTACAGGTTTCTTGCTATTAGCTTGGGCTGTTGATGGATGCTCTTCCTGTCTCCCCTGCCTTTTTATGACAGCTTTCCCTTTTTTATATTTGACAAACTCTCCTGAGTCGGCTGCTTTTGAGATGGAGCTCTCCTTGTCACCTCGACCCACAGATCAATTCAGTTTCCTAACCTCAGCTTGTCTGCTCAGTTGGATTGCCTTTGCTAAGGTTAGATCATCTCTTAGCTGCAAGCAGTCAGACAAGGCATCATCCAACACTCCTACGATATTTCTGTCTCTGATTAGTTCATTTTCAAGCTGCCATACTCACAGTCCTCTGGAGGTTTATGTTGGTTGTTTATAAATGCATCAACACTTTCCCCTTGATGTTGGGTACATTTGTTTAATTTAGCCCGCTCAACAAAGATATTCTTTCTCAAATTAAAGAATGTATCAAGTACTTTGATTACTTCATTGCACTTTGCTTTCTTCTCATCAATACCTTGCATGACGAGGATATCACCCGCACAGTCACCCCTTGCATACAACAGCGTACTGACCTGCTTACTGCTCAGCTTCACAGCGAGGTCAAACGCAGTGCGATATCTGGCAAATCTCCAGTACCATTTCGGCCATGCTTCAGCTTAATTGAGGCATACGACTGTCTCAAAGCTTTCTGGCAAAGGTAGAGAGTTCTCCATCACTTTTTTTTTACCTGCTGCCACCATGTAATATTCTGAATATTCACTATTGTTAGTTTAATACAGAATACTTAATGAGTCTGCTGAGGTAAATGACACAGGAGCTTTATTGAAACACATCTTACTTCTCTGGCTTACATCTTCCAAGAGACTGCACGAGGCAGCAAAACCATGTGGTGTTACATCACTTCCTCTGATGAGGTACACAGTATGGTTAGCATATTAACCACTTAGAATTAACCCATTAACAATCCAATATCCAACGTAACACATCATACTACATAGGCAGATCGTTTTTTTAATGATATTTCTCAATAATCCCATTGAAAAGATCCCTTGCTGGATTTGCACAACACTGGAACATTATGATGACAAGTTGAGGGGAAAATGTCCCCTCGTTGGCATGTTTGTAGACCAATCATGAGTTATCTTCCGATGAAGGGTCACTGACCCGAAACGTTAACTCTGCTTCTCTTTCCACAGATGCTGCCAGACCTGCTGAGTAGTTCCAGCATTTCTTGTTTTTATTTCAGATTTTCAGCATCCGCAGTATTTTGCTTTTATTTATATGAGTTATCTTCTCCTCGCTCCCTCAAAGTTTCCAAGTTTTTACTAAGCCACTATGAATATGCATGCATGCGTGTATGAAGCGGGGGAGGGGGTGCTGGCAAAGTGGCTGTGTGGGAATGTGCAGTCATGCTACCTGTGGAGCTCAATGCCCTGGGCTGTTTGTGGGATCAACACATGATGAGTTAGAATCACTTTCTGCTGAGAATTTTGCAAGCATTCACCATGCATCACATTGTGATGCATTGTGGAGCAGGCCTAAGACAAGGGTAACTCAGCAAATCAGAAAGCTGACCTGTGCACCTAATGGTCTGGGCAATGGTGATGTGGTCACTGTGTAATAAAGAGATTGAAACACCTTAGGTTGGCCATAAAACCATGGTAACGGTATGAGTGGAAGAGATTGAGAATACCTAAGTGTATCTTGTTGTTTCCATGTTGTCATTCTGATGTCACTTTCATGTATCTTTGATGTACTGTGATTTAGTGGTAGTCTGCATAAAATGTAGAGATCAAAGGTAGGATTAGTATAAGAGGTGTGAGTGAACCATTGTAGGTTGTAGTCATACAGGAATAGTGTACAATGCTGTACCTGCAAGCATATACTGGAGTGTACTCATTAAAGACCCAATTCTGTGGTTGTTACAATTGCTGCATGTGTACTCCAGTATTTAAAGTAACGAAATGTATTCGAACAAGAAAGCAGTCCCAACAGTCTGCATTGGTTTTCCAGCTGGTCTAACGGGCAGAAGACCATGTTTAATGATGGGACGTGTGACTACTTTGCCTGTCAGTCTATCATCGGGTGTATCGAAGTTGGATCTACAATGCTTTCTAAATATCAAAAACGTTATGGCCACTGGAACCAAAAGTAAAGCCAGATACTCATCTGCATTTTCAACTAGTGAGGAGAATCTGATTATTGGACTTGAAACTATCTTCATATATTCCAAACAGCAACGCCAAATCTGATCTCAGCAGCTGTTTGGCAAGGCCCCAAGCATTGCTGGGAACACTTGCCACGTTCCCATACTCTTCTGCCACTGAAAAGCAGGGTCCGCTAGTCTGTCGGACAGGCTTCCCCGATTTTATGGTGGAGACTCTTGACTGCAGAGGAAAAGTTAATCAAATTGTGGATGACTGCATAAATTGTGCGAATGACACTGTCTGAAGGTTTTGAAAGATTAGCCTTTCTGCCTCTTATGACAGGGAAGCAAGTCACCCAAAAATATAAATTATTCTGATCATCACCTACTGTGAAAAGCAGTGAGAAACTTTCGGGGGTTTCTGAAGGAGCAGAAACTTCACTCCAAAATTTTCTCAACAATCTCCTTGGTCAGAATACCTCCTCAAGTAGCTGCATTAGATACCAAGACCATCAGATATGACTTGACAAGCCGGAAATGCTCAAATTTGGGAGATGGCCAGACACATTCATAGAATCAAGGAATGGTTACAGCACAGAAGGAGGCAATTCAGCCCATCATGTCAGTGCCAGCACTTTGAAAGAACCTATTGAGTTCATCCCCCACCCCTGATCTTAGCACATTACCCTGTAAATTTTTCCCCTCAAGTATTTATCGAATTCTTTTTTGAATATTACTATTGAATGTGCTTCCTCCACCCTTTCAGGCTGTGCATTCCAGATCATGACAACACACTGTGTAAAAGAAATTTCCTTATGTAGCATCCAGTTCTTTTGCCAATCATCTTAAATCTGTGTCCTCTGTTTACTGACCCTTCTGCCACTGGAAACAGTTTCTCCTTATTTATTCTATTAAAGTTCTATTCAATCTCCTCTTAGCCTTGTCTGCTCTAGAGATAACAACCCCAGTTTCTCCAGTCTCCCCACATAACTAAGGTCCCTCATTCCTGAAACCATTCTGGCAAATCTCTTCTGCACCCTCTCCAAGGTCTTGATATCCTCCATCTCAGGCCTAACTAGTGTTTTATTAAGCTTTAGCATGACTTATTTGCTCTTGTCCTCTATTAATAAATCCAAGAACCCCATTTGCTTTTTTAAAGAGCCTTCTGAATGTGTCCTGCTCCCTTCAAAGATTTGTATGCATACACTCCCATATCTCACCGTTCCTGTACCCTCTTTAAAATAGTACCATTAATTTTATGTTGCCTCCCCTCATTCTTCTGACCAAAATGTATCGCTTCATACCCGCGTTAAATTTCATCTGCCATCCATCAGTCCATTTCAGCAGTCTGTCTATGTCCTCCTGGAGCCTGTTACTATCTTCTTCATTATTTACTAAGTCTCTGAGTTTTGTATCATCTGCAATCATCCAACCCCTAGGGAGCACTACTATCTACTTCCCTCCAGCCTGAAAAACATTCACCACTATACTAGGCTTTCCATCTGGAGTTGTTAATGACCTCATCCTGCAAGAAAGCAGGGCGTATGTTAGTAACAGTCTTGTGAGGTTTTTAGACAATATGCCTGTCATGGTAGAATTACTGGTATGTAGTCTGCCCAATGTGAGTTGTGAGGAAGTGGTGAGAGTGTGTGTCTAAGAATAAGGAGATGTGGTGCAGTGATTGTAGAAGAGTGGACTGGTGCCAGAGATGTGAGTAGAGAGTAAAAGAGTAGTATTATCACCTTGACAACTCTGGTGAGGCCATTGAACTTTTCCTGATATTGCTGCCATGTCCTTGGAGCTAAACTCTTGCCATTCACTTCCACTGCCAGCTCTTCCTGATGGAGATAGAGTTGTTGCTTGCAGGTGTTATTGTCAAGTGAGGAGGGGTCAAAGGGCATCCCTCTTTTCCCTCTCCTTGTTTGTCCACAACAATTTAATTCTTTCTTAAAGTGGATGTACTGGCTAATAGAATAGGTTTTTGATTACTTGCTGTGATCATAACAAGAAGCAATCAGACATAAAAACAAGAAATGCTGGAACCACTCAGCAGGTCTGGCAGCATCTGTGGAAAGAGAAGCAGAGTTAACGTTTCGGGTCAGTGACCCTTCTTCGGAACTGACAAATATTAAAAATGTCACAGGTTACAAGCAAGTGAGGTGGGAGTGGGGTAAGAGATAACAAAGGGGAAGGTGTAGATTGGACAGTTCCGAAGAAGGGTCACTGACCCGAAACGTTAACTCTGCTTCTCTTTCCACAGATGCTGCCAGACCTGCTGAGTGGTTCCAGCATTTCTTGTTTTTATATCAGATTTCCAGCATCTGCAGTATTTTGCTTTTATTTTATCAATCAGACATGTTTTCTTGAGTCAGCAAAGAGGTTAACTTTATTGTACCTAAACTGAACTATAAAAATAATAAACAACACACCAACTTTCACTCTCATGCACACACTAGAGGTTTACACACACACAAATAGATTACATAGTGGGGAAAGGTAGATTGGTTGACTTAGAGTCCATAAAAATAAAAAGGAATATAGTCTATGAAGTTTGGTGGTTCAGCTGGCTTCTAGCTGAATTCAGTGGTCCTGAGGCTTTTAGTTTGAAGATGTAGATGACTGGTTCGATGAGTCTCTTGGAGAAAGCAATACTGATGATTTATTCCAACGGGGTTTCTGATTGTAGCCGGAGTATGCAAAGGTGATTAGTCAGCAAGCAGGATTTGAAAACTTTCAGGCTGGAATGGAGAGAGAGAGAGAGGGACCCCCATTTAGGGTCTGTCCATGTCAGAGTCCAGTTGCTTCTCCTCTGCTGCAGAGAAAACACCAGCTTAAAACTATAGATGAGAAGGGGTTTGTCAAATGACAGTCACTCAGTGATTCAAACATAGCATTGAGCAGTATTTCTCTCTTGCTAAAAAGGAAAAGAACAAGCAGTTCATTTCAACTTCCTGGATCTTGGTTCTTGCTGGGAAACTGCAGCCATTTTGTCTCCCTCCTCACAGTCCTTTGCAATGTAGGATACAATGTAGGAGACTAGGTGATCATCTTAAGCTGCCATCATTTCAGACCTCCAGTCAGTGGGCCAAAGATAATCATTATTCAACAAAACACAACGGCGTAACATAGGGCTTTCTGGCCCCTGTGAGAGGGGAAGGTGGGGAGAGGATTGCCCGCTTGCTATCCTCTGCCTGCATCAGGGCATCCAAGGCAGCATCAGAAAATCAGAGGGCATGATCTGCAGGTCTAACAGCCATTTCTCAATTCAAAATTGTTTCCATGATGCCTGTAGCCAGAGGGCACCTCCCCTTTAAGAGGTGCTGGCTGCCTTTAAGTGACATCAGAGAGGCCCGTGCCTGGCACCATTAACAACAACTTGAATTTATGGAACATCTTTAACAGAGTAAAACGTCCCAAGGTGCTTCATAGGAGTGTTGATAATATTTGACTCCAAGCCACGTAATGAGATATTAGGACCGATGACCAAAAGCTTGATTAAAGGCGGAGGCTGTAGGAGTGTTTTAAAGGAGGAGGTAAAGATAGAGAAGTGGAAAGATTTATAGAGGGAATTCCAGAGCTTAGGGCCTAAGCAGCTGAAGGCACGGCCTCCAATAGTGGAATGATGAAAATCCAGGATGCGCAAGAGGCCAGAATTGGAAGAGTGCAGAAATCCTAGAGGATTGCAGGGCTAGAGGAGGTTACAGAGATAGGGAGGGGCCGGCCATGGAGCATTATAGAAAAGAAGAATGAGAATTTAAAAACTGAAGCTTGCCAGACTGGGAGCCAATGTAGGTCGGCGAGCACAAGGGTGATGGATAAACAGTACTTGGTGCAAGTTAGGATACAGACAGCAGAGCTTTGGATGACCTCAAGTTTATGGAGGTTGGACTGTGGGGGCAGAGCAGCCAATGAATAGCAAGGGGAGCAGGACTGGTTCTTCACAGGAGAAGAAATCAGATCATATGGAAGGCAGGTGGCTTTACAGATAACACCTGGTCCATGTGATTTTCCGGACTAGTTTTTATTGCCTGAGAGGAATTTTCCAGAATATTTTTCCCCTAGCTGGGTGGAGGGTGGGCAGAGGTTTCTAGTCATGATGCTCTGGTTATCATGGCATGGGACAGGTTTGATGCTCCAGTAATTTTACATGATCGTAGCACTGGCTGCATCTGGTTTTTTTCCACTTCTCCTCTTTCTTCCTGTTTACTGATAACAAAGCTGGTCGAAAGCAACAGACCTTTATCCTGCCAGTGGTAAGAGCACATGGGCTTCAGTAATTAACCTCCCACTTACATTTAAATGGCCCTCACCCACTGAGGTCAACCAGAGGAGATGACTTCACTCTCTGGCCTGCACTGAATAAGTTTTTCTGAATATAATGCTCCTCATTTATTAATTCAATTAATTTGTTTAAAAGGGCACATTTGCTGTTCTGTTGAATTCAGTTGGCACTCACCAGTTCAGAGAGTTGGTCTCTTTATTGCCTCTTTTGTGTGAATGCATATTCAGTGTAAGCCATGGGTAGCACTCTCACCTCTGGGGCAGAAGGTCATAGGTTCATAGAGCCACCCGAGAGACCTGAGCACATAATTCAGGCTAACAGTCCAGTGCAGTACTGAGGGAGCGCTGCACTGTCAGAGGTGCTGTCTTTTGGATGTGACATTAAACGACCTGCTCCCTCAGGTGGATGTAAACAATCCCATAGCACTATTTCAAAGAAGAGTAGCTGAGTTCTCCCTGGTGTCCTGGCCAATATTTATCCTTCAACCAGCATTGCTGTTTGTAGGTGTTTGCTGTTCACAAATTAACTGCCGCATTTCCAACATTACAACAGTGACTACACTTCTAAAGTAGTTCATTGACTGTAAAGTGTTTTGCGATGGCCTGATATGATGAAAGATGCTACATAAATGCAAGTTTTCTCTTTGTCTATCCTTTGGCTGCAAAGGACATACATTCAGTAATAAAAACAGAAAATTATGGAAATACTCAGCAGGTCTGGCAGCAGTTATGGAGAGAGAAACTGTTCTGATGAAAGGTCACAAACCTGAATGTTTCTCTCTCCACAGATGTGGCCAGATTTGCTGAATATTTCCAGTATTTGCAGTTTTTATTTCAGATTTCCAGCATCTGCACTATTTTGCTTTTGCATAGAGTCATTTATGGCACAGAAGGAGGCCATTCGGCCCATCGAGTACGTGCCAGCTCTCCACTGAGCTTTTCAGTCAGTCCCACTCCCTCACTCGATCCCCATAGCCCTGCAAGTCTACTTCCTTTAAGTGGCCATCCAACTTCCTTTTGGAATCATTGCTTGTCTCCGCTTCCACCACCCTTGTGGGCAGTGAGTTCCAGGTCATTACCACCCGCTGTGTAAAAAAAAAAATTCCTCCTATTCCCCCTGCATCTCTTGCTCAAAACCTTCAATCTGTGTCCCCTAGTCCTTGTATCATTACTTAATGGGAACAGATTTTCCTTGTCTAACTTATCTAGGCCTGTCATGATCTTGTACATTTCTATTAAATCTCCTCTCAATCTCCTTTGTTCTCAGGCGAACAACCCCAGCTTTTCCAATGTAACCTTCTAACTAAAATTCCTCCATCCCTGGAATTATTCTGGTAAATCTCCTTTGCACCCTCTCAAGGACCTTTACATCCTCATCCCTGGAACCATTGTCGAAAATCTTTTCCACACCCTCTCTAAAGCCTTCTCATCCTTCCGAAAGTGTGGTGCCCAGAACGGGACACAATACTGCAAGCTGAGGCCGAACCAGCATTTTATAAAGGTTCATCATAACTTCCTTGCTTTTGTACTCTATGCCTCTATTTATAAAGCCCAGAATCCTGTAAGCCTTTTTAATCACTTTCTCAACCTGCCCTGCCACCTTCAACAGTCTGTGCACATATACCCAAAGTGTCTCTGTCCCTGAACCCACTTAGAATTGTATCTTTTAGTTTATATTGTCTCTCCTCATTCTTCTTACCAAAACATATCACTTCACACTTCTCTGCACTAAATTGCATATTTTCAGTATATGGGATGGGGTTGAGAAGTGGGAATGAGAGAGCACATCCTCCGCTCACCTTCTCAAGCAAATTTTTTTTTTATTTCCAAAATATACTTTATTCATAAAAATCTGTAAAAATTACATTGCCAAACAGTTTCCAAACAGCACCAAAAAATACAAACATTGCAAGGGAGATCAGTTTCCTTCAATACTGTCATGAGTTTCTTCCCAACCCTTCCGTTTCACAATTGTCATGTCAATTACAGTTTTACATTTACAGCAATTGAGAATATTAACGATACAGTTCGAGGGGTTTCCCATTGATCCAGCCCCTCAGTCCAGCTTGGTGGGGGAACCTTCTCAAGCAAATGTCCCTTACATCATAATCTTTTAAATTGACCTGAACAAAGAGAACTTCCATCACTACTTTTAAGCTTCATTTGTTCCTATCACTGTGAAGGTAGCTTTCCTTCAATAATGTGAAACCCAGTCAACAGGGCTGTCTAAAGCTCCACACATGCACATGTGGGTTGAGATTATTCTTGTGGTCTCCACCATAGAAACTTCTGAAGTTTTCCACAGTAATTACCTTTAATATGCAACAGCTGAGGGTGAGGGTAGAGGAGGTGAAGCAAGAAAAAGTTTTTTCTTTTTAAACAAACCATGTAGTTGCTCAGTACAGAGACTAAAACCGACATAGTTTAATTCCTGTGTTCTCACCCTGAAAGTAAACACTGCAAAGCTGTCCAGAAAATTATTGAAACATTATCACATTCAATCCCCCTCCCCACTCTGCAATCTTTATTTAAATCATTAATTTAGTCATAATCCAATGCCACAAGCTAGTGTTCATTTGAGGCAAAAAGGAATCGTGCATTTTATTGACTTAAGCTTTTTTGTTTCTTTTTTAATTGTGCTCACTGCTTTTGGTGTACACAAAAATAACTTACATGTATGCAACGCCTTTAACAAAGTAAAATGTCCCAAGGCACTTTTGAAAGTTACTATTGAATCTGCTTGCACCACTCTTTCAGGCAGCGCATTGCAGATCGTAACAACTCAGTGTGTAAAAAAAACTCACCTCATCTCAGCTCTGGCTCTTTTGCCAACTACTTGAAATCTGCGTTCTCGGTTACTGACCCTCTTGCCAGTGAAAACAGTTTCCCCTTATTTACTCTAATCAAAACAGTATAAAGGTGACTTATATATAAAATATTAAAAATATATGAAAGGCAACTTTAGACTGGATGTCAAGAAGTACTATGCATTGAGTGTGATTAACACTCAGAGTGGATATCTGGTTAGATTAGGCGAGACAAAATTGCTATTTCAGATACTATGTAAGGCTGCAATGAGAGTGTTGGAGGGAATTCGAAAAGACCTTTTACATCCATATGTATCTTGTGATCTTTATCGTCTCACAAAGACCTGGTCTCTTGTATTTTCATGTTCACACTAAATTTAATGGGGAGCCAAGCAAAGAAGTTTCCTAGCGATCTTTCACTTGTGGCAGGCATTGAAACTTTTAGCTGGCTTGGTGTGAACTTGCCAGTCACTGAGACTCCCATGCATTGAAAAGTATGGAATAGGAAGCTTTTTTTTTCCACACACGCGACCTCTGAATGCCACCACCATCCCACTGCTCACTGACCAAGCATTTTTCATTAAGGTCAGAGTCTAATAAGCCTGTGTGTGTCTCCAGTGGGTAATGATATCACCACTTTTTCTCTTGCAGCATTCAAATCCTGTCTGTTTTACAGAGATGCCCATTGTCACTGATGCCAATTCCCTGCTTCCTATTCTACCAAAAAGAAATTGTTCTGAAATTACGATATAAAAACATGCTGAAATCGACAGCCAAATGTCTGAACAGATAAGGACAGAATTGTTGTGGTGTTTGGATTGGAAGATTGGAACAATAAATTGAGGTTAAGTCATGGCAGGGCAGCTCAGCAGCTTGGAATGTTTCTCCTGTACAATGTGGGAAGTCAGGGACATTTCCAGTGTCCAGAGCGAACACGTGTACAGGAAGTGTCTCCAGCTGCAGCGTTTCGGATCGGGAGCATCGGCTGGGGACACTGTGGAGCATCCGTGAGCCTGAGATCATCGTGGATAGCACGTACAGGGAGGTGGTCACACCACAGGTAAAGACTGCTTAGGCAGAAAGGGAATGGGTGACCACTAGGCAGGTAGTGCAATAGTCCCCTGGGTCCATCTCCCTCTCTAACAAATTTTCTGCTTTGGATATTGGTGGGGAGATTGTTTCTCAGGGGAATGCAGCAAGAGCCAAGTCTGTGGCACCACGGGTGGCTCAGCTGCACAGGAGGGAAGGAAAAAGAGTGGGAGAGCTATAGTGATAGGGGATTCTATTGTAAGGGGTACAGATAGGTGTTTCTGTGGCCGCAAACGTGACACCAGGATGGTATGTTCCCTCCCTGGTCCTAGGGTCAAGGATGTCACAGAGCAGCTGTAAGACATTCTGAAGGGGATGGGTGAACAGTCAGAGGTCGTGGTTTACATTGGTACCAACGACATAGGTAGAAAGAGGGATGGGGTCCTGCAACAAGAATTTAGGGAGCTAGGTAGCAGATTAAAAAGCAGGACCTCAAAGGTTGTAATCTCTGGATTACTACTGGTGCCATGTGCGAGTAAGGATAGGAATAGGAGGATAGAGCAGATGAATGCATGGCTGAAGAGATGGTGGATGAGAGAGGGCTGTAGTTTCCTGGATCACTGGGTCTGTTTCTGGCGAAGGTGGGTCCTGTGCAAGTCGGACAGGTTTCACCTGAACCGGAATGGGACCAACGTCCTTGCTGGGAGGTTTGCCAGTGCTGTTGGTGAGGGGGGGGGGGGAGGGGGAGGGGGGTTTAAGCTAATTTGGAAGGGGGATGGGATACAGATTGGAGTTACAGTAGGGGGTGATGCACAGCCAAATATAGAAGAGAAATAAAAACAAGAAATGCTGGAAATACTCAGCAGGTCTGGCAGCATCTGTGGAGAGAGAAGCAGAGTTAACGTTTCAGGTCAGTGGCCCTTCATCAGAACGGAATACATAGAAGAGAAACTAAGTTAGTCTGGAAGGCAGAGCAAATATAGACTTGTTAAGGCACAAGTGAATAATGGAAGACTGGATTGCATCTATTTTAACGCAAGGAGTCTTACTAGTAAGGCAGATGAATTGAGGGTGTTGATTAACACATGGGAATATGATATTATTGCTATCACAGAGACATGGTTGAGGGAGGGACAGGACTGGCAGCTCAATATTCCAGGGTATAGAATCTTCAGGCGTGACAGGGGAGGGGATAAAAGAGAAGGTGCTATTGCACTATTGATCAAGGAGTCAATTACTGGAGTAAGAGGGATGATATCTTTGAAGGTTCCTCAAATTAGGCCATATGGGTAGAACTTAAAAACAAAAAGGGGACAATCACTTGGCTGGGAGTGTACTACAGGCCTCCAAACAGTCAGGGAGAGACAGAGGAGCAGATATGTAGGCAAATCTCAGAGAGGTGTAAAAATAATAGGGTAATAATAGTAGGGGATTTCAACTTCCCCAATATTAACTGGGACAGTCTTAGTGCAAAAGGCTTAAAAGGGACGGAATTCTTAAAGTGCATCCAAGAGAGCTTTTTGAGCCAACACATAGAAAGTCGTACAAGAGAAAGGGCGGTACTGGACCTACTTCTAGGGAATGAAGCTGGTCAAGTGGTAGATGTGTCAGTGGGGGAACATTTCGGAAATAGTGACCATAACTCTGTAAGATTTAGGTAGTTATGGAAAAGGACTAAGATGGACCAGAAATAAAGGTACTGAATTGGGGGAAGGTCAATTTCAATATGATAAAACAGGATCTGGCCAAAGTGGACTGGGAGCAGCTACTTGTAGGAAAGTCATTCAGAAAGGACATAGTGAGAGTTCAGGGCCAACATGTTCCTGTAAAGGTGAAGGGTAGGACCAACAAGTCCAGGGAACCCAGGATGTCAAGGGATATAGAAGATTGGATAAGGAAAAAAAAGGAGGCTTATGATAAGGTCCCACATGGGAGATTGGTTAGAGCCCATGATATCCAGGGCAATTTGGCAAATTGGATCCAAAATTGGCTTAGTGGCAGGAGGCTGAGGATAATGGTTGAGGGTTGTTTTTGCGATTGGAAGCCTGTGACCAGTGGTGTACCGCAGGGATCGGTGGTGGGACCCTTGCTGTTTGTAGTGTACATTAATGATTTAGACATGAACATAGGAGGTACGATCAGTAAGTTCGCAGATGACACGAAAATTGGTGGTGTCGTAAATAGTGAGGAGGAAAGCCTTAGATTACAGAATGATATAGATGGGAGGGGAAGATTGGCAGAGCAGTGGCAAATGGAATTTAATCCTGAGAAGTGTGAGGTGCCTTTTGGGAGGACTAACAAGGCAAGGGAATATACAATGGATGGTAGGACCCTAGGAAGTACAGAGGGTCCGAGGGACCTTGGTGGGGGTACTTGTCCATAGATCACTGAAGGCAGCAGCACAGGTAGATAAGGTGGTTAGGAAGCCATATGGGATACTTGCCTTTATTAGCCGAAGCATAGAATATAAGAGCAGGGAGATTATGATGGAGCTGTAACAAACGCTAGTTAGGCCACAGTTGGAGTACTGTGAACAGTTCTGGGCACCACACTATAGGAAGGATGTGATTGCACTGAAGAAGGTGCAGAGGAGATTCACCAGGATGTTGCCTGGACTGGAGCATTTCAGCTATGAAGAAAGACTGGATAGACTAGGTTTGTCTTCCTTAGAGCAGAGAAGGCTGAGGGGGGACATGATTGAGGTATACAAAATTATGAGGGGCATAGATAGGGTAAATGGGAAGAAACTTTTTCCTTTAGCGGAGGTGTTAATAACCAGGGGGCATAGATTTAAGGTAAGGGGCAGTGTGTTTAGAAGGGATTTGAGAAAAACATTTTTCACCCAGAGGGTGGGTGGAATCTGGAACACACTGCCTGAAGGGGTGGTAGAGGCAGGAACTCTCACAACACTTAAGAAGTATTTAGATAAGCACTTGAAATGCCATAGCATACAAGGCTAAGGGCCAAGTGCTGGAAAATGGGATTAGAATAGATAGGTGCTTGATGGCCGCAGGGACACGATGGGCCGAATGGCCTGTTTCTGTGCTGTATAAATGTATGACTCTATGACCTCCAAAACTTTCAAAAGGAGATGAATTGATTTTTCTCATCTCAGGTATTCACCCAGAAATGACAAGTGAACTTTTAACCTTTCACCTCATCAAATGTAATGAATGGTGCTAATTGCTATATATTTCATTTTTGATTTTGATTGGGGAATTACAACACACACCATTTGTCGTGAAACTGGAATTCTGAGGAGGTTAACCCCTCATTTCTTCAAGTGGAATGCAATGGAGAGTTGATATTCTTAATCCTTGATCCTTACCCTGCTGAATAAATTGGAATGGCACCGCTCAGCAACTTCTGTCATCAGTACTTTATTCCTTAGCCCGTTGAATGAGCAGAAACTGCAGTTAGTCACCGAGCGATCCTTACTCTGCTGAATGACCAACAACTCCATAGAGTAGCTCACTGAGCAATTCTTACCTTGCTGAATGACTAACAACACTATACAGTTACCCACTGAGTAATCCTTACCCTGCCAAATGCTCCATACAGTTACTCACTGAGTAATCTTTACCCTGCTGAATGCTCCATACAGTTACTCAGTGAGTAATCCTTACCCTGCTGAATGCTCCATACAGTTACTCAGTGAGTAATCCTTACCCTGCTGAATGCTCCATTCAAGTTACTCAGTGAGTAATCCTTACCCTGCTGAATTCTCCATACAGTTACTCATGAGTAATCCCTACACAGCTGAATGCTCCATACAGTTACTCAGTGAGCAATCCCTACCATCCTGAACATGCAGCAATCATACAGATACATGGACAGGATTACCTACCCTGCTGAATGACCAACAATTCCATAGAATTATACAGTAAATAAACATGTTAATAAATACTTTAACTTCTGCCTTGATGGATAAATGAAGACCTCAACAAGTATGATTCCTTATCCTGCTGAATAAGCAAGAACTGCATAACCACTCCAACCTAAGCTGCACCTAATATTCTCAAGAACAACCATTTTGGCACACTTATTCCCATCGGTTAAAATAATCCTCTTTCCATTTAAATACTGCAAATGTTTCTCAGTTGGTCCTTTCCCCTCTAGTCAGAGCACCTGTGCCCACTTATTTAGGATCCTAACAGCTATTTAATTGAGGACTCCTGGGTCTTGTATTAAACCTGCCTGCTATGAAATTCATTTCATTGCTGTATAATCACTGCCAGCTATCTGTCAATCTACACGTAAATATCTGGGTGGCTCAATTTGATTCCAGCCTCAAACTTACTTTCCATTCAATGTACAAACCATCTGAACTCTTTGATTGCATTCCAACCTGTAATTCACTCCCAGGTGTCCATCATGGCAACATAGGAAAGAGTTACAAAACTAGAAAACATTCTGCCATCCATCCCAAAAAGCTAATGCTTCTCGTGGGACCACTCCTTCAAATGGGTAATCCAATTCTCCCTTAAATGTTTCCACATTATATTCCTTCACTGCCTCCCAGGGAGGCACACTTTCAACGGTCTCTAAACAGTCTGGACACATACTCTCTTCCAAGCTTCAGACCAGTTTCTCCTTTATGGCACCTTCAAATACACCATTGGGAATTCGCTTTATTAGTTACCTTAATCTTGAATAGTGTAAGCCTCCTCTTCTCCAGAGAAAGCAATGGAATGAAAATCGTGCAGGTTTCATGGTGGGCCACACAGTCTGCGCTGTCAGATTACCCACACATCTGCTCAGTTCTCAGATGTAAGGGCCAGGAAAATCAGATCTATAGTTCCAGAGGCATAAAGGTGTTAAAATATCAGGACATGTAATATTAATTATTAATATTAATAATTAATCAATTATGAGCATGAAAGCAGAGCTAGCTAAAGTAAACTGGCAAATTAGGTTAAGGGATAGGTCAGCAGAGATGCAGTGGCAGACATTTAAGGGGATATTTCAGAATACACAGAATAGATGCATTCCAATGAGAAAGAAAAATTCCAAGGGTGAGACCCGTCATCCGTGGTTAACAAACAGTTAAAGATAGTATCAAACTTAAAGAAAAAGCATATAATTGCGCAAAGATGGGAGGCAGGTCAGAAGATTGGACAGAATATAAAAAACAGCAAAGAGTGACTAAAAGATTGATAAGGAAGGTAAAATTAGAGTACGAGAGAAAGCTAGCTAGAAATATAGACAGATAGTAAGAGTTTCTATAGATATTTTAAAAAGAAAAGAGTTAACAAAGTGATCCTATAGAAAGTGAATCTGGGGAATTAATAATGGATAATAAGGAGATGGCAGATGAATTGAATAGGTATCTTGCATCGGTCTTCACTATAGAGGATACAAGTAACATCCCAGTATTAGCTGTTAGTCAAGAAATGGAAGGGAGGGAGGAACTCAAGAAAATTACAATAACCAGGGAAGTGGTACTGAACAAATTGTTGGAGCTGTGGGATGACAAGTCCCCAGGTCCTGATGGACTTCATCCCAGGGTGTTAAAAGAAGTGGCTAGTGAGATAGTTGATGCGTTCGTTTTAATTTTCCAAAATTCCCTAGATTCAGGGAAGGTTCCACCAGACTGGAAAATAGTGAATGCAACTCCTTTATTCAAAAAGGGAGGGAGGCAGGAAGCAGGAAACTACAGGCCAGTTAGCTTAACATCTGTCTTAGGGTAAATGTTAGAAGCTCTTATTAAAGACGTTATACCAGGGCACTTAGAAAAATTGAAAGCAATCAGGCAGAATCAACATGGTTTTTTTTTATTCATTCATGAGATGTGGGCGTCGCTGGCCAGGCCAGCATTTATTGCCCATCCCTAATTGCCCTTGAGAAGGTGGTGGTGAGCTGCCTTCTTGAACCGCTGCAGTCCATGTGAGGTAGGTATACCCACAGTGCTGTTAGGAAGGGAGATCCAGGATTTTGACCCAGCGACAGTGAAGGAACGGCGATATAGTTCCAAGTCAGGATGGTGTGTGACTTGGAGGGGAACTTGCAAGTGGTGGTGTTCCCATGTATTTGCTGCCCTTGTCCTTCTAGTTGGTAGAGGTCGCGGGTTTGAAAGATGCTGTCTATGGAGCCTTGGTGCATTGCTGCAGTGCATCTTCTAGATGGTACACACTGCTGCCACTGTGCGTCAGTGGTGGAGGGAGTGAATGTTTGTAGATGGGGTGCCAATCAAGCGGGCTGCTTTGTCCTGGATGGTGTCGAGCTTCTTGAGTGTTAAAAGGAAATCATCTTTAACCAACTTATTGGAGTTCTTTGAGGGAGTTACACATGCTGTGGATGAAGGATGGATGTACTGTACTTAGATTTCCATAAAGCATTTGATAAGATGCCACCTCAAAAGTTATTGTAAAAAATAAAAGCTCATGGTGTAGGGGGTAACATATTGGCATGCATAGAAGGTTGGCTAGCTAACAGGAAACAGAGAGTAGGCATAAATGGGTCATTTGTGCGTCAGTGGTGGAGGGAGTGAATGTTTGTAGATGGGGTGCCAATCAAGCGGGCTGCTTTGTCCTGGATGGTGTCGAGCTTCTTGAGTGTTAAAAGGAAATCATCTTTAACCAACTTATTGGAGTTCTTTGAGGG
The DNA here is from genome assembly GCF_036365525.1 of Heterodontus francisci. Lineage (NCBI taxonomy): Eukaryota > Metazoa > Chordata > Chondrichthyes > Heterodontiformes > Heterodontidae > Heterodontus > Heterodontus francisci. The sequence goes on along the minus strand of NC_090389.1, from coordinate 80,229,085 downwards.
AGTTACACATGCTGTGGATGAAGGATGGATGTACTGTACTTAGATTTCCATAAAGCATTTGATAAGATGCCACCTCAAAAGTTATTGTAAAAAATAAAAGCTCATGGTGTAGGGGGTAACATATTGGCATGCATAGAAGGTTGGCTAGCTAACAGGAAACAGAGAGTAGGCATAAATGGGTCATTTTCTGGTTGGCAGGATGTAACAAGTGCTGGGGCCTCAACTTTTTACAATTTATATAAATGACTTAGATGAAGGGACCGGAGGTATGTTTGCTAAATTTGTTGATGACACAAAGATAGGTAGGAAAGTAGGTTGTGACGGGACATAAGGAGACTACAAAGGGATATAGATAGGTTAAGTGAGTGGGCAAAAATCTGGCAGATGGAGTATAATGTTGGAAAATGCAAAGTTGTCCATTTTGGCAGGAAGAATAACAATGAAGCATATTATCTAAACGGTGAGAGATTGCAGAGCTCTGAGATGCAGAGGGATCTGGGTGTCCTAGTGCAAGATTGGAAAGATTGGATCGGCTAGGCTTGTATCCGCTGGAATTTAGAAGAGTAAGAGGCGTCTTGAGTGAAACTTATAAGATCCTGATGGATCTTGACAGGGTGGATGTGGAAAGGAAGTTTCCCCTTGTGGGAGAATCTCGAACTAGGGGTCACTGTTTAAAAATAAGGGGTCGCCCATTTAAGACAGAGATGAGGAGAGATTTTTTCTCTCAGAGGGTCGTGAGTCTTTGGAATTCTCTTCCCCAAAAGGCAGTGGAAGCAGAGTCTTTGAATATGTTTAAGGCAGAGGTAGATAGATTCTTGATAAGCAAGGGGGTGAAAGGTTATTGGGGGTAGGTGGTAATGTGGAGAAATCAGTTCAGCCATGAACCCATTGAATGGCGAACCAGGCTCGAGGGGCCAAGGGGCCTACTCCTGCACCTAATTCGTATGTATTAACTGAATTTAATTAGATTCTCCCCGAATGTATTTTTAATTTGCTATTAATAAGCGCTCACAGTGGGTTAAATCTCGTAGCAGAGTGCATGGAGTGAGAAAATTACTCCTCACACCTTGGGTTATCAACTCTAGTTGGATGTATTCCCTGAGGTTTCATCACATGATCTCACACCTCCAACCACTCCACCCGCACACGCCCACCATTGGTCACCGTATATACTCGAGTAAAAGTCAATCTCGTGTAAAAGTCGACCCATGACTTTTGGTCATAAAATCTATAGTTTTTTCATCTATCTCATGTAAAAGTTGACCTTAATTTTTCAGGGAGAGTAGCCCTACAGTTTCCGAATGCAGACAGAACATATGCTTCTCGACGTCATGGGTCAAGGTGGGCCTCTCCCCGCAGCATTTTACCGGGCCCCGCGCCACAACCGCGCCGTCGAGGGGCCGGTAAAATTCAGCCCAATGTCTGACGTTAAATGTGATTCCGTGATTGGACAGCACTTACTGAACAATCCCGAGTGTGCTAAGACTTACACTAACCACCAATTTATCAGTCGGGCTCACAATATGGCTCAGTTACGTTTGCTAGATCTACATATATCCATATGCAGGAACCCGTCCTCTGCAGGCAAACAGAACATGTGCAGGTGTTGCATCTTTTTTGAATTAAACAAAAGCACCGGAAACAATAGTTCCCTGGTGCAATCCCTATGGCAACGCCTCGATTAATTAGAGTCGACTTACCAACCAATCAGCACCCTTTTCTCATGCAGTATAAATTGCTCCCTTTGAAATCTGGCATTCTTGCATCTGTCCTGAGGAGTGCAAGACGAAAAGCTTTGACAGCATGCCACTTTTATCATCAATATTTATAATTTGCTTACAAGACAACTTATAATCAACAACAAATGATATCAGGGCAGGCATTGATGTGGGAGTACTAAAAGTTCACTCCCTGTGTTGTAGCTCTTAGATTTTCTGGAACATTCTATCACATACGTCAATCTCTGATCCACTGGGTCCAGCTTTCATTAATATACCTTTGGCCAGTTGTCTTGCATCGACTGCAATGTCTCTGTAAAAATCTGCCAAATGCAAACAAGTCCTATATATCACTCAAGAACAATACACTGATATATAATACAATATTAATAAGTACAACTGTAGAAAGAAATAAACACTTGAATTTATATAGCACCTTTTCTACCTAAGGACATCCTATAGCTCTTTGCAGCCAATGAAGTAATTTTGAAATGTAGTCACCATTGTAATATAGGAAATGTGGCAGCCAATTTGTACGCAGCAAGTTCCCATGTTGGTAGCACTCTGAGTCACAAGGTTGTGGGTCAAGTTCCCTTCCAGGACATGAGCACAAAAATGAGAGCTGACACTCCAGTGCGAAACTATCAGAGGTGCCATTTTTCAGATGAAATATTAAACCGAAGCCCTGTTTGCCATCTCAAATGTACGCCAAAAATCCCATGGCACTATATTGAAGAAAATCAGGGGAGTTGTACCTGTTGTCCTGGCAAATATTTACCCCTCAATCAATATCACAAAAACTGATCATCTGGTCATTATCAAATTGCTGTTTGTGGGAGCTTGCTGTGCCCAAAATTGGATGCAACGTTTCCTACATTGTAACAGTGACTACACTTCAAAAGTACTTCATGGGCTATAAGGTGCTTTGTGATATCTGGTGGTCATGAAAGGTGCTTTAGAAATGCAAGTCTTTCTTTTTCATTTTTACAAAAAAAATTAAAAGACGTTTTTTAAATGCCCTCATGATTTTTCTCTTGGGTCTGCTCGCAGCAGATTCCTGGAAATTAGTCTTCAAATCCCAGAAACACCAGGCCAATCCTGGATGGTTGGCAACACCAGGATCTGTTTGAATGGTGGGGCAGGTTCGATGAGCCAAATGGCCCACTCCTGCTCCTATTTCCTACTTTCCTATGTTACCCACACCCACGGAATGATCGGTGATAAAATAACTAATTTCTGATTTTTTAAATAATCATTCATGGGATGTGGGCATCGCTGGCTAGGCCAGCATTTATTGCCCATCCCTAACTGCCCTTGAGAAGGTGGTGGTGAGCCGCCTTCTTGATCCACTGCAGTCCATGTGGGGTAGGTACACCCACAGTGCTGTTAGGAAGGGAGATCCAGGATTTTGACCCAGCGACAGTGAAGGAACGGCGATATAGTTCCAAGTCAGGATGGTGTGTAACTTGGAGGGAACTTGCAGGTGGTGGTGTTCCCATGCATCTGCTGCCCTTGTCCTCCAGGTGGTAGAGGTCACGGGTTTGGAAGGTGCTGTCTAAGGAGTCTTGGTGAGTTGCTGCAGTGCATCTTGTAGATGGTGCACACTGCTGCCACTGTGCGTTGCTTGCAAAGGGAGTGAATGTCGAAGGTGGTGGATTGTCAATCACGTGGGCTGCTTTTTCCTGGATGGTGTCGAGCTTCTTGTGTATTGTTGGGACTGCACCAGATAAGTGGTGAGTATTCCATCACACTCCTGACTTGTGCCTTGTAGATGGTGAACAGGCAATGGTGAGTCAGGAGGTGAGTTACTCGCTGCAGAATTCTCAGCCTCTGGCCTGCCCTTGTCGCCACAGTGTTTATGTGGCTGATCCAGTTCAGTTTCTGGTCAATAGTAACCCCCAGGATGTTGATAGTGGGGGATTCAGTGATGGTAATGCCATTAAACATCAAGGGAAGATGGTTAGATTCTCTCTTGTTTGAGATGGGCATTTCCTGGCACTTGTGTGGCGCAAATGTTACTTGCCACTTATCAGCCCGTGCCTGGATGTTGTCCAGTCTTAAAGTTTCAGCTTTGTTTTGCTCTGTTTACAGCCACATTCTCTTGATTATTGGTGCCAAAATATTAAAATTGTTTAGAAAATAAATTAGGTGATACTCAAAGCAGCACATGTTATGATCAAAAGTCCCTAGTTCATGCTATCGCAGTTCTTAAAGCGTAACAGTAGAGGATGCTGTTGTACAGAGGAATGATGCTGGGCCGAGAGATGACACTGGGCCCAGGAATGAGCTGGAGAATGTGGAATGTTAAAAATGAGGTGGGAATTGAATTCCAAGATAACAGCAAAGAAGAAAAAAATGATAGCAGAATAATCTCCAGACTCATAAGTATTTTGGGGGAAAAGCTTTGTGAATTGGATCGTTCCATTTAACTGTTTGCAGAGTATCAGTATTATCTCACTGTGAGTTGGAGGCAATTGCTTTTATTCGTGATATTTTTATCAATATTATGTATTATTTGTTTACAAGACAAGTCATAACTAACACTAAATCATATCAGGGCAGACAATGATGTTGGAGCAGTAAGAGTTCATTCTCTGTGTTGTAACTCTTAGATTTTCTGGAACATTCTATCACATACGTCAATGTTTGATCCACTGGGCTGGGTCCAGCTTTCATTAATATACCTTTGGCCAGATGTCTTGCATCAGCTGCAACGTCTCTGTAAGATTCCAACATATGTAAATAAGTCCTATATATCATTCAAGAACAATACACTGATATATAATACAATATTAACAACTATAACTGTGAAAAGAAATAGACTTGGATTTATATAGCACCTTTTACAACCTCAGGAAATTCCATAGCACTTTACAGCCAATGAAGTACTTTTGAAGTGTAATTGCTCTTGTAATTTAGGAAACGTGGCTGCTAACTTGTGCATAGCAAGCTCCCACAAACAGCAACGTGAAAATGACCAGATCATCTGTCTTTAGCAAAGGGAGTGAATGTTGGTCATCACCGTGAGGGGAGTACCCCTAGTCTTCTTCAAAATAGTGCCATGAGACATTTTACATCCACCTGAGAGGGAGTCGAGGCCTTGGTTTAACATCTCATCCAAAAGGCGGCACCTCTGACAGTGCAGCACTCCCCTCAGTACTGCAGTGACGTTCAGTCTGGATTATGTGCTTAAGTCTCTGGAGTGGAACTTGAACCCACAACCGTCCAGTAGTTGAACTCACAACTGTCGGGATCGCAAGTATAATAAGCTCAGCAGGCTCAACCCAGACTCTAAAAGGTGTAAACCCACCACAGAAAAAACTGCTCCAAATTCTGAAGAAATGGTCATTAAATTGACAACGTCACAGAGAAAGGAAATGGAAATGTTTCACTGTGAAGTAAAGGTGCTCCTTTGAGTTGTAGTTGGGCATATTTTTGGAGTACAGTAGAGGGGTCTTTAGCTCTAATCGATTCTGTGCCTGAACCCAATTCTGGATTCAAGAAGTGGAGATTTATTCCAGTCCTAGCGGTGATACCCCTCATCTCAACCAGCACAATATTAATTCAAAACATATTTCAAAATAATTGTTTTTAGAAGGACTATGTGTGATTTAATTCCGCTTCCCTATTCAATGTGGTTGAATTTAGACTGGAATATGTTGAAAACTGCAATTATCTGAGTACTGCCATCAATAACCCTTTTCCTATTGGCTACAAGTTACTTTTTAAATGGATTTCTGGTTGGCAAATGTTTCTTTCACTCATATCCACACAAGGGGTAATTTTATCTTGTGCCATAGTGTAAGATGATAGCAAAGCAGCAACCCCTACTTACATTGAGTTCAATACAAGTAAAATGGCGTCGGTAGAGATGTAAAATGGGCTGCAGTCTTGCTATCACTTATTTTTTTTATTAGTGGTTAGTAAAGCATGTGGGAACCCGGGCTTTATAAATAGAGGCATAGAGTACAAAAGCAAGCAAGTTATGGTGAATCTTTATAAAACACTAGTTCGGCCTCAGCTGGAGTATTTCTAGGGACCGCACTTTAAAAAGGATGAAAAGGCTTTAGAGTGGGTGCAGAAAAGATTTGCAAGAATGGTTCCAGGGATGAGGGACTTCAGTTACCTGGATAGATTGCAGAAGCTGGGGCTGTTTGCCTTAGAGAATCGAAGGCTGAGAGGAGATTTGATAGAGGCGTTCAAAATCATGAGGGTTCTGGACAGAGTAGATAGGGAGAAACTGTTCCCATTGGTGGAATGGTCCGGAACCAGAGGACACCAATATAAGGTAAACGGCAAAAGAGCCAATGGCGACATGAGGAAAATCTTTTTTACGCAGCAAGTGGTTAGGATCTGGAAAGCACTGCCTGAGAGTGTGGTGGAGGCAGATTCAATCAAGGCTTTCAAAAGGGAATTGAATAAACACCTGAAGAGAAAAAAATTACAGGGCTACAGAGAAAGGGCTGGGGAATGGAACTCACTAATTTGCTCTTGCAGAGAGCCGGCACAGACACGACAGGCCGAATGACCTCCTTCTGTGCTGTAACCATTCTGTGATTCTATGATTCTATGTAAAGTCAAAGTTACCTCCACACAGACATATGAATACACATACTTAAATATATAACACCCACAAATATACATATACATGCACCTAAACACACATGTACGAACACACACAGATATATATAGACATGCACACACCATCATATACATGCACACACGTTGATGCACAGAAAATACATGGAAACAACAATTTTTATATATTGGTAACTTAGCTCTCCTTTCGCTCTTACTCTATCACTTTAGCTTTCGATTTTCTTTCAATCTGGAATACTTTTCTCGGATCACTTCTCTTGTTCCTTTCTTTTGATGCTTATTTATATTTTCTTTTTGCCTTCTTCTCCCTGACTCCCACAGTGGGTGTGAAAGGGGAGGCAGTGGCATAGTGGTAATGTTGCTGCACTAGTAATCCAGAGCCCAGGCTAATGCTCTGGGGACATAGGTTCAAATCCAACCATGGCAGATGATGAAATGTGAATTCAGTTAATAAATCTGGAATTAAAAAGACAGCCTAATGATGACCAACAATGGTTGATTGTTGTTAAAACTCATCTGGTTCACTAATGTCCTTGAGGGAAGGAAATCTGTCATCCTACATGTGACTTGAGACCCACAGCAATGTGGTTGACTGTGAAATGGCCGAGCAAGCCACTCCATTGTATCAAACTACTAGCACTGTTGGTGTACTGACATACCAAGGAATGCAGTGGTTCTAGAAGGCAGCTCACCACCACCTCTCAAGGGCAATTGGGGATGGGCAATAAATGCCAGTGATGCCCACATCCCATAAACAAATTTTTTTTAAAGTCTCTTTCTCCCTCCCATTGGCTGCAATTTTACGGGCCCTTTGGTGACAAGCTGGGAAGCAGGAAGGCTGCAAAATGGTGTGGGAAAGGGTCGGGTGGAGAGATGGGGGGGGGTGGCGGTGCCTGACGTCTTCCCTCCGCCATACCATTTTGCCAGTAGTGGGAAAGTTGGCAGATTGGCCAACCGCCACTTCCTGCCTCCACGAGCCTTTTGCCTGCATTGAGGGGGTGGGGGCACACCCAGTGTAACCTGGCAGCCTCCCAGCAGGCTCCGGGAGGGTGGGGCCCTCCTTTTTCTGAGGGGCCATATAAATGCAAGTCTTTCCAGTCTATCTTTCAGCAACTCTCCTCTCTGTCCCTATCAGTAAACGTCCCTGGCTCAGGGCTCAGTGCCCTGGGGATGTGTATGGTTCAAGGAGCCATTCTGAAGGCAAGCATGGCAAACACCACTGTGAAACCCCAGTGGATGTACTGATGGAACATGACAGAAGTGTAAGGCTGAATGAGAAAAGTGTAAATTAAAGTGGATGAATTCAATGTCAAATGAAATAAGGAAAGGAAAATAAACATTTGACAAAGAGTGCGTAACAGATGCGTTTAATCGCGCATCTGTCCCTCGCCTGAAGCTGCTGTAGCATTTGGACATAAATAACAGTGAGTGCTATTAGCCTTGCTGTTATTTTGTAGCAAATTAGAAGCCAATGTTTGACTTTATTACACTCATTGGGTAAGTGCTTTGCATTTCCTGCCACAAAGAAATCTTTGAATCCCCAAGAGTAAAGGCATGACAGATACAACAAATCACTCCAGAAAGGAGTAGAGTGTACGACAAAGAGCCATCTCACATTGTGGCCTCCACAATCCACTGCTTCTAACCCTTAGAATATAATCAGCTTTGAAACACGGGAGCTGGAAAAATAAACAATCTAGAAGCTAAGGCAAGTTACCACATCAAAAGGGCAGCACAGACAGTACATTAAAAACTTAATCTACAGCAAGGTTGGTGAGTAAGAGCAAAAAGCACCTAATAGATGATATTGATGCAAGTCCAAGTTAAACTTACAGAAGGTAAACTTCCAGGACCAAGTGTTAGTCAGGGAAAAACCCATCACCAACCAAAATATGTAGCTAAGTTGTTGATTCAATCCAAGTTAGCATGGGATATTTCAGGATTTGGACGCTTGGGGATATTGGATCAGCTATTCCACTCCTACTATACTTTCAGCCAACACAAGGTAGTGTTGTGTGGCAGTGCCACTGTGCTAAATAGGATAGATTCAGATCAGATCTGACAGCTCAAAACTAGGCATCCATGTGGCGCTGTAGGCCATCAGCAGCAGCAGAATTGTACTCAACCACAATGTGTAATCTCATGCCTCTCCCTGAAAGTTTCACAATGTTGTGTGGTGTTCCAGTCCACTCTATTTCGTGGTTCTAAGCTCTGCGTCTCCCAACTCCTGGCTCTACCCCCGCCTTTGTGTTTTGTTCCTCGCTCCATGTATCTGACGTGCTGGCTCTGTGTTTATCCATCCTCTAGATTTATGTCGTTCCATATTCTGATTATATATTTCTTAACTGGGAGCATACTGGTTATGTTACTGGACTAGTAATGCAGAGGCCTGGACAAATAATTCAGAGACATGAGCTCAAATCGCACCATGGCAGCTCGGGAATTTAAATTCAGTTAATTAAATAAATCTGGAATAAAAAGCTAGTCTCAGTAATGGTGACCATGAAACTACTGGACTGTCATAAAAACCCAACTGGTTCACTAACGTGCTTTTGGGAAGGAAATCTGCCATCCTTACCAGGTCTGGCCTATATGTGACTCCAGATCTATAGCAATGTGGTTGACTCTCAATTGCCCTCTGAAATGGCCCAGCAAGCCACTCAGTTATATTAAAACTGCTACAAAATACTATACTAAGAATAGAACAGGATGGACCAGCTAGCATCGACCTAGGCACTGGACACAACAAAGGCACACCCAGCCCAGTCAACCCTGTAAAGTTCACCTCACTAACATCTGGGGACTTATGCCGAAATTGGGTGAGCTGTCCCACTGACTAGTCAAGCAACAATCTGACATAGTCATACTGACCGAATCATACCTTACAGCCAATGTCCCAGATTGCTCCATCACAGTCCCTGGCTATATCCTGTCCCACTGTCATGACAGGTCAAGCAGAGGTTGTGGCACAGTGATATACAGTCAGGAGGGAGTTGCCCTGGGAGTCCTCAACATTGACACCAAATCCCATGAAGCATCATGGCATCAGGTCAAACATGGGCAAGGAAACCTCCGGCTGATTACAACCTACTCCCCTCCATCAGCAGATGAATCAGTACTCCTCCATGTTGAACCCCACTTGGAAGAAGCACTGAGGGTAGCAAAGGCTCTGGGTGGGTGACCTCAATGCTCACCATCAAGAGTGGCTTATTAGCATTGCTACTGACCGAGCTGGCTGGGAATTACAGGACATATCTGCCAGACTGGGCCTGCGGCAAGTGGTGAGAGGACCAATACGAAGGAAAAATCTACTTGGCCTTGTCCCACTAATCTACCTGTTGCAGATGAATCTGTCCATGACAGTATTGGTAAGAGTGACCACTGCACAGTACTTGTGGAAACACCGAGGGCATCCAGCATTGTGTTGTGTGACAGTGCCACTGTGCTAACTAGGATAGATTCAGAACAGATCTGACAGCTCAAAACTAGGCATCCATGAGGCACTGTGGGCCATCAGCAGCAGTAAAATTGTACTCAACCACAATGTGTAACAAAGAACAAAGAAAATTACAGCACAGGAACAGGCCCTTCGGCCCTCCAAGCCTGCGCCGATCCAGATCCTCTATCTAAACCTCATGGCTCGGCATATTTCTCACTCAACCGTTACCATCAAACCAAGGTTCAACCCTGGCTCAATGAGGATTGTAGGCGAGTATGCCAGGAGCAGCACCAAGTATACCTAAAAATGAGATGCCAAGGAGAGTAGAGAGAGCTACAACACAGGACTATATGCATGCGAAACAGTGGAAGCAGCATACTATAGACAGAGCTAAGTGATCCCACAACCAATGGATCAGATCAAACTCTGCAGTCATGCTACATCCAGTTGTGATAATTAAATAATTAATGGGAGGAGGAGGCTCTGTAAATATCCCTGTCTTCAATGATGGGGGAGCCCAGCACATGATTGAGTGCAAAGGACAAAGCTGAAGCATTTACAAACATCTTCAGCCAGAAGTATTGAGAGGATATTCCATCTCGGCCTCTTCCTGAGGTCCCCACTGTCATAGATGCCAGTCTTCAGTCAATTTTATTTACTCCATGTGATATCAGGAAATGGCTGAATACGCTGGATACAGCAAAGGTTATGGGCCCAATAACATCCCAGCTGCATGGCTGAATATTGGTGCCCCAGAACTAGCCATGCCACTAGCCAAGTTCCAGTACAGCTACAGCACTGGCATCTACCAACAGTGTGGAAAATTGCCCAGGAATATCCTGTCCACAAAAAGCAAGGCAAAGCCAATGTGACCAATCATGGCCCCTTCGGTCGACTCTCAATCATCAAAGTCAGAGAAGGGGTTGCTGACGATGCTATCAAGCAACATTTACTCACCAATTTACCTGCTCACCGATGCTCAGTTTGGGTTCAACCAGAACCGCTCAGCTCCAGACCATATTGCAGCCTTGGTCCAAACATGGACACAAGAGATAAATTCCAGAGGTGAGGTGAGAGTGACTGTCTTTGACATCAGGCAGCATTGGACCAAGTGTGGCATCAAGGAGTCCTAACAAAATTGAAGACAATTGGAATCAGGGAGAAAGCTCTCCACTGGCTGGAGTCATACCTAACACAAAGGAGGATGGTTGTGGTTGTTGAAGGTCAATCATCTCAGCCCCAGGCCATCACTGTAAGAGTTGCTCAGGACAATGTCCTGGGCCCAACCATCTTCAGCTGCTTCATTAATGACCTTCCTTCCATCATAAGGTCAGAAGTGGGGATTCATTGATGCCCAGTGTTCAGTTCCATTTGCAAATTCTCAGTTACTGAAACAGTCCGTGCCCACATGCAGCAAGATCTGGATAACATTCAGACTTGGGCTGATAAGTGATAAGCAACATTTGTGCCACACAAGTGCCAGGCAATGACCATCTCCAAAAAGATAGAGTATAACTGCCACCCCTTGACATTCAACAGCATTACCATCGTTGAATCCCCCACCATCAATAGCCTGGGATGTCACCATTGACCAGAAACTTAATTGGACCAGCATATAAATCCTGACTTGGAACTATATCACCATTCCTTCATCGTCACAGGGTGAAAATCATGGAACTCCCTTCCTAACAGCACTCCGAGTGTACCTACACCACATGGACTACTGCGGTTCAGAAGGCAGTTCACCACCTTCTCAAGGGCAATTAGGGATGGGCAATAAATGCTGGCCTAGCCAGTGATGCCCACATTCTGTTCATCAATAAATGAAAATAAAATTCGCCTGGCACTAGTTGTAGAGGGTTATAATGAGTACACACGTACTGTTGCTCTGTAATTAGAGAATGGATTTTGGATCACCACAGTTCCAATGAAACAGCCTCTTGAGGATTTTTTTTTTGATGATCTTCCAACTTGTTTGAGCCAAGTTCAGCATGGATCTCATTAATAAGAGAAAAGATGGCATCAAGCAGAATTTTTACTGTAAAAACAACCATTATAGGGTCGCTGCAAAAGAAAATCAACTCAATCCCTTTCACTTTGAAGCTTCAAGCATTTTAACCCAAGCCCCATTCACCACCTATTTAGCACAAAATACTGCAAATGCTGGAAATATAAAATAAAAAGAGAAAATTCTGGAAATGATCAGCAGATGCGGTAGCATCTGTGGAGAGAGAAGCAGAGTTAATGTTTCAGGTCGATGACCTTTCATCAGAATGGAACCAATAAAAGGTCACAGTCCTGAAATGTTAACTCTGTTTCTCTCTTCACAGACTGCCACACCATCGATTGAGCTTGGAACTGCTTTCTTGAAGGCGTCATTGTGGGTTGTGGACTGAATCCAAACAGAATAAAATCATTTTGTTGTATGAGCCATTCATGTGAATCCAGATTTCATCCACAAATGTCCAGCTCATGTCAAGATTCAATCCTGGTGCCAATGGAATCAAAACACCTCCAGTAAATTTCATCGTTAGTTTACAGATTGATTTCCAAGAATTATTGGCATTCTGTAATAATGAGCAACTATTGTAGTTAATAAGAAATGCTGGAACCACTCAGCAGGTCTGGCAGCATCTGTGGAAAGAGAAGCAGAATTAACATTTCGGGTCAGTGACCCTTCTTCGGAACTGACAAATATTAGAAAAGTCACAGGTTATAAGCAAGTGAGGTGGGGGTGGGGCAAGAGATAACAAAGGAGGTCTAGATTGGACCAGGCCACATAGTTGACCAAAAGGTCACGGAGCAAAGGCAAACAATATGTTAATGGTGTGTTGAAAGACAAAGCATTAGTACAGATTAGGTGTTAATACACTGAATATTGAACAGCAGCAAGTGCAAACCTGAAAAAAAACAGTGGGTAAGCAAACTGAACAGACTAAGATGAAATGAAATAAATGCAAAAAAGATGGTAAAAAATGTAAAAAAGAATGTAAAAACAAGGAAGAAAAAATAACTAAAAATGAAAGTAAAATGGGGGGCTGTCATGCTCTGAAATTATTGAACTCAATGTTCAGTCCGGCAGGCTGTAGTGTGCCTAATCGGTAGATGAGATGCTGTTCCTCGAGCTTGCGTTGATGTTCACTGGAACACTGCAGCAATCCCAGGACAGAGATGTGAGCATGAGAGCAGGGGGGAGTGTTGAAATGGCAAGCAACCGGAAGCTCAGGGTCCTGCTTGCGGACTGAGCGGAGATGTTCCGCAAAACGGTCACCCAGTCTGCACTTGGTCTCCCCAATGTAGAGGAGACCACACTGTGAGCAGCGAATACGGTATACTACATTGAAAGAAGTACAAGTAAATCGCTACTTCACCTGAAAGGAGTGTTTGGGGCCTGGGATAGTGAGGAGTGAGGAGGTAAATGGGCAGGTATTACACCTCCTGCGATTGCAGGGGAAGGTGCCATGGGATGGGGACGAGGTGGTGGGGGTAATGGAGGAGTGGACCAGGGTGTCGCGGAGGGAACGATCCCTTCGGAATGCTGACAGGGGAAGGGAGGGGAAGATGCGACTGGTAGTGGCATCACGCTGGAGGTGGCGGAAATGGCGGAGGATGATCCTTTGGATATGGAGGCTGATGGGGTGAAAAGTGAGGACAAGTGGAACCCTGTCACGGTTCTGGGAGGGAGGGGAAGGGTGAGGGTAGAGGTGCGGGGAATGTGCCGGACACGGTTGAGAGCCCTGTCAACCACAGTGGGGGGAAATCCTCGGTTGAGGAAAAAGGAGGTCATATCAGAAGCACCGTCATGGAAGGTAGCATCATCAGAGCAGATGCGTCGGAGACGGAGAAACTGGGAGAATGGAATGGAGTCCTTACAGGAGGTAGGGTGTGAAGAAGTGTAGTCGAGGTAGCTGTGGGAGTCGGTGGGTTTATAATGGATATTAGTCGACAACCTATCCCCAGAGATGGAGACAGAGAAGTCGAGGAAGGGAAGGGAAGTGTCAGAGATGGACCATGTAAAGGTGAGAGAAGGGTGGAAATTGGAAGCAAAGTTGATAAAGTTTTCCAGTTCGGGGCGGGAGCAGGAAACGGCACCGAGACAGTCATCAATGTACCGGAAAAAGAGTTGGGGAAGGAGGTCTGAGTAGGACTGGAACAAAGAATGCTCGACATATCCCACAAAAAGACAGGCATAACTGGGACCCATGCGGGTACCCATAGCAACACCTTTTAATTGAAGGAAGTGCGTGGAGTTGAAGGAGAAGTTGTTCAATGTGAGAACAAGTTCAACCAGGCGGAGGAAGGTGGTGGTGGATGGGGACTGGTTGGGCCTCTGTTCCCGGAAGAAGCGGAGAGCCCTCAAACCATCCTGGTGGGGGATGGAGGTGTAGAGCGATTGGACGTCCATAGTGAAGAGGAGGCGGTTAGGACCAGGAAACTGGAAATTGTCAAAATGACGTAGGGCGTCAGACGAGTCCCTGATGTAGGTGGGAAGAGACTGGACCAGCGGAGAAAAGATAGAGTCAAGATAGGAAGAAATAAGTTCAGTGGGGCAGGAGCAGGCTGACACAATGAGTCTGCCGGGACAGTCCCGTTTGTGGATTTTGGGAAGGAGGTAGAAGCGGGCTGTCCGGGGTTGTGGAACTATGAGGTTGGAAGCTGTAGAAGGAAGATCTCCAGAGGAGATGAGGTCAGTGACAGTCCTTTGGACGGTGGCTTGATGTTCGGTGGTGGGGTCATGGTCCAGAGGGAGGTAGGAAGAAGTGTCCATGAGTTGGCGTTGAGCTTCTGCAAGCTAGAGGTCGGTACGCCATACAACAACAGCACCACCCTTGTCTGCAGGTTTGATGACCATGTCGGGGTTAGACCTGAGAGAACGGAGTGCCTCAAGTTCAGAGGGGGAAAGGTTAGAGTGAGTGAGGGGGGGCAGAGAAATTGAGATGACCAATGTCTCGCCGACAGTTTTCAATGAAGAGATCAAGAGCGGGTAAGAGGCCAGGGGGAGGGGTCCAGGTCGAGGGAGAATGCTGGAGGCGGGTGAATGGGTCTGCTGGTCGGGGGGAGGACTCCTGGTCAAAGAAGTGAACCCGGAGGCGGAGGTGACGGAAGAAGAGCTCAATGTCATGCCGAGCGCGAAATTCATTGAGGTGGGGGCTTCTGATATGACCTCCTTTTTCCTCAACTGAGGATTTCCCCCCACTGTGGTTGACAGGGCCCTCAACCGTGTCCAGCCCATTCCCCGCACCTCTACCCTCACCCTTCCCCTCCCTCCCAGAACCGTGACAGGGTTCCCCTTGTCCTCACTTTTCACCCCATCAGCCTCCATATCCAAAGGATCATCCTCCGCCATTTCCTCCACCTCCAGCGTGATGCCACTACCAGTCGCATCTTCCCCTCCCTTCCCCTGTCAGCATTCCGAAGGGATCGTTCCCTCCGCGACACCCTGGTCCACTCCTCCATTACCCCCACCACCTCGTCCCCATCCCATGGCACCTTCCCCTGCAATCGCAGGAGGTGTAATACCTGCCCATTTACCTCCTCACTCCTCACTATCCCAGGCCCCAAACACTCCTTTCAGGTGAAGTAGCGATTTACTTGTACTTCTTTCAATGTAGTATACCGTATTCGCTGCTCACAGTGTGGTCTCCTCTACATTGGGGAGACCAAGCGCAGACTGGGTGACCGCTTTGCGGAACATCTCCGCTCAGTCCGCAAGCAGGACCCTGAGCTTCTGGTTGCTTGCCATTTCAACACTCCCCCCTGCTCTCATGCTCACATCTCTGTCCTGGGATTGCTGCAGTGTTCCAGTGAACATCAACGCAAGCTCGAGGAACAGCATCTCATCTACCGATTAGGCACACTACAGCCTGCCGGACTGAACATTGAGTTCAATAATTTCAGAGCATGACAGCCCCCCATTTTACTTTCATTTTTAGTTATTTTTTCTTCCTTGTTTTTACATTCTTTTTTACATTTTTTACCATCTTTTTTTTGCATTTATTTCATTTCATCTTAGTTTGTTCAGTTTGCTTACCCACTGTTTTTTTTCAGGTTTGCACTTGCTGCTGTTCAATATTCAGTGTATTAATACCTAATCTGTACTAATGCTTTGTCTTTCAACACACCATTAACATATTGTTTGCCTTTGCTCCGTGACCTTTTGGTCAGCTATGTGGCCTGGTCCAATCTAGACCTCCTTTGTTATCTCTTGCCCCACCCCCACCTCACTTGCTTATAACCTGTGACTTTTCTAATATTTGTCAGTTCCGAAGAAGGGTCACTGACCCGAAACGTTAACTCTGCTTCTCTTTTCACAGATGCTGCCAGACCTGCTGAGTGGTTCCAGCATTTCTTGTTTTTATTTCAGATTTCCAGCATCCGCAGTATTTTGCTTTTATTGTAGTTAATAATCCTGTTATTGACCAATCTCTGAGCATGACAACTAAATTGTCAACAAAGCATCTTCTCCCATCACCCTGTTTCATTTACCCATTGATCTATGCAACTGGGACTGGGTGATGTGATGGGTAAGGCATTGGCTTTTTGCCTCTGGTCCCTGGGTTCAAATAAGCACAAATACAAAAGCAAAAATCAAAATGGTAGTGATTCTATTGTTGTCATTTATACCTCCTCGAGACCCTTCTTTTGTTTCTTTACTAGTCCCATTACCATCTCCTTGGCCTTGCAACATTATCGCTTTTGTCATTTAATCTCTCCTCCCTTCTACCCTATTTTAGACCTTCCCTTTTGTTCTTTCCACCGCTCCCTCCTTCCGCTACTTTGCTTTAAAACTGTTACATCTCTAACTGTTTACAGTTCTAACAAAACGTTATCTCTGTTTCTTTCTCCACAGATGCTGCCTGACCTGAGTATTTCCAGCACTTTCTGTTTATGGCCGGGATTCTGTCGGGGCAAAGATGGCACCGTCTGTTGGCCGGAAAGTCGGGGGCAATCCCACCTCAGCCATTTCTGGGAGCCCTGACCAGATTTTACATCCATTAGGAAGTTAATGAGCCACAGTCAGGGCTCCTGTCCCTTTAAGGGATGAGAACCCACCTCCAAGAGCGGCCAGCCAATCGGAGGGCCAACAGCTCTCCAACCCTAGCAGCGCCACCAGGAGCAGTGGCCACTGGTAGGACTGCATCCAGCCCAGAGAAGCAGCATTGACGCTGCCCTCCGACCAAAATAAATGGGGTCCGTGTCACTGAGGCAGGCCCCAGCGAGGTGGGGTGGTGAGTTGGTTGGTGAGGGCAGGGGGAGTGTTGTCGCAGGGGGTGGCCATTGCCACCTGGTGGACCTCCATGGGCCACAAAGTGCCGATCAGGAAGGCCTCCCCAAACCCCCACTGAGCCTGCAGGGAGGCCACTAGGGTTCCCACATGGCAGAGGGCTCATCCACCGCTGGTAAATTGCCAGCAGTGGCAGGAGGAGGCCCTTAATTGGCCACTTAAGGGTCTCAATTGGCCTATGGGTAGGAGGGCCGCAGGCCACTGGAAAAATACCATGGCAACGGGAAGGCAACGGGCACGCCACCCCCTCACCCTCCCTTCCGATATTGTGTCCTCCCCCCCCATCGACACCCATCCCACTCCTTCAGGCCCCATAAAATCTTGGCCCATATGTCAAATAAGAAAATCTCCTCTGTCTGCTGGCTGTAAGGATCCTACATGAAATGCATTTGAGCCCATCTATTGCACAACATTGGCAATTTCACTTCTAGCAGCAGTATGATGCTGGTGTAGGAAGTGAACCAAAATATCACAGTGATGCTGGAGGGGGCAGTTTTACTGAGGTGAGATATACTGTTGGGGCAGTGTCAAATGAACTTGATCCTGGGATGAGGTTTGTCCTATGAGGAGAGATTGAGTAGGCTAGGCCTATTTTCCCTGGAGTTTAGAATAATGAGAGGTGACCACATTGGAATTAAAACATTCTTATAGGGCTTAACAGGTAGATGCTGAGAGGCTGTTTCACCTGGCTGGAGTGTCTAGAATTCGGGGTCCCAGACTCAGGATAAGGGGCTGGCCATTTAAGACTGAGATGCGGAGAAATTTCTTCACTCAGAGTGTTTTGAATCTTTGGAATTCTCTACCCAGAGGTCTGTGTATTCAAGACTGAGATCAATAGATTTTGAGACACTATGAGAATCAAAGGAACAGGGCGGGAAAGTGCAGTTGAGGCAGAAGTTCAGCCAAGATATTGAATGGCGGAGTAGGTATGAGGGGCCGAATGGCCTACTCCTGCTCCTAGTTCTTGTGTTTTTATGTTCTTAACTGTTCACCTGGCTGTGTTACTTGCAGTGATTGATGCTGACATGAGGTGACTGAAATGGGAAAGAGTTCCATTTCCTAGCTCAAACACCCCTCACTTTAATGAGCAGGTGAATGATTGAAGCAAAGAGGAAAACTCTTAGGCTGTCACAAAACTATGTAGTGATCAAGTCAGGTTGCATGTTGAGTACTGATTTCAATCCAAGACACACATCCGAGCTCTTAATAGGTTTACCCACTGTCAGAAGACCCCCGTTATGAGAATAGCTTCGGAAAAGTTGGACTTTTCGGCCTTCAAATGGCAGGGTTCCTTAAGGAATTATACAATCTTCTAAGGAGAATTTTAAATTCAAACACAAAGACAAGAGACGTATGTGTGAACTGATAAAAGGTAAGTTCAGGGCGAAAGTCGGGAAGCATTACTTCTTGCAAAGAGTGGTCAAAAGCTCCAGAATGATTCAAAAGGAAGTTATGATGAGTGTGGGGGAGGAGACCTCGGATTTCGAAGCAAGGTGAATTAGATGAGTTGAATTTCCTCCCTCCCTTATCCTTGAAACCTTTATGAAAGTAAGTTACTATTCAAAATAGATTGCACTGAATCAGTCAGTTCTCCTGCTTGAATCAGTAAAGTTAGCTGTCAATCAGTGATGACGTTGCTACTTGATCTGTGTGACCCATATAAATAAACAGGAAAAATGTGTTATATCACATCTTCATCTCCATTGAACAGCTTCTTGTTGATATAGCAAAACATTCAATGAAAAATTACTTAGTCTCTCTTTTGCTTTTGAGTGCTCCCAGGGAAATTCACTTGACAGGTTGAAGCTTTTCCCACTAGTTACACATAACTAGTACATACTAAGTGCCATTACTTATCCCTCAAGCAACATCACATAAAGAGTTGAGTTTGCCATTTTCCCCTTGCTGTTTGTGGAATCTTGCTGTGCGCAGATTGGCCATGGTGGCTCCTACATTACAAAAGTAACCACACTTCAGAAGTAATTAATTGATTGTAAAGTGCCTGGGGATGCCCTGAGGTCATAAAAGGCACTATCTAAATGCCGAATCTTTCTTCCTTTATATCATCATAATCCACTTGTCAAAAATGAATATTTTCCCAAAGTTCTAGGAAAGCAGGTACATTATAAACTGCTCGTGCATCAATTTATTTGAAGAATACAATCCATCAGTGCGAGTTGCCCTTCTATCAGATTCACGGCAATTTTATAAGGGCTTATGTTCAACCTCGGTTAGATCTTTGCCATTAACATAGATTCCTACATCTATTATGAACATCACACACCTGAATATATTTGGGTAAAGCAATATTTGGAAAGTTGAGTGTAGTTTCAGACAATAAAACTGTGAACTTGCATTTTTATAACACCTGACCTCATCCTCAGGACATCCAAAAGCACTTGTCAAACAATGAATTGCTTTCTAAATGCCATCCATGTTGCTACCGAAGCAAACAAAGCCGATCATTTGCACACAGCAAGATTCTGCAAATAGAAATAACAAGTAAATCTATCGTTTTCATATGTTCTTCAAAGGAGGGTCGATGGGCCAAAACATTGGAAAACTCCCCCCTTCATCTGTGAACATATTTTTTATGTCTACCTATAGGACAGACTGGGCATTGATTTAACATCTCATATGAAAACATGGCATTTCCAACAATGCAGGACATCTTCAGCACTGCCCTGAGGTCTCAGCCTAGAATAGAATATTGATGTATTGGAGAGGGTTCAGAGAAGATTACAAGAATGATTCTAGGGTTTATAGTTCTATGCTTATGTTGAGAAACTTGAGGGGTCTCATCTTGCTTTCACTTGAGAGAAGATTGAGAAGGCTGTGATCCAAGTCTTCAAAATGTTGAGAGGCCTACATGATCCAGATGTGTGCGGGCTGTTTGATTTGCACGGACCAGCGCACAGGTTTAAAATGAACAAGCCTCAACTGAGACTAGAAATGAAAAGAGTATTCAGGGAGCATTTATGCAGAACGTTCCCTCAGGAGGTTAATGGTTTCAGTAGAGATCATGATTAGGTAGATTGTACATGTCCGGTGAGGGAAAGGCCATTTCCAAGTTTATTCTTTCTTACATTCTTAAGGCAGGGGTCCTGCCGCTGATTCTGCAGATATGGCCAATCTCAACAATGTCTTCAGAAGGACAAAGAGAAAGGAAAGCCAGAATGGGAAAAAAAGGTTTAACTTCAGGATTTTTTTTATTTTAAAAATGCAGATTGCAAAGGAATATAGGTGAGTTCCTATTTATTTCCATGTTATCCTTTTTTCAAATAAAATCTTTTCATAAAGGTAACAATAAGATAAAAATGGGCATGGGCAGACAGCACCCATAATGCTTGTGGGTCAGCTGTTGGCAAGGTAATTTGGCCATTCCTCAGGCACTAAACAGTCTACTAAGCTCTCAATTTGGCAGGCATGAAGCACATGTGCAATTCCAGCCAGAAGACAGTTGTCCATCATATTGGAAAAGCCAGATGAGTTGGCGGCAAAAGTGCACATAGGCAACAGTTAAAGGCCAGATTAATTTAATCAAATCATGTTTAGCAGCACCAGTTTTATATTTTCAAATTTCCCTGCAACTCACTCACCATAGGCTGAACCAGTAAGAAAGCCCCTAATACTTAGCTGAACGGGGAGCAGGATTTCTCCTCCCAGCATTAAAAGAACGCAGTTGCACCCGCAACGGCAACAGAGGCTCGATCTACAATTAGAACTCATTGACTCCATGGAAATCGGGCCCAAGGCCCATTATCATGGGTGCCTTGAGCCTTAATGTTCTAGCATAAGGATTGAGTCCTGCAGGCCCCATGAGCCCAGAATGGGCACACACAAATCTCGAGGTTACAATGTTGATGTAAGGTAGGCCAGAGATATAAAAAAAATGCTCCCTTAATTCAGAGAAGTATCTTAGATCAAAGCTGCTTTTATCACAAGGAGAAAATTCCAAGAAAAATAGTTAAAATTAGTATCAAAAAAAATCTCACTTCAAAATTTCTCATACCAAGCCGAGACTATTATTTTGTCAATTTGTATGTTCCTTGTCTCAATCCTAATTTTCCACATGGTTTAAATATCATCTGTCCATGATGTTGAAATACTGCCCTGGAAAGTCCTTTTGAAATATTGTATACCATTTGAACCATGTACTTATTGGATTTGAGACGTCCAACAACATCTATGCAATGAGGAATAAATCTTAAAGTAATTCTATTTTCCATGCATGTCTTGATAAAGTTGAGTCCAAGTAATAAGACCTAACCTGGGAGGATTGAATCATGGTTTCAGAAAGTACAGAGTGAGGTAATGAGTGACATTTTGGAACGGTTGAATGAAAAGTGCCAAATCCTGGTTTTAGGATGGCGTCAAGATGGTCAGCTATGGCTTGGGAATAGTTGAGTGCAAAGTGATGTATCCTGTTTGGAAGGGGAGTGGGGAGCTCCAAGTAGACTAGTCTTGGATTGGGTTTTCTAAGCCCATTGATTGTAAGAAGTCAAGACAGTGAGAGATAAAGACTTTCATACTTCTGAGATCCTAGGAACGAATGTTAGAGTAGCAACCAATACAATGCAACTTGATTTTAACACAATGAGGATTTGAGGTGTGGGAAGATCATGTAAAATGCTGTATGTGGAGCTTTAAAGGCAAAAGAGAGAAAAAAAACTCAGATGCACCATGAACACTGTAGTTCTGAAAAAGTCAATAATGGCAAGAACGTCCACATCAGAGAGAGAAAGGTTGGGCTAAACATAGGATCAGCAGTAGGCCATTCAGCCCATTGAGCCTGTTCCGCCATTCAATTAGATCATACCTGCTCTGTATCTGAACTTTGTCTACCTGGCTTGGTTCCATATTCCTTCATATCCTTGCCTGATAAAAATCAATAAATAAAGGTGAGAGAAGGACCAGCTATCAGATGCCAAACCTTCTCGTATCCTATTCAAGATTGCAAGAAAGCTGGTTGGATATGGGAAGTATTAAAGTAATTTATGACGCGAGTCTTTCTAGAAGTTTAGCCAAGGACAAAACGTTCTTCCTGTTGTCTTATGTTAGCCAAAGGCATTTGTCTGTCTCTCTGGAGCATATTCAGGCGATCACTCAAGCAATATAACAATGTCCTGGTCTCCCAGTGGGGTTTGGCAGTGGAAGAGGAATGGCTGAAAACATTGAAGCAGGCAGGATGTTCACGGCCGAGTTGAAACATTTTTTTTCAGTTCAGTTGATAGGTTTCTATAGAGAGTGGTGGAAAGTACTACTAAGAGTCCTAATAGCTCAGGAAATGCAGGAAATATACAGTATCTGGAGACAACAATCAAATCAAATGCTGCTAATACACTTTTGGAAGAAGGGCAAAAAGCATTATTTTGTAAGTAAAGGGGGAAAAGATTTTGGGGAGAAAGTAAATGCATTTGGAGCTTAAAGCAAGTATTCTAATATATGACCGTTCTAATGAAAGGACATCAACCTGAAACGTTAACTCTGTTTCTCTCACCACGGATGCTGCCTGACCTGCTGAGTAATTTCAGCATTTTCTGGTTTTATAATATGGCCTGTTTCGTAGAGTGTCTGTAGCATACTTAGCATTTTATTTCAAAGGTTATCTGTTACTACCTGTGATGGGCAAACCTGAGGCAGTAGCCAGACTGTGGTAAGCATCAGAAACAGCCTCTAGGGTATCTGTGAGCAAGAGAGAGAGAGAAAAGTAATGTTAAACTTGTATAGCACCTTGGTTAGGCCACATTTAGAGTACTGTCAACAGTTCTAGTCTGTGTATTATAAATAGGACATTGAGAAACTGGAGAAGGTGCAAAAAAGGATATACAGAAATGATACAAGAACTGAGAGGTTATACCTATCAGGAAAGATTAAACAAGTGGGGGCTGTTTAGAAAAGAGAAGACTAAGGAGAGTGATCTGAGAGAAGTCTTTTAAGATTATGAAAGAGCTTGATAGGGTAGACATAGAGAAGGGTCTAAAAATTCGACAGAGGCAGCTTTTGAACATAAGAAATAGGAGCAGGAGTAGGCCATTCAGCTCCTGGAGGCTGCTCCACCATTCAGTAAGATCATCTCCATCTTAAATGGGAGACCCCTTAATTTGAAACTGTGCCCCCTAGTTCTAGATTGCCTTATGAGGGGAAACATCCTCTCAGCATCCTCTTACCCTGTTAAGCCCCCTCAGAATCTTATATCTTTCAATAAGATCACCTCTCAATCTTCTAAATTCCAATGAGTATAGGCCCAACCTGCTCAAACTTTCCTCATAAGACAAACCCCTCATACCAGGAATCAGCCTAGTGAACCTTCTCTGAACTGCTTCCATTGCAAGTATATCAGTTTAAGTAAGGAGACCAAAACTGTACATAGTACTCTAGGTGTGGCCTCACCAATGCCCTGTACAGTTGTAGCAAGACTTCCCTACTTTTATAATCCATCCCCCTTGCAATAAACACCAACATTCTATTTGCCTTCCTAATTACTTGCTGTAACTGCATGCTGATTTTTTGTGATTCATGTACAAGGACACTTAAGTCCTTCCATACTGCAGCATTCTGCAATCTCTCTTCATTTAAATAATATTTTGCGTTTCTATTCTTCCTGCCAAAGTGGATCACCTTACATTTGCCCATATTATACTCTACCTGCCAATTTTTTGCCCACTCACTTAATCTATCTACATCCCTTTGCAAACTCTTTGTATCCTCCTCACAACTTGCTTTCCTATCTATCTGCGTATCGGCAGCAAATTTGGCTACAATACAATCGGTCCCTTCATCCAAGGTATTAATATAGTTGAGGCCCAGCACAGATTCCTATGGCACTCTACTAGTTACTGTTTGCCATCCTGAAAATGACCCATTTATCCCAACTCTCTCTTTCCCGTTAATCAATCCTCTGTCCATGCTAACATACCACCCCAACACCATGAGCTCTTATCCTGTGTAGTAATCTTTTATGTGACACCTTATTGAATGCCTTTTGGAAATCCAAATACACTACATCTACTGGTTTCCCTTTATCCACCCTGTTTGATACATCCTCAAAGAACTCTAATAAATTTGTCAAATACAATTTCCTTTCACAAAACCATGTTGACTCTGCCTGATTGCATTGTGATTTTCGAGATGTCCTGCTACTACCTCTTTAATAATGGATTCTAGCATTTTCCCAACAACAGACATTAGGCTAACTGACCTATTGTTTCCTGCTTTCTGTCTCCCTCCTTTCTTGAAAAGAGGTATTACATTTGCAGTTTTCCAATCCACTGGGACCTTTCAAGAATCTAGGGAATTTTGGAAGATTGAAACCAATGCATCCACTATCTCTGCAGCGGCTTCCTTTAAGAGCCTAGGATCCAGGGGACTTGTCAACCTTTAGTCCCATCAGTATTCCCATGACTTTTATTCGAATTTTTGTCTCTGGATTTTCTGCTCTTCCTGGGATGTTTTTTGTGTCTTCTACTGTGAACACTGTCACATTTACAAGCAGTGCGATGATGAAAAAATACAGAATAAAACTGAAAAGTTATAAAAATTGGCGTTACCTTTTTTAAAAATGGATAATGCTGATTAAAATGGCCACTGAAGGTAAACGACCTGGCCTTTGTATAGTCAAACTGTCTGACAGGAACAAAGGAATAGCTATTGAACTAGGAGGGGTCAATTACACCCATCCTGAAACATTCCTGAATTGAATGGGTTCTACTGAAACAAAGAAGGTGTGAAGTAGCCATATCCTAGGCCATTGTTGGTCATCAAAGGGAGGGAGATCCACATCTCCCAACAGAGGCAAAGGTATGAAACCATTTTTGACCTTAAAGGTAGCTCGCTGAAGAGATAGAGAGAGAGACCCAGAAAGAAGCCTCACTAAGAAACTTGTTTCCAGCTAAGGGGCTGGGAGAAGTCCAGCAAGCCAGAAGGGAAATGGCCCACTTTAAAAGTCTACTTCTTTACTTATACGGCAGTGAATTAGAAGTGATCCACTGTCTTCAACTGAACTTTCAACCAAGAAAGAAACCTACAAACACCTCAGGCCTGCAACCAATGAGAACTTGACTTCCAAGAGAATTCAGCAGGTTTAGCGTGACCGCCAACACCTATCCCACTTAAAACCACATACCCTTTTTCCTCTCTGTCTGTCACGTGTGTGTGTGTGTGTGCAGGCACGTGAGTGAATGCATGAGTGGATGCAATTGTGACAATTTAGGGATAAGGCATATTGCTCAATAAATAATTAATCTTCTGTTTTAAACCTACAAGAAAACCTGTCACTGTCTATTTATTTGACAAATAAAACACAAAGCGGTTAAACCTTAATAACAAAAAACTCTTGCTGTGCTCTGGTGGGAGTTGTACAGTGGGAACCACCCAAACCCCTCACCATGTGGCCATAACAATACGGATACAAAATACTTCTTCAAAGCCTCTGCCATTTCCTCGTTTCCCATTATTAATTCCCCATTCTCACTCTCTAAGGGACCAAAGTTCACTTTAGCTACTTTTTTCCTTTTTATATATTTGTAGAAGCTTTCACTATCTCTTTTTATATTTATTGCTAGTTTTCTCTCATACACTAATTTCTCCCTTTTTTAATCATCCTAGTTCCTAAAATTTTCCTAATCTTCTGACCTACCACTAATCTTTGCAGCATTGTGCGCCTTTTCTTTCAATTTGATACCACCCTTAACCTCCTTTGTTAGCCACAGATGCTACATCCTTCTGGTAGAGTCTTTCTTCCTCAATGGTATATATCTTTGTTGAGAGTTATGAAAAATCTCCTTAAATGTCTGCCACCGCTTCTCTATTATCTTACCTTTTAACCTATTTCCCTAGTCCATTTTAGCCAACTCTGTCTTCATGCCCTTCATGCCTTTATTTAAGTTTAAGACACAAGTTATGGACCCACATTTCTCACCCTCAAACTGAATGTGAAATTCTATCATGTTATGATCACTCTTGCCTAGAGGATCCTTTACTATGAGGTTTTTAATTAATCCTGTTTCATTTCACATTGCCAGGTTCAAAACAGCCTGGTCCCTGATATGTTCTGGAACATATTGTTCGAGAAACTGTCCCGAATATACTCTATGAACTCATCTTCCAGGCTACCTTTGCCAATTAGATTTGTCCAATCGATGTGAAGATTAAAATCACTCATGATTATTGCTGTATCTTTCTTGCAAGCCCTCAATATTTCTTGATTACCCCGCGCCTGATCGATATGATGGAGGTGTATGCAAACTTCAATCTATCTTTTCATCATCATGATTGCAGTGTGCAGTCCAGCCCTGAATGCCTTACTGACTTGCTACGTGCTCAGAAGGGGACAAGGCATGGGCGACGTTAGGACGAGTTAAAGCTAGCTTGTACTCCTTAAAGCCTGCCTGAACCTCTTAAAGGGGAGTTTCATTCTGGCTGCAGCAGGTATTGGAACTGTCTCCAAAAGTCTTTGTCACAAAGAAAAAAGAGAGAGTGCTCCCAGATTCTATGGTGCAGCACTGGAGGCCATAAGCCACAGGAGGTGGAAAGGCAGAGAGACGTCATGGGCAGAATTTTACAAGCCCCGTGGAGGCTGGGATGGGCCAGTAAAATAGCGTGGGCCCCCATCAGGCCAACTCCCCGACGTCTTCCCACTGCCAACCAATTTTACCAGATGCAGGCGGCGGGACAGATCAGTGGCTGACAGATTGGCAGTGGGCAAATAATTAAGATCGTCAAACAGCCAATTGTCAGGTATGTTCCTACCTTTTCCTGATTTTACCAATGGCACATGGGATGCACGCAGGCTCCGTCTCTCACTTACTCAAACAAGGTGAGATCTGAGCAGCAGCTGAGTTGTGGAGGGAAATGGCAGATGTACGGTAAAGCTGTCTGCAGGTTGTGTGCTGAAGAAGCGATGCTATCAAGTTGGGAGGCACTGCAGAGGGTGGGGCCAAAGTGAAGTGCTGTTAATGGAAAGGAGTCTCCCAGGTCCACAGCAGCCACTGGAGGCAGAACAAGATTCCTGAGAGGTTCATCGCAGTGGAGGCTTCATCTGGCTATTGGGTTAATGTTTTCAGACTTTGACTCCTCCAGTGAGGAGGAGATTGTCACAGAGATGCAGCCACATGGAGCAGCTGTGCAGTGGCCAGGGAAGATCCAGCAACCTAAGGAAGCCATTGGACGTGGACGAGGAGAGCTCATGGGGGAAAGAGGACAGCCTCATTGTCACAGAAGGCACTAGCCAGCTCAAAGGGTGCACCATCATCAAGGCTCAGCTTCATCAAGATATCCGAGCACAAATATCTATGAAGACTGTGTCTCTCCAGGGAAGTCCTGGCGGAGCTGTGTGGTATGCTGGAGCAGGAGTTGATGCCAATGGAGAGTGGCAGTTGCCCAATGCCTGTAGCCTTAAAAGTGACATCACGCTCAACTTTTTTGCTTGTGGTTTGTTCCGGGGATCATCTGGAGATCTATGTGTCATCTCTCAGTCAGTGGCCCATCATTTCATTAAGGAGGTCAAGGATGCTATGTACCATCAGGGTGGCCATATATCAAGTTCACAACTGCTCAGGCTAGTCAGGCCGAGAGGGCAGTCAGTTTTGGGGCCATGGCTGGATTTCCCCAGGTGCAGGAGGTGACTGAATGTACATATTTGGCCGTCATGGCTCCCTCAGAGCAGCCAGGTGCCTTTGTGCACAGGAAAGGCTTCCACTCCCCCAATGTTCAAGTCTACCCCGACCACTGTAAGTGGACCATGCAGGTGTGTGCAAGGTTTCCAGTAAGCTGCTACGACTCCTACATCCTTAGACGGTCCCATTTGCCTCAGCTCTTTAGGCCACCTGAACATCCTTGTGGCTGGATCCTGGGGGACAAAGGGCATCTACTGAAGTCATGGCTTCTGACCCCTGTTTGCAACTGCAACACACAGGCAGAGGACACATACAACTACTGGCATATGTCTACAAGGGCCACTATTAAGCAGGCCATTGACCTTTTGAAGATGAGGGTTAGATGTCTCGATAGCTCTGCAATATGCACCTTCAAGGGTCTCCTGCATCATTGTCATCTGCTGCACATTGCACAGCCAGGTGCTCCAGAAGGAGTAGCGCTGGAGTCAGAGGAAGACACTGAGCAACCAGCATCCTCAGAGTCATTATACATTGATTGTCAAGACCTTTAACTTGCGTTAAACATTAAATGCATCAGCAGTTAACAAATTATTATCACCCAATGAAACTCCCAATGCTAGTCCATACATTTACGCACTCGCTTACAGTCACTTCTAAAGGGTGCTCTCCGCGCACCTGGAGTTGATGTGGAGACAGGCTGCTGTCTTTCTTACTCTGGTGCATTAGATGGCTGTGGCCTATATCCTCTGGGTGAATGAGCCCTACTGGGGCTCGGCACATTCGGGACCATTTGTATCTGTGCAGGAACTGTCTCAATCATCAGACCAGCATGCAGCATTAGTGTCACCGTCAAAGGGGTCAAGGATCTGCTTTCAGCCATTGAAGCCCTTTGAGAGCATCCCCCACTGCCTAGAGCCTGCCCCTCCTCTGCCCTTTCAGGCCCCACATGCACTCCTCTAGTTGTTTGGATTAGTTTAGCTCCTGGCAATAGTGAGATGCATGGCTGGCCCATCTTACCCACCCATCAATCCATAGACCTCATGGGTGAGGCTATGCTATAGAGGTCTATGCGCACCCCCAGCATCCACTCAGTGTTCTTCTCCATGTGTCTCTCAATGGAGGATGCCATGTGTTCACATACCAGAGATACAGAGCCACTCATGGCATGGATGGACTCCTCCATCATTTGCACATGGGACTTCACTGCCTCTGGAAACTGACAGATGTTCACAAATTCACACATTTGATGCTGCAGTTGAAGAATCTATGCTTTGTAGATGACACCCGAGGCTCACCATCTGCATGGAGC
The DNA here is from genome assembly GCF_036365525.1 of Heterodontus francisci. Classification (NCBI taxonomy): domain Eukaryota; kingdom Metazoa; phylum Chordata; class Chondrichthyes; order Heterodontiformes; family Heterodontidae; genus Heterodontus; species Heterodontus francisci. The sequence goes on along the minus strand of NC_090389.1, from coordinate 80,200,119 downwards.
TGAGCATCATTGGCCCTCTCCATAATCCTCCGAGCAGAAGTGGCCGCAGCTGTTTCTGCCTCCATTACTGCCTCCCATGCATCTGTGCAGTGCTCACCAGAGTGTGCTACTCGTTCTACACATGCAACAAAGCCCACCGATGTGAGTGTATCTGCGTTATTGTAGGGTTCACTGGAATGAAGTGACCCAGTGTCTTGAAATTGCATTGCATTCTGTAAACCTTCCAGTGTATCAGAAGCCCTGATCTGTTCCTCATCTTCTGCGGTACTGGCCCATCTCACCAACCCATCACCCAATAGACCTCCAAAACCCCCAATACCATAAAATTAATTATTTTCTCTTCCCCCCCTAAAGTGCATCAACTTTACACTTTACCCTCCCCACCATCACCTACACCAGTGAGATAACTGTGACCTCACTCCCCCCACCACCAACCCCCCACCCCGCACAGAGAAACTTACCTGTTCACCCCTCCCCACCAGTGTTCCGCCTCGGTGGGGATCCGAAAGCGCGGGATTGCCAGCCACCGGCACCAGGAGGGACGGCGGGAGCGTAAGTTAAATCAATTCATTTATTCAAATTTATTTACATATGTTGATGGCGCTTCTGTCACCGAAGGGGGGGGTGGTGCTGCTGCCATGGGGTCTTGCCGTCGCCGGCAATATCAAGCTGAGCCTTCCTGGAGTTGAGGCCTGTGGTTGGCCTCTGCCGGAAGCATTTTCCGGTCCCCCACACACCACCTCCGCCACGACCCCCGACATCAGGGGCTCTGTAAAATTCGCCCCTCCATGTTGAGTTGTTGGGTTTGTATTAGTAACATTGTAGGGCATTCTAAAGAAAGTCATAGACTCCAGTAAAGGTTAACTAACAACTCTTTTTTTTTTATAGTTACTATATACACTCTCCACAAGCCACCTAAGTTAGCATCCTTCGTGCTGCTCTACCTTCTTCTTCTCAAGCCTATCTCATGTGACTGTTAACTCATCGCTCGTACAGTGGGAGGGGTCTCTCTCACTGTCTTCGGTATTAATCCTTTACATCCTTATACTACACTCAGGTTTCCCACAGCGCTGACACCAACAGCACTAAAGAGCCCAATGTTGAGGCCAAGATGTTTCCACTTGTGGACGAGACCAGAACCAAGGGCCATAAGTATAAGATAGTCACTACGCAGATAGTGATGAGAACGTGGAACTCACTACCACAAGGAATAGTTGAGGTGAATAGCATAAATGCATTTAAGAGGAAGATAGATAAACACATCAGGGAGAAAGGAATAGAAGGATATGTTGATGGGTGAGATGACGAGGGGTGGGAGGAGGCTCATGTGGAGCACAAACACCAGCATGGTACTGTGTGGCTGAAAACCCTGTTCCTATGCTGTAAATATTCTGTAATACTTTGTAACAGATTGATGAGATAAAGGTTTTGTGCTTCATAAATATTTCAAAGACAGAACTTTTACATAACCCATTATTTCTCTCTTTCTTCTCTGTTCCTATTTTGAAATTTCTAGCACTTGCTGTTTTTTTTGGAATCCCTCATGCACCAAATATTGCCTTGAGGCAGAGTTTAGGATCTGGAGCACAGCTGAAATACCTTAAGCACATAAAAAAATAAAAATCCTGTTTCATGATCATTTTCCTGTGAATGAGAAAAATCCAAGAATAATACTTGAAGTTATTAGCATTAAAAATGGACTTGTTTTTCTCCTACTTCGTTTTCTGACAAACATTGCAGCCAGATTTACTTTGTTATTTTAACATGTCCCTTGACTCACTTCCAATTTTAAAAGTAGAGAGTTTCTACACAACTAATATTAACTTCTGAGAAAACTGTCATCACTTTTCCAACAGTAAAGAGGATAAAGCAAGTCCATTTTGCAATGTGCTTTGACATAGAAGGAAGTTCTTGCCAATGATCCCTTCAGAAAGCCAATTCCTGATTTAGCCAAGATTCACAGTATAGGCCATTCTTATAATACATCAGTTAGTGGCCCTGTTAAAGAGGGCGTTCAACTGAGGCCCTTCGGCAAAAAGTGTGTAGAGATGCAATAACAAAAGACTTGCATTTATATAGCAGCTTTCATGACCACAGGACTACCCAAAGCTCTTTACAGCCAATGAAGTCTCTTTTGAAGTGTAGTCACCGTTTTAATGATGGAAACACAACAGCCAACTTTCACACAGCAAGCTCCCACAAACAGCAATGTGATAATCACCAGATAATCTGTTTTTGGGATGTTGATGGAGGGATAAATATTGGCCAGGAGACCAGGGAGAACTCCCCTGCTCTTCTTTAAAATCATGGGATCTTTTACATCCACTTGAGAGAGCAGACAGGGCCTTGGTTTAACATCTCATCCAAAAGACAGCACTCCCTCAGTACTGCAATGAAGCGCCAATCCCAGTATTTATGCTGAAGTTCTGGAGCAGGATTTGAACCCATAACATTTACACTCAGAGACAAGCAGGCTTCCAACTGAGCCACAACGCTTGGACTCTAGCACGTACCTGGCAACCTCATCCAAGTCAAAACTTTAAAGCTTTCTGCCATATCTCTAAATGGTTTAGCCGGTAACCGAGCCATGTAGAAGGACTGGCCTCAGTGAGTTAGCTAAGTCAAGGTAGATGTTGGGATGCTAACACATGGCCTCAGAGCCCCTTGCTCCGGGCAAAGGAATAATCAGCCAGAGATCATAAGAACTAGGAGCAGGAGTAGGCCGTCCGGCCCCTCGAGCCTGCTCCGCCATTCAATAAGATCATGGCTGATCTTTTCGTGGACTCAGATCCACTTACCCGCGCTCCCACCGTATCCCTTAATTCCTAATCAGCCAGAGTTCTCATTCCTGATCATGATGCTATGAACCTTCCTGAAAGTAAGCACACTTGGACTTCAAGTGATGACAGGACCAAGGAGTCACAGTAATTCCACCCCCCCCCCCCACCACCCCTCCCCACAATCCTGAAATAGTCCGCCAACATTCACTGTTTAAACTCACATGTGGCCAACAGGGCAAGACACCAGAGGGTTTGATGGCACCCATGAGATGTAGCCCAATAATAGTCAGCTCCTTCAGGAGAATGGCAAAAATGAATAGGGTAATTTAGACAGAACCTAGCTCTTGAGACAGCATTTGTTGGCCACTGATAAATCTCTGCTTTGTTTGTAACTATTGTTACGAAAGTACCTCTGTGTTTTCTTAAATATATTTTTTGAGGATTCATTTTTGAATGATTGAAGAAATGTTAAACTTTGGGATTTTCAAAGGGAGTCATGTAAAGTTCACTTGACTTTGAAGAACAGTCCCTGAAAA